>NC_134354.1:56358029-57015282 GCF_048569485.1 Anomaloglossus baeobatrachus
CATTTACATATTTATATTAAGTAATGAATTGACGGAAGTGATTAGTATTGTATTTTTGCAGACAATTAAAATGTATTTCAAGCTAGCTAATTGAACGAAGTTCTAGTGAATTACCAGTTTATAAATAATATGTAATTAGAAGATTACCTACTATTTAAATCAGGTTTTTGTGTTATATGTTAATTTTTAAAAACCTGAGTAGAAAACAAAATAGTATCTTGCAATTTTCACACTGGCCACTGGGGCTATTTTAGACTCATACTTCTTGTTCTTTACTGAAGACTTTTCAGCAGTTTCATTATATCATAGACCGGATTACAGTGATAGGTAACACCTCTAAAGGGTGCTTTACATGATGCGACATCGCTAGCGATTGCTAGCGATGTCGCGAGCGATAGCACCCGCCCCTGTCGTGCGTGTGATATGTGGTGATCACAGCCGTAGCGAACAATATCGCTATGACAGCATCACACATACATAGCTTATCAACGACGTCGCTGTGACTACCGAACAATCCCTCTTTCAAGGGGGAGGTGCGTTCGGCATTACAGTGGCGTCACTAACGGCCGCCCAATATAAGAGGAGGGGAGGAGATGAGCGGCCGGAACATGCTGCCCACCTCCTTCCTTCCTCCTTTCCAGTGGACGCAGGTAGGATGATGTTCGTCGTTCCTGCGGTGTCACACACAGCGATTTGTGGTGCCGCAGGAACGACGAACAACCAGCGGCATGCACCACCAACGACATTATGAAAAGGAACGACGTGTCAACGATCAATGATTTTTGACGTTTTTGCGATCGTTGATCATCGCTGCTAGGCGTCACACGCTGCGATGTCGCTAACGACGCTGGATGTGCGTCACAAACACCGTGACCCCGACGATATATCGTTAGCGATGTCGCAGCGTGTAAAGCACCATTTACACCTTTGTTCAGACAGGATCCACCAATCACAATAGATGATTTTGCAGCTCCTCCTTGTCCCAATCACTTCATAATGATATTTGCACATGCCAGCCAGCTGTTAATAATGTACTTGTGACTATCCTGAAACAGTAAAACAGAAAATCGATATCTGTATGCCCTGCTGTGTTTCTGAATGTAAAATTATATGTTTGTTTTAGAATGTCTTCAGCCAGCAATCTATGTTGTACACAGTTGGATTCAGAATCTCCTTGCCTACATTATGTCGCTGTCAGACGAGCTAGCAAAATGTTGCTGACAGATTTCCCTTAAACCCACAATGCACCAGAGATTTGCAGGCCTGAAACTGTTGATATGCACTATTGCACTCCCTCAGTATCTTAACAGTGTGATGGGGCGAAGCAAAAAATTTTGGAAAAATGTTGGCATTAGAGATAAGTGAATCTCTCAAAATTTGTTTTGTAAAATTCAATTGATTCGGCCAGCAGATTCGATTTAGTTGAATAAAATTGGGTCCCAATTGAATCTTACTCAAAATGATATTTCCTTTGCTCTCCAGACCACAGATCACAATATACCATTCCTCTGTCTTGCTCTGACTTCAGAATGGTGTTTGCTTCGGTCTTCAATCCAGATCTTTAATTGGTGTCTATGTCTTACATGGTAACATTTGGTGTGAGATGTCAACTTCACATTCTGCTTCACCGAGTAGGAAAACTCTACTCATTGCTGTAAGTCATGCTTCATATGTCCTCATGATGTCCTAATCAGTGCTGGAAGAGCTGGACCAAAGACCAAAAAAAGACCAATCTGAAGTGAGCAGATGTCAAGCCGGAGTGTGACCGGATGGGAGAGAGATACTTACCCTCAAGCAAAGGGGGAGCCCTAGGCTGACACTTATCCCAGAATTACACTTAAGGATAGTGATGTCAGCGTCCAGCCTCTCCCTGTCTCCTGTCCTAGCCCTGATGGTAAGGTCACCTCCACACCCACCAATGAAGGGGACAGACTGAGAAAGAGACCCCCAAAACTCCCACCAACAATAAACAACAGACATGGGGTACAACAACACACAGACACCCATAAACAAACCACAGGGGAACACATACGAAGGTGAACAGGAATCGACATTAGCCGGGGGAAAGTAACTACATCAGGGAAGTTTCACACAACCCATCTTTAGACACCAGAAGCTGAAGCAGCAGCAGCAATATTAATTTGCCCAACCAGCTCCAGGACAAGAACCAGAATGATCTGAATAATTGGTAAACCCCTGCTGGAAGTAGAGGGTATTTATCCAGGTCAGAAGTGGCCTTCAGTAGGAGCAGCTGAGCAGAATTCAGGAATTTGCTGCTGCAACAGAAACTGACATTAATCCCTCTTGTGTCTGAAGAAAGAAACATGTTTATTAAACAACAAAATCAAAGAGCACAAAGACAACGGCCCTGAGCACGTCACAAGTCACACGGCACATAGTGATTAATGTAACAGCAGAAGACCTAGCTTGAAGTTGCGGCGCAGGACACATGAAAGAATAGGTCTTCTCTACTCCCCTCTCATCTCCTCTTCCCACCACCACATCCAAGATTTCTCCCGTGCCTCCCCCATACTCTGGAATGCTTTGCCACAACATATAAGACTCTCGCCTTCCTTGACAAGCTTCAAAAGGAAACTGAAGACCTACCTCTTCTGCCAAGCTTACAACCTGCCATAACCCTCAGTCCGCTATAGCATCACACAACCAACTTTACCCTCACCTACTGTATCCTCACCCATCCTTGTAGACTGTGAGCCCTCGGGGGCAGGGTCTTATCTCCTCCTGTATCCTCATCCATCCCCTGTGGGCTTTGAGCCCTCACAGGCAGGGACCTATCTCCTCCTGTACCAGTCTGTGCCTTGTTTTGTTTATGATTATTGTACTTGTCCATACTATGTATGCCCCTTTTCACATAGATAGCACCATGGAATAAATGGCGCTATAATAATAATTAATAATAATAATAATAATAATAATAATAGGTATAACCTTACTTTTATTTTCAACCCTTTTATGGCAATCAAAATAAGCTAATAAAATGGTGTGCTGAAATTTTTCAGGATTTATGGAAATCGAATCCCGAACATTTTGGATTCTGGAGAATTAAAATTTTGGGGGAAATTCAGAATACAATTCATTTGATAAGTATGATTAGCAGTGAAACTGATATTTTTCATGTTTTTTTTGTTTTGAGCAAAAAAAGTAAAATCCTTTTCAGCAGAGTCACTTCCTCATCAAAGCTGCAGCTCTTAAAAGCATAATGTGATTCGGGGCATAAGG
Source organism: Anomaloglossus baeobatrachus (assembly GCF_048569485.1). Taxonomy (NCBI): domain Eukaryota; kingdom Metazoa; phylum Chordata; class Amphibia; order Anura; family Aromobatidae; genus Anomaloglossus; species Anomaloglossus baeobatrachus. The sequence continues at coordinate 56,361,270 of NC_134354.1, forward strand.
TCACTGGTGGAAAGTTTTAAACACTCAATTAACCAAATGTAAATGGTAGAGACAGATGCTATGATATACCTCTGCAGCTTAGGCTCTGTGATGTCACTGGGGCTAAGGACCTGTGCGCACGCTGCAGATTTTGCCGCAGATTTGCCGCGGAATTGATGAAGAAAATGTGTCTAACATTGCTGCAGTCATTCCCCAGCAAATCCTATGGCTTTTAAAAAATGCTGTGCACACACTGTGTTTTTTTTATACCTGCGGATTTACCCACAGATTTTCTGCTGTGGAATTAATGAGCATGTCACTTCTTTTCCGCAGGTACCATGCGTCTTTTGCCATAGATAATGGTAAAAATTTGCTTGGACCAACTTGCGGAAAATCTGCACAAAATCCGCGGCAATCCTCGGTAAAACCGCATGCAGATTTCGTTGCGGTTTTGGTGCATTTTTTTACCGCGGGTGCGGGATTCTTTAAGAGGGTCTGTTTTTTTCTTAAGAAAAGTGCGCACATAGCCTAACACCATAATTTAGTGATTTTCTAGCAAAGAAAAAGTGGTATCCATTGTAAGAAAATCTGGTTGTATCGGCATGAAGACTTTTTTGGATAAAATTGTCTGTCTTTGGTCTTAAGCCTGCTTTACACGCTGCAATTAATCGTGCGATTGCATTTGCGATCGCACCGCCCCCATCGTTTATGCGGCACGGGCAATTTGTTGGCCGTGTCGCACAAATGTTGTAACCCCCCGTCACATGTACTTACCTTCCAAACGACCTCGCTGTGGGCGGGGAACATCCACTTCCTGAAAGGGTAGGAACGTTCGGCGTCACAGCGACATCACACAGCGGCTGGCCAATAGAAGCGGAGGGGCGGAGATGAGTTAAACATCTCGCCCACCTCCTTCCTTCCGCATTGCCGGTGGCCGCAGGTAAGCTGCAGTTCATCTTTCCCGGGGTGTCACACAGAGTGATGTGTGCTGCCTCGGGAATGATGAACAACACGCGCTCGCAGAAGGACGTTCGATATTTTGAAAATGAGTGACGTGTCAATGAGCAACGATAAGGTGAGTATTTTTGCTCGTTCACACTCGCTCGTAGCTGTCACATGCTACGATATGTCAAATGATGCCGGATGTGCGTCACTTACGACGTGACCCCGACGACATATCGTATGATATATCGTAGCGTGTAAAGCCCGCTTTATTCCAAAAATGATAGATCATCCTAGTTCTTTTAAAAAAGTACGTTGCGTTGTACATAATATTTTAGATACTTTTGGAACGTAACTGTACAGTTTTCAAATGGTTTATTTAACATTTTTTATTTATTTAGCAATTTTTATTTTTTTTAGCATTTTTGAAATTTTGTATTTAATAGTTATATCCCTGCTGATTTGCGATGCATGAACGTGTAATCTTTCAGAACATAAAAGTCATGGAGCTAATTCTTGCCTTGAGGTTGTGGTCCAGACGGATCCTGCAGCTATTTTTGTGTTGGGTAACGTCTGGCAGAGACGTTCAGGACCGTACAGCGGTTGATTCCACCAATAAATATTTTACAGTCACAAACAAGCTTGGCCAGAAAATTAAAGCAGCGCAAAACACTTGAAATAAAACAGGAGGAAGGTTATAATTAGATGGATTCTGGTAAATCAGAGCGGCTCAAACTGCATTTAAAGTAGTAAATAAGAAAAGGAAGAGGGAGTAATGTTTAGTATGGAGCAAAAGCAGCCATAATTAATTATATCGTGGCAGCAAGCCAAGAAACGAGCCTGCATTATTCAGAGATCTGAGAAAGGCAAATAAACTAAAAGGTTCAACAATGTTTAAAAAGTGATGATACCGATTTACATAACCAATGATAATAATATTCAATCCAAATTCAGATTTACTGATCTTATCTATTTCCTGTTGGTGAATTACGGAATTTTAATGTTAAATTCTACATCAATAAGATTTCTCTCCTGGAGTGCCAACACAAAAAATGACTTAGAATACAAAATAATGATTAATAAATAAATAAGACTAAAAGAACAAGCAGTTATTAAAGGGCTCAAGGAGGTGGAAAAAAATTGGAGACTTTCCAGATTGGCGCAGCATTGCAGGGGCATCACATGATCGCTGCAGCCAATCAGCGATCACTGAAAGTGAACCTTCACATTTGGTCTGGGCTGAGCTGGAAAAAACACTGCTAATCAGCTGCAGCCAGGAAAATTTTAGCATTGGAGGCCATGATAAAGTACTTGCCAACAAGTTGTGTCCCATCTTTAGTCAAGTTGTCCCCTCCCGTTGCATTAAAGCAGCAGAGGTAACAGGCTTTAAATATCACAGTGGCTGGTACATAGATATAGTAACAGAAATAAACTTACTGCATAGAGGCAGGTGCATAACCAAGTTTACTACATACAGAAACAGAACAAAACTTACTACATGATAAGGGAGCAGATTCAAGATTACTACATAATTATGGGAACCGGACCAAACTTACATTATAGATACTGTACCAAACCCAAGCTTACTGCATAGATTAAGAAGCAGAATCAAGCTTACTACATACAGAAACAGAACCAAACTTACTATAGAGATAGGGGAGCAGAATCAAGCTTACTACATACATACAGGAACAGAAGCAAACTTACAATATCGATAAGGTACCAAAGCCAAGTTACTGCATAGGAATTGTACCAGAACCAAGCTTACTGCATAGATTAAGTACCAGAATCAAGCTTACTAAATAGATAAGGGATCAGAACTGAGTTTATTATACAGATATGGGACCAGAACCAAAATTACTACATAGATAAGGGATCAGTATGAAGTTTACAGCATAGGTACAGTATCAGAACCAAGCTTACTGCATAAATATAGTAACAGGGCCGAGGTTACAACACAGATACAGTAACAGATCCAGGGTTTCTGCATAGACATGGTACCAGGACCAAACTTACTGCATAGATATCGTACAAGAACCAAGCTCTCCACATGCATATAGAATCAGAGCCAAGGTTATTGCATAGATACTGAATGGTACCAGAACCAAGCTTCCAACAAAGATATAGTATCAGAGCTAAGGTTACTGCATAGATATGGAAACAGAAGCAAGCTGACTGCATAGATATGGTATCACAAACAAGCTTACTGCATAGATACAGTACCAGAATTAAGTTTACTACATAGATATGGTACCAAAACAAAACTTTCTGAATAAATATGGGAACAGAACCAAGTTTACTACAAAGTTTTGAGAACAGAACTTCCTGTTGGAATAAAAAGTATTAGGCTTGGAAATTGCATTCATTAGTATTAGGCTTGGAAATTGCATTCATTTTAATGGTTTTGCCTAATTCATGAAACGTCATGTTGTGTTGACAAAAAATTAAAAGCACCCAAAAGTTACATGCTGAGGCCCTTTTTTTAAACTTTATTTCTCATGTTCTCAAAAACATATTCTCACGTCCTATTAGGATTTGGCTGTTTTTTACACTCACTGCACCTGTCACATCACTGCTCCGTAAGAAAGTTGCATGCTTACGATTCAGGGCCAAACTCTTTCTCTTCTGCTTTTCTCCATTGAAATGAGAGAAGCAGAAAAGAAAGCGGTCGCATGTGATTGTCTATATGCAGATTGCAGAATGTGACAAGCGCAGAGAGTGTGAAAACAGTAGAATCCCAACAGTTCATTATACAATGTTAAGAGCAAAATTCTACAAATGTCCTGGACACCTCTTTAAAGGCAACATGTCACCTGTAGAAATGCTATTTACGTGGAGACGTTGGGGTAATCTGCAGATAAATATTGTTCAAAGCCTGGTTGGGGAGAAAATGTAGTTTTATTTTTACTGTTGACATTAGCTTTCAGTCATAGGGTAAGTAAAGGAGCAGTTACAGCCACCGTTACAGTGACTCGCTCTTGTAACTTCCTGTCATGCTACCAAGCGAAGAGCGATATGGAAGGGAAGGGAAACCCTGTGTCTAAAGAAGAGGGAGATGGCGACCCCTGACTAAATCTACTGCTGGTCCCTGGGCTACCTAGATAGGTTACTAGATAGGTTGCGCACCTATGTGCCAAGCCGCATACCTAACCCTAGGTATCCCAAGTGCTGGACCCTAAATGGGGAGTGGGTAGGATGAGCTCTTCCTCAACCCCATTAAACGCTAAAAGAAGACACAAGAAGGACACAGAGGGGAAAAGTACAAAGAATTACTTGTCCACAGATGATTCAGGTAGACGTTCAGCAAAGCTTCAGCAACGATGCCACAGATGAGTACAAGCCACCTGCTTGCAAACAGAGCTAGAGTGAACTGAATAATATCACCAGCAACAGTCCAGGGAAGATGGGAGTACTTAAACAAAGGGGGAATACTGATAATCAGCAGCTGGACAGAAGTTTAGCTCCCCTGGGCTAAAGGGGAATATATGAAAATCCAGCAGGAAAGCTACCTAGTGCAATGGATACTGACAGAAGGAAGAACAGAAAGTCAGGGAGCATTTTGCACAGCCAAACGCTGTGACCTTCTACTGCCAGAAACCACATTACTGTCACCCGTGACACACCTGGCCTTATTTTTGACACATACTATAGGGTAGCCTATAAGTCAATGTTCCAGGGAGCAATTAAAGTATATTGAAAGATGACTGTAGCAGCTCCTTGCACTATCCCTACGACTGCCAGTCAGTGGAAGCAGAGAGAAAAAAACTTCATTGACTCCCTATTAGTAATGGCTGCTCCCACCAATGGTCGGGATCGGGGAGACACGCCCGATCGTTTTGTAAAGATCGGGATCGATATAACACAATCCCTGATCTTGGATTTTAGAGTTATGGGATGGGGCGGGGGGGGGGGGCTGTAAAATAAAGAATATAGTTAATAATAAACATTGTCATTATACTTACAGGTTCCACGACGTGTCCTGCAGACTCTGTCTCCCGGCGCTTCTGCTTCCAATCATTTCTCTGCCCTCCCGATAACCAGCACTGACTTACAGGACCTTCCGTGATGACATAACCATGCGACTAGTCAGGTTTCAATTTTTTATTACCTTGTTGGTTACGGACTAGTCACATGGTTATGACATCATTCTAGGTCCTGTAGTGTCAGTGGTTAGGGAAGGGCAAGCATGCTCACCAGTACTCAGTGCTCGCCCGAACATCTCAGTACTCGAGATACTCGGCGAGCGCCGAGTACTGGCAAGATGATCGAACACATTCTCGGCTCTCCATCCCTGCATGTTGGCGCTCTTTACAGAGTAAGCCCATATGCAGGCATTGGCTGCCACACACTGTAATGCCATAGCCGATGAATAGCAGTCCCGAGAATCAGATGATTGCTATAGTAACCCGCTTGTTAGGTTACTATGGCAACGGTGGCAGCGGTTACATTACCGCTTACCAAACCGAAGTCTCTGCTCACTCATTGAGTTATGAGACTACAAAGGGAGCAGAAGGGATAAGAGGGAGTAATAAAGATGGAGTCCCTAAGTGTGTCTGTGTATTTATTTCTACTAAAGTATTTTTTCTCTGTGTGGTGTCTTTTTTTAACCCTTTATTTGGAGATTCTTAATGGCCGGGTTAAAATTGGCCTGGCATGGCTGGCTGGACACAAAAATTGGGCGTTTTTTTTTTTTTAATTATTTCATTAAATTCATGAAATATGTAAAAAAGAGGGCTTCCCTATATTTTTGGTTTCCAGCCGGGTACAAATAGGCAGCTGGGGGTTGGGCACAGCCCGTGCCTGCCTGCTGTACCTGGCTAGCATACAAAAATATGGCGAAGCCCACGACATGTTTTTTTATTTTTTTGTTTGTTTTTTTGTCAAAGAACGTAAAATAAGGGCTTCCCTGGATTTTCCATTGCCAGTAAAGGTAACACCAAGCAGTGGGATTAGCAGCCAGTAGATGCTTGGATTACCCTTAGCTAGTAATAGAAAATGCAGCAGGAGCCCATGCATTTGTTTTTAAATTATTTTTTAAATAACTAAAAAAAAAATTGTCTTCCCGGTATTTTGATTGCCAGCCAAGGTAAAGCTAGGCAGATGGGGTGGCAGCCCCTAGCTGTCTGCTTTATGTGCGCTGACAATCAAAAATACCGCATTTTATTTAAAGTATTTATTTATTTTTCTACAACTATATATTGTGTACATAATATACACACACAGCTCTGGCAAAAATTAAGAGACCACTGCAAAATTTTCAGTTTTTCTGATTTTTCTCTTTATAGGTATATTTTTGAGGGAAATGTAAATTGTTCTTTTATTCTATAAACTACTGACCACATATCTCCGAATTTCCAAACAATACATTTTGTATGTATTTTCTGAAATTATTAGTTTATAGAATAAAAGAACAATTTACATTTTACTCAAAAACATACCTATAAAGAAAAATCATAAAAACTGTATGTGCATGTATATATATATATATATATATATATATATATATATATATATATATATATATATATATATATATATATATATATATATATATATATATATATAAAATGTACACAATATATAGTTGTATAAAAATGCAAAAAAATAATAAATACATGATGTAAAAAAATGATGTAGCGCTTCGCGGTATTTTTGATTTTCAGCGCAAATAAAGCGGACGATTACGACCTGCCACTCCCATCTGCCTGGCTTTACTTGACTGGCGATAAAAATACAGGGAAGCCCATTAAATTTTGTTTCATTATTTAAAAAAAAATAATTAAAAAAATGTTTGGGCTCCTGCCGTATTTTGATTGTTAGTCAGGTATATCCAGGCAGCTGGGGGCTGGGATTCTCCACAGCCCGCAGCCGCCCCTGGAAATAGCACATTGCTTCTTAGCACCATTTTCAGGTGCGTTAGCCGGCTCATTCAGCGGCCCTGGTGCCGGGTGGCAGGCTGTGTAATAAAGGGGTTCATATCAGCTTTGTATTCTCATATGGTACTAAGCCAGAAATTCATGGTGTCATGCCAAAGACATGGCCACCATGAATTTCTAGTAAACAGTAAAAAAAAACACAAAACAGAAAATATTTTTTATTAGATATAAAACAGAAAAAAACATTTGGTCTGGACCCGATCTGTAACACGAGCTTCTGAGGAAAGCTCGTGATCGGGATTGTGTACACGATCACTATGTGATCAGTACAATCCCCGATCTTTACAGATCGGGATCGCCCATCACTACTCCCTATAGCTACTCTTCCAGTAATCTTTAGGGTTTAAACACTATTTGCATTCAGACTAACCCTATACCTGCAAGTAAATAGTGATCCTCAAGGTCACAGGTTTCCTTTAAGAGGTAATGTTGTATGTCAGAAGAAAAAAAATAGCCACCACCAATGGCAAAAATTTCAACCTCTAAATATGCAAAGCTGGTAAAGGCATCCCCCAAAAGACTTGCAGCAGTAATTGCAGCAAAAGGTGGTCCTATAAAATATTAACTCAGGTGGCTAAATAAAAATGCAGAGCACAATTATCAGATTGACAGTTTTAAAATATTTAGAAAGCCATGTAACATTTTCTTTACAGTTTACACAAATACTTGCTACTTAGTGTTGGTATATCACATAAAGTCCCTATAAAATGCATTTAAGTTTGTGGGTGTTGTGTGAAAAATTGTTGAAAAGTTCACAGGGTATGAATACTTTTTCAGGTGACAAATGCAAATCTACATATACACATATACACATACATAAACATATAGATACATACAGACACAAAAAAATACATTTACTATAAAAATTTCAATAAAGAAGAAAGGTTTTTTAACCAAAGCTTGGACCTATTTTTTTCTGCATCCTACACTGCATCTTTTCACTGTGGTCCCATGCATGCTGGACTTTAATAAAATACACACACATATAAATATACACACACACACACACACACACACACACACACTCTGATAGCTAGAAGTGAATAAACGTATACACAGTACACACATACACTGGGGATGTTTTTAGAGAGAATTGGGGAAGCTGCCTGGATCCCAAGTGAGAGGCACCATGCTGTGCTCTGTAAGATTAAATACAATTCCCCGGACATGAGCCTGTTGCAAGACTTGGACTGGAGAAAGAGTTCCGTCCCACTGCCAAACCTACAGAACTTTCAAAAATAAAAGCTCTAACAGGTTTACGTAAACAAAATACTTTGTCAAATATATTGACCAAGTTCATACTCTTTTATTTTGTTTGTTGTAGTCACAGCTCACAGCTGTGACTACAACACACTCCAGCAGGAAAAAGTCCAGTGGCACACCGAATCTCGGGTAAAAAACTTTTCTTTTTTTTATTGAATTAAGCGGTGCATATTAATAAGGCAAAGAAGGAACCGGGTGCAGGATCCCTCACGGACGACGGCCGTTTCGCGTTAAACACACTTCCATGGATCCAATCATTGGACCCGTGGAAGCGTTTTTAACGCGAAACGGCCGTCGTCAATGAGGGATCCTGCACCCGGTTCCTTCACTGCTTTTTTAATATACAGGAGATTCGGTGTGCCACTGGACTTTTTCTATATGGTTCCACATACCTACAGCTATCCTGTTTGATCAGCGAGCACCTAGGACTGGAGCCTTACTAAGGGAATACTGCTTCTAACTCACTCCTCCCCAGGATTGTAAACAGGTTGTATAGCGGTGGTGCAGAACCACATCTATTTTTTGCACACACTCCAGCAGGTCTCACAAGGTCTTTAAGCACATTTTGGGGGAAACATAGTGACCTTCATATATGACACCTGTCACTGCCTCAAAAGTGATAGAGAGGGGAGGTGCGGAAAATGGTAATTAATAGGGATGAATGGTGTGCTCAGTCCTTGGGTATGCTAAAGGTGCACCAAATCCCCTTATTTACTCACCTAATAAAACAGATTTCATGTAGTATGTAATAAGTTAAATTTTATAGAACAAGTAGGATTTTTAAAGGTGCTAAGTTCCCTATAGAAATGTCTAAATGGTTCAATTTGAGATTTCAGGGTGATAACGCAAGTCTAAGTTCCTTACATGAACTCGTCTATGTCTTTGTTGTCCCTGTTGCACCAGAGCATGTCCTCTTATTAAATTTCTCACCACTATAAAAGGGGAAAAAACTCATTTAATTATTTTTTTTAACCGTTATCGCTCCTTTAACAACCATCGTTGTAATTTCTGTTTAAAATCATTTTTTAAGGATCTCAAGAGAAGTAAATGGCAGATAAAAAGATTCTCTTTATTAAACATATTGCATATTTTTTTTCTTTGGTCTTTTACGCTTCAAGCGCGTCTTTCTGAAAAATATAAGACTTCCTTTTTACACCTTCTGTATTGATGCTGCTGAATACAGAATCTATGGAGCATGTGCTAAGGGAACACTTTTGCAGTAAGAAGCTTCTATCCACTTCACTGTACAATAACCTGGTGTGGGAATAGTAGAATGTAGCATTGCCTTACATAACACTGCGCCGTTAACACAGATGGAAAGGAGTTTTTAATAAACGAATATTATAAATAGCTTATAAAGCTTGTATGTTTAGGTTTTATATAAGAACACCTGCATGGATTAGAATGAGATGGATTAAATAACTACTTGAAGTGATTTCTTGGTATATAGGACGGTGCATTGACATTTCCTTGAAATAACAATATTCTTTAAAAAAATATCTTTTAAGTTAGTTGCCCAGCATGGCATGGCACAATTAGATTCATTTTCAGAGACTGAGTCTTTCTATTAATATCAAAGCTTAGCAAAAGTTTTGGTGTCTGTAACTGTATCACTACTAGAGATGAGCGGAAAATTAAAATTGTACGATCTTTGGCCGGTCGGGATCGGACATTCAAACATTTACCGCAAAAGTCTATATATTCAGATGGCAAAAACCATCCTCTCCATACCGATCACAACCATGTCAAGTATTGGCGTGGCTGTGATTGGCCACTGTAAAAAAAAAAAGGAAGCAAAAAGCTTAAACAGTACATACTTACTGAATCTCTCCATGGCTGCAGCGCTACTTCCGTGGTTGATAATTATCCCTCATACATATTCACTGCTTTCCTCGCCCACTGCGTCTCTGATTGGTTGCAGTCAGATCACGCCCCCACCCTTTCTGACAGCATTATACTGCTGCTCTAAAATAAATAAATATATTAGAAAATTACCATACAGTTCTCCTATATATTAATACCAGCAGAGATAAAGCCCACGGCTACAGGCTGCATCCCCCAGTCGTTCGCTTATCTTGGCTGTGTTTCAAAATAAGAGGCACCGCATGCATGCGGTCGCCTCCAATTTTGATACCCAGCCAAAATAAAACCCGACAGCTGGGAGCTGGTATTCTCAGGCTCGGGAGACCCATGGTTATTAGACCCCTCCAGTCTAAAAATAGCAGCCTGCAGGTGCCCAGGATTGACGCATCCATTAGATGTGATAATCCCGGAACTTTACTCAACTATTCCCGATTGCCCTGGTGTGGTTGCAATCAGGGTATAAGAGGTTAATGGCAACCCACTAAACCCTATATTAGTAATGGGAGGTGTCTATGAGACCCCCATATTACTAATCTATAAGTAAAAAGAAATAAACACAAACACCAAAAAAAATGTTTTATTTGAAATAAAATACAAAAAAACCCCTTTTTCCACACTTTATTAACCACCAAAAGACCCGGGATCTGACGTAATCCACACGAGATCCCATGATGATTCCCGCTTTGCTACATCTGAACTGACACTGTGGGGCCATAGGACATGACTACACACTGCAACGTCAGGCAGAGAATGAGCTGCATGATCAGTGGTGATGTCACTCAGGTTAATTGCAGTTCTAGCCTGAGGTTCCTACGGCATTCCACCTGTGAGTGCAGGCAACCTGAACTCAGGGGATCTCATGGGATCTTCTGAGGTGAGGTCACTGAGATCATTGAGGTTCCCTGAGGTAAGGTTACTTGCGGTCACAGGTGGATGGCCGTGGGAACCTCCAGCTATGACCACAACTAACCTGACCTCGCAGTGCAGCTCACTTTTTGCCTGAAGCTCAAAACGGGCGTTCATTATTCTATAGCTGTGCGCTGAGCCTTCAGATGTAGCAGAGCTGGAATTGCCATGGGACCACAAAGTGTGGATTACATCAGACATGGGTGTTTAGGAGTTAATAAATTGATGAAAGAGGGTGTTTTTTATTTTTTTAAATAAAGGATTTTTTGGGTGTTTGTCTTTATTACTTTTCACTTACAGATTAGTAATGGAGGGTCTCATAGACACCTCCCATTACTAACCTAGGGCTTCTAGGAAAAAGAGGATTGGCACACCCAAAAATATGTTAAAAAATGTCTTCTTTATTTCCACATAAGTTAAAAGTCAATCCAAAACAAAGTAGCCCTGAAGCGTTTCTGGCACAAAGAAGTACTCTTAATCATAGGATGATTACCACGATTACCACCACACCAGGGCAATCAGAAAGAGACGGATAGTTTTCCCCGTCTGTCTAAATCTGTGTGCCATTACATTCCTGCCCCTTCCTTCCCTGGAGTCGGGGGGGGGGGGGGGGGGCAATTAACTTTGTTCAGAAGAATAGCCAGGCATGGGGACTCAGGCATCTTCACCATTATTGGTAACCCTGAGGACAAGGATAGTCTTCAGTCCCTTAGAGTGAGGGACATGGGACAGTATAGGAGCTCCTGTCCCTTACTATCGTGCAGTCACATCGCGACACAAGCACTCCCACCTCACTATTGCATCCAGCTTTAAGCACTTCTCTAAATGTCAATATCATTCTATCTCTATTCTATATAGCTTATCAAATATGTCTCCCCCAACCCAGTATATGTTTATCCAAATCTGCTGTTCTGTGAATGGGCCCTCAAAAAAGTCACCATCTGAACACTTGTGCTTCATAGCTGTTTTCTAGAGCTGGTGCTAATGCACAAAGCAGACATAAAGCAGCGAACCACACGTCATGGGCCCGAGTGCCACATTTGGAGTTAGAGAAAATGATTTAAAAAATAAATGTTTCTTCCTTCTAGGTCCCAATAATTACATCTATAACAATAATATTGCCAATGTATCTAAAATTAGTGACATATTTAATACTGAGAAAAAATGGAGTTTGTCAGCTCACCAAACTGGGCATTCAATTTACAGAAAAGAAAGAGGGCTGGTTGTACCGATAGAAGAAAATCTTCACTTTTATTGAAAGTTCAGTTGAAAGGTTATTGCATTGGGGTACAAACATTGACGCATTTTGACTATAAAAGTTACAATTTAAACCTTTATAGTCGAAATGCATCAACATTTGTACCCAATACACTGACCTTTTAAATAGATTTTCATTAAAATGATTGAATTCTTTTTATTGTAGCAGTCTGCCTTCTTTCTGTTATAGTCACCGAGGGGAAGCAAGCGTCCGAGGGTGAATCCACTGGACTGTGCACTAGACTCTTGTGACGCCCTGGCGCCGCCAGGTGGTCACAGAGACACACTACACCCCACATAACACCAACCTACACCGGGTTCCATCAGCCACAAAATCCTAGCCACACCCCTCAGGGTAAGAAGGACACATCAGTGGGCAGGACCAGGCGGATTGGGAGCGCCCACCTAGGGGTCTTGAGGATCCGAGGGCAGGAACACAGTAGTAAGAAGTGGAAGTTCAAGTGGAAAGGAGGAGAGGAGTAGTCTGTGACAGTGACAGGCTGTGGCAGACTGTCAAGCCTGTGCCTAGTGCAGGTAGCCAGTGTAGTGGCCTTGGTCTACTGACTAGGTGGCAAGCAGTGGACCGTGTCCAAAGGCAATGGGAGTCCGGTCGCGGGAGATCCCAGAGTGGATCGGGACAGGGTTAGAGCCCACCGGTACCGACAGCGGTGATCCGGTCCAGAAACCGTGCACAGGCGGGGTACCTGGACCCCACTTAGAAGACGGTTGCAAGCCCCTTCTCTAATTAACCAGGCCGGGAGCAAAGCTCCAGACACTGTTCCAGAAGTGTAACCCAGATAGAGCGAAACGGCAGCCCACCGCGGGGGATAGGGTATCCGCAAACACCTACTGAAATCCCAAGGGTCAGTTTTCGCGGGCACGTCTCGCAACCAGAATACACCGGTATTGGCCAGAAGTGAGGAAAATTACAGAGTTCCGGAGCAAGGGACATCGGTACACCAGCCGGGTGTGGGACCCGAGTACACCCGGACACGGCAGCCGTCCACTGACACCTTTTTACCAACGGACCTGTGTGCAATTATTCAACAATGAGTACACTAACATCCCCCTGTCTGGCTCGGCGCACCACCACCAGCCGCTATCACCTCCCGTGTTCTGGACACTGAGCCCCGGGGCATCCACCCCTACCCACAAAGGGGTTAACACCCAGCTGCAGCTCCATCGCCCCCGGATGCTCCGCAATTGCAGCGGTGGTCCACCTTACTACAACACCGTGGGTGGCGTCACGAAGTATCTACAGCAATTCCCGTACATATTCGTTCCTTTTTTTTGAGTGTCCGCGCGATCCCCGGGTCTGGAAACCCCTCGAGCCACTGCGGATCCGGATCCGAGTCGCCTGACTGCTGACGTGGGGGCGGCACACTCTCCCAAATGTATAACAAGCAGCGAACCCCTGTACAGGGACTGTGTGGTGCACCAATGGAAAGCCTAAATGCACGGCAGCCAGGGACCTGTAGAAATAGTCTCTTAATGTCCAATATAGGAATACTCAATCGCAGCAGCATGGAGAAGGCGGCACAACGGTGAAGGCTTAGATGTGGCGGCACAGTGATGAAGGCTCTGGCGTGTCGGCACAAGGGTAGAGGCTCTGATGTGGCAGCACAGCGGTGATGGCTCTAGCCTGTCGGCACAAGGGTAGATTCTCTGATTTGGTGGCACAGTAGTGATGGCTTAGGCGTCTCGGCACAGAGGCGGTAAAGACGAGGCTCTTAGACAAGAAAAAGATTAGATACATGAGACTGGTACAAGGAGTAGACACAGTAACGTATGGGGACCTGATAACTAGCAATACACTATATGCAACGTTGCTCAAGCTCCTCCTGTCAGGGTAGGCAGCCTTAAATACCTTTAGGGTAACAGGTGAGCTGTGGTATTGCTTCCAGGTAATGGGATACCGGCCCTTTAAGAAAGTGGCATGGCCGCACGCAGTCTAAGGGGATACACTGAACGCCTGCGCATGGCCTGGAAGGAGCAGATGAAGGGAGTGTGGAAGCACTGGGCAAGAGAGGAGAGCGGCGACCCCGCCGAGGCCTGGGAGCGCCAGGATGCCGTGCTGGGGCTGGGCTTGGAGCACATGGGGCCAGGAGACAGGTGAGGAGAAGGGCGTCCCCTCTGGAGTGGGAGTGTGCGAGGGACCTGTGCAGAAACTGGGCGCTACTCTTTCTTTGTTTGTATTGTTATTCCCCTCAGCCAATGGGTCAAGTAGATCTCCATATGTAATACGGTGGTGGTGTTTATTGTCTAGCGGTGGGTGTGCATTTTTCTTATATATTATATATTCAAGTTCGAGAGTATGGGAAACCTGGGACTGATCAGGCCAGAATGACTTCCAATTCAAAACCCAAGCACGACTATGACTAAGCTTGAAATGCCCATGAGTAAGCATTACAGCCGAAACGCGTAGGTCCACTTCACTACTTGTATCGCTAGTTGTTTTACTGCCAGTATCACCTCTGGAGCTTTTAAAACAAATCATTAATTGTTACATTTTATTATTTACTTATTTCGGACTCCATACTCCACGCTGGATCTTTCTTATACTAAATACATTTATTCCTGTAATTATTCTTCGATAAGACGTTTCCCGGTCACATAAATTCAATATTAACTAGGTGATTCCACTTCTTAAGGAAATTGTAAAATAAGATGCACAATTTTCCGTCTTCTTTAAATATTCCTAAAATGTGTACATGGATCGAAATTCCATAATTGCCTCTTTTAATATATAATTTCTATAGTTCTGTGCAGCTGCAGTCCTGTAGATTGGCCAAATGCTTTATGGAAATGCGCGCAACCTTTTAGGCCAAATGGAGCCGTTTAGACGTTAATGACCTAATGAGTGTATTTTAACCGGCTGCTGTGTATGATAATGGCAAATCAGAACTTTTGCATATGAATTCCCATTGCTCTGCTATTCTGCATAATCAGCCATGATCTTTAAACCTCTAATTTAGTATTGATGTTGCTACCAGATATTTCTAAGATGAGGATTAACGTAGCTGTCATTTTACAATTCCGGGACAATGATGAACAAGGTTGATTTGAGTCATAGATCATCTGTTTTCTTCAATTTCCTACAATTATCCCCTAAAAAAATATTTTAAAAGTTTAAGATTTCTTAAAAGATGTTCACCCTAATAAATAGTTAAAGCCTATCTGTCCTTTTATAGAAAAACCTGTAGTAAATTTTGGTTTTGTACTCTCATCCAACACAAGTAGGGATGATCGAATACCTCAAATATTCGGCTCCGCGAATATTCGATGAATAACTCGCCGCTATGCGAATATTCGATGCGCAATGTAAGTCTATGGGAAGGCTGAATAGTTCCGAATAGTTGTTATTCGGGTTTCCCATAGACTTACATTGCGCATCGAATATTCGCGAATAGTTGGATAGCGGCGGCCTATTCGGCAAATATTCGCGAAGCAGAATATTTGAGGTATTCGATCATCCCTAATCACAAGATAAAACTGCTTTTGGTGCAAGTTACTCAATCCTCATGCTCCAAAACTTTCATTCTGTCTTTCTATTGAGCCATTCCTCTTTAGAAACATTCTGCCAGCACTTTATGTGCTGGAACTTCATTTCCTTTACTTTTCAGCATCTATTGTTTCTGCCATTTTCCAAGGCTTTGTCTGCCCTCAAGTGAAAACCCACCTACCTGTTAGGCCTTGATTCCACTTGTGCATAGCTTTCAATGCAGGAGCATCGGAAGCGATATGCTAATGACCTTCTGCTGCGAGCATCAGCCGAGGGTGATGCGACTGTGATGTGATCTTGTGATCAGATCACAGCTGCAGAGAAGAGGGAGGGAGCACTTTCTCCCCATCTCCTCCTCTGCCTGTCTCTGTGTACATCGCACTGCAGTTGGATGACATGCGAGTGCAGTGCAATGTTTCACACGCTCCCATAGACTTGTATGGGGATGCGTGAGCTGAGACTCGTTGCCAAACGCAGCATGCTGCAATCCATTCTGCATGATGCTATAGCATGAGATATCATTTGCAGATGGACACTGGCCGATAGTTTTGCACTAGAGTGAGAGAAATCCTTTGTTTTATTGGATTGCACTCATCGGTGCAAAATGCAAGTGGAACAGAGGCCTTAGGCTGGTGTGTAGTGATGGGCTGACATGGACTATAAAAGTCCGGATCCGCTCTGTTTCAATCATATCTGTGTGTCGGGCCTGAGCCCATAAATCTTGGGGAATTCAGCTAATGAGCCAGATCCGGCACTCAGGAAATAAAAAATAAAAAAAGGAAAAATAAAGAAAATTGCGAGCGTTTCATACTTACCGAGGCTCTAGCGCAGCTGTAACTGCTCCCCTGGTCTCTCAGTCTTCTTCCGGGGCTGCTCATTATTGCTCATCCATATGCACTGCTTTCTCCGCCCAGCAACAGTCCCAGCATCTGTGATTGGTTGCAGTTAGACGCCAGCCTGCCCCCAGTGGTGTGTACTTTGACAGAGAAAAGAGCAATGTATCATAATGGCAATGTTTCCTAAAGCTGGAAAAGGGGAGAGGATCCTGTTGCAGTCAATTGTCTTAAAGCTAGATACAGATCAATGAGGTGAAGGAGTGTGAACATGACATCTGAAACACACAAAAAATTATTTATGTCTCAGTGTTAAGCCCTTCGCTATGCAACCAATTTCCATTTTTGCATTTTTGTTTTTTTTCTCCCCTTTGTTTGCAGAGCTATAACTTTTTTTTTATTTTTCTGTCCACATAGACATTTTTGCACGACAAGTTGTACTTTCAAACGCCAACATAAATCATTTTACACTTAGTGTACAAAAAACAGGGAACAAAAATCCAAGTGGTGAGAAATTTTGAAAAATATGCAATTTTGACATTTTTTGTAGAGAATTGTTTTTTATGGTCTTTATTATGGGATACAAATGACGATGTAATATGAATCTCCTCATCACTACGATTATGGTGATACCAAATATGTCCAGTATTTTTTATTATTTTAGTGGTGAAAAAAAATCAGAAATTTGAAAAAAACTTTTTTTTTAGTTTTGTCATCATTTTCCAAGACCTGTAACGTTTTCACTTTTCAGTGGATAAAGCCTCGTGAGTACTTATATTTTCTAGAGGCAAAATCGTATTTTTATGGTTACCATTTTGGGATAGATATAATTTTTGATCACTAACTACAGCATTTTTTGTGGTATTGCAAATACCAAACAAAAACCTAATTTAGCCATTCTTCAATTTTTCACCCAATGTGTTAATTATTTTTATATTTTGATAGATTAGACTTTTCTGAACATTGTGATACCACACGTTTATTTTTTTATTATCTTTAATTTTAAATAGGGGAAAAGAGGAGTGATTTGAACTTTTAGACGTTTTGATTTTTTAAAATTTTTTTTTACTCTCCATTGTATTGATTAGTCCTCTTAGGCAATTGAACCTGCGATTGTATGATCACTTGTGCTATATACAGAAATAGCACAGTACTGCTGCATATATTCAAAATCACGGTCTCCTTTGAAGCAGACTTGCAAGGCAGCTTGGTAATGATGAGCTTGGAGGTCTTCAGCAGACCCCCTGCTATCATAGCATTCCATCAATGACCCACGGTTATGTCATGGGCACACTGATGGGCTATTAGAATAGTGCGCCCCCATGGCACCCATCATTGTTAGAAGCAGAACCTGTCAAAGACCTCTCAAAATCACTCGGCAAACCTACTACATACACCTGCTTCTAATTTGTGCAGTACATGTATGGCACATCTCATTATGGGGTTAAATCTAATAGAAGATTAGACCAAATAGAAAAAAAAAAGAGGACAAGGAAGGAACTGCTTATATTTTGGACCATAACCTCCATTGTTTTTTTTTTCCAATAAATTATATGTATCAGTCAACTATAGACAAAATAAGTTGAAGGGATTATCTACACTACCAAAAGAGAATACTGAGCTGTAGAGAAAATTCAAATTAACAAATCAGATTAATATACTTTACTTCTGAATGGAGTCTAAAGTTGTAATTCTAGATCGTATCTCACGGTCCCAGCAGCTTCACTTCCAGCTTCAATCAACAAAAAGACAAAATTATCTAGCAAAACTAAGATACTGTTTGATGCCTAGTGAAAACTATGAGAGATGGTGCATTTTATGAACATTTGTTAAACTTTTTTGCTTCTTTATATTGGACTTCTAGGTGTTTTAAAAAGTGTCTGGGACTTTCAAAGAACAGGACCTACACAAAAAATTTACTATAATGTTTGAATCAAAACTGTGTAATCTATGTGCCTCTAAATAAATGTGGGGCACCTTACTTTAGTGGGCTTTTTTGCCTCTAGCTCCTCCTTCTGCCTCTAGCTGCTCCCTCCACCTCCAGCTCCTCCCTCTGCCTCTGTCCTCTCCCTCTGTCTCTGACTTCACCCTCCATTCCAGCTCCTCCCTCTGTCTCTGGCTTCTCGCTCCTCCCTTTGCCTCTGGTCCTCCCTCTGCCTCTAGCTCCTTCCTCTGCCTCTGGCTTCTCCATCTACCTCCAGCTCCTCCCTCTGCCTCTAGTTTCTCCCTCTGTCTCTAGCTCCTCCCTTTACCTCCAGCTCTTCTCTTTGCCTCTGGCTTCTCACTCTACCTCCAGCTCATCCCTCTGCCTCTAGCTCCTCCCTCTGCCTCTAGCTCTTCCCTCTGCCTCTGGCTTCTCTGTCTACCTCCAGCTCCTCCCTCTGCCTCTAATTTCTCCCTCTGTCTCTAGCTGCTTCCTTTGCCTCTAGCTCCTCCCTCTGCCTCTAGCCCCTCCCTCTGCCTCTGGCTTCTCTGTCTGCCTCTGGCTTCTCCCTCCACCTCCAGCTCATCCCTCTGCCTCTAGCTCCTTCCTCTGCCTCTGGCTTCTCCTTCTGCCTCTAGCTCCTCCCTCTGCCTCTTGGTTCTCCTTCTAGCTCCTCCCTCTGCCTCTGGTTTATCCCTCTGTCTCAAGCTCCTCCCTCTGCCTCTTGCTTCTCCCTCCAGCTCCTCCCTCTGCCTCTGGTTTATTCCTCTGTATCTAGCTCCTCCCTTTGCCTCTAGCTCCTCCCTCTGCCTCTGGTTTATCCCTCTGTCTCTAGCTCCTTTCTCTGCCTCTGGCTTCTCCCTCCACCTTCAGCTCATCCCTCTGCCTCTAGCTCTTTCCTCTGCCTCTGGCTTCTCCCTCCACCTCCAACTCCTCACTCTGCCTCTGGCGTCACCCTCAGCCTCTAGCTACTCCCTCTGAACCTAGCTCCTCCCTCCACCTATAGCTCCTCCCTCTGCCTCCAGCTCCTCCTTCTCTCATCGTCATACAATCTCATCAGCACCAACTGCAATCTCCAATCTCAGTAATGGGAAAGTCTTCACTGAATACAGATTTTACCTCTGAAGTGAGAATTTTGATAATGGCTGATCAATTCTGGATGAATGAAGCAAATTTGCCTGATAAGATACATTACTAGTTGCTTATTTGCATGTGTACTATTGATTTAAGAAATAAAACTGAAAATGACAGCTTCGCTTTAAATGGCTGCATCAAAGGAAAAATTAAAAAAACTACTGTACGTCTCAACGTGTAAGGAAAAAAAAAATCTGCATTCTTAAGGTCCAAAATAGTTACTTCCTTTAAGAGTTAGGTCTAAATAGAACACTTTCTTTTTTTTACAAAGTTAAAACAGTTCAGTTCAGAAATGAATCGTATTTCGGTATAGATTCCAAAACTTATAGAGGACTGAACATCAGACAATCCGGCCAGGGGAGGAAATCTAGGAGGTAGTTTTTTTCCTTGGTGTGATAAAGTAAATCACCTTCCTTCTCACTCTTTCTTCCCTTTCTGTATTTCTGGAAAATGTAAATATTAATTCAGAGCTTCACATTCTGAGCATAGAAATAAGAACAAATCATCGATTTATTTGCTTCAGATAAGAACATTTCTTTGGGCACATTCCCAGTTTTCTGCAAATCTGGCTGGAAACATTGATTTATAAAGCAAAGAGGAGCAAGTAACATTTTTCAGCTAAAAGCATGGTATGAATATGACAAATAACTCGTACACATCAAATGTGCAGAATTTGACAATTTTATATACTTTTGCATTTGTGATACTGAAAATAAGTGAAATCGTTCAGGAAAATCATGATTAATGGATTTTTCAGTATGAAAAGATGTAAAATCTTATATTGGTCTACAGGAGTGAAAATACTGTTTATCATTTCACTTCAGACTTTTTTTTTTACGATAAGTTACAATTTTTCTCAAACTATGGCATCGCACAGAGATGCAGACAGTGAGTAATGCTCAGGTTAGAGGACGAAGTTTTCAATTAGCGCTTATATTGGTTGCACCGAGTCCAGGATTAAGTGGGCTTTACATGCAACGACATCGCAAATGAGATTTCGTTGGGGTCATGAAATTCGTGACGCACATCCGGCCTCGTTAGCGACGTCGTTGCGTGTGAAATGGACGAACGACCGCTAACGATCAAAATTACTCACCTAATCGTTGATCGTTGACACGTCGTTCTAATCCAAATTATCGTTGCTGTTGCAGGGCGCAGGTTGTTTGTCGTTCCTGCGGCAGCACACATCACTATATGTGACACCGCAGGAATAAGGAACATCACCTTACTTGTGGCCGCCTGCAATGAGGAAGGAAGGAGGTGGGCGGGATGTTCTGCCTGCTCATCTCCGCCCCTCCACTTCTATTGGGCGGCCGCTTAGTGACGCCACTGTGACGCCGAACGATCCTCCCCCTTAAAGGAGAGATTGTTCGGCGGCCACAGTGAAGTTGGTGAATAGGTAATTGCGTGTGACGCTGCCATAGCAATATTGTACGCTATGGCTGCGATCACCCCATGACACACCACCAATGTGGGCGGGTGCTATAGCTCGCGACATCGCTAGCGATGTCGCAGCGTGTAAAGCCCGCTTTAGTGTGCTAAAATCCAAATTATTGAAACTTTCAGGATTCCTATGTTTGTTGACTACTTCTATCCTGTAGGGGGCATTTAGCATGTTCACAAAGTAGAGTGTAAATACAATCCTAAAGGATCAACAGTAAGTGAGTGGACATGTGGCTTGCATTGTTCACAGAATTATACTGGCACTATTCAATAGGACATGTTGCTAGATCTACTAGTATAAGGATAATTTTAACTAGTTCTGGACCGCCAATAGACTGCAAACAGTCCAGTTTTTCTCAACAGTAACATTATTAAACATAGAATACTACATAGTAAGTAGCTTGCAGTAGATTGTGCAGCTGTGTGGGCTGTGAGCTGGCTGTCAGACACAGCCAGACTCCCTGCCAATAAGTTTCAACATCCCTTTTTATAATTTCTATCTGTCATGGTCCTCTCTCTGCTAAAAGAGTTTAGTGACAAGTTCTGGGTCTGAATCTCACTTTCACTTGTGAGACTCGGGTATTTAAATGCATTCTGTTTTTTGGGGAGAAGAGACGGTTAATGTGAATATTCCCTGCCAGCAAGCAGACTTATTGCGATCTCAGGTGTTTCCGGTTTGGACCACTCCCAGTCCCTTTATATTCCTTCTGCTACCCATTATTCTTTTTGCCATTTGGATGCTTGGCCTGCAGGTGGAAGGAGCTGCTGGAACCCTCTCTTGAAGTTGCT
The DNA here is from genome assembly GCF_048569485.1 of Anomaloglossus baeobatrachus. Classification (NCBI taxonomy): domain Eukaryota; kingdom Metazoa; phylum Chordata; class Amphibia; order Anura; family Aromobatidae; genus Anomaloglossus; species Anomaloglossus baeobatrachus. The sequence continues at coordinate 56,383,041 of NC_134354.1, forward strand.
GTAGTGGCTGCTGTTTTTGTGCTGACTGCAGCAGTCTGTTGTTGTTTCCCCTCGTCTGTCTTCTTTTTCTGATGTGCTGTTTCAGTGCAATGGGAAAATAGTGATCCTTACCTACCCACTCCCTAGCCAGGGCTTGCTGCAGGGTCTCTCAGGGCTTCTAGTTCCTGCTCAGTGACAGGTGAGGAACCTGTATAGAGACTGGCTAGGAGTTCAGGGTTTAATGGCAGGTAAGTGAAAAAAATGTCCATCATCCATCTTACTAGTGTTAGGACTCATCATTGTTAAAATGTCCCCAGTGTACCTCTTGTTTGTCGTGGTGTTACCCCTGTTAAGTGGTGTGTTTGGACTCACGTCAGACCTTGCTCAGTCCGTTTGCGACACTATCTTCCTGATCACTGTGCTGTGTACATAACTCTGAACATACCCAGCTTGATGAAGAGACCTGAGAAGTTTTGAAAGCTTGCTTTGTAACATCATTTTATTTGTTTTTATTTTTATTAGCCATTAAAAGGTATCACAACTACAAGATTATAATTTTGTTTCTCTCACTGAGAGCAATCAATCATTTTAACTCTGAAAAAGCACTGATAATGAACACAGATTAGGAAGCACTAACAGTACATCAATCTCCAAACTCTATCATCATGTGACCGTATGATATAGGGAAGGAGCAGGAGCTGCTGGGTCCTATGATACCCAGTCGGCTCTGCTATGCAATCTGGAAACTGAATATCTCCTGTAACTGAGGCTGATATACCCACCCCAGTTACAGTGGTAATCAGCAATAAAATGAATGTATTATGTTCAAACTCAAATAAATAAAAGTAAAGAAAAAATAAACAAAAAGAAATGCTGCTATCCGAATCACAATGCCATGTGCCCATCGAGGAAAAAATTTGTCCAATATATAAAAATAATTTCGACGGAAAGAAGAACAGTGTTTCAAATGTTTTAATTGGTCATTTGTGGTCATTAAAAATTAAAAAAAAAAATGAAAGAATAGATACAAATTTGCTGTTCTTTTACATTTTTGTTTTGGCAAGAAAAAATAAAAATAAATATAAAAATGACATAAGAATTAAACAGTAAATAGAGGAATATATAAATACAGTATATTTGTTTCTGCTACACTCTCAATGGAGATGGTAAAGAGAAAAGGCCCCGTTACACGCAACAACATCGCTAACGAGATATCGCTGGGGTCACGGAATTCGTGATGCCCATCCAGCCTCGTTAGCGAGGTCGTTGCGTGTGACACCTACGAGTGACCGCTAACGATCAAAAATACTCACCTAATCGTTGATTGTTGACATGACATTAATTTCCCAAATATTGTTGCTCGTTTGGTACATAGGTTGTTTGTCGTTCCTGAGGCAGCACACATCGCTACGTGTGTCACCCCGGGAACGACGAACAACAGCGTTCCTGCGTCCTCCGGTGATGAGGTGGGTGTGACGTTAATGCAGCGGCTCTCCGCCCCTCCGCTTTTATTGGTGGGCTGCTGTGTGATGTCGCTGTGACGGCGCACGAACCTCCCCCTTAGAAAAGAGTTTGTTCGCCGGCCACAGCGACATCATTAGGAAGGTAAGTACGTGTGACATGTCCAAGCAATATTGTTCGCCACGGGCAGTGATTTGCCTGTGATGCACAAATGACAGGGGTGGGTGAGATCGCTAGCGATATCGCTATCAATGTCACTGCGTGTAAAGTGGCCTAAAAGCAATACATTTCAGATTTGAACAAAAAAGCAATCAATCCTGACTAATTTTTTTCCCCTTGAAGAAGGAGTTGGTTCATCTCTGAAACGCATTGATTTAATAAACTTACCACAATGGTTTTGGCTCACGCTGACTCGGTGGGACTGTTGGTGTACAGAACCTTAGTCCTCGGCACCGATGAAGTTCTCCTCAGGAAAAAGTTGTGAGACACTAGATCAGAAAATGTAGGAGTAACTCTTTCAATTGCCTTATTCTGCGACATTCTTAAAGTGTCCCCCCAATTCCGCAGTAAAAATCAATTTTTATCAGTGATATTATCTTCCAACCTTTAAATATCGGAAGTCATAATTATGGTTAAGTCTTATTGTAAAAGTTTGAAAGGTTATAATACTGATACTGATAACATTTAGTAAGAGGCAAAATGCCAGAGCATTTCCCAGAACACATATGCTTGCTGACTCATAAGTACACAGTGTATAATTACTAATGTCATTAAATATGCCTGCACTAGATATAGTGTTCTGTTATAGGGTCAATTAAGTTAAACTACAAGTTAATACAATAGGGAAATGAATATTATCACATTCATTGGAAAGGAGAACATTTTCTAATCCTCACAGAGCTCATTTACGGGTATAGGTCAATTACGAATACTCAGAAGAAAAATAACTACTGTATAGTATGAGATAATGTCTCATTGAAAGTTACACTTACTTATTATTTTAATTGGGGTTTTATAAACTTTTTAAAATTATTGACTTTTTATTCTGTCTACCGCTGTAATAATTGGCTTAGGCTTCTTGTTTCTTGTAGGTAATTTATCAGCTTTGCCGTATAGATTGGTGCAGAATGATCAGAGACACCAAATTTAATTCTATACTTTTACAAGATGTCTATTGTTCGTTGGAGGAACGCAAAAATGCTGGTTTCATACAAAGGCAACAACCTGCCTGATCATGGCCAATATTTAATGTAGATATATGTAAGGTTATGCACTTGGGTAGAGGAAATAAAATGTATACTTGTATAATAAATGGTAAAGCACTAGGAAAAACTGTGACTGAAAACAACATGGGTGTATAGGTGGATGGCAAACTAAGTTTTACTATCCAGTACCAGGAAGCTGCTGCAAAGGTAAATACAATCATGGGATGCATTTAAAGAAATAGAGATGTTCATGACAGGAGCACAGTTTTGCCTATGTACAAGTCACTAGTGGGACTACACTTAGAATATTAAATGCATTGTCATGGAAATTAAAAGATGGGGTTCATTTTATTACATTCTTGAAGAATCCCTTCAATGGTGCAATTCCCTATTCCTTCAGTGCAGGTAAAGCTGGAGTCACACTTGCATGTGACTCACAAGAGGATTGCATGGCACCGCCCGGACTGGCCGGCGGCTTTCCTTTAGCGGGTCAGCTTCATGTATTTCTATGCAGCTGACACGCTCCTAACAGTAGAGCCACCAGCTAGTCCAGTCGATGCCATGAGAAAGTGTGACTCCAGATTAGAGGTGAGTAAAGCTAAGATTTGGATTTCAAACCAAACACCAACTTAAAAACAGGGCTCTGGGTTCAGATTTCGAAGGCTTTAGGTATGAACTTAACTCACATGAACAACACTGTGCTCAGGTACGTTTGGTGCTCAGCCCTGTGTGAGCCACTTGCAGTGCTTGAACGGATCGCCCTGGGGGTAACAACAGCATTGATGTAGTGCGCAACCAAAAAAAAAATGTTTGAAAATGTCTGCCCACCCTCCCCTGGAAGTGATCTGCTTATGGCTGGCTGAATGTGGACGGAGACTCAAACTGCCAATCAGTGATTTTGAACCTCCTTGGGCAAGGTTTGTACAGATGGAGGCTCAGCTCGTTTGTTGGCAGTGACACGAACCTCCAAAGGTTGGCTCATCTTTACTCTAGACTAACTGTAATGGTCATGACCAGAATATTTGCTCTTTGGTCATCTGGCTTATGAGGTTGTGATTGGCAGAGGTCAGCACACTGGAACATGAAGTTATCAGATGTGCACTAGATGATATAACTTTTTAGTCACTTGATGACTTCAGCCTCATCTGTTAGGTGATTGAAAAGTGGGAGATCAGTTAAACAAAAATTCCTAAAATATATAATTTATTGGATAAGCATTAAACAACTCAAAAGGGGGTGTTTCTCAAGAAAAAAACTCCATGAAAAGGACTCATGCAGACAAAAAATTATGCATGGGAAGGAGGTGAAAAAATGTGATAAAATATAAAATGAACACCTTCGGGGCCTTGAAAGCTGTCCATAGGGGCTGACCCTACCTGACGGCAGAGATTGGCACCCTAGAATGACAAGAAACGGCGCCCTTGCTCACTGTCGATTCACCCTAGGAATCCCCATTAGGATCCCTAAACTAAAGACTGCTGGTTCCCAAATTTATCCTCAAGCAAAACAAACTTGACAAAACCAGGTTAAATAACCATACTGCCAAAACCAATGGCAGCAGTCAATATATCCACTATCCAGATACCATATTTAGCAAAATATAGCTCCAGTATGCGTAAGCCATTCAATGTATACAACTCAAATGAGTGTCGTACAAAAGCAATATAGGCCAAGCTAATGCAAATATTACAAAAGAAAGGAAGAAAAACTTTCCTTTGGATGGTATGCTCCAAATAGCGGCCTCAACGCATTTCTCCTGTGCTTCAGGTTCATCACGAGGCCTTAGTGAGGTGTAGATGTCCTAAGATGTAGCGGAATCATCTTGGGACATTGAGGCCGCTATTTGGAGCACAACATCCAAAGGAAAGTTTTTCTTCCTTTCTTTTCCAATTTTTGCACAAGCTAGGCCTATATTGCTTTTGTATGACACTCATTTGAGTTGTATATATTGAATGACTTATGCATACTGGAGCTATAATTTGCTCAATGTGGCATCTGGATAGTGGATACATTGACTGCTGCCATTGGTTTCGGCAGTATGGTTATTTAACCTGGCTTGGTTAAGTTTTGCTTGCGGATAAATTTAGGTACCAGAAGTCTTTAGTTTAGGGATCCTATCCGAGGGTGAGTCGATGGTGAGTGGGAGCACCATTTGCATCATTCTAGGTTGCCAACCTCTGCAGTCAGGTAGGGTCAGCGCCTAAAGACAGCTTTCAGGGCCCTGCAGATGTTAATTGCATTTTTTATCACATTATTTTACCTCCTCGCCATTCATAATTTTTTGTCTGCATGAGTACTTTTTATGGAGTTTTTTTCTTGAGATACACCCACTTATTGTGTTTTTTAACCCCTTCAGCCCCGGGGCACTTTCCGTTTTTGCGTTTTTGTTTTTTGCTCCCCTTCTTCCGAGAGCCGTAACTTTTTTATTTTTCCGTCAATCTTGCCATATGAGGGCTTGTTTTTTGCGGGACAAGTTGTACTTTTAAATGAAATCATAAGTTTTACCATATGGTGTACTGGAAAGCAGCAAAAAAATTCCAAGTGTGGAAAAATTGCAAAAAAAGTGTGATGGCACAATAGTTTTTGGGATGTTTTATTCACGGTGTTCACTATATGGTAAAACTGATGTGTGGGTATGATACCTGAGGTCGGTGCGAGTTTGTAGACACCAAACATGTATAGGTTTACTTGTATCTAAGGGGTTAAAAAAAATTCACAAGTTTGTCCAATAAAAGTGGCACACGTTTTGCGCCATTTTCCGAAACACGTAGTGTTCTTATTTTTTGGGATCTATGGCTCAGTGACAGCTTATTTTTTGCGTCTCGAGCTGATGTTTCTAATGGTAGCATTTTTGCGCAGATGCTACGTTTTGATCGCCTGTTATTGCATTTTGCGTAAAACTTGCAGCGACCAAAAAACGTAATTTTGGCGTTTGGAATTTTTTTGCCACTACGCCGTTTACCAATCAGATTAATTGATTTTATATTTTGATAGATCGGGCATTTCTGAACGCGGCGATACCAAATATGTGTATATTTATTTATTTTTTAACCCTTTAATTTTCAATGGGGGGAAAGGGGGGTGATTTGAACTTTTAGGTTTTTTGTTTTTTTTTTTAATTTTTTAAAACTTTTTTTTTACTTTTTTTATTTTATTTTACTAGTCCCCCTAGGGGGCTATAGCAATCAGCAATCCGATCGCTGATCGCTATCTGCTGATCACAGCTATACCGCTGTAATCAGCAGATTCAGTCACTTTCTTTCTTCCTCTGCTCCGTGCCGAGGAAGAATGAAAGTGAAACTTCGTAGCACCAGGCGTCATCACATGACCCTGTGCTACGATGGCAACCACCGAACGTCACGTGATCACTTACGTGACGTCCGGAGGGGGCGGCGGTAAGTAAAAAAGATGGCCGCGCGCATGTAGATCTCGCTGCCAGACTTTGGCAGCGAGATCTAAGGGGTTAATGTTCCGGGTGGAATGCGATTCCACTCGGAACATGTAGGCACACATGTCAGCTGTTGAAAACAGCTGATATGTGTGCCGATCCACGCCGCCTGCCCGCGGCAGGGGGCGGGGCTTACCGGGACACGATCCATGACGGAAAGATCCGTCCATGGTCGTGAAGGGGTTAATGCACATTGTCATGATCCAGGCTGGCTTTTCCCTGCTGCTGGTTATACCCAGCTCTGGCCTGGTCATGTCAGGGGTTAACTTCCCTTGCCTTGTTCCAGATCCCAGAATGCTATATCTTGCCTTTCTACCTATGTCTCAGTGCCAGTGATATTTCTGCCTTGCAGCTTGTATACTGGTTCTGGTGAGTGTTCCCGATCTGTCCTACCTCCCTGCTACTGTGTCCTGACTTGTACCCTTCCCCGTTCATCTGCCTGTCCCAGTCCCTGACTTCCCTCTCCTGTCTGTTGTTTGTGTTTCCCTCTGCATACCTGATCTTCCGACTTCCGACTCTGTTCTGTTTTCTGACTTGATATAGATCCTCCATTTCCAGTGACTCGACTTTTCCAGTGACTCTAGCCTGACTGTTTGACTACTCTATTGCCCCCTGATGGTTCGCCTGTTAACTGCCTGCTGAAATTACTCTGCTGTACTTTAGCTGCCTTTGCGTTAGTGTTTCTTTGTCTCTCCTTCACTAATCTGCTGCCACCTAGTGGGGAATACGCTGTACTACGTCTTACTAGCCTTTGTACAGTGTGACACATATCCAATAAATTATATATTTTAGGAATTTTTGTTTAACTAATTTTTCAGGATTCCTCCTATATTGTCATACTGTTAGCTAAAAGTGGGGGATCACCACTGGAACCCCAGCTACAAGGTATCATTTATCATACTGGAGTCTGTGACAGAATAGCCTCCCTTAGTTGTCACAATAAGCCCCCTCTGAATCTTCCACTTTTATGAGATTCTAAATTATATTTCAAATTTGTTTTCAAAACAATGAGAATCTCTGGACTTTCAGATAAGAGAATAAAGGATTTTTACAGCCCTACCAACGTATCCAGCCTTTTATTCTCTGTGAGGCCGCTCTACGTGTCGAGAGAGAATCATTGAAAGTGTGCTTTATGTTCTCTGTATCACTAAGTTTCATGGCATAATTTAATGCTCATCACAATATTTTCTGACAACATTCTGTCTCACCCATATGTCTTTTGTCTAACTTTACATTTTTGGCAGGTTAGTTTGTAATTTTAGAATGGGAGATGGAAGACACAGCAATATGTCATGCTACACTTCTGAAAATTAGTATTTTCTTTACATGTGTCAGCATCCAGCAGAGATGTATAAATCATCTTCACGGCACCGGCGTTGTTCGGCAACCAACAATAAAAAGTAATGGAACAATAGTTCTCCACCACACCTATATAACACCTTATCTGAATGTATAATGTGCCCGATACCGACCGGGTGTGATGGTCACAATCTGAAGAAAGGCTTGCCTTTTATGTCTTTTATACAGACTCCAAGGACACTCAGGAGGCATTTATTATAAGCATCAACTCAACGGATGTACATTGTTAAATAGCGCTATCATTATCACAGTTGGTAACCTTTGGATTGAGCACCGATGTTTCAACCAAAGCATCTTGTAGATTATATAAACTATATATCAAGTCCTTTGCTCATGGTGTAATATATAAAGCTTTCAGCAAATTACTAAAATCCCAAGAAAACTATACTTACATGATATATACAGTATGTTGTCTTAGGAAAAGATACTGGATAATTTCTGCTCAGAAGACCAATATTAGTACCGCATTATTTACTCGTTCATGACACCAGAAGATTCCATTTTTACATTTTTTCATTCTGTTCCTTACCCTCTTTCAACAGCCATATTTGTTTTTTCTTTTATCCTTCTGACAAGATAGCCATGTCAGAATTTCTTTTTTTTTTTTTTTTGCTGGAAAGTTGTAATTTTGAATTACACCATTAATTTTACCATATAACGTTCCTCAAAACAGGAGAAAAAAAGAATTTCACGTCTGGTAAAATGATGAAAAAGAAGCAATTTAATTTATATTTTTGAGGTTTTATTTTCATTGTTTGATAAAAGTGACCCCACAACATCATTCTCCAGTATTTTTTTTAAATTTACCGTATTTTTCAGATTATAAGATGCACTTTTCTTCCCAAAAATTTGGGAGGAAAATGAGGGGTGCAGCTTACCGGGAAGTGGAGAATAGGCACTGTGCTGGCTGCGGGATGCTGTGCAGGCTCTGGTGAGGGCTGTGCTGGCTGCGGTGGGGGCTGTGTTGCCTGCAATGGGGGCTGTGCTGGCTGCGGTGGGGGCTGTGCTGGCTGCAGTGTGGGCTGTGTTGGCTGTAATGGGGGCTGTGCTGGCTGCGGTGGGGGCTGTGCTGGCTGCAGTGTGGGCTGTGTTGCCTGCAATGGGGGCTGTGCTGTCTGCGGTGGGGGCTGTGCTGGCTGCAGTTTGGGCTGTGTTGGCTGCAATGGGGGCTGTGCTGGCTGCAGTGGGGGCTGTGCTGGGGGCTATGCTTGCAGTTGTGCTGACGGCAGTAGGGGCTGTGCTGGTTTCAGTGGAAGTTGTGCTGGCTGCAGTGGGGGCTGTGCTGGCGGTGGTGAGGGCTGTGCTGGCTGCGGTGGGGGCTGTGCTGGCTGCAGCGTTGGCTGTGCTGGCTGTGGTGGGGGCTATGCTGGCCGCTGTGCTGACTGCAGTGGGGGCTGTACTGGCTGTGATGGGAGCTGTACTGGCTGTGGTGGGGGCTGTGCTAGCTTCAGTGGGAGCTGTGTTGGCTGCAATGAGGGCTGTGCTGGCTGCGGTGGCGGCTGTGCTGGCTGTGGTGGGGGCTGTGCTGGCTGCAGTGGGGGCTGTGCTGGCTGCGGGTGCTGTGCTGGCTGTGTAGAGCAGGGTGGTGCAACGGGTGTCCCAGATGCTCTGTTGGAGATGCGGGCTGCAAATAATGGCACCTTGAGTTACATTTGAGCAGATGGAGGTCTCGGCCCAAGATCTCACCTGCGCATGCACCGCCTCCTGCCCACTGATTTCCCATCAGCGGACTTACTGGTGCCTGGAAGTGGCACTTACGCAGGTGAGATGTAGGCTTGCCATTGAGCCAAGAGCTCAATCTGCGCACTCGCTGACTTCGGGCACCATTTCTTTGAAACCTGCATCGCTGACAGAGCATCTGGGACACCCATACCAGGACGCTTGAAGCTAGTTCCTGGCCTAGGGTCCACGTACCCTGTTGTGCCCTGGCCCCTGCCCGGAGATGGCACAAGGCCGCCGGCTGCCCTCCTCAGTAGTCCATGTCCCTTGTCACGATCCCCTGCGACCGAGGTTCAAGCTCCTACCAGGCCCAGACCAACGCCTGCCACTTAGTATCAGCAAGGAGCCCAGCTCCTGACCTCCTCCAACCGACTTGTGACCTCTCCTTACGAGAGTCACCACTCAACTGACTGCTCCTGACACTCCTGACCCTCCCTAACCAGCCCCCCAAGTGGGCTTGGTCCCTGACCCTCCCTATCCAATCCCCTAAGTCTCGCGCATGTGCAGTAGCACTATCGCGGGACTGAGCAGTTTCCAAATCACGAGCGCCGGTGATGTTATTCCGCAGGCATGAGATTATTGGCGGGTACTTGGATGACACTGGTGATGACATTCACAGCACCGCCCATAATCTCGCGCCTGCGTAATAACATCGCCGGTGCTCACGATTTGAAAACTGTGCATTTGCGAGACCTCAGGAGCACCTAGGAACATGAGGGCGGAGGCCTCATCTATGTAAATCAACACTGGGGGACGGCGAACAGCGGCAGGAGAGGGGATAACAGGCAAAATACAGCCTGCCCACCGGGCCAGCAAACCTCATTACCATAGCAAAAGGTAATATTTTATAAAGTTGTTATTTAGGTATAAAGGTGGGCCAGTAGCAAGATGAACCTTTATAAAATGCAGCCCAGGAGCTGCAAAAGGGGATTGTTTTAGTTTAATAGTGAAATTTCTGGTGCCAGGTTCCCTTTAATAGCTGAATTTTTCCTTTGATGTTTTGGGGGCGTTTTCTCAAACAGCAAGCAGGAAAATATTAAACCACTCAATGCAGACTTTGCAACTAAATCTGAATTCAAGAATGACTTTTGCCCTTAAATAAAAGTCAGATCCTGTTTTGTAGGTGGTGACTCTATGTCCTCCCTGCTCCGCCCTAATGACTGGAAGCAAGCGGCTGCAGGGAGAATATAAGTTCATATTCTCCCTGTAGTTGTAACTTCCAATAAGGCAGCCAGACATAATTTAACTACTATTTACCTGCACATTACCCCTATTACTGCTAATAAATAATATTTCTAGAAGTTCCCTTTAAATTTACACATACTACAGATTTATGTAAAAAAAAATAGTGCACTTTTTTAAATAAGTTATGCCTGGAAATATATTCTTTTTGTTTTCATTTTTTTTTTACTTTCGTGTCTCTTTGATGTATTGGACGTGTAGAGCCTGTGTTACTTTAGTTTCTGATGCAGTATTTCCATTAGAAAACCCATTAAGGATGCAGAAAAAAGCAGATGTTCATGTTGTTTCTTTTCTTCCTGAGAACATTTCTTTCTCTTTCTTTTCTGTTTGGTAAATGCATATGTTTCAATCTCCAATGACATCCTTAATGCTGTATTAAGTGAATTATTTTAGCCACACATTTGAATCAACATTTGATTTTTGCTGATTACTGCCTAAGTTTCCAACTGTCTAATTTCAGTTTACAGCTGGAGTGGATTTGGCATTTATAAACTACACAAATCAACTGAACGCAGAAAAAATTGAGAAGTACCAGCTGAGAAAAGAGGTAGCTGAAAAAAAAGTAATTTCAATGAATCTTTCAATTTAACAAAAAATTAAAGAGTTTTTCCTAAATTTTCCTCTGTACATAGGGTCAGACCCCAAGCAGTTCCAAGAATAAGGTTCCGCAACCCAAATACGGGGCTTTAAAGCGGGCTTTAGACGCTACGATATCGTTAATGAATTATGGTCGGGGTCACGGTGTTTGTGACGCACATCCGGCGTCATTAACGGTATCACAGCGTATGACACTTATGTGCCACCTAAAATGATCACAAAAGTGACCAAAATCGTTTGCCGCGGAGAGGTCATCCTAAAACAAAAAAATGTTTTCTTCTAATTAGCAATGTTGTTCGTCGTTCCTGCGGTAGCACACATCGCTGTGTGTGACACCGCAGGAACAAGGAACATCTCCTTACCTGCCTCCACCGCCAATGCGGAAGGAGGGAGGTGGGCGGGATGTTTAAATCCCGCTCATATCTGCCCCTCCGCTTCTATTGGACGGCTGCCGTGTGACGTCGCTGTGATGCCGCACGACTCGCCCCCTTAGAAAGGAGGCGGATCTCCGGCCAGAGCCACGTCACAGGACAGGTGAGTCTGTGTGACGGGGGAAGCGAGGTTGTGTGCCACGGGCAGCGATTTGCCCGTGTCACACAACCGACGGGGCGGGTACGATCGCTTGCGATTTTGCTAGCGAGATCGCAGCATGTAAAGCCCGCTTTAGAGTCCAATCTTGAATGGAGCACAGGTTTGCTGTAATAATGAGGTCTTTACCAGCCTCATCCTTTGTCATGGCGGCGTCAGCATCTGTGAAAAGTCCAGATTCTGGCACTCTGCATTCTAATTTATCTGATGTCTGTGATCAGTGCAGGTAGACTCAGGGGTTGACTCACACACACTTGTAGTTCCTAGGCAGGCTAGCAAGAGTTAATATCTGCTTGTTGGTTATCAATCTCTTTAGTCACATGTTAATGGAGAACCAGTCATATTCATTCTCCTATATATGCTCACTGGATTGTCCTTATAGTGCCAGCTATAGCTTGTCTTTTTCTTTCTTTCTCTTTCTTTCTTTCTTTCTTTTTTTCTTTCTTTTTTTCTTTCTTTCTTTTCTTTCTTTCGTTCCTCTTTCTTTCTTTTCTTCTTTCTCTTTCCTTCTTTCCTTCTTTCTTTGTTTTCTTCTTTCTTTCTTTCTTTCCGTTGGATTATGGGTTATGGCACACTGGCCTTTTAAGAATAGGTGTCCGTCCTCTCCCTAAGTGTGCGCACAGGAGTCCTGGCTGGTATGTGCAGACCCTGGGGAGCCATTCTCAGGGACCAGGCACACAGAAGCCACCTTTGAGCGGCCAGGAGGGTGAGAGTGCCAGCGTCCACGCCAGGGAGATAGGACAGTTCGGCGACAATAACCTTTTAGACCTTACTGTTATGTCTTCTGTATGCAAAAATGACATTGAAGTGAACAATGCAATGACACATTGTATGAATGGAGGGGGGGAACCTCAAAATCATTTTCCCTGGTCGTCACAAGAAACTACAAATCAGTCACTAAACACATCTGTATATGATAGTTTCCTAAAAAAAAAAACCTAAAAAAAACCCATCTTCTGTCCTCTAAAGGTTCAGTCCTTGTTCAATAAAATAAATGATATCTATGTCAAACACAATTTTAAGACCGGCACTCTTTACCACAGTTGACTGCTATGACAATAGTTATTTCACATCCCTGTCATTTCCCAACATGCACATTGACTGATTCTACGTCGCATTTTACAAGCTTTATGGTCTCACTTAGTAAATTCGTGCCCTACTGAAATAAGAGCGACTACCTCATGCAAAGAGATCAATTTATCTCTTTCAACCCGGGCAATTTCCAATAACTTTTCGGATGACTTCTGTCCACGGCGGACCTGACTTTAATCATAACATCGCACTCAATTCCGGCTTGATTCACATCATTGTCCAGATTCCTGATTATACAGCCTACATTATTGGAGTCAGTTAAACCACTATCGGCTTAAGGAACAGATAGGAACACTCAATCATGTGCGCTGAACTTTGTCACCTTCCATTTGAGCTCGGAGGGAATCATCGTTGTCTCCTTAAATCAAGGCCGAGTATTCTCATCTATTAGCCATGGATTCTTTTTTATTTTGCTCTTTTTTTTCTTCCTTTTACTAAAAGGACAATGGAATTGTTGGAATTGTTTATGTCTTATTATGAAAAGCCAATTCACACAAATGACAGCTCTGACAATAGGTTTATCCCGCTACTGCGTCTCCAACAATGGAATATTTTGGCTTTTAATATCTATTTGTTAAAGACCATAAGATGAATAACTATTATTAGGAGAGCGGATTAGTTATCATATCAAAGCCAACATACTGAAAAGGTTTATTGTTGCCAGAAATTGCATTTAGTTTTGTTAAAACATAGACAAATATATTTCATTTTTTCCACCTACATCGGTACCGCGCGTTCTAATTACACGACATGTTATCTGTTTCTTGTTTGTCGCAGATTCTAGACATTGATGAAGTTAAAGGATAATAATTTCCTTTACTCATGCAGTCGTTCGATAACATTGAACTCTAAAACCAAAGTATTATTAAGTAGTTTGCATTTTTGTAATATTTGACAAGTGATTTGCAGAATTGCAGGAACTATTGCTGTTTTTTTTTTTACATTTTTGGATATAGATAAAATTTTCATAATTTGCCTGTGTACACCAGTGCAGTGGATCTGAAACAAAGCCATCAATATGTGACTGAAGTGTTGACTTTCAGGCTTGATACAAAGGAAGAGTTTAGCAAAAATACTGTATCAGTGTAATGTGGGCATCACACGATACGACAAGCGATCGTACCCGCCCCCGTCGTTTGTGCGTCACGGGTAAATCGCTGCCCGTGTCGCACAAAGTTGTTAAAACCCCGTCACATGTACTTACCCGCTGTGGGCGGCGAACATCCACTTCCTGAAGGGGGTGGGTTGTTCGGCGTCACTGCGACGTCACACAGCGGCCGCCCAATAGAAGCGGAGGGGCGGAGATGAGCGGGATGTAAACATCCCGCCCACCTCCTTCCTTCAGCAATGCCGGTGGCTGCAGGTAAACTGTGTTCATCGTTCCCGGGGTGTCACACGGAGCGATGTGTGCTGCCCCGGGTACAATAAACAATCTGCGCTAATAAGATTAAACGATTTTTTTAAAAATGAGCGACGTGTACACGATACAAGATTTACAACCGATTAAGAGTCGTTCTTAGGTGTCACACGAGACGACGTCATGAACGATGCCGGATGTGCGTCACGAAAACCGTGACACCGATGACATATCGCACGATAGATCGTCTCGTGTGACGCCCGCATAACTATCATTTTGTAGAATGTTTTATATATTGTTGTGGCCTCAACTTGATTGAGCATAATTGACACTGACTCAAGACAAATCTGAAATCAGAAAATAAACAGCAGTAGAAAACAGCCCTATTTAGTGGTATAGACCAAGTGAAGAAACTCAATATTTCATGAGGTCAATGGGTTTTTTATTTCAGGCAGTCAGTGACTACAAAGTATTTGCATCCAAGTGTTAGAAATAATCCTGATAATTAGTTTATCCAATTACATTCAAGCCTATGAAAATGGAGGACCATAAATATATGTTACATTTCTAAATGGTGAAAATGGAACTATGGTTTTGTGGCACCCCTGAGGATTCAGTTGCCACAGAGGTACTGCACTTCAGCCAGAGATGTGGTGCCCCATTCCTGGGTAAGGAGAAGTTCGTCCACTGGTACACACAAAAGCACACAACACTCTCAGTTAGCAGCTCTTCACAGGGACTTAGGTGGGGTGGCCCATTAATGCTAGAGATAGCCACCACTGGTGATGGCACCCCATTCCGGCTTACCCAGGGGTGGAGCTTAGTGAGTGGGAGGGAAGTGTGTGGAGAAGGGAGAACCGAGCCAGCAGTTGATGAGGAAAGACCTGTGATCTGATCTGGAGCTGGGACAGCTCAACCTAGGTGCAACGTGGAAGGGGGTCCTAAATGCCACGGGTTGTGCGCTATATGCTCGTGGACTCATGCCACTTATAGCAGACCGAGTGGAGGGACTTGGCTGCAAGAACGGGGACTGGACCCTAGAATTGGAGAGAATAACTACGTGTTCTACTAGTAAACCAGAGGCCTAGGATACTTCAGGTACCGAAGCCAAAACCTGCGCACGAATCCGATGGAAGGTGTCCATATAGGGTCAGGGGAGTGAAAGCTCAGAGCCACCCCCATATGGCCCTCGAACACCGGCTCAGAGCCCTGTGCATGTTGGCGCAGGACTGGTGGGAGAGGTCAGCGCAGGAAGACGACCAGGGATGGACATATAGAAAGGTGCACCGGTCTGGACCTCCGAACTACCCAGGATTGGTTTTAGCCCATCACAGCGGAGCCCCGACACTCCAAAGGTGGACACTGGCATGTTGTGCTCCTATGGGACATACAACAGTGAGTAAAGAACTTTGACAGCAATCCCTGTGTCGCTCCCTATCTTCATTCACCTTCTACCCTGCGCTCCTCTAATAGAGTGGACTACTGCTCCCAACCTCTCTGGGGCCTAGCTCTGCCTGTGGAGAGTTGCCCCAACCTAGATGCGCTACCATCTGCCCCAGAGAATACCTCCCGCAGCGTCGGCTCCTATATTAGCCGCAAACCACAGGTGGCGTCACAAATACAAACTATACTCCCCTGTAAATAGCACCTCCATCTTTATTGACACCGCCAAGGTCACGGAACCGAGCCTTGCCTCTGTGACATCCCCCTCTCTACACCAGCTCGGTGATGAGTAACCCCCCCAGACGCCGTGGGTGCAGCAGTTTTGTAACTCATTTTTATATTGTTAACTAGAAATAGTGATGGGCAGACCCGGACTATAAAAGACAGCTTGAAAGGTACCTGAGTGGTGGGCCCAGGTCCAGAATCCTCAGGAAATTCTGGGTATTGATCTGGATTTGGCACTCGGGAAGTACAAAAAAATAAAGGAGAAATAAACAAAAAAAATAATAAAAACGCTTCCGGGGCTGTTCATAACCTTCTTTGAATATGTACTGCTTTCCCTTCCCACTGGTGGTTGTGATTGTTTGCACAGATGTGCCCCCACGCTGAGTTTTACTTGTCACTTTATGTCCTTTGGCTAATTTACTGATTATGAGCTATAACTTATTTTTAATAAAATAATTTAATTGCACAACGGTTTCCTCTGCTTTTTCTCCTTTTTTATAATGTTTAATTGTGAGTTGTGCTGGCCCTGTATTTTTGGTGTGTGCATTTTTTCATCTAGCACCACTTTTTTAGTGTTCAAGTTTTGAGACTATGTTTTAGGATGGTTTTATCATTATTTTCTATGGGTGATGCGCATATGCTGAGTAACAGCGTGTCTGACGCTTCCAATCACAGACCAGGTCTGCAGGTCTATATCCTACAGTGAAAATAAATAAATAAAACATTTGGCGTAGGAGTCCCCGATATTATGATACCAAACACGGATAAAGAATATGGCTACAGGCTGCAGCCCCCAACCATGTGCTTATCTTGGCTATGTATCAAAATAAGAGGAATTACATACGGCTTTTTTTTTTTTTTTGTAAATATTTAAATAAATAGTTTTAAAAAAGCGGTGTGCAGTCCTCCCCAATTTTGATACCCAGGCAAGATAAAGCCCAACAGCTGGGTGCTGGTATTCCCAGGCTGGGCAGACTTGTGCTTCCTGGGCCCCCCCAGCCTAAAAATAGCTGCCTACAGCGTCCAGGATTGTCGCATCCATTAGATGCGACAATCCCAGGACTTAACCCATCTCTTCCTGATTGCCCTGGTGCGGTGGCAGTTAGGGTAATATTTGGTTAATCGCAGCTCAAAGCTACCACTAAGCTCTAAATCAGTATTTAATTAATTAAGTAATTAGAGATGAGCGAACTCGCAGATAACCGGGAACGGCGGGTCCTGATTATCCTATTTTAAAATATCCGGTTCCGGTCCACATATAAGTCTATGGGGATCAGAAGCCAGAGATTAAAAATGTTGGTACAAGGAAGATAGAATGCATGGTGTACTTACCGAGGATCTGTCATGGCGGTATGTTGCTTCTAGGTTGCGCATTCACTTCCAGAGCAGGTATTCAACCTTCCTTGAATATACACTGATTTCTCCACTCACCGGCGCCTGTAATTGGTTGCAGTAAGACGCATCCCCACACTGCGTGGCAGTGTGTTAGCTGACTGTTTCCAATCACGGGTGCTATGCTCATCTATATTATAGGCTGGGGTAACATTGGCTTATGGCATCCAATGCAATAGCAATGACCCTAATGACCCTCGGCTCAGGCTCTGCAGTGAGCATTAGCCTATAGGCACCAGCATATTTTTCTCACACCCATAGACTTATATGGGTGCGAGTGATAGGAGACTCGCAGACAATCCATCATGCTGCATTGTTTTTCCTTAGTTCAATTAGGGCTGAGGAAAGACTCGCATATGTGAGCTACAGCATTGTCTTACATGGGGCCGAGAGCAATGCGAGATTTTCTTGCATTGCACTCGTGCGAGTCATACACCAGTGTGACTCTACCCGTACAATAAAAATAAATAAATAAAACAATTGGCATAGGGTCCCCCCATATTATGATACCCAGCACAAATAAAGCCCATGGCTACAGGCTGCAGCCTCCAGCCGTGCATTTATTTTGTCTGTGTATCAAGATAAGAGGAACCGCATGTGGCTTTTTGTTAAAAAAAAATATTTAACTAAATAATTAAAACACCCAGTGTGCAGTCCCCCCCAATATTGATACCCAGCAAAGGTAAAGCCTGACAGCTTTTACAGTTGTTTCTATTTAGATAGAAAAGGGAGGAGAGCTCTGCCTCTAGCTCCTCCCTCTATGTTTAGCTCCACCCTCTGCTTCTAGTTTCTCCCTCCTCCCGTCATCAAAGAATCTCATCAGTAACAAGACAGAAAATTAAAACCATTCAAAAGTAAATTTTCTGGACCTACAAAAATAGGTTAAAACAAACCTTTTATTGTAGAATTAAAGTGTGATATAAAAACAAATTATCACATAGAGAAAACTGGTCTACGCATTTCAGGCAACGAGCCCTTATCCCTTGCCTGAAAACGTGTGTGGAGCATTGTGCAGGGACCGGCCTGCAGCTCCATGCACCGCACCCCGCGGTGGTTACCCTATACACATCGTGTATCGGGTAACCATCGCGATAAGGGAGGAACTTCCTCTGTCAAACTCTACTCAAAGGCAGCACACTGGCCAATCAGAGGCAAGCGACTCCTGCCTTTGAAGTCAGCGCTCTGTCAGTGGAAGTTCCGGCATCGGTCGCGATGGCTACCCGAAACGCATCTTGTACCGACGAACTGCAAGTTCAAGGATGCCGGCGATTGAACGAAAAGTAAGGTGAGCATAATATGTGTGTGTGCGTTCGTCTTTGTGCATGTTTGTATGTGTTTATGTTTGCCTGCCATTGTTTTTAATGGTGTTCAAAGGTGTTCGAAAGTGTTTGACGAATGTTTGTTGAACGTTCGACTAACACACCCGCCGTTCGACGAACCGAACTCGAACACTAGGGGGGTGGCTCATCTCTAATCCTGATACCTCCTTTTCTTGTAGGAGACTAGAACCTTTTCCTTAGACCAGAGAAGTCCTCACCTTCCTTACACCACCAAAAAAGGTTCAATCAATATGAAAAACTTAATTCCTATTTTCTGTTGTCTCGATATGACGTGCCTCCTACACTCACGTTAATTTTATAGCTAAAAAAATACTGCATTAGGAAAACTTCTTTTACTTTGTTGTGTTCTTCATGCAAGGAAAGTTGGGAAATAACACTGTCTACCGTGGTTTAGTTGCGACAAGGGAGGAATAAACAGCTTTTTCATGTAAAAATGTTTGACTTTATTTTCACATAACCAAATCACCGTAAAAACGGACTTTCCACTGTGCCAAGAGACCATCAAGTTAAGTGGACTGAAATGTTTGTTGCTTCAGAGCAAACTGATTGGGGACAAATAAAGGCCATATTTTTAGACGCAGAACGTTCCTAGAGCTACCGGTAGAGGATATTTCAGCATGTTTGTGCACAAGGGTAAACTGAAATCTTACAAGTTGTGCTATTCTTTGTCTTTATTCAAGGAAATCTCCTATCCCGTAAATAATTCAATCTATACATATGATAAACATAACATTAGTGATCAATATACTGGCATTCCGCAATATAGGCACAATATATACTAGCAATGGGAGTTAACGTTAATTTTAATACCTTGATTGCAAAAGATATTATCAATGAATACTGCTGCAGCAATTTTTAACCCCTTCACAATCTATGAAGTACCGATACTGTTCAAGGAAATTCAGGACTATTGGTAATTTTGATAAAAGGTCAAAGGGACTTGTAAAAAAAAACAACTTTAAAACTATTCAAATCTATAGGTTTTCTAGACATTAAAGCCATTATACAAGCTTGTAGGTTATATAAAAGTATATTGTGGTGTGATGCCACTGCAGCGGATCGAACCGCTCAATTCCGGGGTTGTTGATTGCTCATGGCTCGAGGGTCTCCGGACCCGGGGACTAGGGGCCACACTCCAAATGAAGAAGGGGGGTATTTACAGGGGATTTGATATAGTTTGTGATGCCACGCGTGGTGTACGGTAATTGGGGAATACCGCCGCTGCCGTTGAGCGTTCCCAGGGTGATGGAGTGGGGCAGCAAGATGACGTTACCCTCCACGGGTAGGAGGAGGCCCCGTGACGCTGGATGCTGATGCAGGGACACAGTGCAGGGGTCAGTCAGGTACTCACTCAGCAATGAAGCAGACGCTGACAACAGGGTAAACCATGTCTCTGGCTGCCGTTGCCTCTCGAGGGGAGCTCGTCCGGGTGCCGTTTCCTGCAGCACTGCCTGGTGGTCTGTAGCCTGCCTCCTGGCACCAATCTAGATTGAATTGTCCATAGTGGCCCAGTAACTTGGAGCTATCCGGGCCCCACTCCTCACTGTGGCTAAGTGAAGGAGCCTGCTCTCGGGGCTCATGCTTGGGATTTTAATAGGCCGCTTGCCAGGAAAGCCCTATCCCCCTCGTTGCGATAGTGCCCTGATTTTGGAGCTGGTGGGAACAGTCCATATGGGCCCTGTCCTCCGCAGGTTAATTGGTGGGTCGCCAGAAGCTTCTCCTCGACTTCGATCCGGAACCGGTGATAGGACCAGGCTGCTGACCGTCCTCCTCGACGGGTTCCAGGCACCTAGCCTCAATCTCCTGCGACTGGGGGTCCGACTCCTCTAGGTCCAGACCACCGTCTGCAACCTAGTTTAGTTCTCCCCTGGGAGCTACAACTCTCAGCTTCCTCAGAGCTACTCTCAGGTTGAGGACTACCACTGAACTCAACTTAACACCTCCTACCTCCCTGCCTGACCCCTAGGTGGGCGGCCCTATTCCTGCTTAAGCAGCCCACTGGTATGCCTGACAGGTGTGGTGTAAAGTGTATCTAGGATTTAGACAGACAGTGGGATGGCACCACCCACGGGGATCTCCTAGGTACACTGCGTTACGTGGCAAGAACAAGAAAAAGACGTACCTAAAAAATGGGATCACCACTTATGAAGTATTATTAAGAATCATCAATGTTTTATTGTCAATAGAACACACATAAAACACATAGTGAAAGTGAAAAATTACCGATAAACGAATACACACAGACAAATACGGACATCTAAAATCAATTAAAAGCAATAATGCACTTGAGAGATACCCACATTGAAAAATGTATATTCTTGGTCCAATGCCAATAGGCTGTAGTCAATATTGAACAAACCCTGAAATACCCCTATATTTGTGCCACAAGGAGAGGACTTTCCAAAAAATAGAATAGCAGCTTATGCCGAGGATCCCACAGGTACTCAAATGAAATTAACTGGCTGGCCCATGGCAAAGTGAGCAGCAGAAAATAAATGAAGAAGATCAAAAATTGTACAGTTCACAAATTCACAAAGACCTGAGCAGGACACCCAGAAGGCATTTCAAACAGGTTTTAGATAATCAAGCAAGCGGGCTAAAGTAATAAAGAAAAGCCCAGAGAGCAACTAAGGAAAAACCCTCAGGATGACATACCAAAACCTCAAGGAGGGTGCAGCAAAAAATGCTAAAAAACCATCCGGGGCAGGGCAAGGAAGGGTGGTGGACCAGATATGGGTGGCCCCACGCGTATCGCTACCTCTTGGTAGCTTTCCCAAGGGCAGACATTTTTTGCTGCACCCTCCTTGAGGTTTTGGTATGTCATCCTGAGGGTTTTTCCTTAGTTGCTCTCTGGGCTTTTCTTTTGTTACTTAAGCCCGCTTGCTTAATTATCTAAAACCTGTTTGAAATGCCTTCTGGGTGTCCTGCTCAGGTCTTTGTGAGTTTGTGAACTGTACAATTTTTGATCTTGTTCATTTATTTTCTGCTGCTCACTTTGCCATGGGCCAGCCAGTTAATTTCATTTGAGTACCTGTGGGATCCTCGGCATAAGCTGCTATTCTATTTTTTGGAAAGTCTTCTCCTTGTGGCACAAATATAGGGGTATTTCAGGGTTTGTTCAATATTGACTACAGCCTATTGGCATTGGACCAAGAATATACATTTTTCAATGTGGGTATCTCTCAAGTGCATTAGTGCTTTTAATTGATTTTAGATGTCCGTATTTGTCTATGTGTATTCGTTTATCGGTAATTTTTAACTTTCACTATGTGTTTTATGTGTGTTCTATTGACAATAAAACATTGATGATTCTTAATAATACTTCATAAGTGGTGATCCCATTTTTTAGGTACGTCTTTTTCTTGTTCTTGCCGTGTATCTAGGATTTGTGAATGCTGGTGGAGGCAGTACTGCAGGATAGAGACCCAGAACCATGGGGGTTTGAATACCGCTCGGGAAGGGCAGTTTGTGCAGTACCATGTGACGACCTGAATAGTCCAGGGGCGTCACAGTTAAAACACACTATTATAAGAAGGAATCTTTGCATGCAAAGATGTAATATAATAACTTATTTTGATATAGAAATGCTTATGTCCTAAACACTAAAGGTTGCAATCTATAAAAATATACGCAAATGTGAAATTAAACTCCCTGGGACAATCAAATTCGATTTGTAGCAAATCGATTTGATGATCTCCACTTATAACCAGTAATCTATATATATAATTGCCTTATTCTGTCTGTCTGTCTGTCTGTCTGTCTGTCTGTCTGTCTATCTGTCTGTCTATCTGTCTGTCTATCTGTCTGTCTGTCATGCTCCGAAATTGTGTCCTTACGGTGACACAAAGCTGATTGGCCGCTGGGCTCGCCATGGCCCCGCCCCCCCACACGGATTGGCCTCTCGCCCCGGCTCTCTGCAGGCCCCGCCCCCCTCATGCAATGCACGCTCGCTCTGGCCTAACTGACACGGGGCTCCGATTCCCAGGTGAGTACACACACACACATCAGATCACACTCACCTCACACATCACATCCACACATCACATCCACACATCACATCCACACATCACATCCACACATCACATCCACACATCACATCCACACATCACATCCACACATCACATCCACACATCACAACATGCTGGGATATCGCTTGCTTCTACACCGGCTCCGTCAGGATCCCGGCAGCGCCACACATAACCTTGCGATGCTGGGATCTTAACGGAGGCCGTGAAAGCTGGTAACTATTATACACATCGGGTAACTAAGGTCCCTTAGTTACCCGATGTGTATCATAGTTACCAGTGTACACCGGCTCACACTCACTCTCACACACACATCACATCGCATCCACACATCAAGGTCCTGCAGCTGCGGAACATACATAACATAACAGCACACACACATAACAGCACACACACACACACACACAAATCAGATCACACTCACACATACCTCACACATCACATCGCATCCAAATACTCACAACATCCTGGGATATCGCTTGCTTCTCGGCGGCGATATTGTGCTGTGAGCTTCCAGGACCTGACGGAGGATCACATGGCCAGAAGCATGTGATATCCCCGGATGTTGTGAGTATCAGCGCGTATGTGCAATATCGTCAGTGTCTGTGTGTGTGAGTCTATGCGATCGGGTGTGTGTGAGTGTATGCGATCGGTTGTGTGTGTGAGTGTATGCGATCGGTTGTGTGTGTGAGTGTATGCGATCGGTTGTGTGTGTGAGTGGATGCGATCGGTTGTGTGTGTGAGTGGATGCGATCGGTTGTGTGGGTGAGTGGATGCGATCGGTTGTGTGGGTGAGTGGATGCGATCGGGTGTGGGTGAGTGTCGGCAGAGGAGCACGGCGTGCTGGAGGAGGCTGGGAGCAGAGAGGCTGATCTTGGGGAAGGCTGGGAGGGGGAGGCTGATGCTGAGGGAGGCTGGAAGGAGAGAGGCTGAGCAAACGTGCTCCATCCGCCATACTGCGCACTCCCCATCGTGCTGCATCCCCCATGCTGCGCACTCCCAAACGTGCTCCATCCGCCATGCTGCGCACTCCCCATCGTGCTCTATCCGCCATGCTGCACACTCCCAAACGTGCTCCATCCGCCATGCTGCGCACTCCCAAACGTGCTCCATCCGCCATACTGCGCACTCCCCATCGTGCTCTATCCGCCATGCTGCACACTCCCAAACGTGCTCCATCCCCCATGCTGCGCACTCCCAAACGTGCTCCATCCGCCATGCTGCGCACTCCCCATCGTGCTCTATCCGCCATGCTGCACACTCCCAAAAGTGCTCCATCCGCCATGCTGCGCACTCCCAAACGTGCTCCATCCGCCATGCTGCGCACCCCCCATCATGCTCCATCCGCCATGCTGCGCACTCCCAAACGTGCTCCATCCGCCATGCTGCGCACTCCCAAACGTGCTCCATCCGCCATGCTGCGCACTCCCAAACGTGGTCCATCCGCCATGCTGCGCACTCCCAAACGTGGTCCATCCGCCATGCTGCGCACTCCCAAACGTGGTCCATCCGCCATGCTGCGCACTCCCAAACGTGGTCCATCCGCCATGCTGCGCACTCCCAAACGTGCTCCATCCGCCATACTGCGCACTCCCAAACGTGCTCCATCCGCCATACTGCGCACTCCCCATCGTGCACCATCCGGCATGCTGCGCACTCCCAAGCGGATGGAGCATGATGGGGGGTGCGCAGCATGGCGGATGGAGCACGTTTGGGAGTGCGCAGCATGGCGGATGGAGCACGTTTGGGAGTGCGCAGCATGACGGATGGAGCACGTTTGGGAGTGCGCAGCATGACGGATGGAGCACGTTTGGGAGTGCGCAGCATGCCGGATGGTGCACGATGGGGAGTGCGCAGTATGGCGGATGGAGCACGTTTGGGAGTGCGCAGCATGGCGGATGGAGCACGTTTGGGAGTGCGCAGCATGGCGGATGGAGCACGTTTGGGAGTGCGCAGCATGGCGGATGGAGCACGTTTGGGAGTGCGCAGCATGGCGGATGGAGCACGTTTGGGAGTGCGCAGCATGGCGGATGGAGCACGTTTGGGAGTGCGCAGCATGGCGGATGGAGCACGTTTGGGAGTGCGCAGCATGCCGGATGGAGCACGTTTGGGAGTGCGCAGCATGGCGGATGGACCACGTTTGGGAGTGCGCAGCATGGCGGATGGAGCACGTTTGGGAGTGCGCAGCATGGGGGATGCAGCACGATGGGGGGTGCGCAGCATGGGGGATGGAGCACGATGGGAGGTGCACACCTCCCCCCAACACACACACACACGCGCACTGCACAACACACACACACTAGGAATCACAAACAACGCCCTACACAGACACCCACACACACAGACAACGCTGCACACACAAATATACGCACATACTGCACAACACACACATTGCTCAAAACATACCTCCCCCCAAAACACACCACACACACACAAACCGCACAACACACACACACACACAACGCTACAGACACACAGCGCTCCACAAACAACGCAACACACGCAACACACATACAACACCGCTCTCACCCCCCGCGACACTCAGAACATGTACAGCGCCCTACACAAACACTTGGTAACTACACACAACAACATCTATATATATATATAACAAAAATCATACATGAACTACACAATACGTAAATTCTAGAATACCCGATGCGTAGAATCGGGCCACCTTCTAGTAAACAATATAAATGCCTGAGGGATTGGATGACTGGACAGAGACACCTAAGCTGGCCCTCAGACTGGGGAGCCTGCGCTGTCCCTTAGCTCAGTGGTATGCTTGATAGTAGCGAGGTCTGAGTTGCCAGCATCACCCTAACTCCTGTCCAAGCCCTGCTGTAATTCCCCTTCCCCTCCTTCACCCAAGGGGTGAGTCAGGTCTGTAGTCATAAACCCCAGAACTAAAAATGGACAGGGGATAAAACAAAACTTGGACGTCATTAAAACACAAAGGAGCAACATTATGTGCACAGGGGAAAATAACATAAAAGGGAGGAATTAAACAGACAACTGGGAAAATTCTATAGGAACACCACAATAAGACCAGAATCGCTGCACAAGTTGGAGCTATCAACAGCACTGAGCACTAGGTTCCAGTACGTTATATAGGAAGGATACGGTTGTGATTGCTAATTAGCAACAGAGCTCCCAGTAGAGTTCCCCATGCTTGTAGGAATTAACTCCTGCAGAATGGAGGAATAGTGGACATGAAACAACCGACACCCAGCTCTGGCTGAACAACTAGGAGACATCAGGTTGCTTGTCAGATTCTACAGTGTGAACAGAGCCTGATGCTACCATGGCACCTAAGGAGTTTGGAATCGAACATCACATGACAATAAATTCAAAAAGCAAGTGGCCATAAAGTATTGAGTGCTATTACCTTGAGTAATTACATTAAGAGATTACATTGAGTGATTAGGTTGAGGCGAAGAAAGGATGTACAATTTTAGACAGAAAAGTTGAAAAAAAAAATGCCTTTCTCACTACTTAAAGGGATTTTTGTTATAAAAAAAGAGGTAAAAAAGAGAATAGTACCCATTTTTGCTATTTCCACAATCATGATGACTCAAACTATAATAACATTGATGACAGAACTATTATTTTTGTTCAGTATGCCTCATAAAAGTCGAACGCCACAATATGGGTGCATGGGACAACCCCGGTAACAAGGACTGAACTAACATTTCTTCCTTCACCAGAGACAGGAAGCAGACAGACAGGCGTAGGTTCTCCCAGACTCCTGCAGTACACCATCACCTAGTCTGCACAGTCTGGGACTGGGGTGGCAAAGTCATTGGACATCCACAACTTGTTCATCTTGATGAAAGTTAAGCGGTCTACACTTTCAGGGGACAGCCGGATGTGATTAGCTGTCAGAACACCACCAGCAGCGCTGAAGACTCGTTCTGAGAGAGCACTGGCTGCCGGGCAGGCCAAAGCTTCAAAGGCATGACTGGTGAGCTCAGGCCACTCCTCCAGTTTTGAAAACCAAAATTCAAAAGGGTCCAACCAAACCCCCCCCATGGCATCAATATTGAGCTTTATATACTCCTGCACCATCCTCTCTTGTCGATCGCTATGTGTCACAATTGTACTCTGTTCTGCTGGTGCATGCGGTGATCTATAAAATGTGTGCCAAACCTCACAGAA
Organism: Anomaloglossus baeobatrachus; assembly: GCF_048569485.1. Classification (NCBI taxonomy): domain Eukaryota; kingdom Metazoa; phylum Chordata; class Amphibia; order Anura; family Aromobatidae; genus Anomaloglossus; species Anomaloglossus baeobatrachus. Next base: position 56,409,671 of record NC_134354.1, read on the forward strand.
ATTGCTTCTGTCACTTGAACTGTTACTGCTGTTTCCACGTTGACAACGCGATGCTCCTGTGGTTGGAATTCTAGAACTGCGATGTACACTGTGTGCCTCACTGCTCACTGCTGTCTTGTGGAAAACTGTTAAGCTGGTCTACAAGCTTTTTTCGATACTCCAGCATACACGTGTCGCTTTCCAGGGGGGGGAAAGCATCTTGTTAACTTACTCTTGTACTGTGGCTCTAACAGAGTGACAATCCAGCAGTCAGCACTATTTCTAACTCTAATGCCGGCATCACATGTTACGATCTATCGTGTGATCACACGAGCGATCATACCCACCCCCGTCGTTTGTGTGTCACTGGCAATTATTTGCCCGTGACGCACAAAGTTGGTAACCCCCATCACATGCACTTACCTCTCGGACGATGTCACTGTGGGCAGCGAACATCCACTTCCTGAAGGGGGAGGGACCTTCGGCGTCACAGCGACGTCACACAGCAGCCGCCCAATAGAAGCGGAGGGGCGGAGATGAGTGGGACGTAACATCCCTCCCACCTCCTTCCTTCCGCATTGCCGGCGGGACGCAGGTAAGCTGTCTTCGTCGTTCCTGGGGTGTCACACTGAGCAATGTGTGCTGCCACGGGAACGATGAACAACCGGCATGAAGAAGGAGGACCGACATTTTGAAAATGAACGACGTGTCAACGAGCAACGATACGGTGAGTATTTTTGCTCGTTCACAGTCGTTCGGAGGTGTCATACGGTACGATATGTTAAACGATGTCGGATGTGCGTCCCTAACAACGTGACCCCGACGAAATATCACCCGATATACAGTTAGGTCCAGAAATATTTGGACAGTGACACAATTTTTGCGAGTTGGGCTCTGCATGCCACCACATTGGATTTGAAATGAAACCTCTACAACAGAATTCAAGTGCAGATTGTAACGTTTAATTTGAAGGTTTGAACAAAAATATCTGATAGAAATTGTAGGAATTGTACACATTTCTTTACAAAAACTCCACATTTTAGGAGGTCAAAAGTAATTGGACAAATAAACCAAACCCAAACAAAATATTTTTATTTTCAATATTTTGTTGCGAATCCTTTGGAGGCAATCACTGCCTTAAGTCTGGAACCCATGGACATCACCAAACGCTGGGTTTCCTCCTTCTTAATGCTTTGCCAGGCCTTTACAGCCGCAGCCTTCAGGTCTTGCTTGTTTGTGGGTCTTTCCGTCTTAAGTCTGGATTTGGGCAAGTGAAATGCATGCTTAATTGGGTTAAGATCTGGTGATTGACTTGGCCATTGCAGAATGTTCCACTTTTTTGCACTCATGAACTCCTGGGTAGCTTTGGCTGTATGCTTGGGGTCATTGTCCATCTGTACTATGAAGCGCCGTCCGATCAACTTTGCGGCATTTGGCTGAATCTGGGCTGAAAGTATATCCCGGTACACTTCAGAATTCATCCGGCTACTCTTGTCTGCTGTTATGTCATCAATAAACACAAGTGACCCAGTGCCATTGAAAGCCATGCATGCCCATGCCATCACGTTGCCTCCACCATGTTTTACAGAGGATGTGGTGTGCCTTGGATCATGTGCCGTTCCCTTTCTTCTCCAAACTTTTTTCTTCCCATCATTCTGGTACAAGTTGATCTTTGTCTCATCTGTCCATAGAATACTTTTCCAGAACTGAGCTGGCTTCATGATGTGCTTTTCAGCAAATTTAACTCTGGCCTGTCTATTTTTGGAATTGATGAGTGGTTTGCATCTGGATGTGAACCCTTTGTATTTACTTTCATGGAGTCTTCTCTTTACTGTTGACTTAGAGACAGATACACCTACTTCACTGAGAGTGTTCTGGAGTTCAGTTGATGTTGTGAACGGGTTCTTCTTCACCAAAGAAAGTATGCGGCGATCATCCACCACTGTTGTCATCCGTGGACGCCCAGGCCTTTTTGAGTTCCCAAGCTCACCAGTCAATTCCTTTTTTCTCAGAATGTACCCGACTGTTGATTTTGCTACTCCAAGCATGTCTGCTATCTCTCTGATGGATTTTTTCTTTTTTTTCAGCCTCAGGATGTTCTGCTTCACCTCAATTGAGAGTTCCTTAGACCGCATGTTGTCTGGTCACAGCAACAGCTTCCAAATGCAAAACCACACACCTGTAATCAACCCCAGACCTTTTAACTACTTCATTGATTACAGGTTAACGAGGGAGACGCCTTCAGAGTTAATTGCAGCCCTTAGAGTCCCTTGTCCAATTACTTTTGGTCCCTTGAAAAAGAGGAGGCTATGCATTACAGAGCTATGATTCCTAAACCCTTTCTCCGATTTGGATGTGAAAACTCTCATATTGCAGCTGGGAGTGTGCACTTTCAGCCCATATTATATATATAATTGTATTTCTGAACATGTTTTTGTAAACAGCTAAAATAACAAAACTTGTGTCACTGTCCAAATATTTTTGGACCTAACTGTATCATACCGTGTGATGCCGGCATAACAATGTTGACATCATGCTGCAGATAAAGCAGCAAAAAGGCACTCATGTGTCAAGTTCAGGTTGTGTGGTTGGCGGGGTAATGCTCAAGGTTGATTCCTTCATCCCCTCCCACCAACCACGGATAACAGAGATAGGATCAATATCTATTTCATCTCCTGAGTTTTCTGCGTTCATCACCTCTTCCTCCTACATTTGTTCTTTAGCTCCTGCACCTTCACTACCAGTTTTCTATTACCATAAGCCCACCTCGATCAATGGATTCCAAATCCCATGACACCCGCTTGTACGAAGACTGTCTGGACCTTACAGAAAATGATATCCCATCCTCATCCTGATCTGCTTCCTCCTCTTCCTCTGGGACCAGCACCTTCTCCCGCAGACTATTCAAAATGTGCTCCAACATGTAGATGGCCGGAATAGTGATGCTGATTATAGCATCATCAACGGTAACCATCTTTGTAGCCTTTTCAAAACTGTGCAGAAGGGTGCAGATGTCCTTCATCTGTCCCTACTGCGCAATTGTGATTTGTCCTATATTTGGACATCGCATATCAACCAGTTAACCGGTAAGCCGAAAGACCTCTTTAGCAATTGAAGTCAATTAGATATGGGGTGCAAACAGTGCAAATGAGTACGCAACAACCAACAACACATCCAGACTGGGATAGTGGCCTAGAAATTGCTATACAACCAGATTGAGGATATGAGCCTTGCAAGGCACACCTCTGATGTCGCACAGGCGTAGGGCCGCCACTAGTGCTGCACTATTATTGCACACAGACTTCCCTGGCTGCAGGTTCAGTGGAGACAACCATTGATCAAACTCTGGAGAGTTGTCTACAACTCTGCAGCTGTATGACTGTGTTCTTCAGTGCATATTCATTTCAGCTCTGCCTAATAGTGTTGAGCCGTGGCTGAGCTGTGCGGAGATGGAATGCGTGTTACTTTGAAAGAGAGGTTGAGGGCACAGGTGGAGACCTTAGAGGAGGTGGAGGAAGCAGAAGCAGTGGAGGAATATCCAGAGGTTTGTCCTGCAAGCCTTGAGAATTTCAAGACTTGAGAGGCAGCATTTTCCCCACCTGCCCCGCAAGGACCAGAGTAACCTACTGCCCAGTCAGGGAGATGTAACGCCCCTCACCATACTTGCTTATCCAGGTGTCAGCTGTGAAATGCACCCTGGGAGACACAGAGTTTTTCAAGGAAAAAGTAATGTTACCTGTGACATGATGGTGTAGCCCAGGCACAGCTTTATTAGAGAAGAAATGATGACTGTGCAACGCTTTTTGGGGCCTGCCACAGCCATCAGCTTTCAGAAACCCTCAGGATCCACCAGGCAGAAAGGTAGCATTTCCGTGGCCAACAGATTGGATATGGTGAAGTTCACGCTTTTAGCTTTGGCATGTGTAGGAGGAATTTTTTTTTTTCGTGGCCAGAACTGTGGGACTGAGAACTGGCTGGTGTGCTGAGAGAGGGCGGAGAAGGTGGTACATCATAAACTGGTGGACTTCGAGGGAGGTACAGGCAGAGATGTTATGGTGGATTGTGAAAAATGTGGTGTGTTTGGTCTGTGAGATTGGTCAAAATCCATAGTCATCTCCACTTCCTTAACAACTGATGGGCTCTCACTCATCCCAACTTAGTTGGTAAGTAAGTGGAGGTTCTGGGGGTGGAGACCTCGTGAGAACAGAGGGTGACAGAGGAGGAAGAAACATCAGATGAGGTTGATAGGGTGTCGGATAGTTGTGGATGACTGCTAGGTAGCATTTTACTCCACTAAGATTCACAGACTAATGCATGTTGGTTGGCCATGTGACTGTTCATGCATGTAGCAGACAAATTATTTGAATTTTTGCCTCTACTGAGTCATTTTTTTTTTTTACAGAGTTTGCAGACAACTTGAGTTAGGTCAGCCATTCTGGTTGCAAAAAGGTCCAGGCTAGGCAACCCTGGCCTCCATGCAAAATGTAGACATGCTATCGCTGATGGACACAGCCAGAGTTGTGACTGCAGATGCAGTGGTTGTTCTGGTTGCATCACTCCATGTCTGTGCGGACAGCACCTCGTCTTCCTCCTCCTCCAACTCCTCTGCTGAGCTACTCAGCTGCATGCCTTTGGCTCGCCCTGAGAGTCATCCTCCTACTCTTCTTGACCTGACATCACAGTAGAGTATGCATGCACCTCAGGTGTCTGAGTCTCATCATCATCAATCATCACCTCCACGCCCGAGGGTTAGTATCTGTGGATGAGGGTCTGAATCCTGCTCGGCCCAGATAAAACTGACAATTTTTTGGTCATCGGTGCAGATGGTTTTCTCCTCTTCATTAAGTGAATCTTTGGAGGAAACCTATGAAGCTCATGGGTTAGAATGTTTGAACTGCTCTGCAGACTCGCCCATGTGTGTATATTCCATACTTACAGGCACATGACTCCTGTTCCCTACTCTGAAACCAGAGAATTCTCACAGCGTACAGTGAAGGCGATGTGAGGATTCGTTAGTGTGCGGTCATGTAGAGTGACACAAAGTGACTGCAACACCTATGGATTTAGACAAGACAACCCCTTTAAAGCAGCACACCATGTCAGCTGGGGATTTTTGGATGCAGGTCCATGAAGGTTCCTTGTCCAATTAAATCACCAGTCAGTACTGCAAAGAAGAAAGAAGAAGAGACAGCACTTACACCCTTTCAATCCCAAACTAAGTATATTTGTAATCTAATAAGCTTGAAAAAGGCTGGGATGTAAGCCGAAACGTGACATTAGATTAGAAATCCACTTAGTTTGCAATTGAAAAAAGTGGAAGTGCTCTTCTTTATTGTTTGTAGTATGGCACATTCATCTAGCACTACTTTGCAAACCATCATCAAAGTAACATAAAATTCTTACATGGAGACTTATTTTATTTTTATTTCTTTATTTCTTAGTTCTATATCCTATAAAGGGAACATGTAAAAAAACACTATTAGCATGCAAGATAATAGCATTATGAAACTGTCCAGATGCCACATTGAAAGCCCGGCTACTGGGGAAAATTATGCCCTGATGCAAAGCAGAGCTGGCTGTCAATTATACGGTTATAGTCGCTTATTGCAAACTGAGCAGTGGCTGAAACTACTCCGGCAGTGCCACTATGACTGAAAGCCGGAGGCTGCCGGAACTAGTGGGACCTTTAGTAGGGCAGCAGGGCAGTTTAGACATCTTAGAGTTTTGAGATCATACGGAGGAATTGTTGAGGTTCTTCTCCAAAAAAATCAATATATCTATGCATAATCTCTCCAAATCCTCCTCAAATACTTGCAAGGCTCATATCCTCAATCATGTACAGATGGTTGTTCTGTTCATGTTTTCATACAAGTATCTCTTTATTTTTTTTTTTGCAGGCCTTGGGATTGATTCAGTAGGCCAATACAGCCCTTGGAACAAAAGATGCAGTATACCTGTAGTATATAGTGTTGTTTTTGAAAGGCTTTTGAAAGGATGCCATACTTTAGCCTTTCAGACCCTGTTTAATGTGGATGACCAGTTTTATTCTAATATTGCCCCATTCTAATATCTTAGATATATACAGTTAGGTCCAGAAATATTTGGACAGTGACACAATTTTGGCGAGTTGGGCTTTGCATGCCACCACATTGGATTTGAAATGAAACCTCTACAACAGAATTCAAGTGCAGATTGTAACATTTAATTTGAAGGTTTGAACAAAAATATCTGATAGAAATTGTAGGAATTGTACACATTTCTTTACAAACACTCCACATTTTAGGAGGTCAAAAGTAATTGGACAAATAAACCAAACCCAAACAAAATATTTTTATTTTCAATATTTTGTTGCGAATCCTTTGGAGGCAATCACTGCCTTAAGTCTAGAACCCATGGACATCACCAAACGCTGGGTTTCCTCTTTCTTAATGCTTTGCCAGGCCTTTACAGACGCAGCCTTCAGGTCTTGCTTGTTTGTGGGTCTTTCCGTCTTAAGTCTGGATTTGAGCAAGTGAAATGCATGCTCAATTGGGTTAAGATCTGGTGATTGACTTGGCCATTGCAGAATGTTCCACTTTTTTGCACTCATGAACTCCTGGGTAGCTTTGGCTGTATGCTTGGGGTCATTGTCCATCTGTACTATGAAGCGCTGTCCGATCAACTTTGCGGCATTTGGCTGAATCTGGGCTGAAAGTATATCCCGGTACACTTCAGAATTCATTCGGCTACTCTTGTCTGCTGTTATGTCATCAATAAACACAAGTGGCCCAGTGCCATTGAAAGCCATGCATGCCCATGCCATCACGTTGCCTCCACCATGTTTTACAGAGGATGTGGCGTGCCTTGGATCATGTGCCGTTCCCTTTCTTCTCCAAACTTTTTTCTTCCCATCATTCTGGTACAGGTTGATCTTTGTCTCATCTGTCCATAGAATACTTTTCCAGAACTGAGCTGGCTTCATGAGGTGTTTTTCAGCAAATTTAACTCTGGCCTGTCTATTTTTGGAATTGATGAATGGTTTGCATCTAGATGTGAACCCTTTGTATTTACTTTCATGGAGTCTTCTCTTTACAGTTGACTTAGAGACAGATACATCTACTTCACTGAGAGTGTTCTGGACTTCAGTTGATGTTGTGAATGGGTTCTTCTTCACCAAAGAAAGTATGCGGCAATCATCCACCACTGTTGTCATCCGTGGACGCCCAGGCCTTTTTGAGTTCAAAAGCTCACCAGTCAATTCGTTTTTTCTCAGAATGTACCCGACTGTTGATTTTGCTACTCCAAGCATGTCTGCTATCTCTCTGATGGATTTTTTCTTTTTTTTCAGCCTCAGGATGTTCTGCTTCACCTCAATTGAGAGTTCCTTAGACCGCATGTTGTCTGGTCACAGCAACAGCTTCCAAATGCAAAACCACACACCTGTAATCAACCCCAGACCTTTTAACTACTTCATTAATTACAGGTTAACGAGGGAGACGCCTTCAGAGTTAATTGCAGCCCTTAGACTCCCTTGTCCAATTACTTTTAGTCCCTTGAAAAAGAGGAGGCTATGCATTACAGAGCTATGATTCCTAAGCCCTTTCTCCAATTTGGATGTGAAAACTCTCATATTGCAGCTGGGAGTGTGCACTTTCAGCCCATATTATATATATAATGGTATTTCTGAACATGTTTTCGTAAACAGCTAAAATAACAAAACTTGTTTCACTGTCCAAATATTTCTGGACCTAACTGTACCAGCCAAACTAATCCATAACTGTAGGATCTGACGTCCATTGGTGTATGAAGGCCTGACTCTTCCCCAGTATCAGACATCTGGGAATAGGATTTGGACCTGTACACTGACCCTATATACTGAGCTACTGTGTATAATGTCACCAGTGATCACTGTATTATCTCTATACTGACCCTATATACTGAGCTCCAGTTTTTAATGTCACCAATGGTAGTCCAATAGTGGACTACATCGGGTGTCTGTCTGCAGAAACATATATATGCAAAAAATGGCACAAGACAGAGCACATGCTAACGCAGTGTGCTCCATAACAGTGATTGGCCCTGTCGGGCGCATGTGTCCGGAACACGCTTTGCAGAGTGGGGGAGGGGTGATTCGGACGGATGCTCCGACAGGACTTGTGAGCGGAAGGTAAAACGCAATGTGAAAGGAGCCTTAGTGTGGTGGTATTTCTCCCTTGTATATGATATTATTCAGTCACTACTGTATGTGGTGGTAGTATGTGGTCTGGTCATGATGAGGCAGTATTTCCTCCTGGCATGTCGTATTAATAAACTTGATATAGTGGACTGTGGTTGGTTATTTGTTCTCTCTGATATCAATAAAAGGAAAATTCTTTATTTCTAACGGAGACTAAATACTTGGATGTTTTACCCCTTCCTGTCCAGTGACAATTGCACAGTAAGAAATACAAAGGTTCTCTGGTGAAAACAGGAAAGTAATCAACTCTTCTAAGGCACCGTGCCAATGTTGACTATTTGGTGGCGTTTTTACCTCCAGTATTTGTAAGTCAAAAGCAGGAATGGGTTAGACATGCAGAAGTGGGGCTTGTGTTTGTGGAGCCCCGCAAACGCTGTGTCGGTGCATTACCTTCAGGGACTCCACGTAGATGGATCTGTCTGGTCACAGGTAGGAAACCTTCTTTGTAGTTTGTCGTGACGCCACTCTCAGATTTGCGGTCAGTGGGGGACCGCCACTGCAGGTTAAGGGATGCCTGGGGCTGATGGTGGGTGCAGCCAGTTGTAGTAGCCTCCTGAGAGTGAGGCAAGCCCCAGGGCCCTGTGTAGATGCGTAGAACTACAAGGCGCAGAATGACTCAACACAGGCAGAGTGTCTTTCAGGGTTTTTACTCACAGTTGATGGCAGGGTGAGTGACCCGGGCGTAGCTGGGATGAACCAAGTGGGAACCAGGTGTCCTTCAGGCTGACTTGTGAGGGTGACTACTAACTCGCCTTCCTTAGCCCTTGGTGGTTTGGGGTAACCCCGACTTTGAGTCCCTATGGGGGTCACCCAGGGAAGATGCTGCAGCCTCTCTCCCCTTCGTTTGCCGTTTGCTTGTCGCCTGGACCAGGCCACTCCAGCTGCTTGCCTCCTGTGACCTATGGGCCCTAACTGTGGCTACGTGGCTGCGGCTTTTGTGGTGTTGTGGCGTGGGCTTTGAGAGCCCCACACCGGCAGGTTTAGCAAAAGAAAGCTGGATCTATCTCCGCTTCGGGATCTGCCGCCCGTTTGGGCCTGGTACTCTCTAGCAGTCTCCTTACTTCCCACTCCGTTGCTCTCTCTCTAGCTGAAGATGGATTTCGGGTAGCACTCCTAGTTGACCGTTCTCCCCCGTCGGTAGCCACTGCGCGGACGCTGTCAGACTACAGCAGCCCACGGGATCTGCTCCTCACTCGAGCTCCCTGGACTCTGCACTGCCTGGCTCACTGCCCCTCCTCTCCTGTTCTTGCCTACGCCACCTAGCAACCAGACTCTCCTACCACACCCCTTGAGAGGAGATGGAGGCTTTTGGCCCCCTCCACTATTCCAGTGAAGGTGAAGGCTTTTCCCCCTCCTGGGATCCCCAGGGGTCCTCTCATAGGTACATGTGTGAGACCTGATCACTATGCGCCTGTGTACCACACCCCGGTCAGCCTTCTGGATTACCTGTGTTGTACTGTCCCCAGCATGGGTGCAGTACTCAGTGGTGCCTGACTAGGTCAGGGGCGCCACATTCCCCCTTAGTTATCACCAGCACGTCCTCGGGCTGCAAGACAACATTTTAAAAAATGCATAAAACATTAAAACATGTAAAACATTTTAAAAGCACCAGGTACCATACATCACCACCCTCCACCCACAAGTCCGTTAACCCACCCAAACCCTTTCAGGAGGCAGGTCACCGGTCCTTTTGGTAACCAGATCTGGGCCATCTACTTCCCCAGACCTTTCCTCCAATCTGCCTCTCCCGTTGGCCGCGCCTTCAGCCACTTCTGGCAGGATGTAGAGGCGGCTTTCATGGGCTGGTGGTTTCAGGGTATACCTGGCTTGGTGGATCCGCGCCTTCTGCCACTTCTGGCAGGATGTAGAGGCGGCCCCCACAGTTGGTGCTGACCAGGTACCCTCTTTGTGGTGGAGAGCCAGGCCCCATAAACAGGCATGCTCTCTGGTCGCAGGCGAGCCAAGGCCCTATATACGGACGGGCTCCTCCTGGTTGCAGACGAGCCAAGCCCCTAAACAGGCTGACTCTGGTAGTGGTGGTGCCCTCTGGTGTAACTATTTACACTGCGAGAGTTTGTGGCTATAGCCAGTTCATAGCCTTAAGGTTTATGGTTTTCTCACACAAGTTCATGTGGGCACATACTTAAACGTAAACGTTGCAAAACTTCAAACTTTTCAAAACTTTAACTTGCTGCATGCTTTCTTCTTGCTTTATGTGAACTTTGCTCCTGTTTCCTCCTTACCAGGGCTTGGGCCTGTAGGGCTGGGGCATCTGTTACTTCCTGTGCTTTTATCGTCTGTTTCTTGATCCTTTCTTTCCTCTTCTTCAGTGTCTCTGTCTTCATCTTCTGTTGTGACTGCAGGGCTTCTGCAAGGACTTCTAGGACATGGTGCAACATCTAGGGCATACCAGCCTCTTTCTCCCTGATGCATAGTGAACTCCACTGAGTCTCCTATCTTCAAATTTCTTCCAGGGTGTCCTATGGGCAAATGGGCTCTCAAATCCCTTCGATTGACAAAAATCCCTTCCTTCACACCAGGTGATACTATAAAGCCGTACCCTGATTTGAGGCTGAAATCTTCGACAATTCCTCGACGCAGGGGTCCTCTGATCTGTGCTTTGGCTCTTCTCAGGAACCGTTTTTCTTGTAGGTCTCTGGCCGTGACTTCTCTCTGCTCTGGGGATGGCGGTGCAGGGGAAAACTGGGTTCTGCTGCGGCGCTGTGTCTTGCGGGCTGGATTCTGCGAAGTGCAGCTTACAAGCTCCCAGGTGGGGCGGTTGGGCAGGTCTTCTTCAGCAGGAGGTGTCAGGTCTTCCTCGTCCCAGCGGGAATATGGCAGCATCTCCGGCTCTGGGACTAGCACTGCTGCTGGCTCCGGGGGCAACTCCTCAACTTCTTGCCCTCCTCTCCCCCTTAGTTCTTCGCTGCACTCTGGTCGTGGCAGCGCTGGGGATGAGTGTTCCTCAGCTGGCCCAGGCGGTGGACTCTTCGGCGTGGTTGCCGCAGGGGTTGCCTTAGGGGTGTGCGGAGGGAGCATGTACTGGTCCACCATCTCCTGTGGAAACTTGGCCTCCATGTCAGCCTTCAGCTGCCAGTACGCGGGGTCCTCCCCCAGCGTGGGCTTCCTAGCCGGGACCTCCTTGGACTGGGGAGCGGTGTCTGCTCTGGCCTTGCAGGCCGGGATAAATGGTGATGTAGTCTTTTCTTGGCGGGCCGCGCAGGGCATCGCTGCGGCGGCCTGGTCTTGGCGGGCCGCGCCTGGCATGGCGGCGGCCTGGTCTGTGCGGGCCGAGCCTGACGTGGCGGCGGCCTGGATCTGCGTCGCTGTTGCGGCCAGTTCTTGGCGGGCCGGACTGGGCATTGCAGCCGCGGTCTGAATTGGCGTCGCATCCTCAATGGGGTCCGTGCAGGTGGAGCTGGGCGTCGCTGTAGTGATCGGGGCTTGACGGGCCGCACCTGGCGGGGCTGCGGCCTGGTTCAGCATCTCACTTGCGGCTCGGACGAGCGTCGCTGCTGCGGTGGGGTCTTGGCGGACTGGGCCCAGCAGGGTGGCAGCCTGGGTCAGCGTCACACCTGCGGCACGGATGAGTATCGCCGTGGCAGTCGGACCTTTGCGGGCCAGGCGGGGTGTCGCTGCGGCGGCCTGGATTTGGCGGGCCGCACCTAGCGTGGCTGCGGCCTCGCTCAGCGTCGCCGCGCCAGGCGCCTCTTCTGGGACCGCGGTCGTAGCAGCAGGGGTCGGAGCACTTGCGCTGGCCGGGGCAACTCTGGACTCACCCATCGGTGGCACCATCGGGATCTGAGTCGTCGCCGCTCGATCTGGCATGCGTCGCGCGGCTCCCTCCTCGTAGGTCCGAACCGCCGCAGCCATCTCCAGAAGCTCCGTGCGTCCCTCACTGAGCTGTCGCATAATCCTGGCCTCCAGCTGATCGCAGAAGATAGCAAGCTCCCGGCACCACCAGGCAGCGGAGCCTGGCTCTGGGTATCCACGTCCGGACTCCATTTCTTCTCTCTGCAGCAGCAGGCTTGTGGCTCCCTTTCCTTCCCGCCGTCCCTGGACGCTTCCGCTTTCTTCACCAGCGAGGTCAGAACTCTGCAGGGGATCTCTGGGTAGCCACACCTCTTCGTGGGCGGTAACTTCTTCCAGCGCGGGCTGCTGTTGTTTTTCAGCGCGCTTTTCATGGTGGCAATATGGCGGCGCTTCCAATTTTTCAAGCGGACCGCCCAGGCACATGGTCACCTGTCTGAACAGGTCTAGTCCTTATCCTGTTCGTGACGCCAGATGTGGAGCCCCGCAAACGCTGTGTCGGTGCATTACCTTCAGGGACTCCACGTAGATGGATCTGTCTGGTCACAGGTAGGAAACCTTCTTTGTAGTTTGTCGTGACGCCACTCTCAGATTTGCGGTCAGTGGGGGACCGCCACTGCAGGTTAAGGGATGCCTGGGGCTGATGGTGGGTGCAGCCAGTTGTAGTAGCCTCCTGAGAGTGAGGCAAGCCCCAGGGCCCTGTGTAGATGCGTAGAACTACAAGGCGCAGAATGACTCAACACAGGCAGAGTGTCTTTCAGGGTTTTTACTCACAGTTGATGGCAGGGTGAGTGACCCGGGCGTAGCTGGGATGAACCAAGTGGGAACCAGGTGTCCTTCAGGCTGACTTGTGAGGGTGACTACTAACTCGCCTTCCTTAGCCCTTGGTGGTTTGGGGTAACCCCGACTTTGAGTCCCTATGGGGGTCACCCAGGGAAGATGCTGCAGCCTCTCTCCCCTTCGTTTGCCGTTTGCTTGTCGCCTGGACCAGGCCACTCCAGCTGCTTGCCTCCTGTGACCTATGGGCCCTAACTGTGGCTACGTGGCTGCGGCTTTTGTGGTGTTGTGGCGTGGGCTTTGAGAGCCCCACACCGGCAGGTTTAGCAAAAGAAAGCTGGATCTATCTCCGCTTCGGGATCTGCCGCCCGTTTGGGCCTGGTACTCTCTAGCAGTCTCCTTACTTCCCACTCCGTTGCTCTCTCTCTAGCTGAAGATGGATTTCGGGTAGCACTCCTAGTTGACCGTTCTCCCCCGTCGGTAGCCACTGCGCGGACGCTGTCAGACTACAGCAGCCCACGGGATCTGCTCCTCACTCGAGCTCCCTGGACTCTGCACTGCCTGGCTCACTGCCCCTCCTCTCCTGTTCTTGCCTACGCCACCTAGCAACCAGACTCTCCTACCACACCCCTTGAGAGGAGATGGAGGCTTTTGGCCCCCTCCACTATTCCAGTGAAGGTGAAGGCTTTTCCCCCTCCTGGGATCCCCAGGGGTCCTCTCATAGGTACATGTGTGAGACCTGATCACTATGCGCCTGTGTACCACACCCCGGTCAGCCTTCTGGATTACCTGTGTTGTACTGTCCCCAGCATGGGTGCAGTACTCAGTGGTGCCTGACTAGGTCAGGGGCGCCACATTCCCCCTTAGTTATCACCAGCACGTCCTCGGGCTGCAAGACAACATTTTAAAAAATGCATAAAACATTAAAACATGTAAAACATTTTAAAAGCACCAGGTACCATACATCACCACCCTCCACCCACAAGTCCGTTAACCCACCCAAACCCTTTCAGGAGGCAGGTCACCGGTCCTTTTGGTAACCAGATCTGGGCCATCTACTTCCCCAGACCTTTCCTCCAATCTGCCTCTCCCGTTGGCCGCGCCTTCAGCCACTTCTGGCAGGATGTAGAGGCGGCTTTCATGGGCTGGTGGTTTCAGGGTATACCTGGCTTGGTGGATCCGCGCCTTCTGCCACTTCTGGCAGGATGTAGAGGCGGCCCCCACAGTTGGTGCTGACCAGGTACCCTCTTTGTGGTGGAGAGCCAGGCCCCATAAACAGGCATGCTCTCTGGTCGCAGGCGAGCCAAGGCCCTATATACGGACGGGCTCCTCCTGGTTGCAGACGAGCCAAGCCCCTAAACAGGCTGACTCTGGTAGTGGTGGTGCCCTCTGGTGTAACTATTTACACTGCGAGAGTTTGTGGCTATAGCCAGTTCATAGCCTTAAGGTTTATGGTTTTCTCACACAAGTTCATGTGGGCACATACTTAAACGTAAACGTTGCAAAACTTCAAACTTTTCAAAACTTTAACTTGCTGCATGCTTTCTTCTTGCTTTATGTGAACTTTGCTCCTGTTTCCTCCTTACCAGGGCTTGGGCCTGTAGGGCTGGGGCATCTGTTACTTCCTGTGCTTTTATCGTCTGTTTCTTGATCCTTTCTTTCCTCTTCTTCAGTGTCTCTGTCTTCATCTTCTGTTGTGACTGCAGGGCTTCTGCAAGGACTTCTAGGACATGGTGCAACATCTAGGGCATACCAGCCTCTTTCTCCCTGATGCATAGTGAACTCCACTGAGTCTCCTATCTTCAAATTTCTTCCAGGGTGTCCTATGGGCAAATGGGCTCTCAAATCCCTTCGATTGACAAAAATCCCTTCCTTCACACCAGGTGATACTATAAAGCCGTACCCTGATTTGAGGCTGAAATCTTCGACAATTCCTCGACGCAGGGGTCCTCTGATCTGTGCTTTGGCTCTTCTCAGGAACCGTTTTTCTTGTAGGTCTCTGGCCGTGACTTCTCTCTGCTCTGGGGATGGCGGTGCAGGGGAAAACTGGGTTCTGCTGCGGCGCTGTGTCTTGCGGGCTGGATTCTGCGAAGTGCAGCTTACAAGCTCCCAGGTGGGGCGGTTGGGCAGGTCTTCTTCAGCAGGAGGTGTCAGGTCTTCCTCGTCCCAGCGGGAATATGGCAGCATCTCCGGCTCTGGGACTAGCACTGCTGCTGGCTCCGGGGGCAACTCCTCAACTTCTTGCCCTCCTCTCCCCCTTAGTTCTTCGCTGCACTCTGGTCGTGGCAGCGCTGGGGATGAGTGTTCCTCAGCTGGCCCAGGCGGTGGACTCTTCGGCGTGGTTGCCGCAGGGGTTGCCTTAGGGGTGTGCGGAGGGAGCATGTACTGGTCCACCATCTCCTGTGGAAACTTGGCCTCCATGTCAGCCTTCAGCTGCCAGTACGCGGGGTCCTCCCCCAGCGTGGGCTTCCTAGCCGGGACCTCCTTGGACTGGGGAGCGGTGTCTGCTCTGGCCTTGCAGGCCGGGATAAATGGTGATGTAGTCTTTTCTTGGCGGGCCGCGCAGGGCATCGCTGCGGCGGCCTGGTCTTGGCGGGCCGCGCCTGGCATGGCGGCGGCCTGGTCTGTGCGGGCCGAGCCTGACGTGGCGGCGGCCTGGATCTGCGTCGCTGTTGCGGCCAGTTCTTGGCGGGCCGGACTGGGCATTGCAGCCGCGGTCTGAATTGGCGTCGCATCCTCAATGGGGTCCGTGCAGGTGGAGCTGGGCGTCGCTGTAGTGATCGGGGCTTGACGGGCCGCACCTGGCGGGGCTGCGGCCTGGTTCAGCATCTCACTTGCGGCTCGGACGAGCGTCGCTGCTGCGGTGGGGTCTTGGCGGACTGGGCCCAGCAGGGTGGCAGCCTGGGTCAGCGTCACACCTGCGGCACGGATGAGTATCGCCGTGGCAGTCGGACCTTTGCGGGCCAGGCGGGGTGTCGCTGCGGCGGCCTGGATTTGGCGGGCCGCACCTAGCGTGGCTGCGGCCTCGCTCAGCGTCGCCGCGCCAGGCGCCTCTTCTGGGACCGCGGTCGTAGCAGCAGGGGTCGGAGCACTTGCGCTGGCCGGGGCAACTCTGGACTCACCCATCGGTGGCACCATCGGGATCTGAGTCGTCGCCGCTCGATCTGGCATGCGTCGCGCGGCTCCCTCCTCGTAGGTCCGAACCGCCGCAGCCATCTCCAGAAGCTCCGTGCGTCCCTCACTGAGCTGTCGCATAATCCTGGCCTCCAGCTGATCGCAGAAGATAGCAAGCTCCCGGCACCACCAGGCAGCGGAGCCTGGCTCTGGGTATCCACGTCCGGACTCCATTTCTTCTCTCTGCAGCAGCAGGCTTGTGGCTCCCTTTCCTTCCCGCCGTCCCTGGACGCTTCCGCTTTCTTCACCAGCGAGGTCAGAACTCTGCAGGGGATCTCTGGGTAGCCACACCTCTTCGTGGGCGGTAACTTCTTCCAGCGCGGGCTGCTGTTGTTTTTCAGCGCGCTTTTCATGGTGGCAATATGGCGGCGCTTCCAATTTTTCAAGCGGACCGCCCAGGCACATGGTCACCTGTCTGAACAGGTCTAGTCCTTATCCTGTTCGTGACGCCAGATGTGGAGCCCCGCAAACGCTGTGTCGGTGCATTACCTTCAGGGACTCCACGTAGATGGATCTGTCTGGTCACAGGTAGGAAACCTTCTTTGTAGTTTGTCGTGACGCCACTCTCAGATTTGCGGTCAGTGGGGGACCGCCACTGCAGGTTAAGGGATGCCTGGGGCTGATGGTGGGTGCAGCCAGTTGTAGTAGCCTCCTGAGAGTGAGGCAAGCCCCAGGGCCCTGTGTAGATGCGTAGAACTACAAGGCGCAGAATGACTCAACACAGGCAGAGTGTCTTTCAGGGTTTTTACTCACAGTTGATGGCAGGGTGAGTGACCCGGGCGTAGCTGGGATGAACCAAGTGGGAACCAGGTGTCCTTCAGGCTGACTTGTGAGGGTGACTACTAACTCGCCTTCCTTAGCCCTTGGTGGTTTGGGGTAACCCCGACTTTGAGTCCCTATGGGGGTCACCCAGGGAAGATGCTGCAGCCTCTCTCCCCTTCGTTTGCCGTTTGCTTGTCGCCTGGACCAGGCCACTCCAGCTGCTTGCCTCCTGTGACCTATGGGCCCTAACTGTGGCTACGTGGCTGCGGCTTTTGTGGTGTTGTGGCGTGGGCTTTGAGAGCCCCACACCGGCAGGTTTAGCAAAAGAAAGCTGGATCTATCTCCGCTTCGGGATCTGCCGCCCGTTTGGGCCTGGTACTCTCTAGCAGTCTCCTTACTTCCCACTCCGTTGCTCTCTCTCTAGCTGAAGATGGATTTCGGGTAGCACTCCTAGTTGACCGTTCTCCCCCGTCGGTAGCCACTGCGCGGACGCTGTCAGACTACAGCAGCCCACGGGATCTGCTCCTCACTCGAGCTCCCTGGACTCTGCACTGCCTGGCTCACTGCCCCTCCTCTCCTGTTCTTGCCTACGCCACCTAGCAACCAGACTCTCTTACCACACCCCTTGAGAGGAGATGGAGGCTTTTGGCCCCCTCCACTATTCCAGTGAAGGTGAAGGCTTTTCCCCCTCCTGGGATCCCCAGGGGTCCTCTCATAGGTACATGTGTGAGACCTGATCACTATGCGCCTGTGTACCACACCCCGGTCAGCCTTCTGGATTACCTGTGTTGTACTGTCCCCAGCATGGGTGCAGTACTCAGTGGTGCCTGACTAGGTCAGGGGCGCCACATGTTTCTCTGATTGTTCCACTCCTGTTTTTTGGCTTACAAATAGTGAGGTAAAAAACTCACCAAATATTCAGTATGTGAATGTGGCCTAATGATAAGTGATAACTTATTTGACAGTGGGAGACTGACTGCTCGGACCTGCACCAATCAGCAAAATGTGCAACTTCTATCCCCATTAGACTGGAGCTAATGTACAACTTGACAACTAATCCATTCATTTCCCTCAGTGGCTGTGAGTGCTGCACTTGGCTTTTTCTGGAAGCCCCAAAGAGGATGAATGGTGCTGCGGTCACGCTGTCGCAGTCGTATCCCTGTTTTGGAGACTAGTGACAGATTTTGGACTGGAGCCTCTCATCTCTGTCTGGTTATCCACATTTCCTTTAGTACCTAAACAGTTAATGTCAGTTTTTCTTTTGGCTGCTACTCCAGCAGTCCCTAGCTGAGTGCTTCAGCTGCAATTACTTTGTGGTCATGTCTTTCAAGTTTAAATAGAGGTGTTACCCAGTAATTACTGCTGAAGATACAAATCTATTTGTATATTGGCTCCTTTGGTGGAAGAAGCTGAGTTGAAGCGTTCCAGAAGCTGTACTTTATCCTTTTACGTTGCAGTTTTGCCCCATTTTGTGCAGTAGTGGGTCTAATGAACCTCACCCGCCTCTCACTAGTCAGGGCGTCTATAGGGCCTTCCCAGAGACCCAGGGTGCTGCTCTGCGACAGTTGCGAAGACTGTATAGGGACTGGTTAGGAGAGTAGGCACAGCTCAGGTGAAGTTAGGAGGTGTCATCTAACTTCTCACTAGCGCCAGGGCCCATCCCACCATTGTTATTGTTTTCCCTGTGTCCCCCCTTGTTTGTGGTGTTTTTTTAGTGTTTTTTCATTGTGCGTCAGACACCTTTTTGATCTGATCGCGCTCGCCATGCTTGTAGTGTGACACACACATCCAACCTGCCGCTCCAATTTATAATGGGGATAAAAGTTCCCTGTCAGGAATAAAAGTTCCCCATTCTTCTGAACAGTACAACTTCCACTGGTCGGATTTGACCAAGCACTAAGTTATCATCTACCTAACCTGTGGATCGTTGATAACTTGTTTTCCCCCAAAGAACCCCTTTAATGCAAACTACCATAATTGTACATCCCAGTTATGGTGTGCACAGTACATGTGCAGGAACCGCCTGGGTTTTACAGTTGACACTCCACTATGACGGTATGGGGATAAAGGCTGACAGGTATTTGCATATAACTGTAGGGTGGACCCCTAGACTCAATTCCCCCTGTTTGCCCCATAGACTCCAGTCCAACACTAAATCTAATATATAAAGCTGAATGTGTGTATGTGTGTATGTGTGTATGTGTGTGTGTATGTCCGGGATTGGCATCTGCACCGTCGCAGCTACAGCCACAAAATGTTGCACACTCACACGTCTGGACCCCGAGAGCGTCATAGGATATGTTTTGAGGGGAAATTTTAACCCCGCGCTTTACAGTTATTCGCCCAAAAAACTGCCTCCATTAAAGCGAATGGAGCTGGGAGCCACAGTGCAGCCAGAACTTCAGAAGAATGCGCAGCCATGCCCTTATATGGAATGTTGGCGTGTCACAATGCAGCCAGGGAAAGAGACAGACACAGACAGGGAAAGAGGCAGACACAGACAGGGTAAGAAACAGACATAGACACGGTAAGAGACAGACACAAAGAGACAGACACAGACAAAGAGACAGACTGGCAGGGAAAGAGACAGACACAGACAAAGAGACAGAGACAGACACAGGGAAACAGACAGACAGGGAAAGAAAGGGAAAGAAAGGGAAAGAGACAGACAGGTTAAGAGACAGACAAAGACAGGTAAAGAGACAGAGAAAGAGACAGACACAGGGAAAGAGACAGAGGGAAAGAGACAGACAGGGAAAGAGATTGAGACAGACGGAGAAAGAGACAGAGACAGACAGGGAAAGAGACAGACAGACAAAGAGATATAGAGAGAGACAGATAGATATATATACAGAGAGGGAGACAGAGAATGGGAGAGAAACAGAGACAGTTACTATCCCGGGAATGTTAATACATTCTATTTTGTTAACAACAGTTATTAACCCGGGCGAAGCCGGGTAGTACAGTTAGTATATTATAATGTGGTATTACTGCTATAAAAATGAAGCAAATGTACAACATATAACACACAAAGGAGCGTGCTCCTAAGACATGAGTATACAGAACTCTTAATTACAACATAATATTAATAAATTTGCAATTCCAGCATTTCATTTCATTATGGAAAATTAACAAGAACAGAGTACCATCAAGCACCTATGGATTTTGGCATTATAATTCATATGAAATTAAGAGTTAAGGTTTTAGCCATTATTAGCAACAGTTATTAGTTATTATAATAAGGAAAACTAATGAACTGTGCGAAGTTAATTACTGTGGGATTTCAGTGAGCTCTTATCCACATAATGATCATTAGTTTTAATTGAGGCAGTAGTATGTTATTCTTCCCATACCAAACTGTAACATACATAAACCAGACCTCCTTCTATATATGTTAACAAATATGTTATGTAAGAAGATTTAGCACTAAAAAACATCTACATGAAATAAATACAAGAAAAATATATATTAATTCTAGTTATATTTTATAGCATTTTATTGCTCGTAGAATTTTTCCTATTAGTTAAAGGGAAACTTTCAAGAGAATTAATGGTTAGGGTAGTAAAAGACTTATCCATACATACCTTTGCCAGTGTAAATGCATATTTTTTGGTTGCAAAAATTTACTTTGAATCTCCATATCAATGAAGTTGCACCGTGGCCAGGGTTGGAAGCAGGGTCTGATTGTCCTGGTGGGACACCGGACGATGCTATGGTGGATCCCGGACCTCGATGTGCTCCTAGAAGAATATAGAGGGGGCCTACCGATAATTGGTTGTCATTGAAAAAAAAAATGTCTGACCTGGCCTGATGTCAGCGCCTTGGTGCATGGCACTGATATCGCGTGCTGACATCAGCTGCCAGCCTATCATAGGCTGGTGACCATTTTTATGAATGCGTCGGATTTGAATGAGCAAGAGGATGCAACTTGGGAACAGGAGTAAGGTAACTATGTGTTGTTTTTATTTTCTAGATTTGTTTTTCGCTACGTCTGCTGTTATATAATAGACTAAATGGTGGCTAATAGCATATTGTAATTAGGGGGCTATTTGTGGGCTTATACTGTATATAGGGGCAGTCTGTGGGCTAATACGGTATATAGGGGGCTGTGTGTGGGCTCATACTGTATATAGGGGCATTGTGTGGGCTAATACGGTATATAGGGGGCTGTGTGTGGGCTCATACTGTATATAGGGGCATTGTGTGGGCTAATACGGTACATAGGGAGCTGTGTGTGGGCTCATACTGTATAAAGGGGCTTTTTGGGGCTTTAGACTGTATATACACGGTCTGTGTTTGGGCTCATACTGTATATAACACTAGAAGTCCCAGAAAGGGGTCATTGAACATTTCTACTTTTGGAACCCAGAGACGAGTCGAATGACCTGAAGGATTTTAGCTAACATCCTATAATCACTGTCTTTTGTTCTGTAATTAAGGCCATTACTGTCGCACCACAGGAGGTTGTTGTTTTCCATTGAGTTTAGTCATTTAGTTTCTATTTAGTTCTATTACGTTTATTGTATTTGTCATTCGACCTCTTTCGGGACTTCAGGGGGGAGCTCGAAATTTCTGGGACTTCTAGTGATAATGGGGCTGTGTGTGGGCTTATGCTGTACATACAGGGCTTTGTGGGGCTTTAGACTGTATATTGACGGTCTGTGTTTGGGCTTATACTGTATATCATGGAGCTGTGTGTAGGCTGATGCTGTGTATAGAGGGCTGTATGTGGTCTCATGCTGTACATAGGGGAATGTGTGTGGGCTTATGCTGTATATAGGGGCTGCGTGTGGTCTTATGCTGTACATACAGGGCTTTGTGGGGCTTTAGACTGTATATTGACGGTCTGTGTTTGGGCTTATACTGTATATCATGGAGCTGTGTGTGGGCTCATGCTGTATATAGAGTGCTGTATGTGGGCTCATGCTGTACATAGGGGAATGTGTGTGGGCTTATGCTGTATATAGGGGCTGTGTGTGGTCTTATGCTGTACATACAGGGCTTTGTGGGGCTTTAGACTGTATATTGACGGTCTGTGTTTGGGCTTATACTGTATATCATGGAGCTGTGTGTGGGCTCATGCTGTATATAGAGTGCTGTATGTGGGCTCATGCTGTACTTAGGGGACTGTGTGTGGGTTTATGCTGTATATAGGGGCTGTGTGCAGATACCACAGTCAGACCCTGATGGCAAGTGCACAGATTTTCGGCATTATTTCTTGCACAATTTGTTTGATTGATATCTCTTCTGTGCGGGTGTCAGTGGGGCAACAAATATTCTCATTGTTGATCTCAACCCCTCACGTGGTCATCTTTCAATAGCAGCAATAGTTTGCCTGGTCCCTTTGCATACTCTTTATACTTACTCAGAATTAAAATGTCATCAAGCCTAACACACCTTACTCCACATGCTCAGGCAATGGCTTTGAGAATCCTTGCCGCCTAAAGGCCGCTTTACAGGCAACGACATCGATAACGAGATGTCGTTGGGGTCACGGAATTCGAGATGCACATCCGGCCTTGCTAGCGACGTCGTTGCGTGTGAAACGCACGAATGACCGTTAACGATCAAAAATACCATATCATTGATCGTTGACATGTCGTCCATTGTCATAAAATCATTGCTGCTGCAGGTTGCAGATTGTTCGTCGTTCCTGCGGCAGCACACATCGCTACGTGTGACACCACAGGAGCGAGGAACATCAGCTTACCTCTGGCCACCCGCAATGAGGAAGGAAGGAGGTGGCCGGGATGTTCGTCCCGCTCATCTCCGCCCCTCCGCTTCTATTGGGCGGCTGCTTGGTGACATTGCTGTGACACCGCATGAACCTCCCCCTTAGAAAGGAGGCGGTTCGCCGGTCACAGCGACGTCGCTAGGCAGGTAAGTATGTGTGACGGGTGTTAGCAATGTTGTGCGCCACGGGCAGCGATGTCGCCCGTGACGCACAACCGACGGGGGCGGGAGCGATCGGCAGCGACATCGGTAGCGATGTCGCTGCAGGTAAAGTGGGCTTAAGAAGCGTATAAACAATTTACAAACAGCGAAAACAGTCTATGCTCTCGTTTGCTGGTTCTATCCTACCCCTTCCATTGGTGCCTCTTTCTTGAATAGTTGGGCTGGTTCCTTTACCTTGGCATACCTAAAATGACTGCCATTAGAGAAGCTTGCTGTTCTCTCTGGAAGCTGTCATTTACATTTGGCCAGGGTGCAGAATATCCTAATACAGGGATATAGATGGAGTGCAGAATGTTCTAATTTATTTATTTCAATATCACAAACCTTTATAGGATTTGTTTTCTTACTCTACTGCATGTGCGTTATCACTAGAGATGAGCGAACCGGCCGTGGTTCGGCTCGAGTTCGGTTCGTCGAACGGAGGTCTCGTTCGAGTTCAGTTCGGCGAACGTTCGACGAGCCGAACTCGAATCAATAGGAAATAATGGGAGGCAATCACAAACACATAAAAGCGCATTATAAATGTACACATACAGTTAATAAACATTGCCATAACACTTACCGGTCCTCGCGATCCCTCCTGCACTCTGTCTCCTGCCGCTATTCCATCCGATGATCGTTGAACCCTCTCGGTGACCAGCACTGCCAGCAGTGATGCAGGACCTATCGTGACGTCAAAATAGCCATGTGACCAGTCACGTGGCTATTATCTCATTGGCTACAGACTGGTCACATGGCTTTGACGTCATGTCCTGTCCTAGGTCCTGTCATTGCACTCTCCGATACACGGTGCACATTTGTGTATCGCCGTGTACCGGCGACATGCTCTAGCACACGGTCGACTCCTCATTCCGTTGGGGACCGGCTGACACAGACGGTCATTAACGGAGAACACCGTTGCCATAGCAACGCAGTTAGCAGTGACGTCACCGCTAACCGCGGCTCCGGGAATAACATGATCGGAGCACCGTTGCTATGGTAACGTGTTTGTCAGCGTTACCGCTGTTACCGCTAACAGCCAGCAGCACTGATCTCTCACGGAGTGATTTCTGCACGGGAAGCAGCGTCTTCCTCCATGCAGCAGTGATGGAGCAGAGCTGCATTTGTTGAACGAGAAAGACAGAAGACCATGGATCGTGGAGGGCTTACAGGGGGTAATAAAGATGGAGTCTCTAATGTGTCTGTGTAGTTATTTCTATTAAAGTATTTTTTCTCTGTGTGGTGTCTTTTTTTAACCCTTTATTGGAGATTCTTAATGGCCGGGTCAAACGTGCCTGACATTAAGAATCTCTGGCTTAATACTAGCTAGTAAAACAAAGCTAGTATTAACTCATTATTACCCAGCAAGCCACCCGGCTTCAGGGCTGTTGGAAGAGTTGGATACAGCGCCAGATGATGGCGCTTCTATGAAAGCGCCATTTTCTGGGGCGGCTGCGGACTGCAATTCGCAGCAGAGGCGCCCAGAAACCTCGGGCTAACCTGTGCTGCAGATTCCAATCTCCAGCTGCCTAGTTGTACCTGGCTGGACACAAAAATGGGGCGAAGCCCACGTCATTTGTTTTTTAATTATTTCATGAAATAAGTGAAATAATTAAAAAAAATGGGCTTCCCTATATTTTTGGTTCCCAGCCGGGTACAAATAGGCAACTGGGGGTTGGAGGCAGCCCGTGGCTGCCTGCTGTACCTGGCTAGCATACAAAAATATGGCGAAGCCCACGTCATTTTTTTGGTGGGCAAAAAACTTCTGCATACAGTCCTGGATGGAGTATGCTGAACCTTGTAGTTCTGCAGCTGCTGTCTGCTCTTCTCCATACAGACAGACAGCAGCTGCAGAACTACAAGGCTCAGCATACTCCATCTAGGACTGTATGCAGAAGTTTTTTGCCCCCTGAAAAAAGTATGAGGGCTTCGCCATATTTTTGTATGCTAGCCAGGTATAGCAGGCAGGTACGGCTGCCCCCAACCCCCAGTTGCCTATTTGTACCCGGCTGGGAACCAAAAATAAAGGGAAGCCCTTTTTTTATTATTTCATGAATTTCATGAAATAATTAGAAAACAAATAACGTAGGCTTCGCCCTATTTTTGTGTCCAGCCAGGTACAACTAGGCAGCTGGGGATTGGAATCCGCAGCACAGGTTGGCCTGAGCTTTCTGGGCCCCACTGCTGCGAATTGCAGTCTGCAGCCGCCTCAGAAAATGGCACTTTCATAGAAGCGCCATCCTCTGGCGCTGTATCCAACTCTTCCAGCACCTGCCTGCTATACCTGGCTAGCATACAAAAATATGGCGAAGCTCACGTCCTTTTTTTGTAGTTTTTTGGCAAAAAAAATAAAAAATGCTTCCCTGGATTTTCCATTGCCAGTGAAGGTAACACCAAGCAGTGGGGGTTAGCAGCCAGTAGCTGCTTGGATTACCCTTAGCTAGCAATACAAAAAATGCAGCGGGAGCCCATATATATATTTTTTAATTATTTATTTAAATAACTAAAAACAAAATGGGCTTCCCTGTATTTTGATTGCTGGACATCACAGTGCTGTAAAAATAAATCTTTAAAAAAAATGACGTAGCGCTCCACGGTATTTTTGATTCTCAGCGCAGATAAAGCAGACAGCTATGGGTTGCCACCCCCATCTGCCTGCCGTTACCTTGGTTGGCAATCAAAATACAGGGAAGCCCATTAATTTTTTCTATTTAAAAAATAGTTAAAAAAAAAATGACGTTGGGTCCCCCCATTTTTGATAGCTTTGATTTTTGATATTTTTGATATTTTTGATATTATTGCTATTCCACCTACTATATATTGGGGATAGGATCTTGGAGATGGAATACCCCTTTAAGTCCAGTTATCCAGCTGAATGAATACTTATTAACAGAGCTCGCTATTTAGATGTGTTTTCTTGTGGCGTATAACGGACTCTCATGTTTGGTAGTTGTTCAGCAGGGAAACTATAAAAGCAAATCCCTCCATTTGGAAATGTAGTATATAGCTCTCCTGATCAATTATGTTCCTTACCTCATGAGCAGGGCATTGCAGTAATAATAATAATTTATTCATTTATATAGCGTTATTAATTCCATAGCGCTGTATGTCTTTGGAGTGTGGGAGGAAACCGGAGTACCCGGAGAAAACCCACGCAAACACGGGGAGAACATACAAACTCCTTGCAGATGGTGTCCTTGGTGGGAAGTCAACCCAGGACCTCAGTGCTGCAAGACTGCAGTGCTAACCACTGAGCCACCTCAAGACTGCAGTGCTAACCACTGAGCCACCGTGCTGCCCATTTAGCTTACAGATGCATAACCACCATTCACTGTGTCTGAACACAGGAAGCTGAGCTGACAGCCGCTCTGTGCATGCGGCAGCGTCTATTGTGAAGGAGAGGGCCATGGGGGGATCAACGCTGCACAGGTACCGTGGCACACCGGGGAACACCGGTGGGGTTATAGGGGGTGACCTGGCAGGGCCTGGTGAGGATTTTTCTGTCGCATGTGTCATGGCACATGCGACAGAAATCAGAGAAATAGGGTGAATGCGGCCGGCGCGCTGCTGTGCGCGTAGCCATCTTGGATTTCTGGGAGGGCATCGGGGGGCACTTTGGCGACACCGGGGGACCGGAGGGGACCGGGGAGGAGATTTATCATGTTTGTTCATGCCAGATGGGAGATAAATAATTTTTTACCAGCACTGTCATTTACTGTAACGTGATCATCGGTATACGGTGTATACCTGTGATCACGTGAGCGGGGACCGGAAAAACCGTCCTGAATCATGATCTCCAGGGTCTCAGCTAGCCCTGAAACCCCGGAGATTTTTTGACGCCGGGGGGCGTTATTCACTTATTTCTGCCTGCTGTTTATAAACGGCAGATCAGAATAAGGCTACATTCACACGACCGATCCATTTTTGTGGTCTGCAAAAAACAGTCCATTTTTTTTGACGGGTGCATTCGTGTGGCATCCGTTTCCGTTCCGTAGACGATCCGTATGTCATCTGTTTGTCATCCGTGTGCCTTCCGTTTTTTTTGTGTACTGCAAGAAAACTGAAGGAGGGAAAATATATAAATTTACCCAGGATCCATAGCTTCAACCTACATGAGGCGGTCACATGTTCACTCCAGTGCCATTTTCTACTGCTTTTCACAGCGTAGAGCTCTCTGGTGATTTTCCTGTGCTTGTACACTTCATATCAGTCTTTTCTGTCATTATAATGGCAGAAAGACACATAATGTCCCACTCTCCTGCATTTTGTAATTTTGCACCCTTTCATGTGGCACTAAGGGGTGCTTAGCTTTGTATTTAGCCAAAAAAATAAAAAAAAATGACGTAGGGTTCCCCCTATTTTTGTAGCCAGCTAGGGTAAAGCAGACGTCTGCAGTCTGCAGACCACAGCTGGCAGCCTCACCTTGGCTGGTAATCCAAAACTGAGGGCACCCCACGCTGTTATTTTAAATTAAATAAATAATTAAAAAAAAAAAACATGTAGGGGTCCCCCCAAAATTGGATCACCAGCCAAGGTAAAGCAGACAGCTGGGGTCTGATATTCTCCGACTAGGGAGGTCCATGGTTATTGGACTCTCCCCAGCCTAAAAATAGCAGGCCGCAGCCTCCCCAGAAGTGGCGCATCCATTAGATGTGCCAATCCTGGTGCTTCGCCCCAGCTCATCCCGTGCCCTGGTGCGGTGGCAAACGGGGTAATATATGGGGTTAATACTAGATGTGTAATGTCACCTGGCATCAAGCCCTGGGGTTGGTGAGGTCAGGCGTCTATCAGATACCCGACATCACAAACCCAGTCAGTAATAAAAAAAAATAGACGACAAACACATTTTTATTTGAAAAAACACTCCCCAATACATTCCCTCTTTAACCAATTTATTAGAAAGAAAAACAAATCCAGGTCTGGTGTAATCCAAGGGGTTGCCATGACGATCCACACTGTCCCAGTCAATGAAGAGCAGGATGTTCCCCATTGGCTGGGAGAGCAATGCAGTGACCTGAGCTAACATCAATGGGTCAGCCCAGGTCACTACAGGGGATGACAAGTGCTGCTGTCAGCGAGGTACATTACCTGCGCTGATCTCCAGCACACTGACAGCACTTGTCACTGAGTTCAATGACCTTCACAGCCAAGAGGCCCGTGACGTCACCGCTAGTCAGTCGTGAGAGAAGGTGATGTGACAAGCGGCGGCCATGGAGGACAGTGACAGCGCTGAGGTCGGGACTTCATCACCGCAGGTAAGCCGAGCGGGACCATGTGTGCAGAGTGCCAGGAGGACGTCAGTGTCGTGGACTGCATGGCTGGGGACAGGTGAGTGTGTGTGTGTGTGTGTGTGTGTGTATGTGTACATGCCGCGTGCAGGAGGGGGCGGAGCGAGCTGAGCGGTGAAGTGTCAGCTTCCTGCACACGTAACTAGGATAAATATCGGGTTACTAACCAAAGCGCTTTGCTTGGATACCCGATGTTTATCTTGGTTAACAGCTTCTGGCAGGCTGCCAGCAATGGCTCCTGCACACTGTAGCTGTAAAAAGCCCTGCTTTTTGCTGCTAGAACCATTCTCGAACGTAACTAGAACTATTGAACTTTAGCAAAAAGCTCGAGTTCTAGTTCGATCTAGAACAGCCCCCAAAATCACTCGAACCGCGAACTGGAGAACCGCGAACCGCGCTCAACTCTAGTTATCACGTCTGTTCCACTGCGGCTGCTCACTTAGAATCTAATATACTGCAATAAAAATACATGTAGAATTAATTCTTGGAAAAGTTCAGTATCTAGGTAATAGATTAGAATATAATAAGATGTCAAAACATCTGAGACCCAGCATCTTGCTATTATGAACGATTCATTAGTAAATTTCAAATCTGCAGATAATACAGAAGTAACGAGGACAGGTGGTTCATGCAAAAAGAATCTTGGGAAAACTTGAATGTTAAAATATCATGAAGAGATTTAGAAAAAATGAAAAAGAGAAATTGTTAATCTGAAACCATACGCAGATCGTAAAATACTTTTTAAGCAGAATTTAAAGAATTAAAGATAACAATCTTAAACAAGATGAAGTTGACTACTGCATTTTGTATGCTAAAACTACAGGTTAAGTTTGAGCTTTTTCTTTCCTTCTCTTGTTCTTTTTAGCAAATGCTTACTCACACCCAATATTAGCTACCTACTGTATAATGCGGCAGTTCTTATGGTACAACCTCATACAACATTGCCAATGAGACTGATGTCTACTGATTGGAAGTTCCCTTTATTTTATGCTTTTTGAGATGCACACAGTTACATCATAATGTGGCACTCGGTACCTGAGTCGCCACCAAGAATGGCTGCATGTGTATTTCAATATGTATAACATTTATTGCCAGTTTTGATGAGATTTGGTTTTCTCTACTGATCACCACATACAAACATTTGCCTACACTCCCTTACTGGTGCTGTTCCCCTCAGCTGATAACAAGACTTGCATGTGCACCCTAGAATGAGAAAGGGGAGGAGCTGAGGTATGAGGTAAATTCATTTAATGACAGTTGAATTTGATGTCAGCGTGTGAGAGGAGTGTAACATGGAGATGGTCCTGCCCTGAGGTAACCATTAAAACATCTGGATAGGCCAGCTACGAATTGGCAGGATATCAGTCCCTAGACAACCTGGAATTTCAAGGTCAGTGGCAAACTGAGAGACTGCTATTAGCCTTTTTAAAAGGAGCAGTGAAATTCCTGAGACCTCATTGATGTGATTGAGTCTGGAAACTTCTAAAAGAAAAAGTGAGTTTTCCCTCAGGATTCAAGCTGCCTGCTCGCTGGAAGGGATCAAAGATGCAGAGTTTTCTTGTCTTGAAAATCCCAGGATTTCAAGACACCTATTTCCAGGTAGGGAAGTAGTAGCAGGAAGAATATACTGTTATGGACAAGATTATGAATTATTATAAGTATATAAGAGTTACATGGAGATATCCATAAAGAACAGGATTTAAGATGGTGTTTGAACTGTACCCCACATATCTCTTGGCATAAGACTCAGACAGACAGTCTGGGCTATTCTTGTGACCAGTGAATCATGCTGACATTGCTTAATATAAATGAGGAACTAAGCACATTACAGTAAATTGTATATCACAGAATAAGCTGTTCTACTTTATCCAATAGGAGACGTGTTACGTATTCTTGGCACCTAGCCAATAAGATTATATATATCCGTACAACTTCCGTATTAAAGTCAGTCTTACTTTCTATTCATATCCGAGTACGTCTCTCTGGTGTGTGTGAAAGATTGTGGTTATGCATGCTACCACGAGTGACTCATAATTTGGACTGCAGACAGTTTAAGAGGGATGCATGATTAGATTGCATCAACCTAAATTACGGCCTTATCAATACTACCACCACACAGCAGAGAAACCAAACTCTCATTTGGGCAGGAAAAATTACCATCATTGTAAAGGCTGTAAAGAATGTTTCAGACTATTCTGCAGAGCTTCAGTAAAAAGTAAAAGCTCCCTGTCCCGTCTTTGGCTGAATTATTCTGTGCTGTACCATCTTTACCTCAACATCCCCAGGAACCAGCCCTAGTTGGGGGGGGGGGCGATGGGACAAACCTCTGCCACTGCGCATTACCACTTAACTCCTGGGAACCTCCAGAAGTGCCCGGCCATACCAAAGCCGAACATCCCAACTGGTGTCTCAAACTCTTTATTTATTTTATTGTTTGTCCCCTTTTTAATATTATTTTTAACCCTCATCACAAAAGCCTGCTGCATGTGCCTGGTACGGCCACATCACCACTCG
Source organism: Anomaloglossus baeobatrachus (assembly GCF_048569485.1). NCBI lineage: Eukaryota > Metazoa > Chordata > Amphibia > Anura > Aromobatidae > Anomaloglossus > Anomaloglossus baeobatrachus. Next base: position 56,440,124 of record NC_134354.1, read on the forward strand.
GACCCATCACCGTCACATCAAAGGTCTACCGGGGGGTTGCACAATAACATGCTGAGATTACCGACTAGTATGGGGAAACACATCAACTAGTCAAAAACGTAATTAGCATATTAGAAACTGAGTTTATAAAGACTATCCTTTAATATGCGATTAGGTGCCAGACAGTATAAAGACCTGGTTCAGCAGGGTATTTAGTAATGAATATATAAATACTGGTCATAGGAGAGCATGGGAGATGTGACGTTCTGGCCTATCAGGTCGTCACAGGGTATTGTGCAATCTGCCCTTCAGCACAGTATCCACCCTCCTTGGTTACGGGTCCTGGTCCTTTGGTGTTGCCAACAGCTGAGCCAATCAAAACCCTAGCAACACTTTGCACTGTACCCACCAGACACACCATTGTGGGGTCTGAAGGGAATAGGGCTGCCCACATGGGGGGTTGGTAGGGGAGTGTGAAAAAGTGAGGCGAAGTGAAGTGGTAGTGGAAGGTGAAGGATGTGACTCTCGTGAGGAGAGGTCACAGGTGGAGCAGGGCTCCTGAGTACTAGGTGGCAGACATTGGTCTGGGCCTGGTAGGAGCTGGAACCCCGGTCGCAGGGGATAGTGTCAAGGGGCATGGACTGCCGAAGAGGGTGGCCGGCGGCCTTGAGCTATCACCGGGCAGGGGCCAGGGCACGATGGGGTACGTGGACCCTAGGCCGGAAATTAGCTTCATGTGTCCTGGTAATTTACCCGACGGGGGTGAAAACTTCAAGTGTCATCCCCAACCCGCTCCAAAATCGTGGTACTAGCGCACCGCTGGGATAGGGCTTTCCCAATACAGTCCAAAGAAATCCTACGCGTGAACCCTGAGAGCAAGCTCACTTCGTTAGCCATACGGGTGAGCGGGACCTGAAAAGTTTCAGATTTGAGGGTCCAAAAGAAGAAAACACAGGTGCCAAGGAAAGGGTCACAGACTAACCGCAACACCAAGGACACGGACCCAAGTGTGCTCCCTTCCAGCTGCACTGGTGCTCAGAACTCTGGTTTACAAGCTGTCGGTGTGGTTATTTCTGGACTGAGTGAGTACACTGAAAAACCGTTCTCCTACCCCTAACGGTACCCCTACATCACCATCATGGGGCTCCCAAGGCAAAACCCCCCTACCCACGGAGGGGTTAAAACACCTTGCTACCATACCACCGCCACTGGGCATCCCAAACAGCAGCGGTGGTACCCTAACTTACCTCGCACCGTGGGTGGTGTCACAAACTTTCCCAATCCCGTGTATATACTCCCCCACTCCTTTTTAATTTGAGTGTCCACGCGGACCCCCCCCGGGTCCGGAGTTGCCCCAAGCCACCGCGGCTCCGGATCCAAGCGGCTTGGCTGCTGCTATGGGGGCGGTACAGGAGACATGACAGATTCCCTTTAAGAGAAAAATTCATTCCTGACTCCACATATGGCAATTAGACTAGTTTCCTGGATTAATGTCCCATCAGAGAATTTACTGCTTATAACTAAAGATAAGCGAGCCTGTGGAAGTTCGGTTCAGCCGAACTTTAGATAAAATTAGGTTTGGGACTCGGACTTGACCTGAACCCCAATGGAAGTCACTAATTGGGTAGTTCAAGTCTCCACCCACATGCAGCCAGCCATAAACAGAACGCTATAGAACAGAATAAGACAGGGCAGCACTCACCGATATCCTGGGACTATTTTATTTTTCACTGCTGACAGGTGAGACGGACATGAGGGAATGCAGGGAGGGGAGCACGAGGACGACGGTACCGTTTCGCACCACTAGGGGTGCTTTCACGGGTCCATACAACACTTTGATGTCGTAGCATGTAAAGCGACCTTAACACACAAGTCATGTGGCTCTGCTCAATAGTCAGTCAATAGTCAGACCTTAGGTCTGCTTATACTGATACATATCTAACCTTCTGACAGGAAACTGTCTCTGTCCATTGAGTTTACCATCTCCCTCTCTGGGATAGACCCAACATTAACCCTACGTCTCCATACTATGGGGCAAAACCAAATCTATCAATAATAATGCATGTTGTCTTTATACTTTTGTCTTAAAGAGGGAACATGGGCAATATGTCCATCTTCTTCCATATTTATTATACTTTGCTTATATAAGCTGATGAGCAAAAGGTTAACAATGTTTTTAGCTTTTGATTTCAGGCTCTATATCTCACTATACACTACAGCTTTGAACGTGAGACTACCTTAATTTTAAAGACAATCTGTCACGATTTCCCCTCCCCGTCCACATGGCTAGGGTGTGGAGCCTTCTCCCGGGCCTCACTTCCGGAACTGGGATGCTTTAAATACTGTCATCTCCAGTGGACCAGCGCCGGCTATAAGCTTAGCGCTGCTTTGCCTGTGAGTGCTGGTCCCTGTAGGTGTGATCCTGATCCATTCCCTCTCTGTGCCCTAAGCCTCTGTCTGTGTTCTGTCCCCTAGTCGTTCTGCCATTCCTCTGTCCCACCTCCTTCCTTCCCACAATAGCCCCGGTTGTTCCCCCCTTTCCTACCTACCCACTTGGTTGTTTCCTCTGGTACTGACCTCGGCCTGATCTCGACTCCTCCTCTGCTAGTTCCTCCAGTCTTCCTGCTGCCCGTACTGTGTATGACCCGGACCCGTCTGACCATCCCCCGTATGCTCCACAGCTTCAGCTGTCCGGCTGATGCTGGCAGACACTGCATTAGCACACACTGGGAGTTCCCCTCCTTGCTCATTCAGCTCCGTGAAGTGTCTTTCCCTGCAGGACTCCAGCTCCCCCTGCTGGCAGCCTGACACAATCATCTTGGGTAACTAATACATAAATTTGACTTCCAACTATTTAGCATGAGTGGTTATACAGATTCTTGTCATATCAATGCATTATTACTGTTTTGCTCTTGTTTTGCTCTTAAAAATCTAAATTTTAATTTGTATTATTTGTCAGTATTTTATGAATTCACCTTTGGCTTTCAATAATGCCTGAATCCTTCTGAGCTCTTTATCAGATTCAAGCATGTCTCGACAAAAATCTGATCCGAGGTCTCTTTTACCAATGTTCCCAATGTCGGTGTTTACCGATCGGCTCACTTGAGTATGTATAAAACTGTTTCTTCAACTCTACCACAAGTGTTCGATTGGATTGAGGTCTGGGGTATGCTCTAATCCAGCACCTCTACTTAATTAAACCATTTCTTCACCAATCTCGAAGTATGCTTCTGGTCATTGCCCCCTGGAACACTATGTCGTTCTTTGCATACAGATAGTTCTCGAGTGTACAAAGTAATTCATCATGTAGGATACTTACATATAGGTCAGTAATAAGACCACCATTTATCCTGGTCAAGTGTCCCACATTTTTGGCTGTAAAACTACCTCATATCATCAGGCTTTCTCCACCAAACCTGACAGTTCCTTCTCAATCCAATAGCACCTGTTTAACTTGTTTCTGTCAGACCCATTTGCACCCATCAGAGCCTAATATATTGACTTTTGTCTCCTTGCTCCATGTCACCTGTTTCCAATCTTCTACTGTCCACGCATGATACTTTTTTGGCAAACTCAAGCTGCAGCTTCTTATGACGATATTAAAGTCTAATCTTCTTCATCTTTTTTTGGGGCCACCGTTCAAGACCTTTGTAACATGCATCACATGGTGCTTGCATGGACATCTGTGATCTCACTACTACAAGGCACATGAGCTGTCTCCACTGCCGTGTTTGTTGCTCCAGAACTGATAGACCTTGTGATGAACCAGCTTGTTGACTGATTTTTATTTTGTCGGAATGTCCATCACTTGGTTTTGAATGGATGGACTTCATTTCATGTTTTCCAACTGTCATGGCCTCACATGATACATTTTGGCAATTTTCTTGCCTGAGAGACCGCTTTAGATAAGGTGTATGATGCTGTTTCTCTTTTCTTGGGAAATGTTCTTCCTCGATTTGAACCAGTGACCTTTCACTCGGAAATTAATCTAGTAACACACTGAGCTATTACAGAATGTGAGAACAGGTTGTAATTTATAATATACAGGTAGAAAAATATTTTTCAAACACCAGGAGCAAAACAACAACATTTTAGTGACAGGACAAGAATCTGCATAACTAATCATAGACTAAATAGTTTCAAGTCAAATTTATGTATGACATAGCAAAGATGATTATCTGTAAAATGAAGGTTATCTCATTCTCAAAGCTGTAGTGGATGGTGAGATATGGAGCCTGAAAGTCAAACGTTCAACACATTGTTACCCTTTTGCTCATCAGAGTAGTTCCATCATATTCCACCGAACTTTATAGAGCTTATCATGACTGTTCCTATTAGGGCTCACAATCTAAAAATTCCATCAGTATGACTTTGTAGTGTGGGAGAAAATCGGAGAGCCTGGAGGAAACCCACACAAACACAGGCAGAACATACAAACTTGAATCTGGGACACCAGCACAGCAAAAGTGCTAACCATTGAGCCACTGTTAAAAGTTGCCTGATAGACACCCATGAGTTTATAGACGTAGCAGTGCAGACTTTTTCGATTACTAATCTACAGTGGATCCAAATCCAAGAATTCATATACACTATTATTAAAATGTCTAACAATTGCCTCCGACATACTGTTCTTTTTCTCCGAATCTGTCTATAGTATGTCACGTAAAATGTTAAATACATCTTCAGACGCGTACGGCGCTGGGTACAAGGGCAATCAACAGTGTCCGTAATGATGCTTGGCAAAGAGAAATGAAATCACTTGTACTTAGGCAGATAAAAGCCCTTTATTACATAAAGACGTACAATTATGGTATCCATAATAGCAGTCACATTTACTATAAAGTGCAATTATCTTCATTTTCCCCAAACGCTGCCTATTCTATATTGAGGGTTTACTTTTAGTATTTTATTTATTACAAGTATAATAAACTTACCAATGAGAGTAATCACTGCTCTTAGCCGAGTATTCTAACCATCATATATCTTATTTCTATAGTTCAGCCTCCCAGTATCTTCTTCTAATGTCTCATAATAACCAGTTAAGTCGGAAGGCTGGGAAGGTTGACAGGACCTCTCCTGTTATCATAGACTGGTTCATAATCTTTACAAGGCTATCTGGATATGAAAGGCACAGTTTGTAAAGTGGCCATTAGAAGTAATAATCATAGAAATTTTACTTGGGAGTTTAAAATATGTTTTTGGAGCATGAAGTAAACAATTATTGGTGTCCCCTCTACAGCAAGATGTAATTTTCATTCTTTTTTTTCCTTCTATTTTCATGAGAATCTCCAGCTTAGAAAATCGTCTTAAATACCAAGGTGTGAAAGAACAGATCATCAATATTCATGGTGGTGGTCCGAATCTCACCGGAGCGCTGGAGCCCATCCCTACCAACAGCTGATCACAGGGGTGCTGAGAGCGAGGCCCCATAAAAATAGTACTAATGGCCCATCCTACGGTCTTCATTATTACTATACTTAAACACCCACTTCAATCAGGTTATTTGTTCTTGTTTCTGAAGACTGGAAAAAAATGATGACACTGCTGCTGGTGTCTAATATTGGCTGCACTGCGGATGACACATTGACAGCGTAGTAGTCAGTGAGCTCAGCGGTTTTGTCTATGTGGGCATAGCCACTCATCTTAGTTATTGGCTCCAATGCTGGATATTAATGCTGCAGCTAATATCAAACACCGAGTAGCAGCAGAGACTCAGCAGTGTTCTCAGGGATAGTGAGTAAACTGATTTTGCTTAATATAATAAACTGGGTGAAGCGATATTCTGAAAGGGTTACAACCTTTTTAATTGAGCAGAACTTACTGGACATGTGGGCAAAGTGCAGGCAACAGATAGAAGAATCTTGAAATCATTGTTATCCTCTAGTGATGAGCGACCACTACCATACTCGGGTTCTCGGTACTCATAGAGTGATAGAGTTGGAAGGGACCTTAAGGGCCATCTCGAAACTCGATACAAGCATACTCGAAACAAGCAGGTCGGATGCTCGGACAGGCTTGACTCGACTATAATGAAAGTGTGACACCCCTGGACTAGTCAGGGCGTCACAGGGTACTGCACGCTCTTTATCTCTTAGTGCAGGACACAACCTCCCATGGTTCTGGGTTCCCAACCTATAGTACTGCCTCCATACGCATCCATATCCCAACCACACCTCACACCACACCCTGTCAGACACACCAGTGGGCTGCTGAGCTGGAATAGGGCCACTCACGTAGGGGTGAGGCAGATTGGTTGGAGGGAAGTAGAACAGAACAGTGGTAACTCTCGAGTAGTGAGGAGCTGGAGGAGTGTGTGGCTCCTTGGGAGTTAGAGGTTGGGTCGCAGATGGTGGTCTAGGCCAGGAAGAGTCGGAGACCCAGTCGCAGGGTATTGAGGCTGGGTGCCTAGACCTAGTCTTGGAGGACGGTCAGCAGCTCGAGTCTAATAACCGGTCCGGGACAGAAAACACAGCAGGGTACCCGACCCTAGGTTGCGGAGTAGCTTCAGCCAACCCGGCAATTAACCAGATAGTGACTTTATGGACTGTCCCCAAGAAGCTCAGAGATCAGGGGCACTAGCACAATGAGGGGGATAGGGCTTTCCAACCCACGCAGCCCACAGAAATCCCAAGCGTGAGTCCTTGAGAGCACAGCTCCATTACCAACAAGTAGGGAGTGTGGCCTGGATAGCTCTACGCCAATGGGCCACCAGAAAACTTCTAATTTGTGTACGGAGGCAGGCTGGGTGGTCAGTACTATAGGGGACGGATACCCAGACGGGCTTCCCCAAGAGGGCAGAGGCACCCAGAGACTTGGTTTACCTTGTTGTCAGAGTGTGCTTTCGATCACCGATGCTGCCTGAGTAACTACATGGTCCTCCCTTGCTTTCCACTAGCCCTGCACTCCCCTGCACCAGCGTTCCACCATCCCAGAGTCCAAGGACCTCCCCTACCCGTGGAGGGAAACGTCAACTGGCTGCCCCCACTTCATCTGCCCTGGGTACTCCCATCGGCAGTGGCGCTACTCCCCTTACCGCGAACCATGGGTGACGTCACAAACTCTTATCCCCTGTAAATAGTCCCCTTTTCATTTGAGGGGCCACAAGCCCCCGGGTCCGGAGACCTTTGAGCCACGGCAGACCCCGGATCCGAGCAGTTTGACCGCTGCAGGGGCGGCACAAATGTCAATTCGAAAATTGAGAATTTTTTCAAAACATATTCCAGTATGATTAACACGCGAGTCAAACCCATCTGAACATCTGATCTGCTTGTTTTGAGCACTGAGCACCTGAGCATGGTAGTGCTTGGTCATTATTAATAGTAACTTCACTGCATCAGTCCCCATGAGTCTGAGAGCAACCACAGAGAATTATTTAGCTCTAGATGTTTGACAAAGATGACAGCGAGGAAAGAAGGTTTTGCGTAAACACAAAGGTCACAACAGCTTCATGTGAAGAAGACGTGCAATGTGACCTTGCTTACGCAAATGCAGAGCCTTTCCAAGCCTCATTCCTTCTAATGTAGGCTTCTTGAGACACGAGACACAATACATCTCGTGAATAAAATGTTATGGATATTCAGAACTGGGGGTAGGTTCAGCCTAAAGGCCATAGGGTTAATAATGTCCGGTACTCTAAACAGACATATAAACCTAGAGCCCAGAGCCCCAGATGAACACTTACAGTGCTGGCCAAAAGTATTGGCACCCCTGCAATTCTGTCAGATAATACTCAGTTTCTTCTTGAAAATGATTGCAATCACAAATTCTTTGGTATTATTATCTTCATTTATTTTGCTTGCAATGAAAAAACACAAAAGAGAATGAAACAAAAATCAAATCATTGATCCTTTCACACAAAACTCCAAAAATGGGCCAGACAAAAGTATTGGCACCCTTAGCCTAATACTTGGTTGCACAGCCTTTACCCAAAATAACTGCGAACCACCGCTTCCGGTAACCATCAATGAGTTTCTTACAATGCTCTGCAGGATATTAGACCATTCTTCTTTGGCAAACTGCTCCAAGTCCCTGAGATTTGAAGGGTGCCTTCTCCAAACTGCCATTTTGAGATCTCTCCACAGGTGTTCTATGGGATTCAGGTCTGGACTCATTGCTGGCCACTTTAGTAGTCTCCAGTGCTTTCTATCAAACCATTTTCTAGTGCTTTTTGAAGTGTGTTTTGGGTCATTGTCCTGCTGGAAGACCCATGACCTCTGAGGAAGACCCAGCTTTCTCACACTGGGCCCTACATTATGCTGCAAAATTTGTTGGTAGTCTTCAGACTTCATAATGCCATGCACACGGTCAAGCAGTCCAGTGCCAGAGGCAGCAAAGCAACCCCAAAACATCAGGGAACCTCCGCCATGTTTGACTGTAGGGACCGTGTTCTTTTCTTTGAATGCCTCTTTTTTTTTCCTGTAAACTCTATGTTGATGGCTTTTCCCAAAAAGCTCTACTTTTGTCTCATCTGACCAGAGAACATTCTTCCAAAACATTTTAGGCTTTCTCAGGTAAGTTTTGGCAAACTCCAGCCTGGCTTTTTTATGTCTCGGGGTAAGAAGTGGGGTCTTCTTGGGTATTCTACCATACAGTCCATTTTCATTCAGATGCCGACGGATAGTACTGGTTGACACTGTTGTACCCTCGGACTCCAGGGCAGCTTGAACTTGTTTTTATGTTAGTCGAGGTTCTTTAGCCACCATCCGCACAATCTTGCGTTGAAATCTCTCGTCAATTTTTCTTTTCCTTCCTTATCTAGGAAGGTTAGCCACAGTGCCATGAGCTTTAAACTTCTTGATGACACTGCGCACCGTAGACACAGGAACTTTCAGGTCTTTGGAGATGGACTTGTAGCCTTGAGATTGCTCATGCTTCCTCACAATTTGGTTTCTCAAGTCCTCAGACAGTTCTTTGGTCTTCTTTCTTTTCTCCATGCTTAATGTGGTACACACAAGGACACAGGACAGAGGTAGAATCAACTTTAATCCATGTCAACTGGCTGCAAGTGTGATTTAGTTATTGCCAACACCTGTTAGGTGCCACAGGTAAGTTACAGGTGCTGTTAATTACACAAATTAGAGAAGCATCACATGATTTTTCAAACAGTGCCAATACTTTTGTCCACCCCCTTTTTTATGTTTGGTGCGGAATTATATCCAATTTGGCTTTCCATGACAAATTTTTTTTTTGTTCATTGAAGACAAATTAAATGAAAATAATAATACCAAAGAATTTGTGATTGCAATCATTTTCAAGAAGAAACTGAGTATTATCTGACAGAATTGCAGGGGTGCCAATACCTTTGGCCAGCACTGTACACATGATCTTTTTTTTAGTGGACATCCATATATAATCATTCACACACAGGTCCTGCACATTTATTACTCACTAGGTTTTCACTCACTTAATTTTGCCTTTCAATTGATTCCTCCGAACACTTAACTATCTCTGTCTCTACAGTCCGGCAACTCCCTAAACAAGCACTATGCAACACATTATTACTTATTATATATCATACCTTACATTATATTTTACATTACCCAGTAACAAATTATATTACATTACAATTCACAATCCAAAATCTTCACAAAAGACGCAGGACAGCTTTCATATTACACAATATAACAATACAATGTCAAGATTGGTGTCCTCAGGAGCAGGAACATGTCCATGTCAGTCTACCACTCTTATACACAATTGATGAAAAAATATTTCCAAAATCTTCATGGCCTTTTATAGCTATAGTTTTTCTTTACAATCGTTATCATCATTCTTAATGAATATAAGCATTTTGGCAGGATTGATTGTTGTGAATTAAGGCCACTTTACACGCAATGACATCGCTAACGAGATGTTGTTGGGGTCATGGAATTCGTGATGCACATCCGGCCTCGTTAACGACGTTCTTGCGTGTGAAACGTACGAACGACTGCTAACGATCAAAAATACTCACCATATCGTTGATCGTTGATGCGTCATTCTAATCTCAAATATTGTTGCTGCTGAAGGACGCAGGTTGTTCATCGTTCCTGTGGCAGCACACGTCGCTATGTGTGACACCGCAGGAATGAGGAACAACATCGTACCTGCGACTGCCGGCAATGAGGAAGGAAGGCGGTGAACGAGATATTCCGGCCGCTCATCTCCGCCACTCCGCTTCTATTAGGCGGTCGCTTAGTGACGCCGCTGTGACGCCGAATGAACCTCCCCCTTAGAAAGGTGGCGGTTCGCCGACCACAGCAATGTTGCTAGGCAGGTAAGTATGTGTGACAGGGACTAACGATGTTGTGCGCTGTGGGCAGCGATTTGCCCTTGACACACAACCGACGGGGGCGGGTGCTTTTACCAGCGACATCGCTAGCGATGTCGCTGTGTGTAAAGTGGCCTTTAGTCCAGTAAAGCCCTCAGAATGATTGGGGATTGGTGTATGGCTGGACACATTATTAGGATCATTTTCTCAAATTGAAAAGTTATGTTTTCCATTATTACAATTTTAGTTACTATCAACCTCATAGTTTGTTAATACTAGGCGCTCATGGGTATTGACTTAATACATTTCCCCAATGGGACCTTTGCAGGTTTGAGTCCCAGCTCAGGGGGCCAAAAAAAAAATACATTTTGCAAGAAAAATTCATGGCTTTCCATGACTACTTTTTTTTTTTCATCATTCCCAATTTGAGTTCTACTAATAGGACCCTGAACAGGATTAGGCTATTACAGAGGGCTGGGCGCAATTGCTTTTCTGAAAAAAATTCAAAAGCATCCATAGATGCAAATGTTTCAACTATCAGTCTCATTTATAAAATTTGTATTTAATGTGCCTCGGATTGCACCCCTTGCACAGGATTGAGCACAAAAAGAGGAAAATTCTTGCGTTTTCAATCTATGACTACAATTTTATTTACTATCAACTTCATTTTATGTAACTACTACCGTTGGAGCTCTTGTGCATTGACTTAGGTGAATTTCCCAGGCAGGACCCAGCACAGGATTGGGTCCCTGCATGTGGCTGGACACAGAAGGGGATCTCCTACTTCCCCTCACTTTAGCTTTAAACACTTTAATCCTGAACATCTCAACATCATTGGTGGTATATTTTCTTTATCAGTCATAAAAGATTCTAAGTAGGGATGAGCGAGCACTACCATGCTCGGATTCTCGTTAAGAGCAGTTGGATGCTCTGATGGGCGCAACATGTGTACCAAGTATTATGGAAGTCAATAGGGACTTCGAGCATTTTTCTGGGAAATCTTCACGAAAAATACTTTCCATCATACTCAGGTGCTCGATTTGTGCTCATCCAGGCGTCCAAATGCTCTTAACAAGTATCAAGCACCAGAGCATCATAATGCTCATTCCTCACTACTTATAAAGCAGGGGTCTCAAACATGCGGGCTGTGAGCCGCATGTGGACCCTGAGGATGCTTCTTGCTGCCCGCAGGCATGTTGATGATGATCATGGCCAGTGTAAGGGGCCACCGCCATCAGCACTTTATTTCAGTTGAATATATTAGCGGCGCCACGCAGAGACAAGCTCTCTGCACAGATATCCAATAACAGCTGCTGGTCAATCATAGGCCAGCATCTGCCGTAAGCATATGACATCAGCTGCTTGCCTCTGATTGGCCAGCATCTGCCATTGGATAGCTGTGCAGAGAGTTTGATTCTGCCCGACGCCGCCAGTACATTCTACTGAAATAAAGCGCTGACTTTGGCGGCTCACTGCACCATCAAGAGTCTATGTGCCTGTGGGGTGCAAGACGTGAAAAAGAGGATACAAAGTGAAAGAAAAACAGGTTGATTTTTTTTATGTGTATGTGAATAATGGCATATAAGGGGACACAACTACAGGATAGGTCATTGATACAAGATGGGGACCATTAAAGGGAACATTACTACAGGGGACAAGAATGGAGCACATTGCTAAAGGATGGGGACAAGGATGGGCACATCAATACAGGATGGGCACATTAATACAAGGAGATAAGCAAAGGGAACAATACTACAGAACAGGTACAAGGATGGACACATTACTACAGGATGGGGACAAGGATGGGCACATTAAAACAAGAGTACAAGGATGGGGAACATTACTACAGCACGGGGACCAGTAAAGGGGACATTACTACAAGAAGAGGACCAGCATGGGCACATTACTACAGAATGGGCACATTTCTACAGGCTGGACATATTATGACAGGTTGGGGACATTATTACAGGATGGTGACATTACTACAGGATGAGGACATTACTAGAAGGGGACAAGGATGGGGACATTAATACAAGATGAGGACTAGTGAAAGAAAAACAGGTTGGATTTTTTTTAATGTGTATGTGAATAATGGCATATAAGGGGACACAACTACAGGATAGATCATTGATACAAGAAGGGGACCATGAAAGGGAACATTACTACAGGGGACAAGGCTGGAACACATTACTAAAGGATGGGGACAAGGATGGGCACATTAATACTGGATGGGCACATTAATACAAGGAGACAAGGATAAGGAACAATACTACAGGACAGGTACAAGGATGGGCACATTACTACAGAATGGGGACAAGGATGGGCACATTAATACAAGAGTACAAGGATGGGGCACATTACTACAGCACGGGGACCAGTAAAGGGGACATTACTACAAGAAGAGGACCAGCATGGGCACATTACTACATAATGGGCACATTTCTACAGGATGGGCATATTATTACAGGTTGGGGACATTATTACAGGATGGTGACATTACTACAGGATGGTGACATTACTAGAAGGGGACAAGGATGGGGACATTAATACAGGATGAGGACTAGAATGGGCAAATTACTAGAGGATGCAGACAAGGATGGGCACATTATTTTAGGACAGAAAATTACTACAGGATGGGGACATTACTAGAAGGGGACAAGGATGGCCACATTACAAGGGGACAAAGATGGGGCAAATTACTACAGGATGAGGACCAGGAAAGGATACCTTACTACAAGAAGAGGACCAGCATGGACACATTACTACAGGATGGACACATTACTACAGTTTAGGGATTTTACTACAAAATTGGGACATTACTGCTGGATGGGGACATTACTGCCAGATGGGGACTATACTGCAGGATGGGGACTATACTGCAGGATGGGCACATTATCATAATATGGGGACATCACTACCGGATGGGCACATTACTACAGGAAGGAGACTTTACTACAGGATGGGCACATTACTACAGGATGGTCACACTACTACAGGATAGGGACATTACTATAGGATGGGAACAAGGGTGGGTACATTTCTACAAGATTATGACCTGGATGGGGACATTACTACAGGATGGGGACAAGGATAGACACATTATTACAGGATTGGGACAAGGATGGGCACATTACTACAGGATGGGGACATTACTACGGGATGGGAACAAGGATGGGCACTATTCTACAAGATGAGTACCAGGATGGGCAAATTACTACAGGATGGGAACAAGGATAGGAATATTATTACAGGATTGGAACAAGAATGGGCACATTACTACAAGAAGGAGAGCAGAAAGGGAAAATTACTACAAGATGTTGGCCAAAATTGCTGTATGGTGATAATTGTAAGACATTATTAATAACAAGATGGGAATAAAATGTAAAAAAAAATAATTCAAAAAATTATTATTTTTTTACCATTAAAAATGCTTTTTATATTGTATATAAACTAAAATCAACAAAAAAGGCTACATTTGTTATCGCCACATTTGTAACGACCCCAGCAATAATACCTTACCATAACCCATACGATGAATGCCATTTAAAGAAATAAAATTAACAAGAGAAAAATGTTAAAGTGATCCAAGAAAAATGTATGGTATTAATAAAAATGTCACTTTGTCCTGCAAAGAATGTGGCCCCCCAAGTTCAATTTTTTTGTATGCGCTGCCCTTATTAGCTGAGTTTGAGACCCCTGCTGTAAAGCATCAGAGTAGCAGTTCATTTACCTATTATTTCATGCTATGTGACTCTTTTACTGCTTTTCTGCATAATCCTGGTGGCTTTGTAATAAAAGTTTTGTTTTGCGTTTTATCAGAACACAAAGGAATTGTTTCTGTCTGAATAATGTAATACCGTGACCGCGGTGACCTTCCCGCTGCCGTCTACCTACATCCTGTTCTAACCTGTCCTCGACTATAGAGAATATGACATCTTCTGCACTGACAATGGACGGATGGGGAATTTTCCAGATGACTGGCAAGTACATAAGTTCACTGCTCCACACAGGATTATTAAATGCACATGTTCCTTCCACAATTACATGGGCATAAAACTCACAGTTAGTTAAGCCATGGCTTCTTGGCTTTTAGAAGAAAATATATCTTACGAAAAATGCCTCATTAAGTCTGAATAATAGCAGTAATTACCAAAGCGCATTATCAGTTTAAAATATTAAATGTATTTTAGTAAACAGCAAAATCCCTATTAAATATTCACCTTCGTAGAGCAAAACATCGAGGACACTGCATCTACCGTGCTCCGTAGATAAGAATGGATTTCTTTAAATATTGCAGTGTCTGTACGGCTTAAATACATTTAGAATGGTTACAATTATAGTAATTACTCTTGCAAAAATTGGTTACTTGTGCAAGATAAGAAAAGCAATTTTTTGGGAAACAGCGCCACTCTTTTCCATGGGCTGTGTTTGGTATTGCAGCTGGTTACCATTATCATAACAGTACACCCATTTTAATAATAATAATTTTATTCATTTATATAGCACTATTAATTCCACAGCACTTTACATACATTGGCAACACTGTCCCCATTGGGGCTCACAATCTAGAGTCCCTATCTGTATGTCTTTGGAGTGTGGGAGGAAACCGGAGTACCCGGAGGAAACCCACGCAAACACAGGGAGAACAGACAAACTCATTGCAGATGGTGTCCTTGGTGGGATTTGAACCCAGGATCCCAGCGCTACAAGACTGCAGTGCTAACCACTGAGCGACCGTGACGCCCATATACAGTTATTACTAGGAAGACAAATTGAAGAATGTGTAAAGCAAATATTTATTTGACCGCTATGAGCTTTTCTGATAACACTGAGCTGTTGGATCTTAGGAAAAGGTATTCATAGTCAAATACTTAGGGTTCAGTTACATCTGCGTATAAAATGTGCAAGGGCAATGCGAGAAGAAATCGCATCGCACTTGCACCAATGTTAACCAATAGAGCAGAACACATCTGCTAGTTTTATCCCTGAAAACTTCTGTGTGCGGGGCAAATCGCAGAATGCAGCACGTGGCTCCATACCACGGAAATACCAAACAAGTCAATGGGTGTAAGAAAAATGTGCGCCACACGGATCGCACACGGACTTGCTTTTTTGTATGGAGTTTTACGTACAGTGAAAAGCTAGAAAGATATCTGGATACAATATGTAGAAAGATAGATAGATAGATAGATAGATGTGCAACACATATAATGTATCACGGCCTTCCAGATTGTAAGCTTGCACCCTTTAGTGCCACATGAAAGCTTTGTTTTTAGCCCCAAGTTCAATATTAAAAAAAAAAAAAAAAAAAAAAACCCACGTGGGGTCCGCCTTATTTTTGTTGGCCAGCTAAGGTGAAACAGACAGCTGCGGAATGATAGCTGTGGTCTGGTATTCTCAGGCTGGGGAGGCTCATGGTTATTTGGCCCTCCCCAGACTAAAAATAGCAGGCCGCAACTGCCCCACTAGATGCGTCAATCTTGTCGCTTCACCTCGACTCTTCTCGTTGCCCCAGTGTGGTGGCAAATGGAGTGATAAATTGGGATGATGTAAGCTCTGAATTGCTAATTTGCATTAAGCCTTGGTATTAGTAATGTGTGGGAGTCTATCAGACACCCCATTACTAATCCAGTAATTGAAAAAAGGAAAAACAATATTATTTGGACAAACAACCCCCAACTGTAGCCCTCACTATTCGGAACAAACTCGCTACGAACGTTCTGGTTACAAGAATAGAGATTACGAATATTTCAGTACTTTCTCATCTCTAGCAGCCGTTCATTTGAATTCCACTGGCATACGATCCTACATTTTCTTTCCAATGCACATCATAGGAGAAATGTGCAGCTCCCCAGAGATACCCTCTCAGCTGTAACAGCTGACCCCTGGGCAGCCTATAGAAGCTGGACTCATTTAATTTTTGCAATACAACTGGTATGTAATTTTTCATGGTTTATTTTTAGATTTTTAGATTTCCCCACTCCATAGAAGGAACCCACTATACTTATTTTTGTGTGTAGGGTGCATGGATGGAGCTCCTGGGCTATGTGCGATGCCGCAGCCTCTGCCCCTTGTTTATATGTCTAGAAGGTGCTGACGTTTTGATCTGCCGAAGAGATTTCCAGCTATCTCTGATGGCTTAACATTAGGCTATGTGCACACGCTGCGTTTTTTTGACGCTGCGTTTTTGTGCGTTTTTGGCCACTAAAAACGCACAAAAACGCACCTGCGGCAAAAAAACGCGGCAAAAAACGCACGCGTTTTGCCGCGATTTGGTGCGTTTTTTTGCTGCGTTTTGCTGCGTTTTTGCTCACTGCGTCCTTATGCGTTTTTTATCAGTGAACAAAAAAAAAAAAGGTCTGATGTCATTTCCTTCTTCAATGTGTTCTTCATTCTCCACTAGTGTATGCAGAAGAGCAGACAGCTGCAGAACTACAAGGCTCAGCATCCTCGATCCAATAGTGTATGCAGGAGAGCAGACAGCAGCTGTCGAACTACAAGGCTCAGCATCCTCCATCCAATAGTGTATGCAGGAGAGCAGACAGCAGCTGTCGAACTACAAGGCTCAGCATCCTCCTTCCAGGACTGTATGCATGATTTCTTTGCCCCCCCCCAAAAAAAAAATGACGTGGGCTTCGCCATATTTTTGTATGCTAGCCGGGTACAGCAGGCAGGTACGGGCTGCCCCCAACCCCCAGCTGACTATTTGTACCCGACTGGGAACCAAAAATATAGGGAAGCCCTTTTTTTTTAAATTATTTCATGAATTTCATGAAATAATTTAAAAAAAAAAAATGACGTGGGCTTCGCCCCATTTTTGAGTCCAGCTGGGTACAACTAGGCAGCTGGGGATTGGAATCCACAGTGCAGGGTGCCCATGCTTTCTGGGCACCCCCGCTGTGAATTGCAGTCCCGCAGCCACCCCAGAAAATGGCGCTTTCATAGAAGCGCCATCTTCTGGCGCTGTATCCAACTCTTCCAGCTGCCCTGGTGACGGGTGGCTCGCCGGGTAATAATGGGGTTAGGGCTAGCTGTATATTATCAGCTGGCCCTAAGCCCGAAATTCATGGTGTCACGCCAATATTAGGCATGGCCACCATGAATTTCTAGTAAAGATAAAAAAAAAACACAACACAGAAAAATATTTTTATTAGAAATAAAACACAACACAATTAGTGACTCCATCTTTATTGAAATAAAGAACCCCCCCTCCGCAGTAATCCTGGGTCAGGGTCCCGCGCCGTCCAATCCGGATCCAATATCATCTGATCGGTTTGCTGGAAGGCAAAGCGATCAGATGATGTGTCAGGATCAAGTGCCTGAATCACATCACACATCGGCTGATTGTATAAAACCCGTTTATACAATCAGCAGATGCATCAGTAGAAAAAAAAAAAAATAATAATACTCACTTATGTGCTGATTACCGATTACCGGCAGCTCCTGCAGCGATGGGGCGGGAGTCTGATCCTGTCCGATCGCTGCAGCAGCTGTCGGTAATGAGGGATGAAGTCTCCTGACGCATCCGCTGATACCGGCCGGGCGCCCACGTCAGCCCGAGACTTACGATCAGCTGATGCGTCAGGTGACTGCATCAGGTGATCCATCGCCAGGTCCTGCATCCATCGGAGCTTTCCCGGCCGTCTGCACACAGCCGGAGCGGGGGTGGCGATACCGTGAGAGGAGCTGGGAGCGGGCATGGCACCGGGAGGCTGCAGACAGGTGAGTATAACTTTTTTTTTTTTTTTCTACTGTTAACTTTTGTTTTCGCAGCCGCTTCCACCTCCCGCCCAGTCATGGCGCCGCACGGCAGCATACATGCCCAGGACGGGAGGTGGACGCGGCGGTGACGGTACCGGGAGGATTCACGCTTCTGTGTATACTGACAGAAGGAATCCTCTTCCTGTACACGTCACTTTACTACCCACCTCCTGCGTTTATAGCTGCGTTTTTGGTCTTAGAAACGCACCAAAACGCAGCTATTTGCGTTTCTCATTGCGTCTTTCAACATCCCATTGAACTCAATGGATGAAAAGCGCAGTGAAAAACGCGGGAATAATTGACATGCTGCGTTTTTGTGGTCACCACAAAAATGCAGCTGAAAAAAAACGCTGTGTGGGGACAGAAAAAATGAAAACTCATAGACTTTGCTGGGGAAGCAAAGTCATGCAGTTTTGAGGCCAAAAACGCACCCGAAAAACGCGCAAAAACGCCGAGAAAAACGCACCGTGTGCACATAGCCTTATAGACAATAGCTTAATGCTTTTACTTTCTATACCTCCCTTTGATTTCAATGCAGAGAGACTCTGCTGGAAATAAGGAGAGCTGGGAACTTTTTTAAAGCATCAGTCCTGCGTTTTTCTTTTACTCCACCCCTGGAGTGGCGCTTTAAATGTAAAGGCTGCTTTACACGCAGCGAAATCACTAGCGATGTCGCTAGCGATAGCCCCCGCCCCCGTCGTGTGTGCGTCACGGGCAAATCGCTGCCCGTGGCGAACAATATCGCCGGTACCTGTCACACATACTTACCTTCCTAACGACGTCGCTGTGGCCGCCGAACAACCTCTTTTTTAAGGGGGCGGTTCGTTCGGCGTCATAGCGATGTCACTCAGCGGGCCACCAATAGAAGCGGAGGGGCGGAGAGCAGCCGCATGAACGACACTCCCACCTCGTTGCCGGAAGACGCAGGTACGCTGTTGTTCATCGTACCCAGGGTGTCGCACACAGCGATGTGTTCTGCCTAAGGAACGACGAACAACCTGCGTCCTGAACGAGCAACGATATCTTGAAATAGAACGACGTGTCAACAATCAACGATTTGGTGAATATTTGGGATCATTAGCGGTCGCTCGTAGGTGTCACACGCAACGACGTCGCTAACGAGGCCGGATGTGCATCACGAATTCCGTGACCCCAGCGATATCTCGTTAGCAATGTCGCTGGGTGTAACGGGGCCTTTAGTCCTCGGGCCCCAGACTTACCAGTCTTATAATCACCCTCTGGTGGTTTTATCTTTTATCAGCGCTGCTCCTGTCGGACTCTGGTGATTTGTAACCTGCCGTTAGCTCCTGTGTTTCATGTAAGCATCGGAGGTCACAACTCAATGCAAGTCTATGGGAGCCTCATTCTGGCCTCATGTTGGCTCTCATAGACTTGTAAAGGAAGCTTGTGATATAACTTCTAACTTCTGGACAGTCAGAAGCCACAAGAAGGGGGCGTGTGGCAAGAGGGGTGCCGAAATAGTATGAAAATGCAGGATGGTAATTATAAGACGGTGGACATGGGGCTTACATTGAAAGCACAACGCTAACACTGAAAAAAACCCAAAAACAAACACTGGAGTGGTGCTTTATAGATCTCTGCTTTGGGCAATCCCTACTTGTAAAGGGATCCTGACAGCACATACATTTTAAAGTGCAGCTGTATGCATTTTGTAGTTATATTATATTTTCAGTTAGCACCTGTTCACACCTGTTGGATGTGCGGGTCAGTTTTTTTAACATATTTGTAATGCAGTTCTGTCTGACTGAGCACTCCGCTCTATAACCAGGCTGTGTACACCCTCCTTGATAGTTAGATCCTAGATGCTTAGACATGTAGTAGGTTTTAACCCAGATAGAGGCATTTGAGTTAGGTTCCCGGTATATAGAGATATATCGTGCCAGGGTGACCGGGCTTATATGCATTGGCCAATACATAAGCTAATTACTGAGAAATTTAAATTCCATCAGAAAAACTCACAAAAAAAAAAGCCAGTATGGGACCCCACACCTGGCTAGCAGCAGCTCATCATTACATGACATAAACAAAGAAGCTTGGGCAAATTGCTGAATATTAATCAAATTTTTATTTAGAAAATCTTAAAGTGCATAATGCAAAAATTAAACACAGTTAAGAACATAAAGTGGTGATAAAGGAGGAAAACGGGGAACATGATAAATCCAATATCGGGTACAGACAAAGGTAATGCCATGATAAGAATGCTCATATGTACAGCCTAAAGCAGGCTTTACACGCTACGATATCGCTAGCAATTTCTAGCTATATCGAGCGTCGCACATGCTATATCGTGTGATCGCTGCCACAGCGAACATTATCGCTATGGCAGCGTCACACGCGCTTACCTGGTCGGCGGTGTCGCTGTGACTGTCGAACAATCCCTCCCTCAAGAGGGAGGGATGTTCGGCGTCATCGCGATGTCACCGCGATGTCACTAAGCGGCCGGCCCATCAAAGCGGAGGGGCGGAGATGAGCGGGACGTAACATCCCGCCCACCTCCTTCCATCCGCATTGTGGCCGGCGGCAGGTAAGGAGACGTTCCTCGCTCCTGCGGTGTCACACACAGCGATGTGTGCTGCCACATGAGCGATGAACAACATGGATAAACAACCATTACCGATTTTTGAGTTTGGGACGACCTCTCCATGGTGAACGATTTTCACCATTTTTGAGGTCGCTTAAGGACGCTGGTCAGTGTCACATGCTGCGATATCGTTAATGACGTCGGATGTGCGTCACTAACAACGAGACCCCGACGATAAAACATTAACGATATCGTAGCGTGTAAAGCCCCCTTAACTGTAAATACAAATTGAATACCGGGTAAATCGCTGGAGATCCCAAAACAGAAAAAAACATGCTTTTTGGCAGAGATTTGCCCTGTGGTATCAGAAACAGTATAACATGTTGTGAGGGATCAAAGGGATGTACCCAGGATTAAAGTGAAATATCTGGCATGAGCGTGGCATAAAGTGCATAGTGCAAGAAGCATTATCAATGTCCGGTGGTGGAGGAGAACCCGACATACGTTTTGCGACGTCTAGCAGATCGCTGGCCACTTCATGATGGGGGAAACATAGATGGTGATGCACATACCCTGTAGTGCGACCTATAAATGCTGCCGCGGCAGTGAATAACGGCCACGGATGGAATTCAGGTGTCCGGAATCAGATCTAAGCATGCGCGGGCCCGTCACACGCCCCCTGTGACGCAACCCTGGCAGTCAAGGTGTCAGGCGCATCCGCCGGAGCCCGGACAATTTGTCCAGGCTACCGCACACGCGTGGACACCATGGAGACGCCAAGCGCGGCCAGGAGACGAGGAACGGGCGTGCGCAGGTGCACAAGACTCCAGACACAAGAACAAACCGGAGGTATGTGAATAGAGTAAGGGCCATAAGTTGTAAAGATGGGATGAAAAACATAAAACATGCACATAAGCATACATCATTATAAATGAAATATATGTGATGATTATAATAAACCGATTATACTGGAAATCCATAAGATCAAAAATACAGACATAAAATACATGCAAATGAAAGCCATAGATAAAAGATGGTAAAAGTCGGAAATCACGTCCATGGCAGAAGAGTCAAAAATTCACGATTAATCGGATCCGATCCATGTAGATTCAAGTCAGAAAGGATTTGTTGTGCAGAAAAATGAGTAAAGATCTATAAAGGAAAATACAAACAATAAATAAAGGAACAAGGACAAATAAAAATAAAACCACAAAACCCAATAAAAGTAGATTGCAAAAGGTGAATGCCATAACACTAGACGCAAGGACTTATATATACATTATGCCCACGTATCTGGCAATAAAAATACACCAGTTACAATATAAAGCCAGGGAATAATTCCATAATTAGAATGGAGAACAAACCTAAAGGAATGAGGCAAAGCTCAATGCCTCATTCCGACCTCTTGGAGTGACAGTGTCCAGAGCCACAATCCATTTTGTTTTCCTTTGAGACAACATCTTCTTGATGTTGCCACACCGTATTCCACAGTGGACAATATCAATCCCACTTAAAAAACGCATTGCACCCTACTGAATCGTGCATTTCTTGAAAAATATGTCCAAAAAGGCCTGGTCCCACGTGGCTTACGTGTCCAGATCTTCCCTTCTTTTGAAGTAGATGACATCATTTACAAAACAAAATGGGAGGATCTGGCACACAATTGTTCAACAGGTTTTTTGGCTCTGCTACGTGATCATAACAGTACAAGCCTTAAGGAGATAGAATCCGAAATGGATGGACTTCTGTCCATGATTAAGACGAATTTATTAGTAGAGTCCCTACAGAAATTTAATGATGATATGGATCTTGAATCCCAAAAATATGAAAAGGAGGTGATGGATGATAAGACCAAGAAACTCCAAAGAGATTTATCCGATAAATTAAACAATCAAATTTACAGGTGGAAATCTGGTGCTGCAAGAGTACGTTCTCAATCCTGTACAGGCTCTAAAACATGTTCTAGATCTATTACTTACTCTATTCACGTACCTCCAGTTTATTTTCTTGCCTGGAGTCTTGTGCGCCAGCGAGCGCCCGACCCTCGTCTCCTGTCCACGCTTCGGCATCTCCATGGTGTCCGCACCTGCGAGGTGGCAAGGACAAATTGTCCGGGCTCCCGCGCATGCGCCTGCCACCTTGACTGCAGGGGTTGCGTCACAGGGGGCGTATGACGGGCCCGCACATGCATTCATCTGACTCCGGACGCCTGAATTCCATCCGTAAAT
The DNA here is from genome assembly GCF_048569485.1 of Anomaloglossus baeobatrachus. NCBI lineage: Eukaryota > Metazoa > Chordata > Amphibia > Anura > Aromobatidae > Anomaloglossus > Anomaloglossus baeobatrachus. Next base: position 56,462,883 of record NC_134354.1, read on the forward strand.
GAAATAGAGATAGAGAGACAGGCGCAATATGAGAAGCATCTGTGGATAGATTTAGGATAGATATTTAGAAGTGCTCACCTTTGCAGGTTGTGCGCCCCCGCACAACTCCAATGAAAGCGTGTCAGTCCGGGGTATTCCTCCGTTCTGATTGCAGTGTCCAAGCTTATTGAATCCAGACTTATGGTATCGTTGTCGGCTCCTGAACTCCACCGGCACCTTGGGATTCAGGTTTTCCTCCACGATCCTCCAGTTCCCAGCTGGATTCTATAATGGGTTGGCAGGTCCTTTGCAGCTACTACCAAAATCCCAGGTAGGGAGTGGGTATATGGAAAAGAGTTCTTTCGGTCTGATGTAGTGCATAAGGAACCACTTGCTGATATTAAATGTTGTACTTTATTAATTATAAGCTCCTATTAATACAACGCGTTTCAGCAGACAATATGCTTTCATCAGGTACCTGATGAAAGCATATTGTCTGCTGAAACGCGTTGTATTAATAGGAGCTTATAATTAATAAAGTACAACGTTTAATATCAGCAAGTGGTTCCTTATGCGCTACATCAGACCGAAAGAACTCTTTTCCATGAATTCCATCCGTGGCAGTTATTCACTGCCGCGGGGGTATTTACAGGTTGCACTACAGGATATATGCATCACCCTCTATGTTCACCTATGATGAAGCAGCCAGCGATCTGCTAGACCACGCAAAACGTACGTCGGGCTCTCCTCCACCACCGGACATTGGTAATGCTTCTTGCACTATGCACTTTATGCAACGCTCATGCCTGATATTTCACTTTAATCCCAGGTACATAACTTTGATCCCTCACAGCATGTTATACGGTTTCTGATACCACAGGGCAAATCTCTGCCAAAAAGCATGTTTTTTCTGTTTTGGGATGTCCAGCGATTTACCCAGCATTCAATTTGTACTTACAGATAGGCTTTACATATGAGCGTTTCTTATCATGGCATTACCTTAGTCTGCACCTGATATTGGTTTTATCATGTCCTCGTTTTCCTCCTTTATCACCACCTTATGTTCTTAACTGTGTTTAATTTTTACATTATGCACTTAAAGATTTTCTAAATAAAAATTTGATCAATATTCAGCAATTCGCTCAAGCTTCCTTGTTTATGTCATAAGCTAAATACTTTTTTCAAACATTCATATAGCAGTAATGCAATACCAGAGTTCCCTTATTCAATATTAGCATTTTAGAGTGCAGCTGTATGTGTTTTATAGTTATATTGTGTTTTCAGCTGGCACGTGTGTAATAGGCTGACCAGTGCCCTACTGCCCCCACTTCCCTGTGGTGATTGTTGGAATGACACTGTACTGTATTTGTATTAACTGCCTTGTATTAATGTGTATTTCTCCTCCTGTAATATGGCCAGCTGCCAACAGAGGTCATGGGTCCCAGGTTCCTTAGAGAGAAGGGATAGACTGGGAGATGACGGGACAGCAGGAATTAATTGAGAAGATGGCTCATCAGGCCAGGGGGAGATATAGGGTAAGGAATTTCCTGGTTCAGGCAGATAGGGAAAGACTGTGATATAAGCAGAACAAGAGAGAGAAGTCCAGGAGGGACAGAAGAAGCAGAGTGGAGTGCAGAAGGGTGGAGGTGACAGGGACAGGATTCAAGGGTGAAGAAAGCCCAAACCTTCGCCATCCCCTGGTCCCTTCTACAGACACAGGACAGAAAGAAGGAGAGAAGCCAATCTGTTAGAAGGGGCTCTATTGCAGCAGGACATAAGTCCAGAAGTGTCATTGAGGCGTAAGGAGAAAGTGGGACGCTCCTACCTTAGGCGTTATCTGCTGGTACCTGAGGGAAAGCAGTTGCAGCGGTGGGCATCAAGTGAATCCAATCGTCTGTGAGCCGAGCTGTGTGATCCACCACCATGCTGGGGGAGTGGGTCCAAAGTGGGAGATTAAGTCACCCCATTATGGCCGTCCCTGCAAAACTGAGCTGGATGTTGGAGTTAATGTACTTGAAAGATAATGATGATGACAAGTCTGCTGTAAACTGTTTGAAACTGTCTGCCTGCAAGCTGTTTTGTAAAGTGAAGCAAATGTTACCAGGTGTCTGTCTCCTTCCTGACTGAGCGGGGCTCAAGGCCCATAGGAGTGAACAGGACCCAGAAGGCGAACAGCAGCAGTCAGCAGGTACCACCTCCATACTACCACATAACACCTACTCCACTCTGCCGCCCGTTTCTGTATTGTGCCGGGGTGGGTTGAGGTCCGCCACGAAACTCGCGCATGATTGCCCCTCTCTGGCGCTTTACACCTGTTCACAAATGTTGGATGTGCGGGTCAGTCTTTTTGATATGTTTGTAGCACATACAAGGGCATCATGTAAAATGCAATTGCTATATGATTTCAGCCATATATGTGAGACTCTGAAATGCTGCAGCATTTCAGAAAAAAATAACATACTTTGAAAGGCACAAAGCCACTCGGGAGACTATTTAAAAACATGGGTCTCCAGCGACATGCTGCCAATGACTGACAGGTCTCTCCCTATACATGCATGCAAGGAGAGACCCGCCACTCAAAGGTAGTTGGTGGCAGAATGCAGACAGGGAGCCGCCTCTTCAACTAGTCTTCCAGGCAGTTAGGTTCCCATCCAGGTCTTAAAGTATGTTTTTCTGTGGCATGCTATGTTGTCAAAATCATATAGCCAGTTTTGTGATTCAGGCAACATGTATCTGTCCCCAGATTCCCTTTATGTGTCTCTTGACATTATGTGGTGCAATCACAGACAAATTATTGAATAGAACCCATACAAATCCATGGGATATCTCTAGGAAGCAGGTCTAGGCAAGTCCTCCGAATTCCTAAAAATCAAAAAAACTACTGCAAGGGTTGTCTACTTCAAACATTTCTACCTTTTTTAAGTTCCCTGTTAATAAAGTAGATCAAAGGCAGCCACGCTGCTAGGAGCCTTCTTAAATATATGTAACCTGTGGGAAGACTTGCCAAGTTTTAGTTACCCTGCAGTTCCATGTCTTAGAAAACGGAGCATTACACAATGCCTACTGGAAATATTCTGTCTAATGTATCTGATAAATAGTGTAAAAATATTAATAATGAACAGGATGATAAAAGTGCTGATGATTTTGACAAAGAGGTACCTTGCAAAAAGGTTATACCTTTGCATCCAGGTATAAAAAAAGCGATAAAATCCCTTCTTTATACACGATTTGACTGGATTCTACCTTTCCGGGAGCAAAGTGTTGTTTATCCCTTTATCTGAACTGTTTTGACTACACAGATCGGGTTACTGCAGCAGCCGTACATGTTCTTACAGTGGTTGTGACTAGAGATGAGCGAACCGTCCGCGGTTCGGGTCGAGTTCGGTTCGTCGAATGGAGGTCCCGTTCAAGTTCGATTCGTCGAACGTTCGACAAACTGAACTTGAACCGCATAGGAAACAATGGCAGGCAATCACAAACACAGAAAAACACCTAGAAAACACCCTCAAAGGTGTCCAAAAGGTGACAAACAACTCACAACACAACACAAACACATGGAAAAGTAACAAGGACATATATTCTTGCGAAAACAAAAGAGCTGGACAAGGAAAAAGAGGAGGACACACAGATATAGGCATGGCACGCCCTTCTAAAATCATGTAAAACACTGCAAGGTGACTCCAAGCGGAGTTCTACCTTTTTTCCAAAAATTGGGCCACAAACACACCCACCCCTTCAGTGGCAGCACTTGTGCCCCAGTTGTACACTTCACAGCTAGATTTGAATCAAGCACATTCAAAAATACGCCATTCTTAACCGTCCCCAGGATGACACCGGGGTAGGTAGCAAAGTCTTTCCTGATCCCAGCTCTGTTCATCTTGGCTCCTTTTAAAAACACAGCAAGCAAGGGTTACTCCAAGCGGAGTCTCCCTTTTTTTTCCAAAAATTGTGCCCCGCACACACCCACCCATTCAGTTGCAGCACTTGTGCCCTAGTTGTACACTTCACAGCTAGATTTGCATCAAGCACATTCAAAAATACGCCATAATTACCTGTCCCCAGGATGACACCGGGGTAGGTAGCAAAGTCTTTCCTGATCCCAGCTCTGTCCATCTTGGATCATTTTTTAAAAACACAGCAAGCAAGGGTTACTCCAAGCGGAGTCTCCCTTTTTTTTCCAAAAATTGTGCCCCACACACACCCACCCATTCAGTGGCAGCACTTGTGCCCTAGTTGTACACTTCACAGCTAGATTTGCATCAAGCACATTCAAAAATGCGCCATTCTTAACCGTCCCCAGGATCACACCGAGGTAGGTAGCAAAGTCTTTGCTGAACCATGACTTGTTCATCTTGGCTCCTTTTAAAAAACAATGTAAGCAAGGGTTACTCCAAGCGGAGTCTCCCTTTTTTCATAAAAAATTGGGCCACACAGACACCTTATCAGTGGCAGCACTTGTGCCCTAGTTGCAAACAGGATGTTTTGATTTGCATCAAGCACATTCAAAAATACGTCATTCTTAACCGTCCCCAGGATGACACCGGGGTGGGTAGCAAAGTCTTTCCTGATCCCAGCTCTGTTCATCTTGGATCATTTTTTAAAAACCCAGCAAGCAAGGGTTACTCCAAGCGGAGTCTCCCTTTTTTCAAAAAAATTGGGCCACACAGACACCCCATCAGTGGCAGCATTTGTGCCCTAGTTGCAAACAGGATGTTTTGATTTGCATCAAGCACATTCCAAATCCACAAGCATTTACTCTCCCCAGGATGACACAGGTGTAGTAAATTCCTTGTGGATCCATGACTTGTTCATTTTGATGAACGTTAGTCTGTCCACATTGTCACTGGACAGACGCGTGCGCTTATCTGTCAGCACACACCCAGCAGCTCTGAAGACACGTTCAGAGACAATGCTGGCAGCTGAACACAACAAAATCTCCAAGGCGTAAGCTGAGAGCTCTGGCCATTTTTCAAGATTTGAAGCCCAAAATGAGCAAGGCTCCATTTGCAAAGTCATGGCATCGATGTTCATTTGGAGATACTCCTGTATCATCCTCTCCAGCCGTTGACTATGTGTCAGACTTGTTGTCTCTGGTGGCCTTGCAAAGGACTGTCTAAAAAAATTATGAAAAGATTCCATAAAATTGCTGTTACCAGCACCAGATACGGTGCTACTGGGACGGGTAGACTGTTGAAGATGACGAGACCGTCCCATGTTTGTCAAGTTACAACTGGGAGATTCACTCCCTGCACCTGCACGGTTGTTTGGTTGAAAAGCCGAGCTAAGATCGAGTAGCAGCTTCTGCTGATACTCCTGCATACGTGCGTCCCTTTCTATGGCTGGAATTATGTCACAAAATTTGGACTTGTACCGGGGATCTAATAGTGTGGCAAGCCAGTAGTCATCATCACTTCTAATTTTGACAATACGAGTGTCATGTTGGAGGTAGTGCAGCAAGAAGGCGCTCATGTGTCTTGCGCAGCCATGCAGACCAAGTCCACGCTGTGTTTGTGGCATAGAGGTGCTAACCGTTCTTTCTTCTTCTTACATCTCCCCCCAACCTCTTTCAACTGAAATTTGATCAAGGTCTCCCTCATCTGCTGAGTCTTCCATGTCCATGGACAGTTCGTCCTCCATTTCTTCTTGTTCTCCTGCAACTTCCTCAACATTTCACCTGCACCCATGCGCCCTTGTTGATCCCTGTCCCCCATGGTCCCAAGCCTGCCGCGTTGGTGATGATGAACGTCTGGACCTTGGTGATGTTGTTGTGTCCTTGTAAGAGAGTGAACTATGACAATACAGGGCGAGCATTAGGACCCTGCAGAGTCTGCCTGTCTGAGCGATAAACAGGAAGTAGTTGTGGAGATCCAGGAAATGCGGGGAGGAAGTTTGGTGTCCATGGCAACGGGTTTTGAAAACGTAGTAGGTGAAGCAATATGGGCCTTAAAAAAAAGTTGGTTTTAAGCCGCGGTTGGTGACCAAGAGACTTGTTGGTGAACAGAGCCAGTGACAGCATCTGAGGAGAGTGAAGGGAAACAGAAATTGCGAAGACAATACCACATCACTGTGTGATAAGCGATCCTGTTGTGCGGACCTGGGTCCAACTGAAAGAGCATCTGAGGAGAAGCTGAGGAGATGTTTCCCTCCCTGACAGAGCAAGTGATTGATGTCCAGTAAGGCCGTGAGTGACTGCGATAAGAGAGACGGCGTCCGGTGTCATCCCCATTGGAAGGATTCTGACAAGCCCTGGAAAGGAGTGATCCCCAGACTGCGTCCTGAGGCTACAGAATTAAAGTGCTTGACAGGTGACTCTGGCATTGGCTGATAGCTGCCAAACTTTGTTTTCTTTTTTTTTTGCAATAAGTACTTATTTTTGGCGCCAAAGTTTTATTTTTATTTTTATTTTTATTTTTCTGGACTTGCTGCAGCCCACGCGGAAACACACCGGTGTAAAGTTACATTGGAGTTTAATGGTACCATAGGTTGTGAGATACCCGGGTATCCCTGTAATAAGTGTATAGTCATCATTAATTTAGTGTATTGTATTATTATCTGTGATAAGTTATACTCAGTGCGCCATCTCAGAGGTTCCATCAGACCACCCTCACCTAATTTACATCGTCTTTCCAGTTTGATAAGTTTAACGTGTAGGTAAATTTGTTCCGGGTCCCAAATGTGATTTACATATACTGGGATCTCTGAGATCGGTGCATTGATTTTCGGCTAGCGCTTAGTGTGTGAAATTATTAATGGTAATATTTTTAAGGGGATTTTGAGCTTATTATATTCTACATTTCACCGTAATTTGATCCCCATTTCAGTAAAATACTGTTGTTCATTTCTGCCTCAGTCTCGGTCTGTGACTCACTGGATCTTAATAGGACCTCTGGTCATTACATCCTGCGCATATGAATCCTCCTGTAGTTCCTCCCCTTCCTGTTGTCTCACCCCTTGACTCCGAATAGTGTTTAGCGTGTGCTCCAGCATGTAAATGACTGGAATTGTCATGCTAATAATGGCATTGTCAGCGCTAAACATATTCGTCGCCATGTCGAAACTGTGCAGAAGGGTGCACAGGTCCTTGATCTGAGACCACTCCATCAGGGTGATCTGCCCCACCTCTGCATCTCGTTGGCCCAGGCTATACGTCATGATGTATTTCACCAGGGCTCGGCGGTGCTGCCACAGTCGCTGTAACATGTGGAGAGTCGAATTCCAGCGTGTCGGCACATCGCATTTCAGGCGATGAACCGGCAGGCCGAAAGACTTCTGGAGCGATGCAAGTCGCTCAGCTGCGGCGGTTGAACGGCGGAAGTGAGCAGACAGTTTTCGTGCCCTGGTCAGAAGGCCATCTAGGCCGGGATAGTGTGTTAAAAATTGCTGGACAACAAGGTTCAACACGTGAGCCATACAAGGCACGTGTGTCACCTTGCCCAGGCAAAGGGCCGCACCCAGGTTTGCAGCATTGTCGCACACGGCCTTACCAGGCTGCAGGTTGAGTGGAGACAACCATTTATTAAACTCAGTCTCCAGAGCTGCCCACAACTCAGCCGCTGTGTGACTCGCTGTGTGCTTGATTTCCAAGACATGTCAAGCTAAAGACCGCCTGATGCCGTTGCGCTCTGCTGCCAGCATAGTAATGAGGGGTGCGTGATTCCTTCTGCGCAGTGAGAACGCTGGTGGCCTGACCAGGCAGGCTTGGGGTGGAGGTGGAGGACCCAGATGAGGCGGAGGAGGCAGAAGCAGTGGCGGAACTTGGACAGACAGACGATTGACACACAAGTCGTGGGGACGGCAAAACTTGTGCAGCAGACCCTTCACCATCTATCACCATAGTTACCCAGTGCCCAGTCAGCGACATGTAACGTCCCTGTCCATGCTTACTGGTCTAAGTATCGGTGGTGAAATGCACCCGTTGACACACAGAGTTTCTCAAGGAATCGGTGATGTTGTGTGCGACATGCTGGTGTAGCGCGGGCACACCTTTCTTAGAGAAGTAGTGGCGACTGGGCATCTGGTACTGGGGCACAGCGACAGACATAAGGTCTCTAAAATCCTGTGTGTCCACTAGGTGGAAAGGCAGCATTTCGGTAGCCAAGAGCTTACAGAGGGATAAAGTCAACCTCTTAGCTTTTTCATGGGTCGGAGGAAATGGCCTTTTATTTGTCCACATCTGAGGGACAGAGATCTGGCTGCTGTGTGTAGACGGTGTTGAGTAGGGTGTCCCTGGAAAAATGCAGCTTTGTGAGGAAAGTGCAGGCGTAGACATGATGTCGCCTTCATCAAACGTTGGTGCTATCGATGTCTGAGAGAGCTGTACACACGTACTTGTTTCCCCTTCCAAACCAACTGACGACCTACCAAGCAAACTGCCTGTTGCGGTTACAGTGGTGGAAGTCGTGCGTGGAAAACCAGGTGTGACAGCTGTCTCCACAGTCCTAGAAGATCAAGAGCGCGCGGATGCACTAGAAGGGGCAGGCGGTGGATGGTTCGCTCCGCTAGGCCGCATTGCAGCACGGTGAGCTTCCCACCGGGACATATGATATTTATTCATGTGACGATTCATGGAAGAAGTTGTCAAACTGCTGAGATTTTGCCCTCTACTAACAGAATCATGTCAAATTTTACAGATCACATAATTTGGGCGATCTTTTGCTATGTCAAAAAAGGACCAGGCTAGGCAAGGCTTAGAGGGCATGCGACCTGCTGATCCACCCCGACTAGTGCTCAGGGGCACAGTGGTGGCTGAGGATGCAGTTGTAGACGTGCTACCAGTACTCCTACTCTGTCCAGCAAGGTAACTTCATCGTCAGTTGCATCCTCCTCCACCGTCTCTGTTGACCTCCTCGAGTGCCTGACTGTGGGTTGACAGTAGGTGGGATCTAGAACTTTCTCATCAGTTGTTGTGTTTGCACTCCCCTCACCCTCAGACCGAGCCTGTTCTTGCCCTGACCGAATATTTAAGTTGTCATCCCAATCTGGTATCTGCGTCTCATCGTCATCAGTATGTTCCTCATTGTCTATAACAACAGGTGTTACAGTTTGTGACAAAGGGTCAACATTATGCTCAGAAACTTGGTCCTCACGGCCTGAATCAGAGTGACAAAGGTTCTGGGCATCATTGCAGACCATTTCCTGGTCTGTACTCACTGTAGCTTGGGAGCAGACCTTTGATTCCCAGGCTATAGTGTGACTGAACAGCTCTGCAGACTCAGCCATCTCAGTTCCACCATACTGTGCAGGGCGGATGGAGACTTCAGAGCTGGGAGAAAGTAAGTTTGATTGGGATGACAACTCAGAGGACTGGTGTTTTTTGGATGCGGTAGTTGAGGTGGCGGAGAGGGCACTTGTTGGACCACTTGAGATCCATTCAAGCATTTTCCTTTTTTGGCCATCATCTACCTTTGTTCCAGTTCTCCGTGTCCGTAAAAAAGGGAGCACATCATATTGTCCACGGTAAGTAGTAGACATCTTACTTTTGCTGGAAGATGGTCTATCTTCAGCAGATGTTAATGGAGCTTTGCCACCTTCCCCACAGACAAACCCTTTTTTTCCTTTTCCAACACGCCTCTTCCCCTTTCCATCAGCATCTGTAATTTTGCCACTTATTTTGATTGCGACAAGATTGTGCACTTAAAATGTGGTAGTAAAAATTGAGAGGTGGTGTAGATTGCAGCGGTGGTCTAGCTTTATTAACAGGAGAATAAACAAAAATAATTATTCCTGACAATGCAACTATGGCCCTTAAACTGGCAGCAGTGTTTGCTAGTATAATGGCTTAGAGTTAGTAACTATCAGTTTGAGTGTGCAATGCAGGCAGACGTGCTGCAAATATCTTTGCACTAGTGGGACAATACAGAAGTCCAAGAGCCAAGTTTAGGATGCCACTAAGTTCACTCAGTGTTTGCTAGTATAATGGCTTAGTAACTATCAGTTTGAGTGTGCAATGCAGGCAGACGTGCTGCAAATATCTTTGCACTAGTGGGACAATACAGAAGTCCAACAGCCACTTTTAGGATGCCACTAAGTTCACTCAGTGTTTGCTAGTATAATGGCTTAGTAACAATAAGTTTGAGTGTGCAATGCAGGCAGACGTGCTGCAAATATCTTTGCACTAGTGGGACAATACAGAAGTCCAAGAGCCACGTTTAGGATGCCACTAAGTTCACTCAGTGTTTGCTAGTATAATGCTTAGTAACTATCAGTTTGAGTGTGCAATGCAGGCAGACGTGCTGCAAATATCTTTGCACTACTGGGGCAATACAGCAGTCCAACAGCCACATTTAGGATGCCACTAAATTCACTCAGTGTTTGCTAGTATAATGGCTTAGTAACAATGAGTTTTAGTGTGCAATGCAGGCAGACGTGCTGCAAATATCTTTGCACTACTGGGGCAATACAGCAGTCCAACAGCCACGTTTAGGATGCCACTAAGTTCACTCAGTGTTTGCTAGTATAATGGCTTAGTAACAATGAGTTGGAGTGTGCAAAGGGCAGGAGGGTACAGTGGCAGGGTTGTGGGTCTCTGGGTACAGGAAAGGAAGCCTGCTTTTCTATCCCTCCTAATGGGGAAATGCAGCGAGGAAATCCCTGACCTTAGCTACACAGACGCTGTCATCTTGTGTAGCTGTTAAACTCTGTTTTAAACTCTGTCACCTATGGCTCTGACCCTGCCGGTATGAGCCCTTAAAAGGACTGATAGAAAGTTCTATCCCTAAGCTGTCCAGCGCTGTGTATGGAGTGTATACAGCAATATCGGCGATAGGAGCTGCGCCAGTGATGTCTGACACCAAGGACGCAGAAGGCAGATAATGGCGTGCTGGAGGAAAATGTCCGTTTTTATAATGCAGGGACATGTGACATGGACATCCTATCACACATGCCGTTGCTTCTCAGGCTAAAAGTCCACTTAGCTGCATGTGTGTCTGGGATTGGCTGACATGCTGGCCCGCCCCACTACACGCGCGCGCTTAGGGAAGGAAGACAAGGAAAAAAAAAAAAAAAAAGGGCGATCGCCATTATCCAAACAGCAGTGATCTGAATGCGCTGTTCCCGCACACTATACACTGAAATTTCATAATAGTGTGAGTCACAGAGTGACTTACACTATTACAGCGGAAAGCCAGCTACTAATTAGCTGGTCTTTTTGCTGCTAGAACCGTTCTCGAACGTATCTAGAACTATCGAGCTTTAGCAAAAAGCTCGAGTTCTAGTTCTATCTAGAACAGCCCCAAAATCACTCGAGCCGCGAACTGGAGAACCTCGAACCGCACTCAACTCTAGTTGTGACTCTCACAACCCCAACCCCTACAGGTGACTATCGATAAATCTGTCCTCACCCATTGTTCTGCTTGGATAGGACCCTATCTGTGATTTTGGCTCCCACCTTTTCTTTTTCTAATAAGTCTCGTGGCAATACAGGTATCAGAGCCGACATCCAGGTTTCCACCACTTCTGTGATACATACAGGCCGCCATCTTGCACATCTTTTCCACACAATTTTGTGACTGCATACAACACAGGCAACACGTTACTCAAAAATGTCTGGCCAAGCATAGGCATATATTGCATATTGATTCCTTAGTGAGTGATTTATTTCCTATAAGGACTAAGGTTATATACAGAAGGTAAATAATATTGTGCAACATTTTTGCCCTAAGTCACTTGTGAAAAGAATTGAAATTTTTACGCCACTCACACAGTGGAGTGAGATACTAGTCACTATGGGGTATAGTATAGAGTTTGCCACTAGATGGCGCAGTGAGCATGAGCGTGCTGCAAGAGCAGAGGGGAAGTCAGACGGACCGAGTTCAGTACCGAGAGGATGCAACAAAACACTGGGAGTAGACAGGAATGAGCTCGAGATTCAGACCGGGGTCAGGTAACCTGGAGAGTGCGTATGGGACACAAGGGGCAGGCAAAGATATAGTCAGGAGGAGGTAGAGGTCAGAGGTTGGATGGGAATGACGAGGTAAGGGGGGCAGGCAGAGCCTAAGTCAGAAGACAGTCCAGGATCGAGTAGTCAACATCAAGTCACAAGACAAACCAGGAGCCAGCAGGTTACTGCAACCAACCAGGAAATACAACTGGCACCGTTCTGGCTGAGGAGGCTCTCTGATAAAGTAGAGCAATTACCCGGAATGCGGAGCATGTGGGCAACCCCCTTCCATCACCAGCAAAAGACCTGGTTCAGGGAAACAGCCAGTCACAGGAATACACAACGGCACCTAGACCCCGGCAGGATGTTCTACGTGGCACACAGGCAAATACTGGCTCCATAGGAAGGCGCAACAGAAGTCACAGTACAGAAAACGCACCGCAAGTCAGGACCGTGACAGAAATCATATTCTTGTCTCCGTTCCTAAAGGGTTCATTCAAATGTGGTGGTAAGTGATGTGAGTGCTTCAGTAGGATAAGACACAAAATAAAATCTTTTGTGTCAACATACACTGGTGCGAGGTTCTCCATCCAGACATCTCTGAACTGTAGCTCAAATTACATCATATACTCATTTCAGCAGCTTTCTGCAGTTTGTGACCTGCCGGCAGCTCCAGTGTTTCATGAATTGTGCCAGAGGTTTCTCTTCAATGAGAGCCTCGTTCTTGCTCTCATGAACTTGTTTTGAGCACTTGTGATGCAACTTCTGACTTCCATCCAGTTAGAAGTTGCGGTCACAAGAAGTGGCCGCGGGACCAGAGTGATTGCGAAAAAAAGGTGAAGACGCGGGAAGGTGAGTATAAGAATGGGGACAGAGTTCTTAGATTAAAAAAAACATTATGTGAGGGTACTAAGAATGTAGAGTCCCTATGGGTGGAGATAAGATGGGGGAGAATGAATAATAAAATACTGATAGGGGTGTGTTATAAGATGCCGAATATTATGGATGAGGTAGAGAATCTCCTCATAAAGCAAATTGATAAAGCAGCGAGTCTCGGAGAGGTAATTATTATGGGAGACTTTAACTATCCTTATATAAATTACGGAACAGAAACTTGCAGTTCCAGCAAAGGAAATAGATTTTTGATAACAATGAAAGATAATTACCTTTCACAAATGGTACAGGACCCCACAAGAGGGGGAGCACTACTAGACCTTGTACTAACCAATAGGCCAGACCGCATATCAAATATACAAGTTGGGGGTTACTTGTGGAATAGTGATCACAAAATAATAAGTTTTCATGTATTCTTTAGTAAGATGTATGGTAGAGGGGCTACAAGGACACTAAACTTCAGGAAAGCAAATTTTAAACGATTGAGAGATGATCTTAGTGCAATAAACTGGGATGATGCACTAAGTAATAAAAGTACACAAAGCAAATGGGAGACTTTTATGAGCATCCTGAATAGGGCTTGTGCAGAAAATATACCCTATGGGAACAAACATGCTAGAAATAGGAGGAAACCCCTATGGCTAAATAGAGCTGTAAGGGAAGCAATAAAAGAAACACAGAAAGCCTTAAAAGAATTAAAGAGGGTAGGTAGTGATGAGGCATTATATAATTATAGAAAATTAAATAAAATATGTAAAAAGCAAATTAAGTTAGCTTAGTTTGAGACAGAGAGACTCATTGCGAGAGAAAGTAAAAATAATCCTAAAATATTCTTTAACTACATAAACAGTAAAAAAACTAAAAAGCGATAGTGTTGGCCCCCTTAAAAATAGTCTTGGTGAAATGGTGGAGGGGATGAGGGTAAAGCCAACCTGCTGAATGACTTTTTTTCTACGGTTTTTATGCAAGAAAATGCCATGGCAGATGACATGACCAGCAATACCATAAATTCACCCTTGAGTATTACCTTCTTAACCCAGCAGGAAGTACGCTGCCGCCTCGAAATCACTAAGGTTGACAAATCTCCTGACCCGGATGGCATACACCCCAGAGTACTACAGGAATTGAGTTCTGTGATAGATAGACCATTATTTTTAATCTTCACAGATTCCTTAATAACAGGGTCGGTACCGCAGGACTGGCGCATAGCAAATGTGGTGCCAATATTCAAAAAGGGGACAAAAACTGAGCCGGGAAATTATAGGCCGGTAAGTTTAACCTCTACGGTTGGTAAAATCCTTGAGGGTTTCTTGAGAGATGCTATACTGGAGTATCTCAAGAAAAATAACCTTATGACAGAGTAACAACATGGGTTTATGAGGGATCGATCCTGTCAAACTAATTTGATCAACTTCTATGAAGAGGTAAGTTCAAGCCTGGACCAGGGAAATGCAATGGAGGTTGTGTATATGGACTTTTCAAAAGCTTTTGATACGGTGCCACACAAAAGGTTGGTACATAAAATGAGAATAATGGGGATAGGGGAAAATATGTGTAACTGGGTTAAAAACTGGCTCAGTGATAGGAAACAAAGGGTGGTTATTAATGGTACGTACTCGGACTGGGTCTCAGTTCATAGTGGGGTACCACAGGGGTCAGTATTGGGCCCGCTTCTTTTCAACATATTTATTAATGACCTTGATGGGGTCATGCGGAGTAGAACTTCAATATTTGCAGATGATACTAAACTCTGCAGGGTAATCAATACAGAGGAGGATAATTTTATATTACAGGGAGATTTATGTAAATTGGAGGATTGGGCTGAGAAGTGGCAATTGAAGTTTAATGTAGATAAATGTAAGGTCATGCACTTGGGTAGAGGAAATAACATTTATGATTATGTACTTAATTGTAGAACACTGGGTAAAACAGACACAGAAAAAGACTTGGGTGTATGGGTGGATGGTAAACTTCACTTTAGTGGACAGTGTCAGGCAACTGCTGCCAGGGCTAATAAAATAATGGGATGTATTAAAAGAGGTATAAGTGTTCATGAAAAAAATATAGTTCTACCTCTGTACAAGTCACTAGTGCGACCGCACTTAGAATACTGTGTACAATTCTGGTCACCGATATATAAGAAGGACATAGCTGAACTGGAGAGGGTGCAGAGAAGAGCCACCAAGATTATTAGAGGAATGGGGGGGCTGCAATACCAAGACAGGTTATTAAACTTGGGGTTATTTAGTTTGGAAAAACGAAGGCTTAGGGGGGGATCTAATCACAATGTATAAATATATGAGGGGACAGTACAGAGACCTTTCCAAAGATCTTTTTACACCTAGGCCTGCGACTGGAACACGGGGGCATCCGCTACGTCTTGAGGAAAGAAGGTTTAATCATAATCACAGACAAGGATTCTTTACTGTACGAGCAGTGAGACTATGGAACTCTCTGCCGCATGATGTTGTAATGAGTGATTCACTACTAACATTTAAGCAGAGCCTGGACGCCTTTCTTGAAAAATGGAATATTACCAGTTATGTATATTAAATTTTATGACAGGGTGTTGGTCCAGGGAACTAGTCTGATTGCCGGATGTGGAGTCAGGAAGGAATTTGTTTCCCTATTGGAGCTTGTTTGCCACATTGGCTTTTTTTTTTGCCTTCCTCTGGATAAACATGTTAGGCCGGTTTCACACATCCGGCTTTTCGCCGGTTTGCCGGATCCGGCGCTCTCCCGTACAGACAATACAGTACAGTGACAGCGCTGTAACTTCCGGGTCACATGCGCCGGTCACATGACAGCATGTGACCGGCGCTTGTTGAGCTGTCACTGTACTGTAGTCACTGTATGGGAGAGCGCCGGATCCGGCAAACCGGCGAAAAGCCGGATGTGTGAAACCGGCCTTAGGCTACGGGTTGAACTAGATGGACTTAGGGGTACTTTGCAAGCTGCGACATCGCAAGCCGATGCTGCGATGCCGAGCGCGATAGTCCCCGCCCCCGTCGCAGCTGCAATATCCTTGTGATAGCTGCCGTAGCGAACATTATCACTACGGCAGCTTCACATGCTCTCGCCTGTCCTGCGACGTCGCTCTGGCCGGCGACCCGCCTCCTTATTAAGGGGGCGGGTCATGTGGAGTCACTACGACGTCACACGGCAATAGGAGCGGAGGGGAAGAGATGAGCGGGATGTAAACATCCCGCCCACCTCCTTCCTTCTGCATATCCTACGGGAGCCGCGGTGACGCCGGTAGGAGAAGTTCCTCGCTCTTGCGGCTTCACACACAGTGATGTGTGCTGCCGCAGGAACGAGGAACAACATCGGACCGTCGCATCAGCGTAATTATGGATTACGCCGACGCTATACCGATGATACGATTACGACGCTTTTGTGCTCGTTAATCGTATCATCTAGGCTTTACACACTACGATGTCGCCTGCGATGCCGGTTGTGCGTCACTTTCAATTTGACCCCACCGACATTGCACCTGCGATGTCGTAGTGTGCAAAGTGCCCCTTAGAGTCTCCCTTCAACCTTAAAAACTATGATACTATGATTACTACAGCTTTGAAGAAAAAAAACCTCAAAACCCCCACTGGAGATACATATTGGATTGTTCTTTTAAGTACTATATAATAAAGGTTTATCATCATAGAATAATTTGTTGAAATCTCACCTCCCTCAGTGCAAATGCATTATACAGTGGGAAATGGAGAATACATAGCATAGTGTCTAAAAAATTCTCCTTCCCAAAAAATGATTTTTTTTTTTACAGAATTGCTAAGAAGTTTTTCCAGTAACTAAACATTTTAATACTTTATTTTACCTTTAATTATTTGTGCAAATTTCCATTGAATCTTTCCTTAACTTTCCAGCTTCCCTAAGACAAATGTTAGAAATGCTAAATGGCTAGAATTGTGCTGCTTTTTTTCCCCAAGCTGTTCATACTGCTCTATTTTATCCAATCCCTATTTTTTCTGCATGTGACATTCTAAATATAAATTTTCATTATTAACCCATTTGTTATGCCATAAAAAATCCATGAACACCCAAATATCTACCAATATCTCTTTTAGGAAATATGATATATATATATATATATATATATATATATATATATATATATATATATATGTATATATGTATATATATATATATATATACATACATACATATATATATATATATATGTGTACAGTATATATATATATATATATATATATATATATATATACAGTATATATATATATATATATAAAATGATGATGATGATGATGATGATGATGATGATGATGATGATAATGATAATAATAATAATATAATACTGTATATATATATATATATTTACAACCAGAAATATTAATATGTAGCTCCGCCATCTTTGATTACTGTAAGACTAAAGGTGGCTTTACACACTACGAGATTGCTAATGCGATCTTGTTGGGGTCACGGAATTTGTGACGCACATCCAGCCGCTTTAGTGATGTCGTTGCGTGTGACACCTATTAGCGATTTTGAATCGTTGAAAAAACGTTCAAAATCGCTAATCTGTGAGATGCCTCCCTCTTCCCAAATATCGTTGCTGCTGCAGTAACGATGTTGTTCCTCGTTTCTGCGGCAGCACACATCGCTGTGTCTGACACCGCAGGAATGAGGAACCTCTGAGGAATGCAATGAGGAAGGAAGGAAGTGGGTGGGATGTTCGTCCCGCTCATCTCCGCCCCTCCGCTTTGATTGGGCGACTGCATAGTGATGTCGCTCTGACGCTGAACGAACTGCCCCCTTAAAAAGGAGGCGGTTCGCCGGTCAAATCGACATCACAGAGCAGGTATGTGCGTGTGACACTGCCGTAGCGATAACGTTCGCTACGGCAGCGATCACCACATATCGGCCGTACGATAGGGGTAGGTGCTATCACGCTCAACATCGCTAGCATCGGCTAGGGATGTCGCAGCGTGTAAAGCGGCCTTAAATCCACCATGTTTAAATAAAGCAAGAAGTTCATTTTAGCAGTGCTGGATTCAAACCTTTTTTTTTCCTATGTTTCATCATGTTTTACTAAGGTTCTCAACTGTCACAAAATAATCAATGAACATTTTTAAAACCCCAATAAAAAAGCATCCTCCTAATCAAAATTTGCTACTAAATCTGCATGGGTTAAAAGTAGAAGTGAGCAAACCCGATCTGTAAAGTTCGGTGTTCATATCAAACACCAGGTGTCAGCGTCTCGGACCTGAACACAGACTTTTACCTGTATGTCTGGTTCCCGTATTTGTTTGCCATCAAATAAAGCTTGTTGAAAAGCTGTACAGCAGCCAATCAGCAAGTTTGTTCATTGTGGGCACTTTTGGTCTTATCGCAGCCATGTCAAGTATAACATCATTGGGATTGGCCAGCTTATCACGTGGATAAAAAAATATTAAACAAAAACAATCACTTGGGCTCCCACCCTATTTATGATAATAAGCATAAGTAAAATAGACTACAAAGTAAAACAAACAAAGGGCACTTGGGGAGAACTCAGCTGTGAGAATCGGTGACGTCAGTGAGGTAACTGGAGTTCACAGCCGGGGGAAATGTCAGACTGTGTGACATGTACCACCCCGCACTCGGCTGCCTGCCGAGCCGCTCAGGTCCAGGCTCGTCGGTGGGTGGCTTGAGCTCCTCCCGGACCCGGGGGTCACGTCGCTCTGAATGGATGCTGGCGCTACGTGAGGGGTGGTGTTCGGATGGACACTACCGCTGCCGTTGACTAGGCTTCCGGGGCCGGTGTTGCACAGCTTGGTGTTGACCCCTCCGTGGGTAGGGGGTGATGGTCCCGGGGGCCCAAGGGTGCTGAGGAGGGGGGATGCGTGCTGGCGTGTCGGTGCGGTGCAGTGCGGTGGACGGCCCAAGGGCACTGTTGTACTCACTATTACAGACACACTGAAGTCTCTGGTAAACCAAACAAGATGGTGGATGGTGCCCGCAGCCGGCTGCACTTCTCCCCTTTTTCTGGTTGGTGGTTTCCGCCTTTCTCCTGCACCTAACTTTTAGAAGAATGGTGACTCCTATGCCTGAGCAATGGTAGTCCGCTCCCCGGCTTTGTGTATGCCGGCAGAGCCCGTTTGCCCACAGACGCTGGCCTGTGGGATCTCAGTGAATTCGACTCGGTCCAGTGGCTTCTGGGCCTCGTACTGGATCTGAGTATCCCTCCTGGTGCTCCGGTTTCCAAACGGTTCCCCGGTTCGGTACCGGCGGGCCACTACCCGGTCCCGATCCCTTATAATTCTACCGGCTGTAATCCCAGCTCCTGCAGGTGGCCACCACCATCTGCCTCCTGGCCACAGGGTATCCGGGCTCCGACCCATATCCCTGACAGAAGTCTACGCTTTGCTACCACTCTCCTCCACTCCTGTCACTAATCTGCCTGTTTTTCCCGCCTCAGGCTTTCCGAACTCCTCAGTGGGCATGGCCAACTACCTGGCTCCGCCCCCGGGTGTGAACGTCAAGTCCTGAGAGGGGGCACTCAGGGTTTTATGTTTGGCTGCTGTTACCTTTTTAGGGGTAGGTGTTTGTGTAATGGCCTACCTGTGACTACCTGGCTAGTCCAGGGCGTCACATGACACAGTGGCAGAGCAGTCCAGCAGAGAATTCATCTGCTGACACAGCTGGTGGTTTTCACAGTATAAACTGTGACCGTAGGTGAACTCACTGGCGGACTGTGTGACATGGTGACACAGCGGTCCAGTATCGAGTTCATCTGTGGTCACAGCTGGCTGTTCTAATGGTACAACCATGACCGCAGGTGAACTCACTTCCAGATTATACTGCCGCTGTGTCACGCAGTCTGACAGTTCAACAGCGAGTTCAACGGAGTTCCGAACTGAGGGTTCCCACAATACCAACAATGAACGCAGATGAACTCACTGCTGGACTGCTCTACTGTGATGTCATGCAGTCTGACAATCCAGCAGTGAGCTCAGCTCACCTACAGTCACAGTTGGTGGTTCACACAGAGGGTATCATAGGAGCTGCCAGCTCAGATCCCCGGTGAACTCATTGCTGGACTGTTGGACTGTGTCATATGATGGCAGAGCAGTCCAGCAGTCCAACAGTGAGTTCATCCGTGGTCTCAGTTGGTATCCTAGTAACCGCCAGCTGTGACCACAGGTGAACTCGCTGCTGGACTGCTCTGCTGCCATGTCACGCAGTCCAACTGCCTAGAAATCAGTGTTATTTGGCAGAATCACTTAAGCATGTTGGACTGTTGGACTACCAGACTGCTGGACAGCGTGACACAACCAGAGTTCACAGTTGTTACTGTGGGAACCACCAGATCTGAACTCTGGTGAACTTGCTGCTGGACTGTCAGACTTTGTGGCAAAGTGTTCGAGCAGTGAGTTTGCCTGCGGTCACAATTTGTATTGTGAGAACCATTAGCAGTGACCACAGGTGAACTTGCTGCAAGACTGCTATGTCAGCGATAGTTCTGCAGCAAGTTCACATGCAATCACAGTTGGAGGTTCACACAGAGGGTACTGCTGCGCTCTGTAAGTTCTGGATCCTGCACTGACTGGTCATGTTTTCTAATGTCACTGCGCACTGCAGCCCCCAGGTGTACTGGAGCTGAGGATCGTTGTAGGACATCATTGTGGATTGTGTCAGACCTGTGGGGAGTGTTTTTGTGGTTAATAAATGGGTGAAATAGAGTGTCTGTGTTTCTGTTTATTTATTTTGGCATACAAAGTTAGTAATGGGGGTGTCTCATAGACACCTCTTCTTTACTAGCCTAGGGCTTGACAAATTCCATTGATCATAAACCCCATATATTACCCCAATCCAATTGCCTTTGCACATTTTAAATTGTTTACAGGGTGCAGCCAGGCCCATCAATGGTGTCCTTGTAAATTAGAGGTTTGTTGCTCTGTGGTGCATGGAGTAGATGCTGGCTGCCTGCCTAATCGAATAGTAGGGTGTGTAATAGGCTGCTAGAGAGGCACTGTGCTTCACATGTGTGTGACTTGAGCCTTGTTATAGGCTATATCTTTGTGCAATTATGATACTGTGCAATCGTTCCCTCCATAAACTGGTAAGTTGTGAGTGGTTGTTTTGTCACAATTTTGCACCTGTGTTGCCTTCTCTATTAGGCTAGGTTCGCACACTGCGTCTTTTTGACGCTGCGTTTTTGTGCGTTTTTGGCCGCTAAAAACGCACAAAAACGCACCTGCGTCGAAAAAACGCATCAAAAAACGCATGCGTTTTTGCCGCGATTTGGTGCATTTTTGGCTGCATTTTGCTGCGTTTTTGATCTCTGCGTTTTCCTGCGTTTTTCAAATGCATTGCATGGGCGGAAAACGCAGAAAAACGCAGGAAAGAACTGACATGTCCATTTTTTTTTTTTAACTCAAAAACGCAGGTAAAAAAAACAGATGTGTGCAGAGAGCAAAAATGAAAACTCATAGACTTTGCTGGGGAAGCAAAGTCATGCAGTTTTAAGGCCAAAAACGCACCCGAAAAACGCGCAAAAACGCTGCGAAAAATGCACTGTGCGCACATAGCCTTAAGGGGTCTCCTGTATCTTGTCTGTTCAATTGTTTCTATGATCTTGGCTAGTAAATACCCTTGCCTTTTTTCTATGTTTATAATTTAGTTATTTGGGACATTTTTTTAAAGTTATTTTTATTTCTTTGGCTGTGCATTTTATTTTACTCTAAAATCATGCAGATTTTCGACCCAAATCTGAACAGTCACATTACTTTCAGTACCATCTATATGCTGATGACTCTGAGATCTACCTCTCTGTCCCAGATGTCATCTCTCTGCTGTCCAGAACCTCAGAGTGTTTATCAGCCATATCCTCCTTCTCATCAATGTTCCTGAGGGTATGTGCGCACGTTGCTTTTTACCTGCTTTTTACCTGCTTTTTTGCTGCTTTTTCTTCTGCGCTGTTTAATGCCAAAATGGATGTGTTCTTCTATTCAAGCAAAGTCTATGGGAATTTGGGTTTCTTGTTCACACTATGTTGTTCAAAATGCTGCCTTTTTGTGGCAGAACTTTGGTCAAAAACTCAGCTTTGCAGTGCAAAACCCAAATGGCAAAAACAATTGACATGTTGCTTCTTTGAAAAGCTGAGTTTTTGACCAAAGTTCTGCCTCAAAAAGGCAGCATTTTGAACAACATAGTGTGAACAAGAAACCCAAATTCCCATAGACTTTGCTTGAATAGAAGAACACATCCATTTTGGCATTAAACAGCGCAGAAGAAAAAGCAGCAAAAAAGCAGGTAAAAAGCAGGTAAAAAGCAACGTGCGCACATACCCTAAAGCTTAATGTGGACAAAGCCAAACTCATCAGTTTTTCCTCCATCCCATCTACCTCCCCTACCTGCTCTATCTAGCACAGCTCAGAGTAACCTATGGCTCTGCCTTGTCCTTTAAAGTGAACCTGTCATGTGCACTATGCACCCAGAACCAAGAGCAGTTATGGGTGCATATTGCTAATCCCTGCCTAACCGTTCCTGTATCTAGTAGCATAGATAAAAAGATCTTTAGAAAAAAAAATATTTCTAAATATCTTTTATAATATGCTAATGAAGCCAGGGACAAGTTGCAAGGCCGTTAGTTATTTTGGCTAGTCCGCCCACTTAGCATGTTAGAACACCCCTGTGGGCGTGCTAACATGCTAATGAATGCGCAGGTCAGAGGCATGGTTGCTCTCACCTTTGCTAACACCGCTGGTCAGAACGGCCCTGGCACTTCTGGTCATGCGCACTACATCAGTTTGAAGACGGGACACATACTGTACACTCGGCTTTATAGTACTCATGACTGGAAGTCCAGGACTTCTGATCATGCGCGCTAAGCCAAAATCCGAGGTGGCAGAAGAAAACAGTGAGATTGACCATGCCTGTGACCTGCGCATTCATTAGCATGTTAGTACACCCACAAGGGTGTGCTTCCATGCTAAGGGGGCCGACTAGCCAAGGAAAGGAAAGCTCTTGGGACTAGTTTCTGGCCTCATTAACATATTATAAAGGATCTTTAGAAATACTTTTTCTAAAGATCTCTTTATCTATGCTAATAGATGCATTGATTAGCAATATGCACCCAGAACATGGCCACAGCTCCTGGGGACAGACTGCAATTCAGCTTAATGTGTATACAAAAGGCAAATACAGCATTAACCCCGGAGGGTCTGGAGCACAAATTCATTTTATGAGCCCACTCATAAGACACATGCATTAATTACTTCAAGGATTATTTAAATATTTTAATATCTAATATCTAATATTGTAGATTAAATATTTTAAAAAACAATCCTTTTATAATAGTCCTTTATAATCACAGCTGCAGAACTACAAGGCTCAGCATACTCCATCCAGGACTGTATGCAGGAGTTTTTTGCCCCCCCCCCCCAAAAATTACGTGGGTTTTGCCATGTTTTTGTATGCTAGCCAGGTATAGCAGGCAGCTACAGGCTGCCCCCAACCCCCAGCTGCCTATTTGTACCCGGCTGGGAACCAAAAACATAGGGAACCCTTTTTTTTTAATTATTTCATGAATTTCATGAAATAATTTAAAAAAAAAAATGACTTGGGCTTCGCCCAATTTTTGTGTCCAGCCAGGTGCAACTAGGCAGCTGGGGATTAGAATCCGCAGCGCAGGGTGCCCAAGCTTTCTGGGCACCCCAGCTGCGAATTTCAGTCCGCAGTCGCCCCAGAGAATGGCGCTTTCTTAAAAGCGCCATCTTCTGGCGCTGTGACCAACTCTCCAGCTGCCCTGGTGACCGGTGGCTTGCTGGGTAATAATGGGGTTAGGGCTAGCTGTATATTATCAACAGGCCCTAAGCCCGAAATTCATGGTGTCACGCCAATATTAGACATGGCCACCATGAATTTATAGTACAGATAAAAAAAAACACAACACACAGAAAAATATTTTTATTAGAAATAAAACACAACACAATTAGTGAATCTATCTTTATTGAAATAAAGAATCCCCCTCCACAGTAATCCTGGGTCAAGGGTCCCACGCCGTCCAATCCGGATCCAATATCATCTGATTGGTTTGCTGGAAGGCAAAGCGATCAGATGATGTGTCAGGTTCAAGGGCCTGAATCACATGACACAGCAATTGATTGTCTAAACGGCTTTTATACAATCAGCTGATGCATCAGTGCAAAAAAACCCCCAAAAACTACACACTTCTGTGCAGACTCTTGTCCGACAGCAGCAGGTGAAAGTTTAGCCGGTCGGGCGGTAAAAAGCCGGCCTCACCGCTCGACTTTTAGTGTCAGCTGATTCCGTCAGGTGACCGCATCAGCTGATCATTGCTAAGTCTGAGAGAGAGAAAAGAGAGAGAAGAGAGAAGAGTGAGAGGGAGAGAGAAAATAGAGAGAAAAAAGAGAAAAAAGAGAAGAGAGAGAGAAGAGAGGAGAGAGAGAGAAGAGGAGAGAAGAGAGAGAAGAGGAGAGAAGAGAGAGAGAGGAGAAATAAGAGAGAGGAGAGAGAGAAGAGAGAGAGAAGAGAAGGAGAAGAGGGGAGAAGAGGAGAGAAGAGAGAGTGAGAAGAGGAGAGAAGAGGAGAGACGAGAGAGAGGAGAGAGAAGAGAGAGAAGAGAAAGAGAAGAGAGAGTGGGGATAGAGAAGAGAGAGAAGAGGAGAGAAGAGAGAGGAGAGAGAAGAGAGAGAGAAGAGAAGATAGAGAGGAGAGAGAGAAAGAGGAGAGAGAGAGAGGAGAGAGAGAGAGAGGAGAGAGAGGGAGAAAGAGAAAAAAGAGAGAAAGAGAGAAATTGAGAGAAAGAGAGAGAAAAATAGAAAGAGAGAGATAGAGAAGAGAGAGAGGAGAGAGCAATGCAGCCTTATTCCGTGAACTGCTCCGATTTTAGGGGTGTGGCCTGCGGCTCATAGCTGATGTCCGGCTCCTCCCCTCAGTGCATAATTAAATTAAATTATAATTATAAATAAATAATAATTATAATTTAAAAATAAATTAAATTCTTTTCCAGGGCGGCCAGGGCTTGAACTCATGAACTAATGCTCCCTAGGCAGTAGCTCTAACCATTGAGCCACTGCCTCTAATGGGAAACATAGGAAGATTTGGTTATCTTGACCTCTGCATTGCAGAGTGAAGTCTCCTGGGACAGCGCGGCTCACTTCAGGTGCTGCGTGGAGAGGACACAGAGCGCTCGTGTTCTACGGGGCTCCCTGTCATCTTCATGTAGCAGAGCTGAAAGCATTGTGTGGATTACTTCGAACCTGGATTGTTGTTTGGGGATTAATAAAGAGGTAAATGAGGTGTTTTTTTGTCTTTTATTCCAAATAAAGGATTTTTTGTTGTGTGTGTTTCTTTTTTTTTACTTACAGGTTAATCATGGAAGATATCTTGGGAGACGCTTGTCATGATTAACCCCG
The DNA here is from genome assembly GCF_048569485.1 of Anomaloglossus baeobatrachus. Lineage (NCBI taxonomy): Eukaryota > Metazoa > Chordata > Amphibia > Anura > Aromobatidae > Anomaloglossus > Anomaloglossus baeobatrachus. The sequence goes on from NC_134354.1 coordinate 56,488,032, forward strand.
TTATTTTCCCGATTGCCACTGCACCAGGGCAATTCGGGATGAGCTGGGTAGAGTCCCGGGACTGCCGCATTTAATGGATGCGGCAATTCCGGGCGGCTGCCTGCTGATATTGTTAGGGTGGTGGGCTCCCCATAACGTGGCGCTCCCCAACCTGACAATACCAGCCTCCAGCCGTGTGGCTTTATCCTGGCTGGTATCAAAATTGGGGGGAGCCGCATTTTTTTTTTTAATTATTTATTTATTTATTTTACTGCACGATATAGACCTGCCCACCAGCGGCTGTGATTGGTTGCAGTGAGACAGCTTTCACTCATCGTGGGAGCGTGTCTGACTGCAACCAATCATGGGCGCTGGTGGGCAGGGAAGGCACGGAATACCTGATTGAATAATGAAGCGGCAGCCATTTTCAAAAGAGGAAAAGCTGCCGGAGATTTGTGACAGCCGTGCAGCGAGGCGCCCGTGATTGGTGAGTAGGAAAGAGAGAGGCATTGTGCTGGGGATGCAGGACGCATGCAGATATGCAACGTGCGCACATACTTATTGTGAAAAGCCACGCTTTTGGTGATCGAACCGTTCTCGAATGGTAACTCGAACTGCCGAACTTGAAGCAAATCGTTCCAGTTCATCGAACGACTCGAACACCCCCCAAAATCACTCGAACATGAAATTGGCGAACCGTTCGACTCGAACATCGCTCAACTCTACCCGTAAGTGGTTACTAGCATCACAGATGGTGTATATTTGCAATATGCTATGACTTTACAAGATGGAAATTGTGTCTTTAATACAATGAATAATATGTTTAATTATGTGTGTAAGTATATAACAATTTTTGAAAATGGATAAATAGGGACAGAAGGGAAGTATGATGTACAGTATTATCTCCAGCATTGCATTAATCTATTGTCAGATCTTCCAGCGTTACAAGATGAGCCATCACCGTCTTCCTCAACACTACACCCAGATAACAATATTGACGGTGTTACCCAAATGAGTGATTCTCTCTTTATACTGTATATATTTAATATAAAGGGATGATGTGCACATTAATTTTTGACCAAATTTTCACTCTTGTTTCCAGAGCAGCTGTTCTCATACATAATTTAGGTTACTGAAGAGGCTGGTGGCAAGAAAATTACAATGGAGAAAATAGAGAAAAGGAACTGCATAAATGCAGATTACAGTTTTTTTTGTAATATTATGAGCAGGATACAAATACCAGTATAAGGTATAATAATGGACCTCAAATTATGCCTGTAATGTAACATAACAAAGACAGATAATACTCACTGTCCCCGTTGTACTGCTGCTTTCCGATGCTGCTCCAATCTTTAAGTTTTGACTGTAGTGGTGACATCACATTAATAGCGCAAATCATCGCTGCAACCAATCACTAGCTCAGCAACTCTACCAATATAGACAGTATTAACTGCTGAGCTCAGTGATTGGCTGCAGTGGTCAATGTGACATCAATGCTGTAGGCAAAAAAAAAGTGACCGGATGAGCCGTAGAAAGTTGATGCTGAAGTTTGGAACTGTATTGTATTTATTATTTTAGATTACAAGAATTATTTTATTATATAAAAAAAATGGAAACTCTTTCAATAGTTTAAATATTGGTGCAGGTTCATCATAGAAAAAGAGTAGTGAATGAAGGTGTTAAAACTTGCCAAGGATGATTTACACTTTGGGTGACAATTGTACAGTAATGTTTCCTTGTGCCTATAGGCAGAGACCTGTCAGTCATTGTCAGTGGGTGGGGAGAAGCCGCCAGTGACCCGTCTGTAGGGCTAGTCACCATCACAGCTCTTTCCTCATGTGGCTACTGGCTATTAAAAGTATGTTTTCTCTGAATTTACGCAGTGTTTCAGAATGAAACATACCTTCCTGGGATCACACAGCCAGTGTCTTGAAAATTAGACCTACCCCGAAAATAAGCCCTAGCGTGATTTTACAGGATTTTTGAAGTATAGTTGAAATATAAGCCCTACTCCAAAAATTAGCCCTAGTAACAGTCAATGCTGGTGTTACAGGGAGTCAAACTTCACAATTTCTCAAGGCCCCGCTCACTCAGAGACCCCAGCAGTTGTATTAAAAGGTTCAGATTGTTTAAGGACCTTTGACTTCACAGTCCTGTGACCAAAGGCCTCTTAATTGCAGGAGTCTAAACGGACTAAACAGGTAACAGGCTTGAATGTAGGACTGGTATTCGGGGGACAGGAGCGCAAACTGAGAAATTTCACAGGGCCCCACTCTCCTAGGGGCCAAGGGATTATATCCTGATGATAATTTAATGTCCCAAAGGTCCTGTTGCAATATTATGTGACCAAAGGTCATTGAGGTCATTGCAGGAATCTAAAGCTGAAGAGGCGACAGGCTCATATGTATGTGCAATATGTGTGTGTGGATTGATAGGAGATAGATAATGCATAGATATTAGATGGATGGATGGATAGATAGATAGATAGACAGATAGATAGATAGATAGACAGACAGACAGACAGACAGATAGATAGATAGATAGATAATAGATATATAGTTAGATGATGAATAAGAGATATAAATATGTATATTATAGATAGATATATACAGACACATACACATGTTACACATAGGGTTTGCAGAGTTATGTTGATGTTTCAGAAAGCAATATGACTATGTTTAAATGAATTTTGATTTTTGGAAGGAATTGGCTAAAAGATAAGAAACAAAGAGTAGTTGTCGCGGGCGGGGAGGGGACGCTACGCTCACCACGCTCAGGTCCAGCGCTGCTGCTGCTCGGTGGCTCGAGCGGTGCTCCTCGCCCGTGAGTGAAAGGGGAATAGTTTTTGGGGTTTGGGAAGTCAGTCCGTGACGCCACCCACGGTTTGTGGTGAGGCTGGGGACACCACCGCTGCTCTGGACGGGGATCCCGGGAGCGATGACAGGGAGCATCCGAGATGTTTCTCTCCCCTCCGTGGGTAGGGGGTTTTGGTGGTCCCGGGGCCCGGTGATGGTGACTGTAAGGTGGATGGCGGGGTTTGGCGAGGAGCAGGGTCGCGGGGGCGGCAGGGCAGTGCCAGGCGGCACGGTGGTACTCACTCAGCCAATGACGTAGACGGAATCTCTGGTAATACAAACGGCTGGATGGACGGGTCCCGCAGCCGGCTGCGATGGTCACTCCCGGTAGGTTGGCGGTTACTGTCTCTCCCTGCACCTGTGATGTGTTGTCGGCTCCGATGGCTTCCCACCGGTAACCCGCTCCCCAGCGGTGTATTTGCCAGAGGAGCCCCTTTTTGCCCGCAGGCTCTGGCCCTGGGAACTCTAGCTGTGGCGGTAGCTGTATTTCCCTTCACGGTTGAGCGGTTGCCTTCAGTCGGGTCTTTGCTGCTGGGAAACCCTGGAGGTTCCCGTCACTGATGGATTTGACCGGTTTAACGGCGACTCCAAGCCTGGTCGGGGTCCGTAGGCCCTGCCGAATGGTGCTGGCTTCTCTTCGCTCCCCGGTTCGGTACCGGCGGGCCACCGCCCGTCCCCGGTCCTTACGGTTGTGCGTCAATCGGCCTCGCCTGCAGGCGGTAACCACCGTCTGCCAACCTTGCTCTTGGATGCCTGGGCCACGTACCCGGACATGGTCAGTCTGCTATTGCTCCTCCACTACCACTCTCCCTGACTCAACTCCTCTAAACTCCTCTACTTTCCCGCCTCCAGGGCTGTGAACTCCTAGGTGGGTGGAGCCAACCGCCTGGTCCCGCCCCACCTGGTGTGGACATCAGCCCCTGGAGGGAGGCAACAAGGATTTGTGTGTGTGACTGATGTGCCTAACCGGGGTGTGGGGTGTGTTGTTGCAGTTCCTGGGACGTCCTGGCTTGTCCAGGACGCCACATAGTCATAAATGGTACATTCTCTAAATAGGCTATAGTCAGCAGTGGGGTGTCGCAGGGATCTGTGCTAGGACTGATGCTTTTTAACCCCTTCACGACCTCTGACGGATATATCCGGCATGGAGCGTGTGCCGTTAAGCCCCGCCCCCTGCCGCGGGCAGGTTGCGGCGATCCACGCACATATCAGCTGTTTTCAACAGCTGACATGTGTGCCTACATGTTACGAGTGGAATCGCATTCCACCCGTAACATTAACCCCTTACATCTCGCTGCCAAAGTCTGGCAGCGAGATGTATATGCGTGCAGCCATGATTTTCACTTACCGCCGCCCCCACCGGAAGTCACGTGCGTGATCACGTGACTTTCGGTGGTTGCCATGGTAGCACAGGTTCATGTGATGACGCCTGTAGCTATGAGGAGTCACTTTCATTTTCACTCGGCCCGGAGCCGAATGAATCAGGAAGTGACCATATCTGCTGTTTACAGCTGTATAGCTGTGATCAGCAGATAGATCAGAGCGATCGGATTGCTGATCGCTATAGCCCCCTAGGGGGACTAGTAAAAAAAAAAAAAAAGTAAAAAAAAAAAGTTTTAAAAAATAATAAAAAAAAACAAACTAAAAGATCAAATCACCCCCTTTCATCCCATTGAAAATTAAAGGGTTAAAAAAAATAAATATACACATATTTGGTATCGCTACGTTCAGAAATGCCCGATCTATCAAAATATAAAATTAATCTGATTGGTAAACGGCGTAGTAACAAAAAAATTCCAAAGGCCAAAATTACGTTTTTTGGTCGCCGCAAGTTTTACGCAAAATGCAATAACAGAAGATCAAAACATAGCATCTGCGCAAAAATAGTACCATTAAAAATGTCAGCTCAAGATGCAAAAAATAAGCTGTCACTGAGCCATAGATCCCAAAAAATGAGAACGCTACACATTTCGGAAAATGGCGCAAAACGAACGCCACTTTTATTGGACATGCTTGTAAAAAATTTGTAACCACTTAGATACAAGTAAACCTATACATGTTTGGTGTCCACAAACTCGCACTGACCTCAGGCATCACACCCATTCATCAGTTTTACCATATAGTGAACACGGTGAATAAAACATCCCAAAAACTATTGTGTGATCACACTTTTTTGCAGTTTTTCCACACTTGGAATTTTTTTGCTGTTTTCCAGTACAATATATGGTAAAACTTATGGTTTCATTTAAAAGTACAACTCGTCCTGCAAACAACAAGCCCTCACATGGCAAGATTGACGGAAAAATAAAAACGTTACAGCTCTCGGAAGAAGGGGAGCAAAAAACAAAAACGGAAAGTTCCCGGGCTGAAGGGGTTAATCTCTTTATTAATGACCTTGTGGATGGGATTGATAGTAAAGTGTCAGTCTTTGCTGATGAAACCAAACTATGTAGGATATTAAAACTGACATTGATAGTACAATATTACAAAAAGATCTGGATAAGATGTCAGAATGGGCAGATACTTGGCAAATGAGATTTAATGTTGATAAATGTAAAGTAATGCACCGAGTAATCCTATAGCTGCCTATACATTAAATGGAAGTAAAATCGGGACTACAGAACAGGAGAAGGACTTGGGTATTCTCATTACAAATAAGCTGAGCAGCAGCACTCAATGTCAGGCAGCAGCTGCTAAAGCAAACAAGATTCTAGGGTGTATAAAAAGAGAAATTAGATCCTGTGATCCCAATGTATTGTTACCCCTCTATAAATCACTTGTAAGGCCACATCTGGAATATGGGATTCAGTTTTGGGCTCCACATTTTAAAAAGGACATTCAGAAGTTAGAGTCAGTTCAAAGGCGGGCAACTAGACTACTAAAAGGAATGGAGGCCTCACATATGATGACAGGTTGGAAAAGTTAGATATGTTTAGCTTAGAAAAAAGACGTCTCAGAGGAGATCTCATTTATATGTATAAATATATGTGTGGTCAATATAAAGGACTGGCACATGACTTATTCCTCCCAAAGACAATACTAAAGACCAGGGGGCACTCACTGCGAGTGGAAGAAAAGCGATTCCGACACCTAAATAGGAAAGGGTTCTTTACAGTTAGAGCAGTCAGACTGTGGAATACCCTACCACAAGAGGTAGTAATGGCTGACACTATAACAGCTTTTATATCAGGGCTGGATGATTTCCTCAGTACACACAACATTGTTGGTTATAAATGACTTAGGGACAAAATGTAGAACTGGTGGAGGAAGGTTGAACTAGATGGACCTAGGTCTTTTTTCAACCTATGTAACTATGTAATCTCTTTTTGTCCAGAAATAAATCTGGATTGTTGTTCATGGGGAAAAATATAAGACATTCCCTGAATATGAGCCCTAGCCCATTTTTAGGACCAAAAAAATATAAGGACCTGTCTTTTCTTCGGGCAAACATGATACATATTGTCTGCGGTTTAAGTAGCAAGTATCAGTGGTCCGGTTCCCTTTTTTACATGCCCTCCTTTATGTGTCAAAAATATATTTCCCTTTTAATACTTTTGAAGTACGAATTTAACTTGTTTTATGAAATTTGAAATATGAATTATTGGGAAAAAGTTCCACATTCCTCAGCTTACTCCCACCTGTGGCTCCAATTTCATTGCCTGCAGACTTCTTGTTCAGAAACTTCCTCCGTAACCCAAAAAATCTCTCTAGTATAAAACAGTAAGAAGAAAACAGGAAGAAAAGGGATGAAACTGCATTTTCTCTGCGTGTTTCGGCCAGACTGCATGCTGTGATAGGAGAGGGGGAGCAGCAAGGGGAGACATCTAATGAGAGCACCCCCACAGCTCGGCGCACACCGGGAAGAGTCTGCCAACTCGGCAATTTTGGAGAGAGTGTATTCATTTATAGAGAGCAGGAGAGAGAAGAAAACAGATTACACATAACAGTGAGATTGGATTTATGTTTTGGATAACGATAGGTAGACTTTAATGACACTCAAATTCTGAGATTTATCGATGTTTAATGATTAAAAAATATATATGGAGGCTGTGTATGAGATGACAGAGCTGAAGCAGAGATTGTGACTGTTGTGTGACTTTTCTCTTAGTATTAGGGATATTTATCATAATCCGTTTGACATTTTAAAGCGTATGTCATAGCTGAAATTCATAAGGAATGAAAATGTCAGAAAGCTGGAATCACAACCATTTCTGTGTTTTCCTTCTACAGAGAAGTCCACTTCGTCATCAGACATATTGTGGTGTATAATTCTTAAAGAAAATCTGTCAGCAGCAGGTTTTTGCAAACTAATCTGAGAGCAGCATAATGTATCATAGTATCATAGTATCATAGTTTTTAAGGTTGAAGGGAGACTCTAAGTCCATCTAGTTCAACCCGTAGCCTAACATGTTGATCCAGAGGAAGGCAAAACAACCCCAATGTGGCAAACAAGTTCCAATGGGGAAAAAATTTCCTTCCTTCCTTCCTGACTCCACATCCGGCAATCAGACTAGTTCCATGGATCAATACCCTGTCAGAAAATCTAATATACAGTTAGGTCCAGAAATATTTGGACAGTGACACAAGTTTTGTTATTTTAGCTGTTTACAAAAACATGTTCAGAAATACAATTATATATACAGTATGGGCTGAAAGTGCACACTCCCAGCTGCAATATGAGAGTTTTCACATCCAAATCGGAGAAAGGGTTTAGGAATCATAGCTCTGTAATGCATAGCCTCCTCTTTTTCAAGGGACCAAAAGTAATTGGACAAGGGACTCTAAGGGCTGCAATTAACTCTGAAGGCGTCTCCCTCGTTAACCTGTAATCAATGAAGTAGTTAAAAGGTCTGGGGTTGATTACAGGTGTGTGGTTTTGCATTTGGAAGCTGTTGCTGTGACCAGACAACATGCGGTCTAAGGAACTCTCAATTGAGGTGAAGCAGAACATCCTGAGGCTGAAAAAAAAGAAAAAATCCATCAGAGAGATAGCAGACATGCTTGGAGTAGCAAAATCAACAGTCGGGTACATTCTGAGAAAAAAGGAATTGACTGGTGAGCTTGGGAACGCAAAAAGGCCTGGGCGTCCACGGATGGCAACAGTGGTGGATGATCGCCGCATACTTTCTTTGGTGAAGAAGAACCCATTCACAACATCAACTGAAGTCCAGAACACTCTCAGTGAAGTAGGTGTATCTGTCTCTAAGTCAACAGTAAAGAGAAGACTCCATGAAAGTAAATACAAAGGGTTCACATCTAGTTGCAAACCATTCATCAATTCCAAAAATAGACAGGCCAGAGTTAAATTTGCTGAAAAACACCTCATGAAGCCAGATCAGTTCTGGAAAAGTATTCTATGGACAGATGAGACAAAGATCAACCTGTACCAGAATGATGGGAAGAAAAAAGTTTGGAGAAGAAAGGGAACGGCACATGATCCAAGGCACATCACATCCTCTGTAAAACATGGTGGAGGCAACGTGATGGCATGGGCATGCATGGCTTTCAATGGCACTGGGTCACTTGTGTTTATTGATGACATAACAGCAGACAAGAGTAGCCGGATGAATTCTGAAGTGTACCGGGATATACTTTCAGCCCAGATTCAGCCAAATGCCGCAAAGTTGATCGGACAGCGCTTCATAGTACAGACGGACAATGACCCCAAGCATACAGCCAAAGCTACCCAGGAGTTCATGAGTGCAAAAAAGTGGAACATTCTGCAATGGCCAAGTCAATCACCAGATCTTAACCCAATTGAGCATGCATTTCACTTGCTCAAATCCAGACTTAAGACGGAAAGACCCACAAACAAGCAAGATCTGAAGGCTGCGGCTGTAAAGGCCTGGCAAAGCATTAAGAAGGAGGAAACCCAGCGTTTGGTGATGTCCATGGGTTCCAGACTTAAGGCAGTGATTGCCTCCAAAGGATTCGCAACAAAACATTGAAAATAAAAATATTTTGTTTGGGTTTGGTTTATTTGTCCAATTACTTTTGACCTCCTAAAATGTGGAGTGTTTGTAAAGAAATGTGTACAATTCCTACAATTTCTATCAGATATTTTTGTTCAAACCTTCAAATTAAACTTTACAATCTGCACTTGAATTCTGTTGTCGAGATTTCATTTCAAATCCAATGTGGTGGCATGCAGAGCCCAACTCCCGAAAATTGTGTCACTGCCCAAATATTTCTGGACCTAACTGTACATAACTGGTAATATTAAATTTTTCAAGAAAGGCATCCAGGCTCTGCTTAAATGTTAGTAGTGAATCACTCATTACAACATCATGCGGCAGAGAGTTCCATAGTCTCACTGCTCGTACAGTAAAGAATCCTCGTCTGTGATTATGATTAAACATTCTTTCCTCAAGACGTAGCGGATGCCCCCGTGTTCCAGTCGCAGGCCTAGGTGTAAAAAGATCTTTGGAAAGGTCTCTGTACTGTCCCCTCATATATTTATACATTGTGATTAGATCCCCCCTAAGCCTTCGTTTTTCCAAACTAAATAACCCCAAGTTTAATAACCTGTCTTGGTATTGCAGCCCACCCATTCCTCTAATAATCTTGGTCGCTCTTCTCTGCACCCTCTCCAGTTCAGCTATGTCCTTCTTATATATCGGTGACCAGAATTGTACACAGTATTCTAAGTGCGGTCGCACTAGTGACTTGTACAGAGGTAGAACTATATTTTTTTCATGAACACTTATACCTCTTTTAATACATCCCATTATTTTATTAGCCCTGGCAGCAGTTGCCTGACACTGTCCACTAAAGTGAAGTTTACCATCCACCCATACACCCAAGTCTTTTTCTGTGTCTGTTTTACCCAGTGTTCTACAATTAAGTACATAATCATAAATGTTATTTCCTCTACCCAAGTGCATGGCCTTAAATTTATCTACATTAAACTTCAATTGCCACTTCTCAGCCCAATCCTCCAATTTACATAAATCTCCCTGTAATATAAAATTATCCTCCTCTGTATTGATTACCCTGCAGAGTTTAGTATCATCTGCAAATATTGAAATTCTACTCCGCATGCCCCCAACAAGGTCATTTATAAATATGTTGAAAAGAAGCGGGCCCAATACTGACCCCTGTGGTACCCCACTATGAACTGAGACCCAGTCCGAGTACGTACCATTAATAACCACCCTTTGTTTCCTATCACTGAGCCAGTTTTTAACCCACTTACACATATTTTCCCCTATCCCCATTATTCTCATTTTATGTACCAACCTTTTGTGTGGCACCGTATCAAAAGCTTTTGAAAAGTCCATATACACAACATCCACTGCATTTCCCTGGTCCAGGCTTGAACTTACCTCTTCATAGAAGCTCATCAAATTAGTTTGACAGGATCGATCCCTCATAAACCCATGTTGATACTCTGTCATAAGGTTATTTTTCTTGAGATACTCCAGTATAGCATCTCTCAAGAAACCCTCAAGGATTTTACTAACCGTAGAGGTTAAACTTACCGGCCTATAATTTCCCGGCTCAGTATTTGTCCCCTTTTTGAATATTGGCACCACATTTGCTATGCGCCAGTCCTGCGGTACCGACCCTGTTATTAAGGAATCTGAGAAGATTAAAAATAATGGTCTATCTATCACAGAACTCAATTCCTGTAGTACTCTGGGGTGTATGCCATCCGGGCCCGGAGATTTGTCAACCTTAGTGATTTCGAGGCGGCGGCGTACTTCCTGCTGGGTTAAGCAGGTAATATTCAAGGGTGAATTTATGGTATCACTGGTCATGTCATCTGCCATGGCATTTTCTTGTATAAAAACCGTAGAAAAAAAGTCATTCAGCAGGTTGGCTTTACCCTCATCCCCTTCCACCATTTCACCAAGACTATTTTTAAGGGGGCCAACACTATCGCTTTTCAGTTTTTTACTGTTTATGTAGTTAAAGAATATTTTAGGATTATTTTTACTTTCCCTCGCAATGAGTCTCTCTGTCTCAAACTTAGCTAACTTAATTTGCTTTTTACATGTTTTATTTAATTTTCTATAATTATATAATGCCTCATCACTACCTACCCTCTTTAATTCTTTTAAGGCTTTCTGTTTTTCTTTTATTGCTTCCCTTACAGCTTTATTTAGCCATAGGGGTTTCCTCCTATTTCTAGCATGTTTGTTCCCATAGGGTATATTTTCTGCACAAGCCCTATTCAGGATGCTCATAAAAGTCTCCCATTTGCTTTGTGTACTTTTATTACTTAGTACATCATCCCAGTTTATTGCACTAAGATCATCTCTCAACCGTTTAAAATTTGCTTTCCTGAAGTTTAGTGTCCTTGTAGCCCCTCTACCATACATCTTACTAAAGAATACATGAAAACTTATTATTTTGTGATCACTATTCCACAAGTAACCCCCAACTTGTATATTTGATATGCGGTCTGGCCTATTGGTTAGTACAAGGTCTAGTAGTGCTCCCCCTCTTGTGGGGTCCTGTACCATTTGTGAAAGGTAATTATCTTTCATTGTTATCAAAAATCTATTTCCTTTGCTGGAACTGCAAGTTTCTGTTCCCCAATTTATATCAGGATAGTTAAAGTCCCCCATAATAATTACCTCTCCGAGACTCGTTGCTTTATCAATTTGCTTTATGAGGAGATTCTCTACCTCTTCCATAATATTCGGCGTCTTATAAAACACCCCTATCAGTATTTTATTATTCATTCTCCCCCCCCTTATCTCCACCCATAGGGACTCTACATTCTCAGTACCCTCACATATGTTGTCACGCAGGATGGGTTTTAAGGATGATTTTACATATAGACACACACCTCCCCCTCGCTTATTTGTACGATCATTCCTGAATAGGCTATAACCCTGTAAATTAACAGCCCAGTCATAGCTCTCATCCAGCCATGTCTCTGATATCCCCACTATATCATAATTTTCTTCCAACAATATTAATTCTAATTCCTCCACCTTATTTGTGAGGCTTCGGGCATTAGTGTACATGCACGTTACGTATGACTCTGTACCTGTATTCCTGCTTACTGTATTAACTGTCCTAACCCTTCCCCCCGTACCACCCCCAATTTCATTACTTGTGCCCTGGTCACTATCTGCACTACATTCCCCTTCTATAAAGTGAATACCCTCGCCCCCCATTCCTAGTTTAAACACTCCTCCAACCTTCTAGCCATTTTCTGCCCCAGCAGAGCTGCACCCTCCCCATTAAGATGCAGCCCATCCCTAGCATAGAATCTGTAGCCAACTGAAAAGTCGGCCCAATTCTCCAGGAACCCAAAACCCTCTTTCCTACACCAATTCCTGAGCCACCTGTTAACCTCCCTGATCTCTCTTTGCCTCTCTGGTGTGTCTGATGTAAGAACAAAGACCCTGGGTGCAGTGATGTGTCACTTGCTAGGTTGCTTGCTGTAGTTTTGAGGTCTTTTCCTTTTGTTCTTGGATTAATATGCACATGTCTGACCACAGCATGTTTATCACTGTACATACAGTAGAGCCCGTCTCCTTCCTGAGCGGTATGATGGCTGGTCATTCCCATCTTGCTTGTACTTGCATATAATTGTTTGTACAAATGAACGAGGCACCTTCAGGTATCTTCAGGTAATTGCAGTCAAGGATGAACCAGACTTGTGCAAGTCCACAATTCTCTTACTGAGATCTTAGCTGATTTCTTTTTCCCATGATGATACACAAAAAAGCAGCGTGTTTCAGATGTGCATTAAAATACTTTCACAGGTGTGTCTCCAATTAACTCAGATGTTGCCAATAAACCTATCAGAAGCTTCCAAAGACATGACATCATCAAATGGCTGTCTTATATTGTTTAAAGGCACAGTATCCTTAGTGTATGTACATTTTTGACTTTGCAGAAAGCAAAAAAATGCCTCTCTCTCTCATTATTCTGACATTTGGCAAACATAAGTAATTTTGGTTCCTGAATGACCTAATATGGAAAAGGTTTATTCTGATTTCATATCAGATAGTGATAAAAACACACACACACACACACACACACACACACATTGTGTGTGTTTTTCTCACTAAACACATATATATATATATATATATATAGATATGTATATATATATATATATATATATATATATATATATATATATATATATATATATATATACACACACACACACACAGTACAGACCAAACGTTTGGACACACCTTCTCATTCAAAGATTTTTCTTTATTTTCATGACTCTCAAAATTGTAGATTCACATTGAAGACATCAAAACTATGAATTAACACATGTGGAATGAAATAATTAACAAAAATGTGTGAAACAACTGGAAATATGTCTTATATTCTAGGTTCTTCAAAGTAGCCACTTTTTGCTTTGATTACGGCTTTGCACACTATTGGCATTCTCTTGATGATCTTCAAGAGGTAGTCACTGGAAATGGTTTTCACTTCACAGGTGTGCCCTGTCAGGTTTAATAAGTGGGATTTCTTGCCTTAAAATTGGGGTTGGGACCATCAGTTGTGTTGTGCAGAAGCCTGGTGGATACAGAGCTGATAGTCCTACTGAATAGACTGTTAGAATTTGTATTATGGCAAGGAAAAAGCAGCTAAGTAAAGAAAAACGAGTGGCCATCATTACTTTAAGAAATGAAGGTCAGTCAGTCTGAAAAATTGGGAAAACTTTGAAAGTGTCCCCAAGTGCAGTGGGAAAAAACATCAACCACTACAAAGAAACTGGCTCACATGAGGACTGCCCCAGGAAAGGAAGACCAAGGGTCACCTCTGCTGCGGAGGATAAGTTTATCCGAGTCACCAGCCTCAGAAATCACAGGTTAACAGCAGCTCAGATTTGAGACCAGGTCAATGCCACACAGAGTTATAGCAGCAGACACATCTCTAGAACAACTGTTAAGAGCAGACTTTGTTCAGCAGGCCTTCATTGTAAAATAGCTGCTAGGAAACCACTGCTAAGGACAGGCAACAAGCAGAAGAGACTTGTTTGGGCTACTGAACACAAGGAATGGACATTAAACTAGTGGAAATCTGTGTTTTGGTCTGATAAGTCCAAATTTGAGATCTTTGGATCCAACCACAGTGTCTTTGTGTGACGCAGAAAAGGTGAACGGATGGACTCTACATGCCTTGTTCCCACCGTGAAGCATGGAGGAGGTGTGATGGTGTGAGGGTGCTTTGCTTGTGACACTGTTGGGGATTTATTCAAAATTGAAGGCATGCTGAACCAGCATGGCTACCACAGCATCTTGCAGCGGCATGCTATTCCATCTGGTTTGCGTTTAGTTGGACCATCATTTATTTTTCAACAGGACAATGACCCCATACACACCTCCAGGCTGTGTAAGGGCTATTTGAGTAAGAAGGAGAGTGATGGGGTGCTACACCAGAACCTGAACACAATCGAGATGGTTTGGGGTGAGCTGGACCGCAGAGTGAAGGCAAAAGGGCCAACAAGTGCTAAGCATCTCTGTGAACTCCTTCAAGACCATTTCCGGTGACTACCTTTTGAAGCTGATTAAGAGAATGCCAAGAGTGTGCAAAGCAGTAATCAAAGCAAGGTGGCTACTTTGAAGAACCTAGAATATAAGACATATTTTCAGTTGTTTCACACTTTTTTGTTAAGTATTTAATTCCACATGTGATAATTCATAGCTTTGATGCCTTCAATGTGAATCTATAATTTTCAGAGTCATAAAAATAAAGAAAACTCTTTGAATGAGAAGGTGTGTCCAAACTTTTGATCTGCACAGTATACATATATATATATATATATATATATATATATATATATATATATATATGTCTCCACTTATGAGCCTCTTCCTACCTTCCTGCTACCTGGCATCAGAATCTGAGTTTTGTGATGCGGTTACATTCAGTAGGGCAGGAGAAGAGGATGGCGAGATTGCCGGGTTAGGAGAGGCGCTCAACAAGACTAGTGATACCAATTAGCCCAGACCATGCGGCATGAAGGGATTATAAAAGGTATGTTTTGGGATATGCAGAGGGGTTTGACTGCTGATATACCGGTTGCTAGACTATTGTAAAAGAGGTGGTAAAATTTGTGGCATAGTTTATATTTGAAAAACATGGTAATGGGTTCCCATTAAGAAACTGACAAACTCCATGGATGGACAGCTTATGACTGTTATTGAAAAGAAGGACAGCTATATTGGTCACCAATTTCTTTTTTTTTTATTTCAGAAATGTATTTTATACATTTTGAGTTATTTGGTTATTATTCTCACTTTATCATATGAAAATAAACAAATGAGATGTGAAAACGTACGTTATGCATTTAGTCACCCATTAATTCTGCACACTAATAGTTGCCTAATAATTCTATATGACTCGCCCACCCCAGGGCCCCGGAACACCTGGTGACGGGCCGGACCAGTCCGGGGGGTAGTCAGCGGCGGCGGGGTCTGACTCCGTGACCCCGGCGGGGTCAACCAACATGGCTGCTGTGCTGGGGGTGATCATTAAAGTTTGTATTCGTGACGCCACCTGTAGTTTGCGGCTACTAGGCCGCCGCTGCTGTATGGGGCTTCCAGGGCTGGTGAAATGGCAGCCCGGATGGCTCTGCTCCCCACAGGCGGAGTGGCGCCCCGGGGCAACAGCTGGTGCCCATAAGAGTCCATGAGGGTGTCGTAGATGGTGCAGTACAGGTGAAATAATGGAGGCAACACCAGGGGGTGCAGCCCCAAGATGTTCACCCACAGCTCCTGAGCTGCAGCACACTGGTGCCCCCGGACCGCTGGGCCCCACCGTCAAGGACCTCCGCCGATCCCGGGTACTTCCGGGAATAAATGCCGGTGCACCCCTCTGTTGTGTCCCCTTCCCTCAGCCGTCCCCAAAGCCTTGACCCCTCTGGATAAACCTGTCCTGGGCTCCACTACAGGCTCTGGACAAGAAGGCTTGCCTGGATGGTACTCTGCCCTCCTCCCAGGGGCTCCACATCGGAATGTGGCCCGGGACGCCTGCAATCACCCTGGGCCTCGGCGTTCACCCCTGGAAAATGACTTCTCTTCCTCCAGTTTCTAGGGACTGTTCTCCGCATGCAGCCCGATCCCTCCACCCGATGACCCAGTGGAACAGGCCACAAGCCTGAAAGCCCCGCAGTGGCCCTGGAATCCTTTCTGTAGTTCACCGCTGTGGTGTCACCTGGGCCCAGCTGGGCCCCAGGGTCTCTACCAGGAAGCCTCACCTTCTCCTGCTGTTCTGAGGTTTCAACCTCTCTCTCCTTCTCTCTCCAACTTCTCACTCCCTCCTCTCAGCTCTCCTCACTCAATGTGACTCAACTTGACCTTCCTGTCTCTGCTCTACCCTCTGATGGCTCCTCCCACCTTCCCAGCCGCTACACCCCACCCCATGGGAGAAGGGAAAAGTCCCATGACCCCCCCCAGCATGCAGCATGGGGGGGTAGCTGCCACCATCCTCGATCCCTGTGTGTGCCTAACAACGGGTGGAGTGTGAACTTGCTTATGGACCGGCGTCCACCCCCCTCCTCACCCAGGATGGGACACCATACCTCTGGCTGAGGTATAATGTCTCTCCGGCGACGGAAGCCCCAGGGGCGCCACATATACACATGGATATTAACCTAAGAAAGATAAAATCTCACTTTTACATTCTTAAATATTCAGATTTATTAACCTTTTGGACTGACCGACAGCACCATAGTGGTTCAATAATAAATTGATTAACAAACATACAAAAATTGCCCAAAAACGTTGAGGAATAGTTTTCAGAAATTGTTCTACAATTTTTCAACTCCGTATTTTAACAAACTGGATTTTAAAAGGTTTTATTTATTAGAGTTTTACGAGAACAATAAAAGCATAAAATGTTTACAGTAAAAGATAAAACAGCGTGAACATATCAGAAGAATGAGTTGTACGCATAGTACACTAACAGCATTTAAAAAAAAAGGGCGAGCATTACTTATAACCACAATTTCTTATACTGATAAAAAGAGAATAATATGTGTTCACAACAATTGTGTTAAACTACCCCAATCGGGGTCAACATAATATCAACAAGTAGTTATGGCTTTTAGGACATCCATTGTGGTAGGGTTTTGCAGAACGGCTGCAACAACAGAATCAGAGACATTTGGGTCAGGGATATCTGAGGTATGAAGGCCACTCTCGCTCACCAAACCACATTATGCAAATTGCTCCAGCTTGCTGGATATTTTTTCTTTTTTTTGCAGGTGACATGGTGCTGAGAACAAATTAGAGCAAGTTATAATGCTTCAGTGCATAGAGAAGCACAGATTGGTAGGCTGGACTATAGATGTGGCCACAGGGATAGATGTATCGTTGGTGCAACCTGTGAAGCGGCACAGGGGCCCAAGAGGTAAGTGAGCCACTTCCAACTCCAAAGCCGGTGGAATTGTGCATTGTGATGAACTATTGGACTGCTAAGAGCCCATATACTGTTCTTGCACAGGAACCATCTTCTGTCTGTGTCCACCACTGCACAGGGAGGTACGGTTAGATATCATCAATGCATAGATATCATTATAAATATATTCTTATGGACCGGAGCATGGCCCAATGGTAACATGTCTACTTTATAGAAGACACATTAAAGAGGTGGTTCACTACTCTGCAATATTGGCCACATCCCTGTAAAACTGATAGGGAAGGCTTTTTTTCTAAATACCTTTTTTAGCGAATATCACGGTCCACTCATCTCCATGAAGTGGCCCCACCAGGCTACGTAACCTTTGAGATCCGGTGATGTCAGGTCAACTTCCAGTTGACCTGACATCACCGAGGCTGGCCCCAGTCTCCCGGAGTGACTGGGCTGTGGGCGGTGTTTTGACACTTGTCACAGCCAGCATCGCCCCTGCTTGCAGTGCTCTGGAGCAAAGGAGAGAGTGTGTGACATGCTGGGCTGTAGTGGATGGTGAGGTATGGAGCTTGAAAGTCAAAAGTTTAAAACATTGTTACTCTTTAATTTGTCAGTTTATTTTTCTTGCAGTATTGTCCTTTTGTGCCCATCTGTCCCAACCAGACCTCAGCAAAGTGGCGGAGTGTAGCTCCTTCAAAAAGCAGCCAGACCACACCCATCAACCTCTGACTACCATTGCTTTTGAGAGGCTCTGTGTTACAGGGGAACCGGCAGATTAGGACCAGGGGATATATATCCCAATCACCAGTCGGGGCCCACCGTGCTCCAGATGGCAATGGAGCTGCTGGCACCCTGTGGGTTAGGTGGAGACTATAGAGCTGTTGACTCAGAGATAACCCAGGAGACCTGGGAACCGGTCACGTGTGTAGGGACACGTCAAACCGGACAACAACCCAGTTAACGTTTCGGTGGAGCGGGCGCTACTCTGACCACGTGTGTAGGGAACACGTCAGGCCGGATGGTAACCAGTTAGCGTTGACCGAGAAGACCAATGCGACAGCGCCCTGTCGGCCACGTGTGTAAGACACGTCAGGCCGAGCGGTCCTTCGATTAGCGTTTCTGGTCACCACTCGACTGGCCACGTGTGTGAAGGACACGTCAGACCACGTAGTCACACCAGTAGCATTTGACTGGGAAGCCGAGGAGAGAAATAGGGTTCACACACCCAATCCAGGAACACCCTGTTAACTCCACAGGGGTTCTGGAATACGCTGTCCGTGCGCATAGAGGGCACAACTGGACAGGTGACGCAGCAGGTATGCTGTCCGTGTGCGTAGAGAACACAACCGGACAAGTAACGCAACAGGTATGCTGTCCGTGTGCGTAGGAGGCACAGACGGACAGGTGACACAGCAGCCGCAGTCCAGTTAACGCCACTGGACTGCTATAGCACAACTGGAACAGCAGCACAGAAGCACGGTGCCTGACCCTGATGTGCCGAGCCACGAATCTTGGCGTGACAGGCACCGTTCGCCTAGCCCTACCTACCGCTTCCAACAAAGCTAATGCCACCATGAACTCTAAATGAAGACTGCACACCTCCATGTTGTTACCAGCCCCTTTTATAACCTGGGTCCACCCCAAATCTAGGGTGGAACCACCAAGGTCCAATAGCAGAGTGCTATGTCAGCAGCGACGTTACCAGCGGCCTATCCGGAACCACCACGACATTGATGACCTCATGGCAGCCATGCCCCAAACACTTCACCAGTGATCGTCTGACGACCAATGGTGAGGTGCCAGATCATAGGGGCGGGCCTCTGCGAGCCAGTCTGGAGTGGCCATGTCATCAGGACACCTGACACCCTCTGCCCTATCAGGGCCTGCCACCTCACGGACATGCTCAGTGAGGTCCTTACTGAACCTAGCCTCTGATGCACTAAGTGCCTGAGCATGCCCAGTAGCCTGAACAACAGACCCAGAAATCAGACTATCTGCCTGAGCATGCTCAGTAGGAACATCCCAGAACTTAGACACAGCACGAAGTCCAAGTACCTGTGCAAAGAGGCTGTTAGGATTAATTGTGGGAGCATGCTCAGTAGCCTGAACTGAGGACTTAGTCTCAGAAATGACACAATCAGGCTGAGCATGCTCACTAGGCAAAACACCGGGCTTAGACTCTGGCTGGGGTAAATCGGCGCACGCATGCGCACTAGCCGCCTCTCCACACTTAGACGTGGTGGAAGGAGCAGCCAACTGGACGACCCGAGGCATGGCCAAGAATGGCAGCCGGCGCCTGGGCGCAACAGGAACCGCTGCAGGCTGCTTGTGGCTATGGCGGTGCCGGTTCGTAACACTCTGCCTCTCTAACAGGCACTTTTTATATTTTTATACACAATCACGTGACTTATTTGAAAATTTACCCTCCAGCTAATGGCCATTAATTCCACTTAATTCTTTAGCCTTTTGTTAGCCTTCCTCCAGCTTTTTTTGAGATGTGTTGCTCCCATTAACTTACAAATGAGTTTATTTTATTCAAATGAATTGGAAAAATATCAAAATTTCAATTCTTGATCTTTGAGTTCTATGTTCTGAATAAAATATGGTTATAAAATATTTCTACGTCATTGCATTCTTGTTTTCTTTAGGCCCCCTTCACATGTCAGTGATTCTGGTACGTATGTTGCTATTTTTATATGTACCAGAATCACTGACATACGCAGACCCATTAAAATCAATAGGTCTATGCACACAGAGATTTCTCACTGACCATGTTTCCGTGCAGTGCACATGCATGTCCATGGTTTCTGCATGGAAGCAAGTCCATTTTTCTCTGGCATCACTGATGTCACATGGACCACACAATGGTGTGATTCATGGGACACATACCAGAGAAAACACGTATCTCTGAAATAAAATGATTTTTATACTCACCTGTCTCCAGAGATACTGTCTCTGCAGTCTCCTGTTTATAGGCTGGCTAATTATGCTCCTGAATATTCACTGCACCATGACCTGGAAGTTACAGCAGAGGGGAGATAGCGGTGGCCGGAGACAGCAGAGCCGGAGTCATCAGCACCAGGAGAGCAGTACTGGGGACAGGTGAGTAAAGGAGTGGCTGATCTCAGTTTGCTATCACAGATAGTACACGGAGAACACACATGTGCCAAAATCATGGCACATGGAGGGCCAAATACATCTTTAACACATCAGTGAAAAATGTGTGTATTTTGACTGATGTGTGAAAGAGGCCTTACAGAGTCTCACCACTATTGGAATATTTTTTCTAATGTGCTGATAATAGATCATGAAATACTAACCATAAAGTCTCATTTTTAACCTCAATTTCCACCGCAGCCCTGAAAATATATATATATAAAAAAAAGCAAAACAACAACAAAAATCTAAACTTAGAAGAACAATTTTTCATTAGCCAGGGTTAAAATGCTGTTGTTCTTTTTTGATGAGAAACTGGGAAATCTAATACATATGACCACCATGGTGACCCCGTGTACAGAGTTCAGGGCTCCATTATAGCGGAAGTTATGGCGGCGGAGATTAAAATTTTATGGAAGATATTTCGAGTCTCCCCACTGCTTTGGAAATAGCTTGTGCAATGATTGTATCTCTGGCATGTCTGGAAGTAAAGTCTCCGCTAAGCAGCTCCCTGCGCTGAGGTTACTGTGACCAGATACCGTATCTCCACATTACCTGGAACCGGCTCAGACACTTCATATTTTTTTTTTTATAATCTCCGTCTTTTAGTAGTTTCCAGGCTGAAAACTGCATCTGCTGCTGTAAGGAATTATAGTAAATCTCACCAAGGACTGCGAGATGGCGTGGCGCGAGCTTGTTCCTCTATTTAGGGACTTTAATAAACTCCAAATGGAGAAAAACAATGGACCAGGAGTGATTTATGTATGACGAGCGGATCTGGCCACATAATGAACTCGAGACTAAAGGGTGCCGCAATTGAAATCTTCTGCAGCATCACAGGAGATATGTCAAATATGCTGCGGTTGCTATAGCAACTAAAGATGCGGAGACTTGTAGCAGATGAGCATTTTTCAGCCTGCAGAACATTAACCTGGTATTTGCCGTGCAACTACGCCAGTGGGCACGCACAGCGGGGACTTCCGAGTGAGAACATCTTGCTCCATATTAAAAGGCAGGTCAGCCAATTTTTGATTCTTAAACTCTAATTACGTCTATTTTTTACTCTCCTTTCCCTTGAAGGGAAATCAAATGTGGCAGAATGCAGAGCTACAGACTTTGGAGGACTGTAGTTGATGAAGCCTGGTCTTCTATACCCAGGGGCTCCACCGTCACAAAAAGATACACAGGTGAAGCCGCTCTACTGCGCCATTGTTTAGCAACATAACAAAGCGTTCAAGTATTGGATGCATTATTAAAAAGGCTGCAGCACGCTGTTTTCCCAAGACTCCTTTCTTTCGAAGAAAATGGCTCGAGGTTAATTTTCTTATTATCATCTACATCCTGCTGCCTAACAGTAATGACCTCGTGTAATAGATTTCACCATTGTCTAAGCATTCTAAACCCGTGTACATACACATAAATACAAAGCAATATGAAGCAAATTGAGCGCCGTAATTACACATTTCTGGGGCATGCTCTGCATAAGCATTTTCAGCATTATTTAATATTAAGTCTGTGGTGGAAATCTGGGGCAAATCTTATAAATATATATGGATAAAGTTGAAGAGGTATGAATTAGTAATGAATTCTGTAAATTAGTTATAAAACAAAAACACAGAATGTTCTTCTTAGAATTTATTATGCACTGATATAATGCAAAAAAGTTATTATTTGTCTGTTTTTTTATTATTACAACTCCTTTATTTTTAATATAAAAGCAGCCAATGATATATCAGTTAATGATGAGCAAACACTACCATGCTTGAGTGCTCTGTGTTCATAACTAGTGATGAGCGGGCACTACCATGCTCAGGTGCTCAGTACTCGTAACTAGTGATGAGCGAGCACTACCATGCTCGGGTGCTCGGTACTAATAACTAGTGATGAGCGAGCACTACCATGCTCGGCTGCTCAGTATTCGTAACTAGTGATGAGTGAGCACTACCATGCTCGGCTGCTCAGTACCGGTAACTAGTGATGAACAAGCACTACCATGCTCAGGTGCTCAGTACTGGTAACTAGTGATGAGTGAGCACTACCATGCTCGGCTGCTCAGTACTGGTAACTAGTGATGAACAAGCACTACCATGCTCAGGTGCTCAGTACTGGTAACTAGTGATGAGCGGGCACTACCATGCTCGGGTGCTCAGTACTATTAACTAGTGATGAACGAGCACTACCATGCTCGGGTGCTCAGTACTATTAACTAGTGATGAACGAGCACTACCATGCTCAGGTGCTCAGTATAAATAACTAGTGATGAGTGAGCACTACCATGCTCGGATGCTCAGTACTAGTAACTAGTGATGAACAAGCACTACCATGCTCGGATGCTCAGTACTAGTAACTAGTGAAGAGTGAGCACTACCATGCTCAGGTGCTCAGTATAAATAACTAGTGATGAGTGAGCACTACCATGCTCGGATGCTCAGTACTAGTAACTAGTGAAGAGTGAGCACTACCATGCTCGGGTGCTCAGTACTCGTAACTAGTGATGAGCGAGCACTACCATGCTCGGGTGCTCGGTACTCGTAACTAGTGATGAGTGAGCACTACCATGCTCGAGTGCTCAGTACTAGTAAATAGTGATGAGTGAACACTACCATGCTCGGTACTCATAACTAATGATGAGTGAGCACTACCATACTCGGGTGCTCAGTACTTGTAACTACGGTTTGGCAGTATGCTCACCACCGCTCTTTACTCGATCAAGCATTGGGGTCCTTGGGTACACTTGGTGCTTGTGTGGCGCCCTGGACAAGCCAGGGGCCACAGAGAACAACACAACACACCCCACACTCCCGGTCAGGCACACCAAAGTCAGACACAAAACCCTTGTTGCCTTCCTCCAGGGGCTGATGTTCACACCAGTGGGTGGGCCAGGCGGTTGGTCCCGTCCACCGAGGAGTACACAGTCCTGGAGGCGGGAAAAGTAAACAGTTCAGTTTTGGAGGTGAAAGTGAGAGGAAGGAAAGTGGTAGTGGAGCAACTAACTGACAGCGTCAGATTGTGTGGCCCGGGCGGTACAGCAAGGTTGGCAGACGGTGGTGACCGTCTGCAGGAGTGGTCTATCGGAGTGTACCATAAGGACCGTGGACGGGCGGTGGCCCGGTGGTACCAGACCGGTACACAAAGAGAAGTCAGCACCATCTGGCAGGGGCTTACAGATCCCGGCAAGGCTAGGAGTCACCGTGAATTTGCCAAGTCTGTTAGCGAAGGGAACCTCCTGGGTTTCCCAGCAGCCAAGTCCCGAAAGAAGGCAACCGCCCAACCAGGAGAGGGAGACACCGCCACCGCCAAGGCAACCGTTTCCCAGGGCCAGAGCCTGCGGGCAAAAGGGGCTC
Source organism: Anomaloglossus baeobatrachus (assembly GCF_048569485.1). NCBI lineage: Eukaryota > Metazoa > Chordata > Amphibia > Anura > Aromobatidae > Anomaloglossus > Anomaloglossus baeobatrachus. Next base: position 56,511,709 of record NC_134354.1, read on the forward strand.
CTCCAGCCCATATCCAAGCTGGGGAGCGGGTTACCGGTGGGAACCCATTGGAACCATCTACCATACATAGGTGCAGGGAAAGGCAGTCACCATCAACCTGCCGGGAGAAACAACACCGCAGCCATCTGTGGGACCCGTCCATCCAGCCGTGTGTTTTACAAGAGAACTGTGTCCTCATCATTGGCTGAGTGAGTACCACCGTGCCGTGCGGCACAGCACTGCCCCCGCGACCCTGCTCCTGCCCAGGCCCTGTAACCCGCCTGCCATCCATCCCTACCCCATCACCGGGCCCCGGGACAACCAACCCCCTACCCACGGAGGGGAGAACTAACAACAAAGCTTCTCCCTGTCACCGCTCCCTGGATCCCCGTCCAGAGCAGCGGTGGTGTCACCAATATCACCACAACCGTGGGTGGCGTCACGGACAATATCCAAATCCCCACAATCAAGCCCCATCCCCCCTTTCACTCACGGGCGAGGAACGCCGCTCGAGTCCCCGGGATCCGGCCCACCGCTCGAGCCACCACCGAGCAGCAGCAGCCGCAGCCGAACCCGAGCAGTGGGAGAGCGCAGCGTCCCCTCCTCCGCCCGCGACACTTGGATGTGTCGTTCGTGAAACATTGAACACAAAGCATAGGCTCTCTTCTGTGATTAATGGGAGTTGGTACCCCAGTGAGAGACACTTCCAGTATATGAATTGCTCTCACTGGGGGTAAAAACAATGTTTTTGGATGTAATGTGTCCCCTCCCCCCAAAAAACCTGCCATCCCTCCACCGGAAATACTCTTTTTATAGTTGGCTGTATGTGAGCTGAGAGCTGAAGTGCTCAATTATTGTCTTTCATTATACTCGTTTCTCGAGTTGAACCCATCAGAGTGTTTGACCTGCTCGACTTTAGTACAGGTCACTCAAGCATCGTAGTATTCACTCATCATTATGAGTACCGGCAGAACAGTGCAGGGGTGACGGTAATGGCGTTACAAGTTGGATGCTAAGATGAAAGCGACACGAGTACCTCAGTATAATGGAAGTATATACAGAACTTGAGCATTTCTCCGTCAGATTTCCTAGAAAAATTCTCGAGCTCCCCATTGACTTCAATTATACTTGGGCATTTGAGTTGTGCCCATCCAAGCATCCAACTTATAATGCCATTACCGACATCCCTACACTGTCCTGCCCCCTCCCCCTGCAGGGACACTGGCATACTCACCCTCCCAGCTGCTCTGCAGTGTCTGCCCCGTCCCTGGTCCCTGCCTGCTCCCAGAGGCTACACTGCACAGTCTTCCTTAGAGAACACTTAGGGTGCGTGTGCCCATGCACCTCTTCTTAAAGGTCCAGCACGCTGTAACCCAGAAGTGCCTCTCAGTCTATGGATCAGAGAGGCACTAGGTATTTAAGGCATCCTCCCCTTATGGGAGATACCTGGGAAATGTGGTCTATCCTTTAGAGATGCGTTTTTATTTGTCAAAAGGACACCATAGATAATAGATAAAAAAAATACTGAAACGGGACACCAGATATGCATACAATACACCATAAAAGTCAGTCGTTTACTTGAGGTATATGGAAGTTGCACGTACCATATATAGGTAGAACACAATAAATACTAATGAAAAATGAGCAATGTTTCTGAACATAAAGTACAGGTATCAAATATCCCTTAGAGGTTAATGGTTGAAGATTGCAGCATTTATAGCTGCATAAGTAGATTTGTTGGTTCAATAAAATAGAAAGTAGTAGCAATCCAACTTAACTTTATCCAGTAGATTACAACAAAAAAGCATAAATCCCCTATAAATACACTAAATGCCCCAGGCATATAATGTAACTAGTTATGTTATGATGAAAATAAATACATGCATTAAACAGTGCCCTTAACTGCATTTTAAAGGGGTTGTGAACTACTAGGACAACTGCTGATTCCACATGTTTCCCCCAGGTAAAATAATAATGTCTATACTCACTTCCTGTACAGGTGCAGTTCCACTTCAGCCGCAGTTCGCATTCCCGGGGACACGTGGGGTTGAAACATCACCCCCTGCCTCCAATCACTCTCTCTTCCTGCCTTCGGCCCAAATGACCAATCAACAGAAAGAGAATTCTGTGGCTGCACTCCCTTCCTGTTTGGTCCAAACGGCTATGGGGAATTCTGTAGAGACAAGTTGTCATCACTCTCCATCTTACATCCAGAATCTAAAAGAGGTCATTATCAGAGAGTGGAAATGAAGGGAATATCATGAAGTATGATACGGTAAGTAGGAGTTGGGGCACCTAGACTAGGGACCCTAAAATGTCCCTTATTCCACCATCTTTAAAAGGGCAGAGGCGGTTGTGCATGATCTTCAGCAAACTGTGACCCCAGCAGCAATTCACAAGCCAGCAGGAATCAACTCCTGCTAGAGCAATCACCAATGAGCAGAAAATTGGTTGATGCACGGCTATGACAGAGTAACTCAACAGCACCAGGTGTCATTTCAGACTCTGCGGTGTGAACAGAGTCTGAAGACGCCAAGATACCTGATGAGATTAGAGCAGAACACTGCATTACAATGATGTTGGAAAGTGTCGTCAACCTGTTTCTACCATGCCTAGAAGGCTTGGTGCTTAAAATTCACGAAGGTCATAGAAAATACTAAAAGCAGTAGTTTCTGATGTGGTGTATGCTCAGTTTTACAGAAAATAAGTTGAGTTAAACTGAACATTTTTTATTGAAAATTATATTATTAACCCTATTTTCATGTTTTGGGTTAAAAAAAATAGTCTAAGATTCTCAGTATTGTCATAATTTTGGAATTTTTTCTTGTAATTAGTGAGATATTAATGAAAATCTAACTTTTCAAGAGGATGTACTCATGTAGGAGGACCTTGCAGCTATTCAGATGCCCGGGGTCTGGTAAGTATGACGATCCTGGGTAGGGAGATCTGCAATTTTTGGGGGGTAAACTTTCCTCCAACCATGTTTCCCTTAGAATAACCCCTCCCCTGAAAAGAAGACCTAGCGCTTTTTTCGGGGCAAAGAAATATAAGACCGTGTCTTATTTTTGGGGAAACAGGGTAATAATGCAATATAACACTAACCTAAAGAATCACATGTATCCATGTAATGTTTGCTGTTCAATGAAAGTCATAAAAAACAAAAGTCCCCCAAAAAATTGGTGTAATCATGTTATTTTTTTTTCAGCTGACCTCGCTTGGATTTTTTTTTCTTTTTAGATTAAACATTAAAATGAATGGTTCTTGTACGACTATGTCAATGGATAAACAGGAATGCTATGGTTCTTGGAAGAGATAAAATGATCATTGACTTTTTCCTTAAGGGGTTTAATATGTGAATACTTGTATATAACTGTATATATCGATAGAACACATTTACATTTTGTTTGGCAGATGTTAGATAGAAATCTAATTATTTCCAGTTATGATGGGTCTAATTTATAATAGTTTTCATGAGGTTGATATGTTAGTTTGCAAATCATCTCAGTATCTGCAGAAAATATTAATGCAAACCTCTAGTCTAAAATGAAAATTTGACTGTATTGATGTTTATAGGCAAATTTTAGTTTTAGGTTTTAGCCTGTTGGTCATTTACAGCAAATATATTGTGTTTATGCAGGTATATGTGGATCCATCTATTATTCATTAACCATTGACACAGCTAATTCAATGAGTGATTGACAGGAGTAAATATCATGTATCTTTAATGAGCCAATTATTTAGTGGCTCAAAATAAATATCTATAAAAAAATATAGCTTCTCTTCTGTCCTTGAAATCTGAAGGTCAATCACTTATTATTATTGTTATTATTTTTTTTTAATATTAGCCAGGTAAAGTTTGATTAAAAATTCACCATTGACATATTGGGTGTTGGATCAATATTCACAGCTATAATGATGAGAAGTATTAAATTTCTCTTCTACAGTTGGATACATAACATGTTCAAAGAGTCATTTGGGGGATGATTTACACTAGTTTTTTGTGTGTAATGGGGCTGGAGGGTGGTGTAGGTTCTCCATAATTTGTGAAGGAAGGTGCCGCACTCCTTTACTAAGGAGACACTGGGTGATGAGGGATATCAGGTGAGGTGCACAACACTTACTGGTTTCTTCAGACCGGTATTCATCACCCAGCTGGTGCTCCTCGTTGTAGATTCTCAGTAACACACACTACACTAAAGCTCACTAAGCCAGCCAGAAATTTCACTATATTCTTCCCATTGTTATGAAAAACATGGCCTTCCTTTTTCTTCCTTTCTCTCAGTTTTTGGGGAACTACCTTTTGACCTTTCCCTCTCCGCTATCTTGAATTTTGAATCTTGTCCTGAAGCTCCAGGGTCTGTGTCTCCTCCCCGACTCCATTCACCCACCAGGGAGAACCATAGGCTCCGGACCTCTCGAGGATACCTCAATGTTCACTGATTGGCTCCAGCACAATGGCCAAGTCATCTCACACTTGAACCCTATTCTAGATTGCTCTTTTCGAGACCTCCCAAACAACCTCTTTCCCACATCTGTAACTGCCCCTTTAACTCTATCTTTTCCATCCTGCTGCTATCTCAGCCCAACGGTGACACCTATGGTAAAAGTCCTGCTCTAATGTATCTGGAACCTGCATCTAGCTAGCAGCACAACATATCAACATACACATTTAGCAATAGGCATAACACATTGCACTATTACATACTTTACATTGCAGGGCTCAACCACCTTCTTCATGAGAATCTTAGTGTAATACCCATTGATGGCGTCCTCTCCCTCTCCTGCTCCCCTCTGAAGTGAAGATGTCAGTTCCCTCACCTGTCCGGGCATCATGCGGCGGGAGTTCTGTCCTTGTCCCATGCTGCAGCCTCACAGAGCATCTGTACACCTGGCAGTCTCCAAGTCTCTGCCCATAGGGCACGCCCACAGCCATGCCCACTTTCTTAAAGGGCCAGCGGCCTCCTAACCAGGAAGGACCTCCCACGTCACCTTGGAGGCCATTGCTACTTAAGGCACCTCTGCCCTATGTGCCTGGACAATGAGTGTAATATGTTGCTAGTTCTCAGGTCCCCTAGCTGATGCATTGTGTTAGTTCTGTTTGCTGATACCTGTTTGCATTACTGAGTGCTGCTGCCATATCCCTACCTGCTGCCGCTAACACAATCCATAACCCTGGTCACCTACCATTATACCCGCTGCCACGAAGTGTCATCTCCTGCAGCCACAAATATCCACACTGGATGCTGCTGAATCATGCATCCATCCCAGACGGATTCTCGACACCTGTTTCTGCCACAACCTATTGCCAGAGACTGTCGCTCCTATATCCCTGGTGCCAGCCAACAGAAAACACCAGTCTTCGTGAATGGCACCCAGACTCATACCTGTACCATAACACCCTCACCATTAGGGGCTCTGGAGAAGACTAGGCTCAGGTCCCTAGTCAAGCCCCTCTCGGTTTTTTGTGTGCTGCGGCACAGTGGGTTCACTAACATCTCTGCTCAACCAGCAAGCATAATGCTTAGTGGCAGTGTTCCATGGAAAATAAACATGAAAATAAGCTCTCTCCTTGAAAAATATCTGGCTTATCACATATACAGTGCCTACAAGTAGTATTCAACCCCCTGCAGATTTAGCAGGTTTACACATTCGGAATTAACTTGGCATTGTGACATTTGGACTGTAGATCAGCCTGGAAGTGTGAAATGCACTGCAGCAAAAAAGAATGTTATTTCTTTTTTTTTTTTTTTTTTTTAAATTGTGAAAAGTTTATTCAGAGGGTCATTTATTATTCAACCCCTCAAACCACCAGAATTTTGTTTGGTTCCCCTAAAGTATTAAGAAGTATTTCAGGCACAAAGAACAATGAGCTTCACATGTTTGGATTAATTATCTCTTTTTCCAGCCTTTTCTGACTAATTAAGACCCTCCCCAAACTTGTGAACAGCACTCATACTTGGTCAACATGGGAAAGACAAAGGAGCATTCCAAGTCCATCAGAGACAAGATCGTGTAGGGTTACAAGGCTGGCAAGGGGTACAAAACCCTTTACAAGGAGTTGGGCCTACCTGTCTCCACTGTTGGGAGCATCATCCGGAAGTGGAAGGCTTATGGAACTACTGTTAACCTTCCACGGCCTGGACAGCCTTTGGAAGTTTCCACCCGTGCCGAGGCCAGGCTTGTCCGAAGAGTCAAGGCTAACCCAAGGACAACAAGGAAGGAGCTCCGGGAAGATCTCATGGCAGTGGGGACATTGGTTTCAGTCAATACCATAAGTAACGTACTCCACCGCAATGGTCTCCGTTCCAGACGAGCCCATAAGGTACCTTTACTTTCAAAGCGTCATGTCAAGGCTCGTCTACAGTTTGCTCATAATCACTTGGAGGACTCTGAGACAGACTGGTTCAAGGTTCTCTGGTCTAATGAGACCAAGATCGAGATCTTTGGTGCCAACCACACACGTGACGTTTGGAGACTGGATGGCACTGCATACGACCCCAAGAATACCATCCCTACAGTCAAGCATGGTGGTGGCAGCATCATGCTGTGGGGCTGTTTCTCAGCCAAGGGGCCTGGCCATCTGGTCCGCATCCATGGGAAGATGGATAGCACGGCCTACCTGGAGATTTTGGCCAAGAACCTCCGCTCCTCCATCAAGGATCTTAAGATGGGTCGTCATTTCATCTTCCAACAAGACAACGACCAAAAGCACACAGCCAAGAAAACCAAGGCCTGGTTCAAGAGGGAAAAAATCAAGGTGTTGCAGTGGCCTAGTCAGTCTCCTGACCTTAACCCAATTGAAAACTTGTGGAAGGAGCTCAAGATTAAAGTCCACATGAGACACCCAAAGAACCTAGATAACTTGGAGAAGATCTGCATGGAGGAGTGGGCCAAGATAACTCCAGAGACCTGCGCCGGCCTGATCAGGTCTTATAAAAGACGATTATTAATTCTAATTGCAAACAAGGGTTATTCCACAAAATATTAAACCTAGGGGTTGAATAATAATTGACCCACACTTTTATGTTGAAAATTTATTAAAATTTAACTGAGCAACATAACTTCTTGGTTTGTAAGATTTATGCATCTGTTAATAAATCCTGCTCTTGTTTGAAGTTTGCAGGCTCTAGCTTATTTGCATCTTATCAAACCTGCTAAATCTGCAGGGGGTTGAATACTACTTGTAGGCACTGTAAACCCAATTCCTGGGTAAGTCAATGCCCAACTATTTTATGAGCCTTAAAACAAGAATAGAGTTATTACCCAAGCTGAACACTCATCTATAGACATAAAGGAATCAGCAGCTTGATAGTTCTGTTTTTCCAAGCGAGAGCAAACTTGCATGTTTTTTCCATAGGATCACTAAGTTTTCACAATCAACTGAAGTGCCAGTCCCTTCCCAAACCTGTATTTAGGGCATCACATTGAGCTAGCCAAATTCTGCTTATGAGAGCCACTTTTTCTCTTAACAGATGCCTGTTTTGTAACTTTTTAAATGATAAAGGGTTAAACTTCTTCTTGTGCAGCTGGACATGCTTGGCTTGCCAGTGTAAGGAGGCTTATAAGCCATGCAATGCTTCTCTTGGAAATTAAATATGCAAATTCCCTCTTCAGAGAAGAAGAGGACTTGAACTCTAGTGCCACCTATTGGATATAACAAACATTAAATTCGATATCAAGCTTTTAAGAAGCCTGGTCACATGACTTAGGATAAAACACAAACCAGAATCTCTGTTTGTAGAAATGGACTTTTAGGATTGCTACTTCCAATAATTGGCACTACAGTTCAAATCCTCTTCCTCTCTGAAGAGGCAATCAGCAGTGTTAAAGGATAAGACACTGATTTACAGGATATCTACTTTTATGGGACTCACTAGCGAGATTGTCCTCTTTTGTTCTAGAAGATTGTTTATTTCCAAATAAACCCTAATGGAGAACAATACTAAAGGTCCAGTCACACTAAGCAACTTACCAGCGATCCCAAGAACGATGGGGATCGCTGGTAAGTTGCTAGGAGGTTGCTGGTGAGATGTCACACTGCGACGCTCCAGCGATCCCACCAGCAACCTGACCTGGCAGGGATCGCTGGAGCGTCGCTACACGAGTTGCTGGTGAGCTCACCAGCAACCAGTGACCAGCCCCCAGCGCCGCGTGGAAGATGCTGCGCCTGGTAACTAAGGTAAATATCGGGTAACCAACCCGATATTTACCTTGGTTACCAGCGCATGGAGCTACACGTGCAGAGAACAGGGAGCAGCGCACACTGAGCGCTGGCTCCCTGCTCTCCTAGTTACAGCACACATCGGGTTAATTACCCGATGTGTGCTGCAGCTACATGTGCACAGAGCAGGGAGCAGCACACAATGCTTAGCGCTGGCTCCCTGCTCTCCTAGTTACAGCACACATCGGGTTAATTAACCCGATGTGTCCTGCAGCTACATGTGCACAGAGCAGGAGCCGGCACTGACAGTGAGAGCGGCGGAGGCTGGTAACAAAGGTAAATATCGGGTAACCAAGGACAGGGCTTCTTGGTTACCCGATGTTTACTGTGGTTACCAGCCTCCGCAGAAGCCGGCTCCTGCTGCCTGCACATTTAGTTGTTGCTGTCTCGCTGTCACACACAGCGATCTGTGCTTCACAGCGGGACAGCAACAACTAAAAAATGGCCCAGGACATTCAGCAACAACCAACGACCTCACAGCAGGGGCCAGGTTGTTGCTGGATGTCACACACAGCAACATCGCTAGCAACATCACAAAAGTTGTTCGTTAGCAGCGATGTTGCTAGCGATGTTGCTTAGTGTGACGGGGCCTTTATGGATTGTGCTCTGGGCACATCACCAAAAAAATCACATGTTGACAAAAGCATTCTTGTAACATTTATTGAACTAACATCAAAGCTGAAAATGCTGGACACATAAGGTCACTAATGGCCTCTCTGCCTGTAAACTGCAAAATGGTCCTTTAGTGGACAGGTGCTGTATGAATGTTGCTTAGTTGAACCCATGTGAATGGCAGGAAAGAAAACTGCATGGACTCAACTTGAGGTCATCATTAAAGAGGCTCTTTCACCAAATCTTGTTGAGCGGAGCACACATGTAATCGTGGCTGTAGAGCTGAATAAACCTTTTCTTTTAATTTTGCTACTCCATTATGGCGATATTAGCACTCAAATGATTTAATACCTAATGAGTTAACTTTTGTTAAGTTCAAGTGGCTGTTATCGGATAGTTTTCCCTGGGTGCATGTACGTCTTCTTGTATAATGTTGACCAATCATAGACAGTCTCAGTGTGTCATATGTGATGTATACAGCAGTCTCCCTGTCTCATATGAGATATATACAGCAGTTTTTCTCCTGTGTGATGTAGACAGCAATCTCAGTGTATCCTACGTGATGAATAGAGCAGTCTCAATGCCTAATATATGATGTATACACAGCAGCCTTAGTGTATTCTATGTGATGTATACAGTTGTAAAAAGGCAACTGGCTACATTCTTAATGGCCGGTATGTACCTCAGAAATAGTGTGAACCTGGAAGTCTGTGCTGGTACTTGTAGTGCCACATTTTTTGATTATAGTATAAACATTTTCACGACACAAGATGTACTGGGTACATCATGGATCCTGTCATGGTAATCCCCACCGGCGGTGCGCCTACGGCGATCCTTGAACATGTCAGCTAATTTGAAAAAATAAAAATAAAATAAACCATGCACTCCAAAATGGATGCAAAAAGGAAAACTTTATTCAAAATATAGAACAGTTCAAATATTGCAAGACGTTTCGGTCAACGCAGTTACCTTCGTAAGTGGAACTGGCTATATGTGGAAAAATAGATGATCCATGCAAAGGAGAAAGAGAGAGAATTCAGAATTTTTAGTAGAGAATGATATAGAAATAGAAGAAATATTTCTACATCATTCTCTACTAATAATTCTGAATTCTCTCTCCTTGAATAAAGTTTTCCTTTTTGCATCCATTTTGGAGTGCCTGGTTTATCATACTTTTTATACAGATTTGGATCCTACCAGAGCACCCATTTCTTAAAATAGAAGTGCCATGTCATTCTATATAACTGATTTGAACAGCTGACATGTGTGCCTCCCAGGCACAAGTGGATCTGCAATCCACCCGCGCCTGTTAACCCCTTACATTGCGCTGTCAAAATGTAACAGTGCAATTGTATATGCCCCATGTGGTAAGCGCTCACTCACCCGCCACCATTGGAAGTCACCTAACTATGTGGAGCCGATGGTTGCCATGGTAGCACAGGGTCATGTGATGACTCCTGTAGCTATCATGAGTCACTTCCTCTTACTTTCGGGAGAGCGCACCCTGCAAGAGTAGAGCCGCATTTCAGTATATCTCAGCTGTGCTGCTGTGATCGACACAATTAAGGGGACTAGTAAAATAAAAAAAAAGTAAAAAAAAGTAAACAAGCGTTTTATAAAATTAAAAAAAATAAAAAACCTAAGGCCGGTGCCACACAAGGCACTAGTGCGATGCTCGCATGACACTCGGCTCATGCTGGCAGCACAGCAGGAGTGTCATGCGAGTGTCCCTGCGTCTGAGGTCCGACCGTGCGAGCAGACCTCAGCTACGGGGATGGGCTGGCACTAAAGAACGGCGGGCAGGAGCTGAGGAGGGGAGGGATTTATCTCCCTCTCTCCTCCATAGCCGGCTATTGCCATTCTTGCCCTGCACTAGCAGTACACCGGTGTACCACGAGTGCAGTGCGATTTTTCTCTCGCCCCATTCACTTGAATGGGTGCGAGAGAAAAGAGTCTCGCATTACACTCACAGCATGCTGCGATTGTTTTCTCGGTCCGATTAGGGCTGAGGAAATAATCGCTCATGTGTGCTGACACACAGGCTAATAATGGTCCGAGTGGAATGCAATGTTTCATCGCACTCCACTCGCACCGATTTTCTTGCCGTGTGGCTTAGGCCTTAAAGTTCAAATCACCCCCCATTCGCCCCATTGAAAATTAAAGGGTTCAAAAAATAAAAAAACATTCACATATTTGCTATTGCTGCATTCAGAAATGCACGATATATCAAAATATAAAATCAATCAACGTGATTTGTACATGGCGTAGCCACAAACAAATTCCAAACTTCAAAATTACAATTTTTGGTCATTGTAAATTTTGCGAAAAATGCAATAACAGGCAATCAAAACGGCAGGAGTCAGTGTTTGGAGGCTGTCATACCTCTGCTGCAGGCCTACCGCTGACTTTATGGACCAGAAATCCGGGTGTCTGAGGAGCAGCTCTGGGAGAGGAAAAAAGGCTGCTGGACTCAGGATAAAGGTGATGAAACCTCTCTGAAGTGACCCCCGGAGAGAGTGCGAGTTTGCTTCACCAGACCGTGTCAATGGAATTCTGGAGGACTTTTTCCAAATCTGTGCAGGTGAACCATGAAGGTATCAGATTGAAGTCCATGAGTGTGTTTCTGTAAGTTGGAAGAGGCTCATGTTAGGTTTTGGAGGAGCTGTTTATGTGGTTTTAATAAACTGTGTTCCTGTGTGCTATCCCTGAGATGTGTAACAGGGTGAAAATGTACATAAGATAAACTTGCATGTTTATTAATGTATTTTATATATTTATGCTATAATTTAAATGGCCACTAGGTGTCACTAGAGGGCAGGCACACTGCAAGACAGTAAGGGGTTCCATTAGGTTTCCCTGGTAACGTAGACTGAGAGAGACGGTTGACAATTTCAGTCAAGATCTGAGGGACGGCACAAGAGAAAGACGGCTGTTGTTTTCCCGTGGTTGGATTCATAGGATTGCCTGTTTTTTGTTTTTTTTTTCTTCTTATTATGGACTGCTTACTTGTTTTTTTTGAGCTCCTACTGCCCCTGACGAGGGGAATTCAGAGGGGAGGGGAGAGTGAATTTTTCTCCAGAAACTGTTTGGACAAAATCATCTAAGAGTGAATCAGAAGCAGTCTGAGGGGACGGACGCCATCTTGAGTGAAAGACTTCAGTAAGTAACAATTGACCTGGACCGATCGGTGTATAATAGTCAGTCAGGGACAGATAGATAGGATAAAGAGGAAGGAAGACTATTCTTCAGATTATTCCCTGAGAAGGAGCTGTGTTACTTGTTTATCTTGAGGCTTTTGCTCTGAACCGGAAGTTATTAGATGTTAAGCTGTGTTGTGCTGATAATAACAGACTATTCTGCCTTTGCTTCATCACACTGTCTGGGGCAGTGAGGTACAGAATATTGAATAGAGGTACATGTAGAGCTAGAGGTACAGGTATAAAGGTACATGTACATATATTTACTTGTTGCTGACTGTATATGGGGAGGTGGCCGGGTGCCCTGATTGAATTGTAAACATAAGGGGAGGTGGTTGTAAGATTATATCCTTGGAGGGATCTCGTGCCATTATCTGTAGTAGTGCACCCGGGTAAGCCCCATTAATAGATAAGGGAGGGAGTGGTATAGTGGGGGGAAATATAGTCCAGTTCATCCCTACAGACCGACACTTGAAGTCCTCCAAGTTGCATAAACTGTTATTGTTTATTCCGGGCTGTTGTGGCCCATAAATTGTAAGAGAACTGTCTTTTTTGTAAAATATTTTTTTGAGACTTATAAAGAAAACTGTTATTCACCATCTTTATGTCCCAGGGTTTTCCATAGTGCCATCAAATCTTAATAGTCATAACGACCGGCATTCAGTCATTACATATTTGGCGTAGTCGGCAGGATACGGTGCTCGCTATGGATAACCCCGATCAGGTGTGATACGCGGTAACACCCCCTGTAGTACTTCACCCCCCTTCCCCCTTGGTGACCAGCAGTGAGCGGCTAATAGCGTGCTCTGCAACGGGCGCGCTGCTAAATCACCTGGCTAAATTCGATGGGTATAACTTACTGTTCAGTGACTGGGTGGGTCGGCTGAAGAACGCCATTGCCTTGCACAGCGTACACCCCAAACTGCAACCTGAGGTCGCTCTGAATGCTCTGGAAGGGGATGCCCGCAAGGTTGTTCTGCTGAAACCAGAAAGGCCAGCGGAAGACAGTGGATGAAATAATTCAGGTCTTGGATAAGGCTTGGAAGAATTGCATCAGGAAATTAAGAAGAAGTCGAATGTAACGGTGGGCGCTGAGGCCGAGGTCGATCGCATTTTACGGGATCAGTTCATTGAGGGGCTCCAAAATGAAATGTTAAGGAGTGAACTACTACTGAAGGCAAGGAGTACTCCTGGTGTTATCTACACTGAAATACAAGAAGAGGCAGTGGTGCGGACCCTGGAGGTGAAGCCTGCCCCTAAATGGAGTAACATGCAGGCGGTCGACACAAGATAATTGAGTCGAGACCCTGTCCAGGTACAGCTAGCAGCCTTGCAGAAGATTGTGGAGGGTCTGGCGGAACAGATGCAACAAATGCGGGCTCAGGGCATGCCTCCAACTTACCCAGTACCAATGGACCCTTGTACTCCCATGCCTAGACAAATGTCGCCTCCTATGTTGGAGATGCAGTCACGGCGTTATACACAACAAGGAACAATGGCCCGCCCCCGATCAGAGGCAGCAAGAAGTGAGATGAGAGGGCCTCTCCAGTGTTGGAGATGCGGAGGGCTTGAACATCTGCAACGAGATTGCCGGAGGGGCAGAACAGAAGAAACTGCGACGGCGGTAAAAGGGAAGCCCTCGCTGTAGCCGGGCATATGGCGAGGCAGAACCGAGAACCAATGCCCGAACTCTGCTCAGAAGATCTGATTGCGGAGAGTCCTGTACTGGAGGTACAGTTTGCTGGGAAGAAAGTTGTGTGTCTGGTAGACACTGGATCAGAGGTGATAACTATGCCGGAAGAATATTTCCAGACGTACTTCATGGAGGCTGCTAAACCAGAATCGGGGCATTTATTAAAACTGAAAGCGGCTAACAGGGAAGAGATTCCAGTAGCGGGTATCACATGGATACCCTGCATGTATGTATGTATGTATGTATGTGCAGCTGTGCGGACAGGAGCTGGAAACCAAGGGAGTGAAACTCGTGAAGACGCAGGCAAGGCCAAATCTCCCAGTGGTCCTAGGGATGAACATCCTGAGGGAACTGGATTCTCTTCTGTTTGAGTGCGATGGCCCAGGATACTGGAAAAGAGCAACAACTCATAAGGGCACGCAGAGGGCCCTACAGCAGGTGGTCCGTTCATGTGGCATACAGAAGAGTTCAGCGGGAGGAAGAGCAGTGGGAGCGGTGTGCGTCCCACGTGGCCCCGCTGTAACTATCGCTCCAGGTCAGGAGAAGCTGGTGTTCATGCCGGTGGGGACCCATAGGAAGCTTAACGGTGTGGAAGTAATTCTGGAGCCAGTGAGACAGTCAGAATACATGGAGGGCTTCATGATCGCCAGGACGCTGGTCACTGTACAAAATGGGAGGGTGCCGGTTAGGTGTTTGAATTTGCAGAGCCATGAGGCGACTTTGGCGGCGGGCTCAAAACTGGCCAATGTGTATGTGTGCGGTGGAGAAGTTCTCCACAAGAATCAGTTCACGTTGACAGCGAACCGCCAGACTGCTTGGACTCTGTCGATGCAGGCAGCAGAAGAAGAGTCACCCACGCCCATGTGGAATGGTAAGAAGATCATAGAGCTGATGGGGATGGATACAACTCAGCTAACACCGGAACAGGTGCACCAGCTACAGACTACCCTATGGGAATACCAGTCTGCCTTTTCCAGGAGTGATGAAGACTTTGGCTGCACAAAGGCTGTAGAGCATGAGATACCCACAGGAGATGTGGCCCCAATCCGAGAGAGATATCACCAGATTACACCGAATCTTTATCAGGAGGTCAAGAGTATGTTAGCGCAAATGTTGGATAATGTCGTGATCCGCCCGAGTCAGAGTCCCTGGGCTGCGCCGGTTGTACTGGTTCGGAAGAAGGACGGGTCTATACGGTTTTGTGTTGATTACCGCAAGCTGAACGTGCAGACCGTACGTGACTCATACCCATTGCCAAGGATTGAGGAGTCTCTGTCTGCTCTGGGAAAGGCAAAATACTTCTCAACATTGGACCTGGCTAGTGGCTATTGGCAGGTAAGGATCGTCAAAAAACAGCTTTCATCCTACCAATGGGATTATATGAGTTTAATTGAATGCCTTTCGGACTGACTAATGCCCCGGCCACATTTCAGCGACTGATGGAGTACTGTCTAGGTGATTACAATTTTGAATCTATGTTGATTTATCTGGACGATAGAAATATATTTGGAGATTCGTTTGAGGATCACCTGAGAAAGCTCCGGCAAGTGCTACACCGGCTAAAAGACAATGGTCTCAAGATCAAACACAAGAAGTGTCGCTTGTTCCAGACCCAGATTAAATATCTGGGACATGTGGTGTCAGCGGATGGGGTGCGTCCGACCGAGAGCAAGATAGAGGCTATCCAGGAGTGGCGCACCCCCAGGACTGTGAGAGACGTGCGGGCCTTCCTCGGTTTGGCCGGATACTATCGTTGGTTTGTGAAGGACTTCGCTAAGATGTCTGAACCATTGAATGAGTTATTGAGGGGGACATCTCAGGGCCCCAGAAATCAGCCTATTCGATGGACCAACCGACAACAACAGGCGCTCGATCAAATTCGGGTCGCTCTCGTACAGGCACCTCTGTTGGCATATGCTCGCTTTGACCGACCCTTTACTCTGTATACAGACGGAAGTGTGCATGGGCTGGGAGCAGTGTTGGCCCAAGAGCAAGAGGGACGGGAGAGGGTTGTCGCGTATGCCATCCGGTCCTTATGGGACACTGAGTGCAACCCTGATAATTATAGTTCGTTCAAATTGGAGATGTTAGCCCTGGTGTGGGCCATGACTGAAAAAATTGCTGAGTATCTAGCAGGGTCGGAGGTTCTTGTAATGACAGACAATAACCTGCTAGCTGATCTGGAGAACGCCAAACTAGGAGCGTTAGAACAGCGATGGGTGGCGCGAATGTCCAAATTTAATTACCGAATTCGGTTCCGGTCCAGCAAAGAGAACTCCAACGCTGATGCCCTGTCACGGGTAACGCATGATGCGTCAGGGTGTGAGGTAGACGAAGATCTCGAGGATACCGAGATTCCTGACCTGAGGCGATTACCTGAATTTGTAGATCTGGCAAGTTCAAGTGGGGTGGTTTCATCACTTTCCCATCCATTTCAGCCAATTCCTCGGGCCACCAGACCTCTTTGTTGGGTCCAGCAGAAAATTACTCGCATTTCCCATTGACTTGCATTGTACTTGCTATTCAAAACAAATATGCGAGTATTACAAAGTACTCATTAAGAGTAAAGCGATTATGAATATGTTGGTACTCACTCATCTCTAGGTATAAATACATGTAAAAAACAATAATTGTACCCACTTGACCCTCAATTCACCCACCAAGAAGCCCTACTTTGGTCTAGTCAACTATTTCAGCCCAGTCACCTGTTTAGTCTCCACTTGGCCAGTTTTGGTGTTTCCAGCTTTTCCTATCTTTAGCATCTCTAATGCTGTCTAGTTTGCAACAGAGTGATAACATACAATGCATGTAATGATGTCACATGGTCATGGTATGCATAGTGTGACATCATGATGACATCATGAAGCAGTATTGTCCATGCAGAAGACACAGAAGATGCCTTAAACTGAAAGGCGCCAAAGTGAAAGACTAAAATATCTAGAGTGAAGATCAAAGCAGTGTCTGGACCGAAATATTTTTAAACTTCTTTCGGCCCTTTATCCACAATGGTGTTTCTAAGTTCAGATCAATCAACAATCACAAGGAAAACAAGTTCTGGAGAATCCAAATTTTGGGGAAATTTAAGATGAATTCAAAGTGATTTGATTATCTTTAATGTATCAAATTACTCTGTAAGAAAATCAGATTTATTCCATAGTTGCAATTAGCATATGATCATATTTTCTATTAAGACATTTTAGTTTTTTGAATATAATATAAGACTTAAAGTTCGGGTCAATGTTTTGCAATTTGTTATGAGATCAGTAGACTAGTTTGTATGAGAAAAAATAAGCTCTTAATAGGATTATGTTGTAATCCACAAACATGACAGGACCAATAACTAAACCGCTGGAGGTTATTGAGGTTAATAATACATGTTTTCTTGGTCTTGTTCTCTGAGGTCACGTTTAGTAGCATGCCCTACCAACACGGAACAAAGAGTGAGAGCAATTGGTGACTTAACTTGTAATAAAAGCTAAACTCTTAATCATTCTCTAAAAGATTTATACTATATAATGTCCTTGTAAATTGTATGAATATTAATTAAGAAAAAAGAGCTATATATATCATTAAATCACTGAACTGCTTTATGTGGGAGGAAAAGGGACTGTCACACAAAGACACCGCTGGTCTAGGTGCCATATTGGGCCATATTGATGTTTCAGAGGAAGTTCCATTATAAGGCAATGTTGAAAGCACCTAAGTAAAATCTAATTCCAACCTCCAAACCCACTTTGTCCATGTTTTACATGAATGGCAAGCATGTAATACTACAAGTGCATCTCAAGAATTTAGAATATCATCAGAAAGTTAATTTATTTCAGTAATTCAATACAAAAAGGGAAACACATATATTATATAGAGTCATTACACACAGAGTGATCTACTCTTATATATTATATAGCGTCCTTACACACAGAGAGATCTTTTTCAAGTCTTTATTTCTGATAATGTTGATGATTATGGCTTACAGCCAATAAAAACCCAAAAGTCATTATCTCAGAAAATTAGAATAATTACCACAAAACACCTGCAAAGGTTTCCTAAGTGTTTAAAATAGTCCCTTAGTCTGGTTCAGTAGGCTACATAATCATGAGGAAGACTGCTGACTTGACAAATGTCCAGAAGGCAGTCATTGACACACTCCACAAGGAGGGTAAGCCACAAAAGGTCATTACTAAAGAAGCTGGCTGCTCACAGAGTGCTGTATCCAAGCATATTAATGGA
The DNA here is from genome assembly GCF_048569485.1 of Anomaloglossus baeobatrachus. Lineage (NCBI taxonomy): Eukaryota > Metazoa > Chordata > Amphibia > Anura > Aromobatidae > Anomaloglossus > Anomaloglossus baeobatrachus. Next base: position 56,529,638 of record NC_134354.1, read on the forward strand.
AATATGAGTGGAAGGAAAAAGTGTGGCAGAAAAAGGTGCACAAGCAACCGGGATAACCGCAGCCTTGATAGGATTGTTAAGAAAAGGCCATTCAAAAATTTGGGAGAGATTCACAAGGAGTGGACTGCTGCTGGAGTCAGTGCGTCAAGAGCCACCACACACAGACGCATCCCGGACATGAACAACAACTGTCACATTCCTTGTGTCAAGCTACTCATAACCAATAGAGAACGCCAGAAGAGTCTGACCTGGGCCAAGGAGAAAAAGATCTGGACTGTTCTCAGTGGTCCAAAGTGTTGTTTTCAGATGAAAGTTAATTTTCCATTTCTTTTGGAAATCGCGGTCCCAGAGTCTGGAGGAAGAGTGGAGGTCACAATCCAAGCTGCTTGAGGTCTAGTGTAAAGTTTCTACAATCAGTGATAGTTTGGGGAGCCATGTTATCTGCTGGTGTAGCTCCTCTGTGTTTTATCAAGACCAAAGTCAGTGCAGCTGTCTAATAGGAAATTTTAGAGCACTTCATGCTTCCCTCTGCCGACAAGCTTTTTGGAGATGGAAGTTTCATTTTCCAGCAGGACTTGGCCCCTGTCCACACTGTTAAAAGTACCTATACCTGGTTTAATAACCACAGTATCACTGTGCTTGATTGGCCAGCAAACTCACCTGACATAAACCCCATAGAGAATGTATGGGGTATTGTCAAGAGGAAGCTGAGAGACACCAGACCCAACAATGCAGACGAGCTAAAGGCTGCTATCAAAGCAACCTGAGCTACCAAACACCTCAGCAGTGCCACAGGCTGATCGCCTCCATGCCACGCTGCATTGATCCAGTAATTCATGCAAAAGGAGCTCCAACCAAGTATTGAGGCATTTACTGTACAGACTTTTCAGTAGGCGCCAACATTTCTGAGCATAAAATCATTTTTTCAGTTGGTCTTACATAATATTCTAATTTTCTGAGATGACTTTGGGGTTTTTATTGGCCGTAAGCCATAATCCTCAACATTGACAGAAATAAACACTTGAAATAGATCCCTCTGTGTGTAATGACTCTATATAATATGTAGGAATAGATCCCTCTGTGTGTAATGACTCTACATAATATACTGTATAGGAATAGATCCCTCTGTGTGTAATGACTCTATATAATATGTAGGAATAGATCCCTCTGTGTGTAATGACTCTACATAATATACTGTATAGGAATAGATCCCTGGGTGTGTAATGACTCTATATAATATATGCATTTACCTTTTTGTATTGAATTATGGAAATAAAGTAAGTTCTTGATGATATTCTAATTTATTGAGATGCACTTGTATATCTTGCTTGTATAGGCCACTTAAGGGAAACTGATGAAAGTTATCCAAATCAGTGTAGTTCCAAGGGCAGTTTGGTTGAAGATTTAGAGGTGTCCATACATTCTCTGTCCTGGTTTTCAAAGATTGATAATATTTGGTGCAAGGTGACTTTGCATGCCTCATTCTTGCTAAAAAGGCCATGGTCACACGTTACATTTACACTAGCTCATTGCTTGATCCCAAATCATTATCAGACTTGTGCCTCCCACAAATTAAAGGGAATCTGTCAGCAGGTTTTTGCTATGTATGCTGAAGACATCATGTTGCAAGGGTTAGGACATATCAGGGATGCCTGTCTTGTCAAGGTCCCTTCTGTTGTTTATTTGCTATGATTGTTTAAGAAACAGGACCCTTACCGTTGCTTTGACTACAATGTCACGTGCACAGTAGTCCGGGCACACCCCCTCCTCTGACACCTTACTGTCAATGTACAATCTCTATAGAAAGCCTGGTGTGGGCGGGGACAGTTCTCTCAGCTCTGCTACATGGCTAAATCTAAAAATTCTGATTGTGTCAGAATGGCTACATCCAGTAATCTAAGTGATACATTGTTAGATTCAGAATCTCTTTGTCGCACTCCGATGAGTTAGCAATGACCTGCTGACAGATTTCCTTTAAATATGAGCTGAGCAGCAGTTCCAAGCAACGGCCACTAAATAGTGGTCAGGGGATGAGCTGTTCTGTTCCGTACACAATTTACATCCAGCTCAACAAAAACATGTGTGGCCAGAACAACCAGATCAAGTAACAAAGTAATTAAAAAATATAATATTTTATTGAGACATATGTAAAATGACATATGATGAGCACATAAATAGAGGTCACCAGAAGTTAATACATAGATATACCCCAGATAGGGGGAATAAACACAACCAACAGGATGAGTTTAACATATAGTGCAGGTCAGGAGCGTTTACATTTAGCTAGACAGTTATTTCAATCATAATGATTAACCAGTGTACTGTCCTAGGTACAAAACAGTGTAAATACATCCCCTAGAATGACCATATAGTGCACAACTCACCCATAAGGAAGTCCCCCACACACGACCCGACGTGCGTTTCATTAAATGCTTTATCAAGGGAGGAGTGGGAGAGTGGGCCACTCTGTGGTTGTGTTGCTCCCCCATCTAGGGTATATTTATGTATTGACTTTTTGTGACCTCTGTTTATTTATTTGTCAAATATAATTTTAAATATGTCCCAATAAAATATTATATTTTTTAAATACTTTGGGTTACTTGATCTGGTTTTTCTGGGCACACTTATTTTTGTTTAGCTGTTTCCTGGAGCGCTATACCAGACATCATTATGGGGGGAGGCTCATCTCTATTGAGATGGCTCCTGGCACCATTTACTAATTTATTATTTATGAATCTTGTATTGACTAATTGACTATTTACATCCAGACTTAATAACCGTTGACCAGCGGGCTCCCTGGGTGTCAAACCTACCCTGACCGGCTACTGATGACCTATTTAAAAGATAGGTCATCAATATCAATATGGTGGACAACGCTTTTAAGACTGTCATATTTATCATCAGTATTGATTAATTCCCCAGAGCCCATCCCTTATACTAGTGACCATGACTTGGTCCATATTTAATACTTATGTTGATTTTACTTTATTTTTTCTGAACTGGAAGTCGCGTAAATCATAGAGCAAGAGAGTCCTTCAGCAAAAGTGTATTTGTTTTCAAAATGCAACATTATGTTCACATATTATAGGATCCCTGGGATGCCGCACCATGGGGAAATTACCACTCACAAAACAACTTGCAGATAATGTGTCATATCAGCTACGTGCAACATCAAATTGGCAACAGAAGGGCACAGAAAATGGGAATAAAAGACAAACAGATCTAGAGGATGCTAAGTATAACAGGTAGGCACACAGAGACAATGCATTAAAAGTTTCAGTAAACAAACCTATATAATGATCTCACGCTGAAAGGGAAAAAATGAATGTCTCGCCTACACCTGCATAATAATAGACACCTATTTCTTCCATTGTTTCCTCTACTTTTCTATTGCTTCTAACTTCACTTTTTAAAAGTAATATGATTTCAATGTATTTTCACGAGGTTGGATATTCTCAATTATAATTGCAAATATAATTATTATTGTGTAGGAGTTGTGGGTTAAAAAGCAATTGATTTATGGGGTCATTTTTCAAATTCTACCATCTAACCAGAACTTTTTTAATAACCACACCACCATAAATGGTGGCATCATTGGTTTTATGGACCTCTTCCAAGACAAAAAGCTCTTAAAGATCTCTAAATTACTGGCTACCATGACCTCAAACACATAAGGTAACTGGACTACTAAAATGCAGCCCCTCCAACCTGTTTAGTTCAACTACTTTTCTAGTGTGAACATATTGAAATGCTAACTGTGATGCTACCACTAGGGAGCGCTGGAACACAGGGAGGATGTAGTTCTCCTAAGTGCAGGTTAGCAGAAGCCCACTAGAGGTCAATAGCAGCAGTGCAGGGAAGTAATTAAGTGGTCGATAAGCCGAAGTTCAGTGCCGGGATGTCACGTCTGTATAGAGGTGTAAGAAAAGCCGAAGTCAGGTGAAAGCCGAGGGTTGGAGGCCAGGAAGTCACGTCAAGAGCCGAAGGAAAGGAAAGCCACAGCCAGAGAACAAACCGGGGTCAGAAGCCGAGAGGACAAATAAGTATAGAGGAGGGAGAGGAGCGAGGATAACAACTGGAGAGAGGGTAGGGAAATGGAGAAGTCAAACAAGACTGGACAGATGGAGGTCAGGGGAAGGAGTACTGGGTTGCAGGACAAGATCAGTTCAAACTCACGGGAACCAGGAAAAACACCCTGCAAAGCAGGAACTATTACTGGCGGCGTTCCAAGAGAAACAACTCCAAGATAAACCAGCGTGACCCCCGGAACGAGGCGGAAAAGATTAGGCTCCTCCCTAGCCCCTGGAGTACACCGATAGCAGGAAAACAAACACATACAGTGGTTCTGCAGGAGCAGAGCCATGAGTGAGTCATGACACTAACTTACCCATCAGATAAACTGGTTGTCACATTAGGTACAGGGAAGTACCAAGAGAACAGCGAAAGGAAAGGGAAGGGGATCCTTGTGTCTAGGGAGGTGGGAGATGATGACCCCTGACCAACCCTACCGCTGGGCCCTGGGTTCCATCACCACCCTAGATAGGGTCCGCACCAATATGCCGAGATGGATACCTGACCCTAGGCTGACCCTGATCTTGGCCCCAGGTAGAGAGTGGTTCGGATGAGCGCTTTGTCACTAAAGGACACACAGGGATAACAAACAAGGGAAACCACAAACAACCTATCTCTACTTGTGTCAGGGAGAGAAGCTGCAACCAACAACCACCAAGATTCTCCTGATGTATGCAAGCTGCCTGCTTGCACTGAAGACTTGATCAAGATGTATCAAATATCACCAACACCGAGTGAGTAATAGGAGGTGAATGTATATATAGACAAGGAAAGTACTGATGAACAGCAGCTTACAGGCTGAAGAATGCCTCAGGGTTCTAAAGCAAAAAGGATGAAAACTAGGCAGGAATGATAAGGTCAAGGAGCAGTTTGTGCAGCCAAACGCTGTGATCTTCTATAGCGGGACACCACAGGACTGTCTGTCACCCGTGATACTGGTACATCAAAATTTCATACATCAAACAACAGGTGTTGAATTTCATAAGCTTATCAATAGTGCAAACAAATATGAGAAACTTTGTAACAAGTCTTATTAGAGAATTAGGTTTGAGAGCTACTACTTTTCCTCCCTGCTGCCTCAGCTTATCACTTATGCTAAATACAACTAAGATCCATTGACATGCAGCTCACTAAAGGATCAGGTTACACACTGTCAATTGAAGTACCATATGCTTGTGATTATATGATGCACTTTTTAACAAATGAATGTCTTACTAAAATTTATCTGCATCTGATAGTCCATAGTCAGTAAGGTCAGCAGTTCCAGACCTCCCTAACTGCTTCCTTAACCCTAGAACGCATAGCTGGGGCCTCGCAGGCCTGCTAGGTCACTTGTTTTCTATGGTAGATTTCTATGGTTGCGCGTTCTAGGGTTAAATCATTTGGCTGAGCACTGTGCTGCTATCTCTGAAATAACTAAGGAGCTGCACAGTTCTCTCTCTCTGCAGCTGCACAGTTCTCTCTCTCCATCTGTAATTAGTGCTGAGCAAGATGGACTTAGCTGAGCTTTTAGCAGGTTAGGGAAAGATTGAGTCAACATGAGGGTTAATAGAATGGATCTTAGGAGCACCGGCTGAAAAATAATAAAACTGTGAACATGTAGATAGCAAGTTAAATTACATTTAGGAAAAGAGTCTCAGTCTCCCGGACAAAAGCCAATCTGCATTTCCATTATCTGTCTGTGCAATATATAGGATACATATGTGATGTCATCCTTGTTTTCTCAAATGTATGTGTCATCATAAAGAGCATAGAAAATCAGTGCAGCATAGCACTGCTTCATATACAATCTGCCATCAGCTGCCCCCAGGCTGTCGTGGAAGCCATCAACGTCTTGCGGTCACAACATGGGTGCTTTGCTATGCCCAAAAAATGATTTGATCGCCTGCCAGTGCATGTTAAATACCGCTGTCAGAGATCCACCCGAGGCTATTAGAGGCACATCACGGCTGATGAAATCATCCGTCATGTGCAGGGAATGGCATCGAAGACAGTGACAAGACTTTTCACATACATGTACATGAAAAGTCATGAAGTGATGAAGAACATTGCACTATTAGGTCATATGACATGTAGAGCGGGCGCTCTGTTCAATTATTCCCTTTAAAAGCCAGAACGCTGCACAGAAAGAACATTATGACCCTATGTTTCATAGCAATCATTTATTTCAGCAGCAGGACCTACAGTGATTAACTCATCATGGGGATGGCTTTGTGAGACTTTCCTTAAATATTCTATGGGTGGAATTTAAATATAAATAATAAATCATTTATGTCTATTTGGAGCATTTGAAAATTGTCACAAGGAGGTTTTTGCAGGCATCGCCAACTTTCATGGTGGAGTCAGGATCTATGGATACTACAGATTCTGGCACTCTGCCTGCTAACTTTTCTGATGTCTGTGATCAGTGCAGGGAGACTCGTCGACCCAAAGACTTGTAGTTCATAGGCAGGATAGCAAGAGTTAATATCTACTGGGCTGCTTATTAATATCTCATGAACACATGCTGTGAGGGAGCTAGTCATATTGGCTCCCCTCCTATATATGCTCACTGGAAAATTCCATTAATGCCAGCTATAGCTAGACTATACTGGTCTGGTGAGGTGGTGTGATCCAGACTTACTGGTGGTTGTTGTACTTTATTGCTGTGAACATTTGTGTTAACACTTGTTATCTTTTTATTACTGCCTTACTTCTCTTGCTTTTCTCCTTAGTCTCTTGCTGCAGCGTGCCTGAGTTTTGCTTTTTTCCCTGTCTTTGTTTATTTGCATTGCCATGACACTCCTGCCCCTTCTTTCTCTTTGAGGGAAACAGATTAGTTCTGGTCAGGAGAATAGCCATGCATGGGACTCAACTATGTCAGAAAACTGACCAGCAGCTTCCAAAAATGTGAACAGGCGCCAACCAAATAACAACATAACTACAAAAGCATATCCAGTGGCATACAATAATATAAGGATACATTGGCATTGCACTACTGCTATATGAATATTTATATGTATTGGCCAATCCATGTGAGCCTGATAACCAACGGCAAGGTGATCTCTTTATATCGGGAACCTAGCTGTAAATGCCTCTAAATGTATTGGCCAATCCATGTGAGCGCGATACCAACTGCAAGGTGATCTCATTATATTGGGAATCTAACTGTAAATGCCTCTAAATTTATTGGCCAATCCATGTGAGCCTGATAACCAACGGCAAGGTGATCTCATTATATTGGGAATCTAACTGTAAATGCCTCTAAATGTATTGGCCAATCCATGTGAGCCCGATTACCAATGTCAAGGTGATCTCATATCAGGAACCTAACTGTAAATGCCTTTAAATGTATTGGCCAATCCATGTGAGACTGATAACCAACGGCAAGGTGATCTCTTTATATCGGGAACCTAACTGTACATGCCTTTAAATTTATTGGCCAATCCATGTGAGCCCGATAACCAACGGCAAGGTGATGTCATTATATTGGGAACCTAACTGTAAATGCCTCTAAATTTATTGGCCAATCCATGTGAGCCTGATAACCAACGGCAAGGTGATCTCATTATATTGGGAAACTAACTGTAAATGCCTCTAAATGTATTGGCCAATCCATGTGAGCCCGATTACCAATGTCAAGGTGATCTCATATCAGGAACCTAACTGTAAATGCCTTTAAATGTATTGGCCAATCCATGTGAGTCTGATAACCAATGGCAAGGTGATCTCATTATATCGGGAACCTAACTGTAAATGCCTCTATGTGTGATTAAAAGACTCTGTATGTCTGGGCAGATAGGTCCCTGGCTAACTAAGTTGGTGGACACACCCGGGCATGGTACTCAGGCATCTCCACCATTAGGAGTAACTCTGAGGAAAGGACTAGCATAGGGTTCCCTTGAGTGTTGGACTGTATAGGCTCTCCCGGTTCCTCGATATTCTGCAGTCACATTGTGACAAAAATTCAGTGTAGTAAATAATAAGTACATAATGGTTTAGCTAAAAATAACACAATGATAAAGGATAGACATTAGAGATCTTTTTTTATGGAAGTTAGGACAATTTGTTGGTGGTACTATTCCATAGAGTAGATGACTTTGAAAGTATGTACCACACACACATATACACATATGAATTCTCATATACCACTGTATATCACCTGGGAGAGGCAGGCACATTGCTGTCAGGTTTTATTACATCTATTAAAGACAATGCGCAGTGTTTATGGACATAACTTGTCCAACGTTCCCTTCGCTCTGTGACTTCTCATTACATGGAGAATTGTTCATTATTTCTTAGGTGTGACTAAAAGCATAATAAATCAGAATTTCCTAATTTAATTTCCTTTGTTCTTCAGATCTTCCCTCTGTCTTTTTTTTCACATTACCTTTGACATTTTAAAATATCTTTGAAGCAACAATCCGCATCTATATTCAAAGGCAATGGAGAGCCTAAGTGTAATGCACTTGATTTGGAAAATACATTTAAATGGTAAAAAACATCTGCTGTGTAACAACACTTCTACTCCTTGATGTAGAAATAGACTCCATAGCCTGCGTATAATCCAGGACTTGTTTAATATATGCTCTCAGCGAGAATTGCTATCTAATTTCAGCTGTCAGTGGTGTACACTCCAGCTCCATCGCTACATAATTTCTTTATGAACATGAAATGTCAACACCAGTTTCGGTTGATTTGATCTGAGCTCTTTGAGCGATCACGGTGTGAGTAGTATCTTAAATTTATCTTACTATTATTATTGTGCGTATATGAGGGCTCCTAAAATTATGGGCGCATTAATGTCAATCTCTGAAGGATTCCAACAGTTCTAGGTAATTTAAAAGGATTTTTTTAATGAGACTTGCAACATGGCTAAAGATATTAACCAAGTCAGTCTCTTACTATAAAAAGCTATTTCAAAAGACTTGCCCTCCATAAGTGCCGACCAGGGTATGGCTGGATGAATGAGATGACCTTGATTCAGTGTTGGGGGAAACTGGCTTCCCATAACAATACTGAACGAGTACTTATTGACAATATTTAGAAAAAAAAAAGAAAGGAAACGTACAGAATATCTAGAAAGAAAGAAAAAAGTAAATTAATTCACAAGTCCCGTCAATAGCAGCTACCTACCCATTAAGTCAATCTCTGACTCAATAACGAACCCTAATATATGACCCATGATATTAACAAATGCTATACACCCATGAACAGATACAGTGTCACGCTCCATTTGTGGGGGCACTGAAAAGTATTGGAGCATCAGCTAAAAAGTACAGTTAGCAAGAAACCTATAAGAGGGTGATAGTGCACGTGAGAGAGTAGTCAACAAGCCGAAATCTAAACCAGGATGTCTCATCAGAACCAGGGAGAAAACAAACCATAAACAGGAGGAAGCAAAGGGGTCAGAAGCTAGGAAGTAACGTCACAAACCAGAGGGAGAGCACAGAGCCAAAGTCAGGAAACAAATGCAGTGTCAGAAAACGAGAGATCAGGTATGCACAGAGGAGAGGGAGGAGACATGAGATGAAATCGGGGTGAGGCACACAGGGTGATGACAGACGGTATGTGCAGGACAATGGTGAGAGAAAGGTAGCTGGATAGCGGGATGGATCAGAGTCAGACTCACAGGAACCAGTAGCACACGCTGCAGAGCAGGAGCTATCACTGGCGGCATCCTTGAGCTGACAGCACCAAGATATGGTGGCATGACCCCTGGGAACGAGGCACATCACAATAGATGAGCCAATTCTGACTCTTCACCCTGGCTCTTCCTGGCAATCACCCTGCTGTGGTGGCAATTAGGGCAATAGGCTAATGGGGTTGTCAGCTGTGTAAGGTCAGCTGGTATCAAGCCCAGGGTTTAGTAATAGAGAGGTATTTATCAGATACCCCTATTACTAATATTGTAAGTCTAAAGTTAAAAAGCACACACCAGAATTTGTTTTATTGAATAAAAACTTCCCCACACTTTTCTTCATTCACCAATTTATAAAAAAAAATGTTTCCATGAAGCTCTGACGTAATTCATGATCCAGGATTGAAACTGCAGTGACTGTGGTTAGCAGTAAAGTACAACAATGCATAGACACTAGGAATGACCACAATACTCATCAGGGCTGCCTTCTCAAAGCTACAAGACATCACAGCTCTGATGAATGTTGTCGTAACCTGTGAATAGCTGTACTATTGGTTTCTTGTTTGTGTAGGTTTTTTTTAACTTTCCACTTACTGGGTTAGTAATGGGGGTGTCTGATAGACAACTCTTCATTACTAACTCCTGTGTTTGATGCCTGCTGACATTACACAGCTGACATCAACCCTCAAAATATTACCCTGATTGCCATCACACCAGGGCAATCGGGTAGAGGTAAGGCGAAGAGTCAGAATTAGCTCATGTTACGTGATGCACAATTTCTAATGTGGCTGCGGGCTGCTATTTTTAGGGTGGGAAGGGCCAAATAACCATGGGTCTTCCTAGCCTGATAATACCAGAAAATAATATTTTTTTTAATTATTTATTTACTTTTAAATAAATAATTTAAAAAAAAAACAGCATGGAATTCCTTCTATTTTTGATAACTATCCAAGGCAATGCAGATAGGTCTGCTTTACCTTTGCTGGTTATCAAAAATGGAGGGATCCCAAACTTTTTTCTTTGTTGTGTTATTTAATTTTTAACTTCTCAGCAGTGACCTACCGTAGGAGTCAGAGATGCACCCAGGCATTGTCCCCATGTTGCAAATTTTTCACATGCAGCTTGTCACTATAATGAGACAATCGCCTCTGAAGCAGTTTAATTTCAGCAAACGCAGCCTATAGATTGTATTCATTATACAAAAAAATCATTTTGTGCTAATACTGCAATAGCCTTTATAAAGGTTGATATTTTATGCCATAACCAGAAACTGCGTAAGCATTTTCCTTATATAGGAATTGCTTGTTTATCCTACATGTATGGAGTGGGTTTAGGAGATGACCCTGGTTCATACTGGTTGGGTGCCATCTGTTTAATACAGCCTAAACTGCCATTAACAACAAGCTCCAAGTAGCTACTGTTTAGGCTTTTAGATTCCACTGACAACTTCATAAATGGTTGTGTCACGGGGTATGTAATGACAGGACAGGGGCCCGTAGGCTGGCCCTTAGACTTGAGACCCTGAGCTGTCCCATATCTCAGAGGTAGGCTTGCTAGTAGCCAGGTCCAAGACCCAAGCATGACCCTAATTCCTGTCAGAGCCCTGATTTTATTCCTCCTCTCCCACACCCTTGGGGCGAGCCGGAAAACACAAAGACAAAACCCCACAAAACAACATGGACAAGAGAGAGCAGAAACTCATACACACAGCATTCAAAACACACAGGAGAGACAATATCTGTACCGAGGTACAACGAAAAAGGGGAGTAAGTAATGCACAACAGGGGAACGTTCACACCACTCAGAAGAGCATCACAGATCACTATTAACAGGATAACCACCAAGACTGGATGCTCTGGAGCTTATGCTGAAGCTATCATTGGCACATACAGGAAGAAAGCTTTAAATAAGGTAGGAGATAACTGCACGTGGCAATTAGCAACCTGAGCTCTTAGGTCTGCTCACAAGTCTGCAGGAATTAACTTCTGCAGAGCTGAAGACCAGTGAACCTAATCCAGCCAATGCCTGGCTCTGGCTGAACAATCCAGAAGCCCCTGGTTGCTTGTCAGAATCTGTGGCATGAACAGAGTTTGACAATGCTGTGCAAGCAGGTTTGTGAAGACCTAACATCACAGGACATGTTGAGAGATGTGGGAGCACCTGAGGTAGTGTCCAAATGCTTTACCATGGCATAAGAGGGCATTATGTAGGCTTGCCAGAGGGGAAGGTCAAGAGGATCAGGGAGGCAAGGATGGATCATCTCCTCTCCAGTGAAGTAAGTGAAATGACTATGTACATTTTGGGATACGTATGCTCAGAAGTAGTGCCAACTGGCACTTCATTTTGTTTTTTTGTCTGGTACACTGACAAAACACTGATGAAAATGAGATCCAAAACATGAATGAACAATGGTCAGTGTTTTTATGCATAAGCAAAATAATGGTCATCTGAATGATGCCTAAGACAGTTTTGAAAATTTTACATTAGACTTTGTGAAACAAATGGAAAGACCATTTCTCTGTCAACAAAGAAAAAAGGATTTCAACCCGCTCACCTGTTCCTTTGAGACCACTAGTTTGGACCGTGCACGGTGAATGTTTAGGTCGGCAAACCTGGGCAGCATGCAAAAAGGGAGAGGAAATTCCGTTAACAAGGTCCAAAAAAATTAGGTTAAAAATTACAAAACTTTATTTCATGGTACTTAAAAAAAGTTCCATCATGATGACATCATATTGGAATGGATAAGACTGACGGACTAAGAACAATATGTTTGAAACGCGTACTCCTATCCATTCCAATATGATATCATGATGGGACTTTTTTTAAGTACCATGAAATAAAGTTTTGCAATTTTTAACCTAATCTTTTTGGACCTGGTTGCTGGAATTTCCTCTCCCTCTTTGCATTTCTCTGGCAAGTATCATCTCTGGCCTGGTGTTCACTCCAAACCGGGGCTTATGGTCGCGAGTAGATATTGGAGATCACTATGCATGCACAGTGACCTCTGCATGGAATAGCACGCTGCTGCAAGATGTTGTGGTAGGTATGCTGGTTCTATATGCCTTCAATTTTGAATAAATCCCCAACAGGGTCACCAGTAAATCAACCCCACACCATCACACCTCCTCCTCCATGCTTCACGGTGGGAACCAGCCATGTAGAGTCCATCCGTTCACCTTTTCTACAAAGACACGGTGGTTGGATCCAAAGATCTCAAACCTGGACTCATCAGACCAAAGCACAGATTTCCACTGGTCTAATGTCCATTGCTTGTGTTCTTTAGCCCAAACAAGTCTCTTCTGCTTGTTGCCTGTCCTTAGCAGTGGTTTCCTAGCAGCTATTTTACCATGAAGGCGTGTTGCACAAAGTCTCCTCTTAACAGTTGTTCTAGAGATGAGAAGGTGTGTCCAAACCTTTGGTCTGTACTGTATATGTTGAAAAAATTCATCAAGCTTTTTTTGGTAACGGTATGGTAATTATCAAGGTTAGTGAATTCATCATTAATTAGTTTTCTGTACATAATATTACAGAGCATTGGATATTCTCCAATAAATTTGTTTTAGAATTATAAGAAACCAAAAGTGAGTTAGTGAAGCTCAACTAATTGCTTACAATGATGAAAAATACCCAAAAGTGACCCTTAAGATAAAAACATAAACCGTTGATCACCAGACGTGTGACAGGCAGGCTTTTTTCTTATATTCTGAAAATGCTCTGCGATAAATAACAAATGAGGTTATTTCAGTGAAAAGTTACAAATGAAAGCAAGTTTTGGCTCGGTGCCACATCTGGGATGTGATTATGGAAAATGTAAGACTGGAAAATGTAACAGTCTCTAAGCATTAGCACAGTGCAAATAAGGCATTTAAAATGAAAAGCCTCATAAATTGTAATACATCATCCATAATTTATGTGATTAATTGTAGTTTGTTCTGGTAAACAAAGTGATGCGAGAACACCATTTGTGATTACTTAGGGGCTTTGTGCTAATATAAAGTAAATGTATCTATCTCGGCTACTAAATAAACCGTTAATTTTCACTTAACTCAGTACCCAGTCATGTAGCTACTAGTGGTGAGATCTCAAATCTGTAACTTATTGCAGTAGAGCAAATCCAAAGTAGGGTACAAATATTTAGCATATAATTCTAATCATTTGATCCTCCCATACAGTCATGGCCAAAAGTGATGGCATCCTTGAAGTTGTTCCAGAAAGTGAAGCATTTCTCCAAGAAAATGATTGCAATTATACTTTTTTTTTCATACACTTGTTTATTTCCTTTGTGCATATTTGAATAACACAAAAAAAAGGAAAAGAAGTCAAGACGGACATAATTTCACACAAAACATCCATTTTGGGTTGGTCAAAATCGTTGGCCCCTTTCAAAAATTGTGATTAAACAACTGTGTTTCAAGCATGTGGTACTAATTCAGAGTCACCTGTGGCAAGTAACAGCTATGGGCTATATGAAAATCACACCTGAAACCAGATAAAAAGAGGGGAAGTTGACTCAATCTTTGCAATGTGTGTCTGTGTAAGCATGGAGAACAGTTGTAGAGAAAATAACTGCCTGAGGACTTGAGAACTAAAATTGTTGAAAAATATCAACAATCTCAAGGTTACAAGTCTATCACCATAGATCTTGTTGTTACTTTGTCCTCGGTGCTGTAACGCCTGCCTGTCACCACAATCTTGGAATGACTGTCACGCACAGGCTAGAGGAAAGCCACCCACTAAGCAGGATCCCGAGAACCCTGAAACCCTTTAACACTAGAAGTCCCAGAGAGGGGTCATTTAACATTTCTACCTTTGGAACCCAGAGACGGGTCGAATGACCTGAAGGATTTTAGCTAACATCCTATAATCACCGTCTTTTGTTCTGTAATTATGGCCATTACTGTCGCACCACAGGAGGTTGTTGTTTTCCATTGAGTTTAGCCATTTAGTTTCTAGTTAGTTCTATTCAGTTTGGACTAAAGGCCCAGTCACACACAACGACTTACCAGCGATCGCGAAAACGATGCGACCTGATAGGGATCTCTGGTAAGTCACTGGGAGGTCGCAGGTGAGATGTCACACAGTCCGATCTTACCAGCGATGCAGGAACAATACAGGTCACAGTAGCGACCTGTATAACGATCTCAGCAGTCACGGGGACCCTGTCACACAGTGTCAAACACAGCGATGTGTCCTGCCCAGCAGGACATCGCCTTTGAAGAAAATGGCCTGGACCATTTTGCAATGACCGGCGACCTCACAGCTGGGGCCTGATCGCTGGTAGATGTCACACATAATGAGATTGCTAACGGGATCACTTCTGCGTCACAAAAACCGTGACTCAGCAGCGATCTCGCTAGCAATCTCGTTATGTGTGACCGTACTTTTAGGGTCATTTGACCCTCTTTCGGGACTTCAGGGGGAGAGCTCGAAATTTCTGGGACTTCTAGTGTTAACCCCTATACAGGGATGTGGAATTATTATGGGGCACCGGAAATTGCTACCTATGGAAGGCTGAGTCCAGAAGAGAGTAGTCATCAGGCAGAGTCAATCCAGGAGATACTGAAAAGGGACAATATCGGCAGACAAGAGCGTAGTCAAGATATCAAGCTGAGGTCAAAAACTGAAGATAGCAGCGAGGTACAAAAATGGCAGGACGGACAGTAGTTAGAGAGCAGGCAGGGGTCATAACACAGGGATCAATATTCAAAACAGAGCGAGAACCAGAAAGGCAGAAATACAAAACTATATCAGGCAGCAACCAGCAGACAGGAGGGGGAATTAGAAGCATGGAGTGTCTTCCCATTGGTTGTAGCTGAATGGTGGAACCTTGAGCTGGAAGATACATGCCACCACAGTCAGCCAGTGGTACTGCAGGTCCCAGGGAAACCCAGATAAGTGGATAGGCAAAGCCTGCACCCACCAGAGCCACTGGCACTGACTTCTCCCCTATCACCAGTACTGTCCGCAGTGGGAAAAGGGCGGTGTCTGGTCTGGTGACCGAAGCAGAAGTCACAAGAGCAGACTCCTTGGGGAAGTGACAGGTGCGCAACATAATCAAGAAGTTTACAATCGATGGCACTGTAGCAAATCTCCAAGGACATGCGTGACAGAGAAAAATTGATTAAAGGTTTTAACCCAGGAGAGTTCGTATGGTTGATAGCAGCCATAATGAAGTCCCAAAGAAGTTCAAGCCTTCCTGCAGGCTCAGATTGTATCAGTGTTAGATTATGCTATCTGTCGATATTTTAATGAAATTAAATGCAATGGAAAAGAACCAGGAGGACCCCACTGCTGACACACACATAAAATAGCTAGGATGCAGTTTGCCAAAATGTACGCAAGCCGAAATCTGTATTGTGGACAGATGAGATCAAGATAGAGCTTTTTGGTAAAACACATCATTCTATTGATTTCTAAAAACAGAATGAGGTTTAAAATAATCAACCTATCTACATTCAGATATGGTGGAGGTTCAAAAATGTTTTGGGGTTGTTTTATACTGAGAAGCATGTTTTGTATGTTTACTATGTAAATGAGGGGCGGTTTTGTTTTAATTGGTGACTGGTTAATTGACTTCTGTATAAAAAAATGGGTATTAGGCATTACATACTACAAGTATGCTTGAAAAAGACCAATCCAGATTAATGAGTTAAATATGGACTGAATTTTACCCAGTGGGACGCTGTCCTCCTTTTTTTTATGCTATGTTATATCAAGTAATCCCGTGATTTTGGACATGCCTCCCTAAACTGCTGATTGTGTGTTGATTACACAGGCAGTCTATTTTTTGACCAGGGTGCTGTTGACTTTGTTTTGTTTAGGTTCAGGACTAGTGTCCAATCTACCCCTTTCACTAGCGCTAGGGCCCACCATTATTGTGTCCCCTGTGTTCCCCTTTACTTATTTTATTTTTGTTGTGTGTCAGGTCTTCCAATAGATCTGAATGCACGTGCCACGCTTGTCAAAGCCGGCAAGCATGAAACCGATGCTCAGCATTGTGCTTAGTAATATAAGGCTGCATGCAGTTGCTAGGTCATAGAAGCCAAAAAGAACTCCCTGTGTTCATCACAGCTTTGTTATCTTAGTGCCACAGCAAGTTTGGTTCTCCGCAGCTATTGAATTTGTAGAGCATTAGTGCTTTTTATACATTTTACATTTCATCACATGGTAACCCGGCTCTTGGTGACCTCTTTGTGGTCAGGAACTTCATGGCTGAGTTACTGCAGTTCCTAAACATTTTCACTTTTTACAGTTGATGGTAGAATTTTGTAGGAAGGAATGAACAGACTTGTTACAATGGAGGCTCATGTTACAGGATCGTGCTGGTATCAGATGGGGCTCTATACCACTAACCGCTCTGTCATATCTTAGTAAAGGCAGATAGCAATGATTAAAGGGAGTCTGCAAATAAGATCAACCCTACTGAACTGTCTATGTGGGCATGTATGTCATAGAATGATGAATAAAATGATACCCTGATATCTGCAATGAAATGTTCTGTTCCAGGGAATATGTAATATGTAAATGAGCTAAGAAGTATGGTCAGACAGAGCTTTCTCTGTTAATCTGCCTCCGGGGCATATTTAATCTCTTTAACAACCGCCATTATGTTTTAAAACAGCGGTATGGAATAAGTGTGTGGCGCACTCAAGGATTAGAAAATCCCTGGGGTTGCAGCTAACAGAAAAGCTGAAATCTGGGACGTTTTATTTTTTTTTGGTCCTCGGTCATGTGGTCACCATTATTCAATAAATGATATTAAAAAAGTGAAATCAAATATAAAAATAATTTCTCTCTCATCTGACAAGATCTTACATGTCAGAAGAGAGAAAAAAATTGTCTCCAGGTCCTCCCAGTCCTTAATACCGGAAAAGTCTTCCCTTCCTTCTCTTTCTGATCCAAACTGGCAAGCGCATGTGTTACGCGCCAGCCAAATTCTGCCTCCGACACCCAAGAACAGACAGGAGCCAATTTAATTGGTTCATGACATTTGAACACCCTAATAGACCCTATCACAGTGTTCAAATCACTAATATTTAGTAAATATTGGGAGCACTTTGCTGTGCCGTTCTCTTCTCCCCTTGTAGTTGTTCTGTGGGAGAAGACAGATACACTACAAGTGCTGTTAGTGACGAAAA
Organism: Anomaloglossus baeobatrachus; assembly: GCF_048569485.1. Classification (NCBI taxonomy): domain Eukaryota; kingdom Metazoa; phylum Chordata; class Amphibia; order Anura; family Aromobatidae; genus Anomaloglossus; species Anomaloglossus baeobatrachus. The sequence continues at coordinate 56,547,467 of NC_134354.1, forward strand.
AAGATTAATTATATTGAAAAATTTAAATTTCCCATTCCCCAATTTCCTTACATCCCCCCCTCCCCGATTACCCCCACCCCATAGTTTCATAGTTTCATAGTTTTTTTTAAGGTTGAAGGGAGACTTTAAGTCCATCTAGTTCAACCCGTAGCCTAACATGTTGATCCAGAGGAAGGCAAAAAAAAAAAGACAATGTGGCAAACAAGCTCCAATGGGGAAAAAATTCCTTCCTGACTCCACATCCGGCAATCAGACTAGTTCCCTGGATCAACACCCTGTCATAAAATGTAATATACATAACTGGTAATATTTTCAAGAAAGGCATCCAGGCTCTGTTTAAATGTTAGTAGTGAATCACTCATTACAACATCATGTGGCAGAGAGTTCCATCATCCACTGAATCAGATGATCAGACACATTTTTTGTTTTTTTGTTTTTTACAATTGGCTGCATTTTTCTCCATGTTTTGAACATTTTACCCTTCCTTCACCCCAATATTATTCTTCCTGATACAAAATATGCAATTGTGGGACAACAGTTTTAGCAGCAAGGCCAAGTTTTATAATCAGCAAATGTGTTTTTAGAGGCTTTGTGGTTTTAGGGAATTTTCTCTTTTGGTAGCTTAATGTCTGTGTGAGCTTTAAATAAGTCCTGTAATTCTATCAATATTATCCTAATGATCAAATGGTGCACCATCAATTATACGCATAGTCATGTATCCAGTACTGACATTGGTGCCATATTGGATGAATTCCTGAACATTGAACAACTAGTGAAATGAAATCTTAGGTGTGCTCCTCACAACAAAACAAAAAAATATTAACAAAAGTGAGTGAGAAAAATGCAAATTTTAATTTTTCAAATTTGTGTTGTAACAACTACATCAAAAATGGTGGTATTTAATTACTCAGTACCTTCCTAAATAAATGCATTAGAGGGAATTATTCACAAAAAATACATTTATGGGGTGTTTCTGTTGTTCTTCAATCACACATGCTTTGCAAACATGACAATCTATGCCACATTTGCTTTTCAAAATTCAAATATTGCTCCTTCTGTTCCGAACCCCCCCATTTGCCCAAACACAATGTGGGTTCAGAATGTTCATTCTACCATTGGATAAAATCCTTGAGAGATCTAGTTTCCAAAATGGGGTCACTTGTGGGGAGTGTCTGCTGTTTAGGCACCATAGGGGCCCTGCAAATGCAAATGGTGCTCGCAATCTATTACAGCCAAATTTGTGTTCCAAAAGTCAAATAATGCTCCTCCCTTCCGAGCCCGGCTGTATGTCCAAACAGAGGTTTCTGACCCCACGTGTGATAACCGTGCACTCAGAAGAAACTGGGTAACACATTTTGTGGTCCAATTTGTCATACTAAAGCGGGCTTTACACGCTACAATATATCCAACGATGTGTCAGCGGGGTCACGTTGTAAGTGACGCACATCCGGCATCGTTAGTGATATTGTAGTGTGTGAAACCTACGTGCGATTGCGATTGAACGAAAAACCGTTGATCGCATACACGTCGTTCAATTACTCAAAATAGAACGTTCGGTTGTTCAATGTTCCCGAGGCAGCACACATCTCAGTGTGTGACACCCCGGGAATAAAGAACTCAGCTTACCTGCGTCACGCGGCTCCCGCCGGCTATGCGGAAGGAAGGAGGTGGGCGGGATATTTACATCCCGCTCATCTCCGCCCCTATGCTTCTATTGGTCGGCTGCCATGTGACGTCGCTGTGACACCGAACGTCCCTCCCACTCCAGGAAGTGGATGTTCGCCGCCCACATCGAGGTCGTATGGAAGGTAAGTACGTGTGACGGGATTTAATCGTTTGTGCAACACGGGCATATGAGATTGTATGTGTAATTGTAAGGTGTAAAGCAGGTTTAACCCTTGTAAAAGTGAAGATATTGGGGCTAAAGCAACATTTCTAAGTAAAATGTATTTTTTTTTATATCACTTTGCATTCATTCCGGTGAAGCTTGTGAAGGGTTAATAAACTTCTTCGATGTATTTTTGAGCAGTTTGAGGCATGCAGTTTTTATAATGGTGTCACTTTTAAGTGTTTTCTGTCACCTAGGCCTCTTAAAGTCACTTCAAACATAACATGGTCACTAACAAAATGGTTTTGTAATTTTTGTTCGAAAAATGAAAAATTGCCGATAAACTTTTAACCCTTCTTCATTCCTAACAAAAAAATTAAGAGGCAAAAATGGTGCTGGTGTAAAGTAGACATGTGGGAAATATTGTTTAAGTATTTTCTCTGATATAACTCTGGTTTAAAGGGTATAAAAATTTAAAGTTTGAAAATTGCAAAATTTTAAAAGTTTTCACCAGATTTCCAATTTTTCACAAAAAAAATTCATCCTAAATTTACCACTAACAGGAAGTACAATATGTCATGAAACAAATCTCAGAATCGCTGCGATTCATTGAAGTATTCCAGAGTTATTACCTTTTAAAGTGACACTGGTCAGAATTCTAAACTTTGGTCTGGTTAGAAAGGTCAAAATTGGCATTACCAGTATGAGACATGTAGACCAGGAAAGCAGACTATCATGTCTCACACTGGTAATGCCTCATTTCATTTAAAATAATCTTGAGACAGATTCTCAGGGAGATACAGTATATGTCCCACCGATAATTCTTAAGAGCTCACTTTAAGATTAAGAAAAAGGTGTATTTCTATGGAATAAGATATTTAATCACAGATATCAAGTATCATTTCATTTAGCTCATGACCTACATGCCTATATATTTGGCTTAGAAGGCTTGCACACTACGACATCACAAGCCGATGCTTGGGATGCCGAGCACAATAGTCCCCGCCACCTTCGCAGCTGCGATATTTTGTGATAGCTGCCATACCGAACATTATCGCTATGACAGCTTCACATGCACTCACCTGCCCTGCGACGTCTCTCTGGCCGGCGACCCGCCTCCTTATTAAGGGGGCTGGTCGTGCAGCGTCATAGTGAAGTCACACGGCAGGCGGCCAATAGAAGCGGAGGGACGGAGATGAGCAGGACGTAAATATCCCGCCCACCTCTGTCCTTCCGCATAGCCGACGTGCGCCGCAGGACGCAGGTAGGAGTTGTTCCTCGCTCCTGCGGCTTCACACACAGCGATGTGTGCTGCCGCAGGAACAAGGAACAACATTGTAACATCGGTCCTTCCGAAATTATGGAAATGACTGAAGCTACACTGATGATACGATTTTGACGCTTTTGCGCTCGTTAATCGTATCAAAAAGGATTTACACACTACGATATCGAGAGTGACGCCAGATGTGCGTCACTTTCAATTTGACCCCACCGACATTGCACCTGCGATGTCGTAGTTGGCAAAGTGCCCCTTAGTTGCGTGTCCCAATACTTTTCTATGTAGCACGTTTCCAGCTGAATGGTGCTCTTTTACCAAATTTGAAAATACATGATTTTGTAATATTTTGGCAGAAGATGTTAATGAAATAAGATGCTATGTGTTGGAATCTGTGACGTAAATTGTAGACAAAATGCAAGAATTGCGGACACTTCTTAATCTTGTAGTCTGAACTGGTGCCAACTGAACATAGCATACATTATCAAAAATAGCAGTTGCACTCAAGTGGAGGGAAGGAGAAAAAACAAAGAGATGTATATGGTGGACATTGGAATGTGAAAATGCATTACTGCAAAGAAACATGAAAAATTTGTAAACACTTTTGGGAGAAAAAATAAGTTAGTCTGCAAATAAAATCGGCAAACTTTGAGCCCAGTTTCAACGCCAAGGTAATACTCTCAACTGGGTCCTGATATTTTCATGTCATTCCTGACCTCTTTTAAGGTCTAGAGAAGAACCTGAAAAAGGAAAATTAAAACACCTGAGGTTACTGGGAGAAATGCGCAGACAAAGGACATGACTCTATAACATAAAATAGAAGAATTGCTGGCAGTTCCTAATCTTCTAGTCTGAACTGGTGTAAACTGAACATAGCATAGATTATCAAAAATTACAGTTGCACTCAAGTGTAGGGAAGGCAAAAAAACAAAGATGTATATGGTGAACAGAAATTTAGATTAGGATCCAGTTGAGAGATACACCTTGGCATGGTAACTGGGTTCAATTAAACTCAGCCAATTTTATTTGCAAAATAACTTTTTTTCCCCAAAAAATGTTTTCACATATTTTATATTTTCTTTGCAGTAATGCATTTTCACATTTCAATGTTCACAATATATATCTCTTTGCTTTTTCTCCCTCCCTCCACTTGAGTGTAACAGGGTTTTTTTTATAATGTATGCTATGTTCAGTTTGCACCAGTTCAGAAGAGAAGATATGGAAGTGTCGGCAATTCTTGTATTTTGTATTATGGAGTCATGTCCTTTGTCTGTGCACTCCTCCCAGTGACCATAGGTGTTTTAATTTTCCTTTTGCAGGTTCTTCTCTAGCCCTTATAAAGAGGTCAGGAATGACACGAAAAGAGTCAGAAATTTAGATTAGAACCCAGTTGAGAGTTACACGTTGGCGTGGTAACTGGGCTCAAGTAAACTTGGCCAATTTATTTTACAAAATAACTCATTTTTTTCCCCAAAAATGTTTTCAAATTTTTAATGTTTTCTTTGCATTAATGCATTTTCATGTTCTAATGTTCAGCATATACATCTCTTTGTTTTTTCTCCTTCCCTCCACTTGAGTGCAACTGCTATTTTTGATAATGTAAATTGTAGCTAGTCAATCATTTTACTAGCATGTTGTGATAATGTATTGAACTTACATTGTGTTTTTGGAGTCCTGCAGAAATGTTCTAACTAAAAGTGGAAACAAATGTATTACACATAGTGTTCTAGACGAGTACATTCATTCTTATAAAGACACCATAACTTTTAGAAAAAGGAAAATGCACCATAGACAATTAAATTCTTCCAGCTATAGCAAATAATAATTTCCCCTTATGTGACCCTCTAAGACTAAATGTAATAATTATAATGGATAACTCAGGAATATTTTTGCGTGTAGCAAAGACACAACTGAACCCAGTTAATAGGTAATAAAGTTTGTATTGTAACCAGAATTGGACTAGGTACCGGAGGAACCACCAGTAATATCAGGTCTGGCTGCTGTTACTTGCATTGATCTCCGGAGCACTCACCTGAGCTCCGGAGTGCAGCCTAGAGTGAACTCAGAGTTTGCAGGACTGAACCGCGACCATCGACTGATTACACTGCAATTGCGGTTCAGTTCATGTCAGAGTTGCGGACAGGCCGGGCTGAACTCCGGAGCTCAGGTGACAGCTTCAGATCTCAGCCAGGCCTGTCCGCAGCTGTCATTAACTGAACCACAATCGCTGTGGAATCAGTCAGCACTCGTGGTTCAGTCCTGCAAACCCTGATTTCAGTCCAGGCTGCACTCTGGAGCTCAGATGAGAGCTTCGGTGATCAATCCAGGTAACCACAGCCAGGGCTGGTATTACTGGAGGTTCCTCCGGTAGCCAGTCCGACACTAATTGTAACACATGGTGATAACAAGCTAAGTGCAAAGGGAAACAATCAAGTCCATAAACACACAGAGAAAATATCAAATGAAGCTTTTAAGGAAAGTCTCTTGAAAACCACCCAGGATTATGCCATCTAGCAGTACAGTCTTTTAAGCTCCATAAGGAAGTCTCTGAAAGTCCAGAATCAGATGCAGAGCAGTTTACTAAAGTCCAGAACAAGATGCAGAGCAGTTCACTAGAGTTCAGAACCAGATGCAGAGCAGTTTACTAAGTCCAGAACAGTCTTGTGCTCTGCTACTGCATCTATTCAATCATGGAAGCAACAGAGCACTTAATTAAGCAAACTAGCTTACGTGTCAACAAAGACAGGTCAGGCAAGAGCCACAGAGAGGGCAAGGCATTAGCAGCTGGGAGCAGCAGGCAGGCTGGCAGCAAGTGAAGGTAGCAAAACCTCTGATCAGCAGCAACGGGAGCATCAAACAGGAATTGCAGATTAGGTGGAGGAACTTGAGATACCACTAAGAGCAAAAAACCAGGCAGAATACTCAAGCAGAGGACTATAGGCTGGACTGAGGTTTATAAAGGCAGGAGGAAAAAAAAACACATGGAGAGAAATGAAGCAGAGGACGCCATATTGGAAGAGGACAAAAATGCCCAAAAGTTAATCAGAATAACCGGAGTCCTGACACTAAAATATAGTGGCCAATTTTTCTGTGGGCACCTCCAAATTTTAATTATTTTTTTATCTTTTGTGTAGTTATCATTACTTTACAGATATCATCATCCCATCAGTATGTCTTTGGAGTGTGGTTAGAAACAGCGGTAGAACATATGGACTTTTTGGAGATGTCCACCGTGGGATTTGAACCCAAGGCCAGGCAATGCTGCAGGACTAACCACTGAGCCACGCTAATTATCTGCCATTTTTCAGCCAGGACCATTCTAAACAAACATGGCAGAGACGACTAGTCTTATATCAGATGTTAGCACGCTCAATATCTGATATTGATCAGCATCCATCCCATAGGAGCTAACATGGACCCTCGTCACTGCTTCATCTTTCAAGAAAGACAATTTCTGTCTGTCTATATGATTTTTTTTCTGTTTTCTTTATTTTTGTCCAAATGTTGATTACGTAATGTTACGCTTATGCTCTTTGTTTGATAAAAGAAAAAAACAAAGCAAATTGACTTTATAAATAATGCAATTGGCTCCGCAACTAAACTTAGCAGATTGCAGCTTCTTGACGCTGTTCTCATTTAGCTTCTATCCCTTGTTGAATAGGGTTATGTGCTCAAATGCCTGAGCGAGGCACCTCCGTTTACTCTCTATGTAGGTCAGTTCTAAGGCTTTTATACTGCAGTTGTGCATTTACTATTGAAAAAATAAAGGTTTTAATTTCTCCTAAATAGCCAATTTAATGAATTACACTTTTCGATGATCGAGTAGTTCGGTGTTTAGCAATAAGTGTAATTTGTCCATTATACTCAATGCCATAATATCTTTCTGTCATTTCAGAAAACAAATGGCTTTCATTGTTGGCAAAAAGCAGTTTGATTAGAAGCCCGTGGGGATGGAAGCAAATAACATCCTAAAGAAACACACACACACATATATATATATATATATATATATATATATATATATATATATATAAAATACTAATATATATATATATATATATATATATATATATATATATATATATATATGTATATATATGTATATTATAACAAAACCCGGCGAAAACACTTAAAAAAACTTAAAAAGCCCATAAAAGCTGTAGAATAGATCCTAGCCTGGAGATATTCCACTTATGGGCTTACACTGAACTTATGAGGAGAAACGGAATACATCAAAAAGCTTCTTTTTTTTTAATGAATTGACGTTAGAATGATTCTACAGACCACTAGGTGGCAATAATATTCTGTTTTTCAAACTTTTTCAAATTTCTTTGCTTTTTTGTTGTATTCATTAAATAAACAAAGTGGATTTTTTTGGGGGCGAAGAATGGTTATAAAAACATAAATGTAGCTGTGTGGGTAAAATGTCTGCGAAATTCCATATTGGATCTAAAAAGCTTGAAAATGTTGCACTTTTTCGCATCAAGAATGAGTGGACTTTCCAAATTAAAAAAAATAATGTTCTATAATAGACAAACTTATGGTAATAATTAATTTTGTGTTTTTAGGTTTTGTTCATTAAAGAGAACTTGTTAGCACCATTTTGAAAGAAGTGAGTTGATACACACGGCACTTCTGGGGTGGTGCTCAAGTAGGGTACAAAACCGTCTCAAGTAGATGTAGAAACATGGCACTCAAGATAAATGTGAATAAGGGTCTGTTATTGAGGAGAACTTGTAGGACAAGAACAAGCACAGACGTTTTGATCAAAGACCTTCATCAGTGTGCATGCAGAGGGTCCTCAGAAGGTATAGCGACTTGGCAACTGGCGTAACGCATTGCCACATAGACGGTGGTGGACACCGCGTCATACCTGACTATGCCAGTTACAAAGTTTCTATACCTTCTGAGTACAAAGCTCAAGCCCAAACTTTTCCGCGTAACTGTTGGTTTGCAGGTTTTGACCCCCAACGTCGAATCTTTTTCAGGTTGCAAAAACAAAAGATGGCTTGGATGAAGATGCCGTGATCCACAAGCCAAGTTCAAAAATATGTCATCATTTGAAATAAATAATTAAAAAATAAAAAATGCAATACCTACATACATTTTAAGCATAGTAATTAACCACTTTAGTACTGTAAAGTTTACCATCCTTTTTGCCAACGTTTTGAATGGCTACATTCAGATGTCCATAACTTCTTGTTGTCACCATACAGTGGCATTTAAAAGTTTGAAAACCCATGTTTAAAATTACTGTTATTGTGAACAGTTAAGCAAGTTGAAGATGAAATGATGAAATGATCTTCTGAAAGACAGAAGGTTATAAATGACACATTTGCTTTGTATTTTAGGCCACAAAAATTATTAATTTTTCATCTCTTACTTTTGAAAATTAACAAAAAAGGAAAATGGGCTGTTTCAAAATTTTGGCATCAGTATACCAAAGCACCCTCTTTGGCAAGTATCACAGTTTGTTATCGCTTTTTGTAGCCAAGCAAGAGTCTTTAAATTCTTCTTCAAGGGATTTTCATCTATTCATCCATGGACACGTCTTCCAGTTCTGTGAGCTTCCTAGCTCGTCTTGCATGCACTGCTCTTTTGAGGTCTTGCCACTGATTTTTAGTAATGTTCAGATCAGAGGACTATGAGGGTCATTGTAAGACCTTCAGCTTACGCCTTTTGAGGATTATGTGTGTGGATTTTGATGTGTGTTTAAGATCATTATCCATTTTTAGAAGCCATCTTCTTTTTACATGCCACTGTACATGCCTCTGTAGACATATGAAGGCATGGTTATTTTTATGTATGAAGCGAATTACCGTATTTTTCGGTTTATAGGATGCCCCAGATTACAAGACGCACCCCAAATTTAAAAATAATTTTAAATGTTAAAACGAGAGTCCGTCTTATAATCCTAGTATATCTTAATCCTAATGCTTACCAGGGGAGAGCAATGGTGGTGATGGAGCAGCTCAGGAAGGTCACAGGAGGCAAGGTCAGCGATGCTGCAGGCTCACAGGAGGGGGTATTGTGGCTCAGGAGGGTCAGTGGATGGAGGGTGGCAATACTGCAGCCTCGGAGGTGTTGCGACGGAGAGCACCATTGATCTGCTGGCGTGCTGTGGGGGTGTCACTGCAGTGGAGCGACTCAGGAGGGTCACAGGACGGGTTGTCGGGGTGTCGCTGCAGTGGCTGGCACCTGAACTGACTACAGGCTCCATTGAATCGCACGCGGTTGACTCGATGGACTTAAATAAAATGGTCGCAGGGGCGACGCATGTGCAGAAAGGCCTCCGCGGCCATTTTCTTGCAGTCCATTGTGTCAATCTGCACACTCGCCAACTCCACAGCCATTTTCTTGAAGTTCATCGCGACAACTGCGGGGGATTCAATAGCGTCCACAGTCAGATCAGGCGCTAGCCTCCGAGACACTGCAGTGACACTTTCAGTATTGCCGATCCTGTCTCCTATGACTTTGCTCCACCACCTCTGCCCCGATAAGCCATATCCGCATTGTAAGATGCACCCCCATTTAACCCCCAGTTTTGGTGGTAAAAAGTGTGTCTTACAATCCAGAAAATGCGGTATATTTTTTGTGACACCAATTTGGCGGCAAATATTGCTAGAGTGGCTGACTGATAATGTATTACTTTTCTTCTTGTTTAGACTTGCGGTATTTCCTTTGTATTTAATTTTGTTTTTAGAAAATATAAATTATTGATTAACTTTTATTTCCTAATTTTTTAGGGTTAGGTGGAGACTAAATGAAGGACTAAACTTTGATGCAAATTGAATATTCCTTATTTTGCTCTTGGGGTCTCTGCAGACCCTAGTGGATAATAAACATAGGGTATAAAAAAGAGAATTAGTACTCACCTGTCCCACTATTTCAAAAGCCCTCTGCCCTGTCCTCTTTGCTATCTCTTTTTGCTTTGCTGCTTTGCACACAGCCTCTTTGACCTGCTTTGCTATATTTCAGGGACTATGGGACTGAGTAGAGCTCTTACATCACTGCGCTCCATGTTATTCCAATGTGCTTCATAAGCAGAGATGAGCGAAACTTTGGAGGTTTGGTTCTCTAAGTACATTCAAACCTTAGATAAGGTTCAGTGTGTGACCCTGACCGGAACCAAACCTGAATGGAAATCAGTAATTGGGCATTTTGTGTCTCTGCCCACATACAGCCAGCCATAAGCAGAACACTTCGCAGGAAGGGTGGACACGGTTTTTCAAATTTGTTTTGTTTCTGTGTGCACACTGCATCTGATCACACGTATTTTACCCCAAATTTGAGCCGTTCAAACACTGCACATGGCTTGCACAGGACTGGGCATCACTCATACCCAAGCACTCCACTGCTCACTTGAGTGGTTTGCACTCGTAACTCACTCGAACTTCGAACCCGATCCTTGTTTTTTTGGAAGTCGGTTTCCGAACCCGAATCTCGTACCTGAGGTTCACTCATCTCTATTCATGAGCATCCAATTGTGCATCCTCCTAAAATGCTTATTAAGCCTCAGTTGACTGTGATATCACAACGTGTGCAGTGGCAGCAAGGCGCTCAGTGTCTACTTGGTAATGGAATCCTTGGCGTAGAGCAATGCAGGTCAAATTTTGCTCTATTTGTGTGGAAAATATTGCAAAAAAACCCTGCATTTTGAGAACATTGATTTTTGTAAAATTCGAGGAGAAATCAATTTTAGAGGATTAACTTCACCCATTGCACAGCTTTCTCATCTATCTAACTATCCCTCTATCTATCTATCTATCTATCTATCTATTTATCTATCGAGCATTGGGATCTATGATTTTTAGGATTGCAAAAGAAGCTCATATAAAATAAAATATATAAAGTAACAAAGCCGTATATACTCCAATCATGTCATTATTCTTCTGTCATTCAGGTCTATAGCTTTCTTTTTGGTAAAGAACACTTTAATCTTATTCTCAAAACTAGGACACAACTTCATAAGATTTTGAAGTTACTTTGAAGTTATTTTTGCTTTGTAACAGAAAATGAACTGTGTCAATGGCAACTTTTATTTTGTGTTGTTTGACACTTACTGTATATACTGGTTATATACGTCCTGGCTTTATTCCTGTGGTTATATTATTATATTAAATATTACGCTTCAGCACTCAATTTCAAATCCTCAATTTTGATCTTAGTGGACAAGTTACTTTACAGTCAAGGTTCTTGACCAATTTGACTTATAATTAAATATTGCAATTTTTTAATTGAATTGTTCGAAAAAATTGGTCAAAAAAATTGTGTCCTTGTGTGTATATATTGTTATTGTACCCACTAGTGTGCTGTTTTTTCATTCCCTCTCATCTGGAAGTGTAACATCCTAATTCTAATAGTGTCCTAAATGCATAATAAATCTGACTTAAAATTAATTTTTTACCTGTTTTTCGGCTTTGACATTTGTAACATCTGAGAGCAGCATTATGTAAGGACAGAGACCCTGATTCCATTGATGTTTCACTTACTAGGCTGCTTGCTGCAGTTTTGATTAAAATCTGTTTTATCTGCTGGAGTCAGATATAATAATAATAATAATAATAATTTTATTTATATATAGCAACAAAATATTCTGCAGCACTTTAGAATTAAGCGGGTACATGTACATACAATAAATACAAAGTAAATTAACAAATAGTTTAACAGTTACAGTGAGGACCCTTCTATTTATTTAATATATTTCATTTTTTATACACATATATCACCATTAATTCCACAGCACTTTACATAAATCATCACTGTCCCCCATAGGGTTCACAATCTGCATTCCATGTCAGTTTATTTCTTTGGAGTGTGGGAGGAAACCGGAGAACTCGGAGGAAACTCCCGCAAACATGAGGAGAACAAGGCTCACAGTTTGGTAAGGTTAGGGTTTACTAACTGTAATATGTTGCATTTGGTGATTTTATACAATATCTGATTGATAAGTGGAGCATCATGCTTAAATCTATAGGATTTTGGTTGGCTTCATTGGTTCACCTGTTTTATCAAGGTACTTGTCCTCTGAATACAGTAGGAGAATGGATTAGCTTATTCTTCTCATAAATTCGTCCAAGTGTGGTTGACAGTGGTGGGTTCACTCCCGTAATGTCCCCGGTGACACCCCTGTATCGCTAATAATTTAAAAAGTCCAGTTATAATAACAGAATTTCCTTTAAAGAGCAGTAAATCTAAATATAATTATTTATTATTATTTATTATAATAGCGTCATTTATTCCATGGCAGTTTACGAGTGAAAGAGGGTATACGTACAACAATCATTAACAATACAAAACAGACTGGTATAGGAGGAGAGAGGACCCTGCCCGCGAGGGCTCACAGTCTACAGGGAATGGGTGATGGTACAATAGGTGAGGACAGAGCTGGTTGCGCACTGGTGTACTGGACTGAGGGTTATTGTAGTTTGTAGGCTTGTTGGAAGAGGTGGGTCTTCAGGTTCTTCTTGAAGCTTTCCACGGTAGTGGAGAGTCTGATGTGCTGAGGTAGAGCGTTCCAGAGTATGGGGGATGCACGGGAGAAATCTTGTATGCGATTGTGGGAAGAGGAGATAAGAGAGAAGTAGAGAAGGAGATCTTGTCAGGATCTGAGGTTATGTGTAGGTAGGTACCGGGACACAAGGTCACAGATGTATGGAGGAGACAGGTTGTGCATGGCTTTGTATGTCATGGTTAACGTTTTGAACTATCAAGTCTCAGTAAGTTTCTATCCATCATAACTTTCCATCTCCCTTGACTTTTTCCACACCTTTTAGTAGCATTTAGTATTATGGATTATGAAGACATTACTAATCTGTTTAACAAATATTCCCCCATGTTTCACCAGGACCCAATTTTTCCTAAAATTTTGTGTGGGGGTGTCCGATGCGTGGCTAAAAAAACCTAGGGATTTAGGCATTTTTTTGTCACTTAGCTCCTTTTGCTGTACAAGAATGGAACCGTCACGGTTAAAGCATAAAAGTTGCTACAAATGTGGACTAAGTAGATGTGGCTTGTGTAAATTCAATCATAAAACTGATTCCTTTCAAAATAAAAGCTTGGATAAAAAATATACTATTAAAAGTTATATCAATTGGAATATTGCACATGTTGTCTATATGGCAACATGTGTGGTTTGTGACCTATATTATATAGGTTGTACCAATCGTGCGATGAAGAAAAGGTTGTCCAAGCATATTACCGCGTCTAGTCCTGAGTCTGGTAGCTCTTGACGTCCCACCTCCGGTTTATCCAAACACTTTTATGAGGTACATGGGGGCAACTTAAGTTCTCTTAGGGTGAAGGGAATTTAAAGAGTCTCCAGGCCTTCTAGAGGAGGTGACAGGAATGCTTACTCTTCGAGAGAAAAGCGTTTTGGATCCTGGTCCTCAATGCACATCTCCTGGATGAATTACCGCAACGATTTACAGTATTTATTAGTCTGTTGTCATAGATTAATGAATAAGTTATTAGGCTATATTTGGCCATTATTTATAGTTTATAGACAGATTATTAAGGATATTGATTGTGTGAACTTATTATTATTTTTTTCATTTATATGTATTTAGAATGAGTTGGATAAATTAACTTAGGAAACTCAACTACATGTTTATGGATATGAGTGAATTTCAAACATTTATATCCTCCTAAAAACTGTGTGTTCATTGACTGGATTTAAACGTAGGATTTGATGTCATTATTATATCCAAAAGATATTGTAGTGAAGTCGATTACTTCTGTTAGTGATTTGCACCATTACTTTTTCTTTTTTGACTTTGCTTGTACCTTTTTATACAATTTCGAACAGTATGTTAATAATGGATTGGGCTGATTAATATGGATATAATTGTATGTATGTATACTGCTGCAGTTAATTCATGTGGTTTCTATAAGTATTTATTATGTTTTTGGAATTTATGGGAATGTTCGCTTTCTTTATTACTATGTCAAATACCTTTGTTGCATCAAATCATTCAAACATATATATACAGAATAGGAGGTTGCAATAGTCCAGCAGGCGGGAAACAATAAGACCATGCACTAGTTTTTTTGCAGCTTCTTGGGAACCTGCAAATTGATCTATATATATACAGTGTGCCCTTTCATATGCTGTCCACCGCCTTTAACTTGAGAACGGCGGCAGCTATAGGCATAGAAGGGGTGTCTAGGTATAGTAAAGTAGCCATGTGCTACGCAATGAAGCCACCTATTGTGCCACCTGATGGAAAACAATGAAGTTAGCATTTTTATCTTAAAAACAGAATGAGATAGAGAAAAAAAGGGAATTAACAAATTGTAGGGCATCATCAATTCAATACGAATCGACGCCTTGCATACAGAAATGCTATGATATGAAACCCATGACCACCCAAAAACATTGAATGCTGGTAACGCATATGGCGCTCATTGAATTTTGATGCTCAAAGTGTCCCCCGTCAGCTGCAATGCACATCTGGACTCTGGACAGCATACTGTATCTTGCTACACATTGTGCAATATGGTAGTTGACACGTTTGCACAAGCATCTGTGATACGTTGTCGTAGGTCCTGCAATGTTGGTGGAGGGGTCGCATACACCTGCTGTTTGATGTGACCTCACAGAAAGAAGTCCAATGGGGTCAGGTCAGGTGAGCGTGGAGGCCACTCCACGCAGCCACCATACCCAATGACTTGTAGGAAGGTCTCCATGAGGTATCGCTTGACGTCCGCAGCCTTGTGAGTTTTACACATTCTAATCATAGCATTTCTGTATGCTAGGTGTCGATTCGTATTGAATTGATGATGCCTTAAAACTTTGTAATTCACTTTTTTTTCTCTTTCTTGCTTCATTTTCGAGATAAAAATGCTAACTCCGTTGTTTTCTACCAGGTGGCGCAATAGGTGTTTTCATTGGATAGCGCATGGCTACTTTACTATTCCTAGACACAACTTCTATTACTATAGCTGTCGCCACTCTCCAGGTAATGGCGGTGGACAGGATATGGGTGGACACACTGTATATATATATATATATATATATATATATATATATATGTATGTATATATATATAAAATATATATACAGTACAGGCCAAAAGTTTGAACACACCTTCTCATCTCTAGAACAACTATTAAGAGGAGACTTTGTGCAGCAGGCCTTCATGGTAAAATAGCTGCTAGGAAACCACTGCTAAGGACAGACAACAAGCAGAAGAGACTTGTTTGGGCTAAAGAACACAAGGAATGGACATTAGACCAGTGGAAATCTGTGCCTCGGTCTGATGAGTCCAAATTTGAGATCTTTGGATCCAACCACCGTGTCTTTGTAGAAAAGGTGAACGGATGGACTCTACATGCCTGGTTCCCACTGTGAAGCATGGAGGAGGAGATGTGATGGTGTGAGGGTGGTTTGCTGGTGACACTGTTGGGGATTTATTCAAAATTGAAGGCATACAGAACCAGCATGCCTACCACAGCATCTTGCAGTGGTGTGCTATTAAATCCGGTTTGCATTTAGTTGGACCATAATTTATTTTTTAACAGGACATTCACCCCAAACACACCTCCAGGCTGTGTAAGGGCTATTTGATAAAGAAGGAGAGTGATGGGGTGCTACGACCTGGTCTCCACAGTCACCAGACCTGAACCCAATCGAGATGGTTTGGGGTGAGCCTGACCGCGGAGTGAAGGCAAAAGGGCCAGCAAGTGCTAAGCATCTCTGGGAACTCCTTCAAGAGTGTTGGAAAACCATTTCCGGTGACTACCTCTTGAAGCTCATCAAGAGAATGCCAAGAGTGTGCAAAACAGTAATCAAAGCAAAAGGTGGCTACTTTGAAGAACCTGGAATATAAGACATATTTTCAGTTGCTCCACAGTTTTTTAAGTATTGCATTCCACATGTTTTAATTCATAGTTTTGATGCCTTCAATGTGAATCTACAATTTTAAAAGAAATGAAAATAAAGAAAACTCTTTGAATGAGGAGGTGTGTCCAAACCTTTCGTCTGTACTGTATATATATATATATATATATATATATATATATATATATATATATATATATATAAATTTGCAGATTCCCAAGAAGCTGCAAAAAAACTAGTGCATGCTCTTATTGTCTCCCTCCTGGACTATTGCAACCTCCTGTTCTGTGGCCTCACTTCTAACAGTCTCGCACACCTAATGTGCTTTCAGCATTCTGCCTTTCCTCTGTTCTGTGTACCTTACAGTAATAATAATATAGATTTTAGCTGTAATTTCACTCACAATGTATTGTGCATTCTTTGCCACAAGAGAATTCAGTCCTTACACTCTACAACCATCGATGTGCAAGTGCCTGCGGCAGAAAGTAAATGAAAATTTAGACATGTAATGAAGACTTTCAAGTGAGCCACTCCGAAATCTATAATATTGTCAGATGTTAGAATTGTTCTGGCTTCAATAGGATCAGGATTGCAATCAGCCCTGATTCATAATAAATTTTCTATTAGATTTGTAGAGGAAAATGAGAAGACTTCTTTTTCATAGTCTCGGAAGAAATGTGCTAATAACTCTTGAAATCTTGAGGTTGCGAAAAATTTGTAATTGTAATTTAAGAAATAATGGATTTCTGTATTTGTTTCATTTCCAGGCTGTTAACATATGATTTACTAAAGATTTGTGTGACTATTATATCACAGTCAGATCATACACTCAAGACTGGAAATTAAAGCTGCATGGTAGAACCAAGGGCAGTCACTTTTGACTTTTAAAATATTAGAAATAATTTTATTTATTTTCTTTTTAAAGTCACATACATTTTGAGAATGTTAAACTGGACACATTATATGACTGAATAGCTGAGTAAAATATAATTATTTTTTTTTAAATTTTATTCTGTGTTGTGGATATATTAGCTTGTAAAATTTAGGTTCTAATTTATGAAATAGTTCAGGTAGTAATTACCAGATAATTGTCTATGGGGGCACGTACTTCTTCCTTTGCATAAGGTTGACCAACCATAATCAAGTATACACATCAATTTCTGAAAAAATGCCATTATTCTTAATATAAACACTGACCTACTCTGGGTATAAGGCCTAGGACACAGGGTGTGAAAATCGGAGCGAGTAGGATACGATAAAATCGCATTCCACCCTGACCAATATTAGCCCTTGTGTCAGCACCCATGAGCGATTATTTTCTCAGCCCTAATCGGACCGAGAAAACAAGTGCAGCATGCTGCGACTGTAATGCGATCCAGATTTCTCTCGCACCCATTTAAGTCTATGGGGCGAGAGAAAAATCGCACTGCACTCACAGTACACCGGTGTTCCGCAAGTGCAGGGTGAGAATGGGAAAAGCTGGCTACGGAGGAGAGAGGGAGATAAATCCCTCCCTTCCACAGTGCCAAACCGCCCCTCCTCAGTGCCGGCCCTCCCCTCCTCAGTGCCGACCCGCCCCCCGCAGCTGAGGTCCGATCGCATGATGGGACCTCAGTCGCAGTGACACTCGCATGACACTCGGCTCCTGCTGTGCAGCCAGCGTGAGCCGAGTGTCATGCGAGGATCGCAGTAGATGCCCATGTGGCCCTGGCCTAATGTGAATCCTATAGAAAAAGGGGAGTGATAGGTCCAAGAGAATAATTCCAAATTCAGAGAATTTTTCTTTATAAAAATACAAATTATATTTTACACAGAATTAAATAGACATACAATAAAAATAACAAGGTCAGAAGAGCTACAGTGCAGACGGACAGAATCAGCATCACCCTCTTCTACCCCACCACCATAGTAGGACCAGGGCCAACGTGACATGACAACCCATATATAGAGTTAATAAGCAAAGTGTTAACCTCAAGGCATGAGTTGTACATATAATAGGATCAGAACCGATCCATATAACTCAGCCCAAGGAGGGATGGAGAGAATTCAAATGCCAGCTCCATTGATCTGATAAAGTACCCGATGATGGCCATGGTGATGGCCCCCGAGGAAGCCCTACTCTAAACGCGCGTCAGGGTCTGGTTTCGCTTCCACTCTTCTCCCATTAGTCATGACTATTATGGCTGAGTGAGATGGTGCCCTATTGAGCACCGTCCATATTATGTTCACTTTCATTTTGCTCACCGGGTACTTTATCAGATAATTGGAACTGGCATTTCCATTCTCTCCATCCATACTTGGGCTGAGTTATATGGATCGGTTCTGATCCTATTGTATGTACAACTCATGTCCTGAGGTTAAAATTGTGCTTATTAACTTTATGTGTACCTATCTACAACAACTATATATGGGTTGTCATGTCACGTTGGCTCTGGTCCTACTATGGTAGTGGAGTAGAAGAGGGTGGTGCTGATCCTGTCCATCTGCACTGTAGCTCTTCTGACCTTGTTATTTTTATTGTATGTTTGTTTAATTCTGTGTAAAATAAATTTTTTATTTTTAGAAAGAAAAATTGTCTGAATTTGGAATTATTCTCTTGGACCAATCATAATCAAGTAGTCTCATGCAGGAGAGAAGAACATACGTCCTGTCCACACTAATATCTGCAGTTAGAGAACAGAATTCTGCCACTCCTGTTTATGCTGAAATAAAGAATGTTTATTTGTTTATACAAGAATATAACGTTTCAGTCCTACAATCGGACCTTCTTCAGACCTAAATTGAGTAGTTATAACAGAGGTATGCAGACTGTGTTACATATGAACCAGGTATAAGGTAGAGATTAATGGCTATTTGGAGGACCTGAAGGATGTGCTACTTACCTTGCTGTGACACATCATCCTGGTCCTCCAACTAGCATAAACGGGAGTGCCAGATTTTTGTTCTCTAACTGCAAAGATTAGTGTGGAGAGGAGGTATGTTTTTTTCTTCTGCATGAGACTACTTAATTATGATTGGTCAACCTTATGCAATGGAAGAAGTATATGCCCCATAGACAAATCTCTGGTAATGACTACTTGAACTATTTCATAAATTAGAACCTAAACTTTACAAGCTTATATCTCCACAACAGAGAATAAAAATTAAACAAATAAATTATATTTTAGTAGTAGGGCAAAAAAAATTATATTTTTCTACAATCATATAAACATTTCTTATCTGAGCCTAAATGGGGGTACCAGATTTTTGTTCTCTGGGAGTTGGGAGTTGTATCCCTTCTGAGCATCCTGGTCTATGCATATGAGAGGAGTGACATAGATGATATCAAGACTAATCTCTGCAGTTACTGTGTAGACATAAATCGGAGCTGATGTATGTATTTGTCAAGCTTTGATTTTGGGAATAGACCAGGTGACCTCTTGCTGCATGGTTAGTTTCCCTCTCTGCTAAGCTACAAACTGTTTCAGTCTCTGTCCAACTGCTGATTGTTCTTTTGCCTTTTCTTAACTTTCTTGACTATGCTTCTGTTTCAGGAGTCTCCACTTGACAATTTGGTTCTGTCCTATCAAATTTTGGGAGGGTCTATTTCTACTTACCTTGTGCCAGCCTTCTTTGCTGGCTATATTTCCAGGTGGATATGTGGTTGGAGGTCCAGCTATTCAGCTTAGAGTTTATACTGCATGTTAAATCCCAGTTGTTTTCCTTTCAAATAATCTATGAATGATTCCTCTCCTGTCACCCATTCCTTTTCTCTTAGTTTTGGTGTCTGGGAGATTTGTCATATTACACTTGTTTATAGATTCTTCTTATTTTCTTCTGTTTGTCCATGGTTACTATTTAAACATGTTCCTAGACCTGTGCCTCATCCTCTAGATATGTGTGTTTTGTTTTTCTGTTATCCTTGTTTTTGTGCAACATATTGATTAGAGTTATGGAGCAGTAAAGGGCTCTAAGGGCTAGCCAATGCATATTATTAGGGTGCCAACCTCCATCGTAGGACAGGGGCAAATCTGGGTCAGATTATTGGCTATCCTGGTTTTATTAGAAACCTGTTGGGCGCAGGTGTTGTGTTTCTTCTGTTTTGTATCTAATAATTCTAATGTGTGAGCATAGTTGTACCAGTATCATCATAAACATTTAGAGCTCTTATCACATGGCAGTCAGTGTGGGGGGATGGTGAGAGATGACAGCACTGTAAAATGTAATCTGGAAGAGATATTAATGATATATAACTGAACTCTGCTCTAGCTCTACACATTAGCTGCAGAGATCAATGAAGAGAATAGGATGTGTTAATTTCTCTGATGAATAATACTGCCTGCTTATGATTGATCAAAAACATGCAGAGGAAGAAGTAAACAGCTCCAAGACAAATTCTCTAGCAACACCCAGTTGAGCAATAAAATTATAAAATTATAATCTAAAGAAACAAATATATTCCCAATAGAAAGGAGAAATAAAAAATAAAGAAATTAAAAAATCAAAGAACTATATTTTACTCAGCTCTGCAGCCACTATTCCATGACATGGCCATTTTAACATGGTAAAACTGGTGACAAGTCCTCTTTAAGTTAATGCTAGAAATTAGCGAACCCGAAGTTTGATGTTCCATGTTCGCACCGAACATGGACTTTGCAGAAAACACAATTCGGGTTTGGAGTTTGGGTGATTTACGTATCCAAACCACTCATGCGAGCATTGTTGTGCACGGTTATGATCGATAATCACCCTAGTGCGAGCCGCTTGCAGTGTTTAAATGGCTTGAACTGGGGGAAACAACATTGTGATCGAACGTAGTGTGCACCCCCAAAAAAAAATGGAAAACTCCGCCCAACTGCCCCCAGAAGCAATATGTTTATGACTGGCTGCATATGGGTGGAGACCCAAACTGCCGAATTAATGACTTTCATTGCGGTTCAGGTCAAGTCTAGGTCCCCAACCGAACTTTATCTAAAGTCCAGCTGAACCCCAATCAGTGACCTCATCTTGAGAACTTTCCTCACAGCTGGATGAAGTCAATGTTGCAGCCGTAGTGCCAAGCCCTAGGACCTGGGCTCACCATTGATCTCTAAACACAGAGATCACAGCACTGCAGTTGTCAATGATGTGACTGCTCTGCTCTGATCACAGTAAGTACCAGTGACTGAGGAATATTGTAACACAGTACAATAAAATGATTGCCAACCTCCACCTATAGCAATGAACTTGTTAGTCCAGTGGGCACAGCTCACAGCTAAGGCAGCTGCAAGGAAAGAGATAGGGTCAGTCCCCCAACAATTGTCCTATGGGCTATGGCTGCTGTATTTGATGTAAGTGTGCTCTTATACTTACACATAAGCAAATAACAATAAAAGCCCTCCTCAGTTTGGTAAAAAAGTAATACAAATATATAATAACATAATCATCACATAATTACAAATTATTTGTAAAGCAAAGAAAAAAACTGATATTCTTTTTTTGAATAGTCTACAAATCCCCAAAAGTTCTATATTCTTTGTTAACATAAGTATTAAGAAACTCTAAAAACTGTATAATTGCACAGTGAAATGCTCAGCAGTAATTGTAGAATTGAGAAGTGTATTTATATGATGCCAACAAAACCAAGCCATTCTTGCCAAATCTTACGTCCATTCTGGCCAATTGAAACAGGTAATTTATATTTCCCATTTTGCAAGAAAAAAATAAAAAGGAGAAATCCTGTATATACAAAAAAGCAGACGTTTCTTTGAACTGACAATACAGTCTGTAAAAATGAATGATGAGGATTAAAGCAATCTACAGCGACGCAGAAAATAAAGAGGTATAGGCCTGGCCTGGAGCCATCCATTGCCAAGGCTCGCTCTGTTCCTTCAGCAGTTGGTGTGTTTTCTATGAGATACATGCAGCTTACAGGCAGTCTACTATCATGTTACCGTAAAACATGCTCAATATTTGCTTTTTTTTGCTCTGCCAAGTGGTGTGCCAAGATATGATAACAATGAAAGCAGCCATAATGTTATGGATAAAGGATTTTTCCTTTAGGATTTCTTCCAAACTGTCTGACTTACTAGAAGGCCATTGCATTCATATGCAGAAATGACATTTTCTATCTGAATTTCTGAAATGAAGCTCAAGTGTTATAAGTTGGCGTTAGTGAATAGTAAACAGCCACAGATAAGAGCTTTTACATTTTAAATGGTATCTATTATCCTAAATACTTGTTACATGCAACATTGACTTGTCAGAAGTTTTGATCACAGAGGTCTCAAGTATTGATGAGTAGAGTTGAGCGAGTACTAAAATGCTCGATGGCTTGTGTTGAGCAGCTCAGACGCTCTGAAAGGTCTTAACTCGAGTAACAAGTAGGGATAAGCAATCCGGTAGTCTGTGTTCATGCCGAACACCCATTTTACAAAAAAACCCGAGAGTTTGGGTGCTTTACATATGCAGATCACTCACACGAGCAGCACTGTGTCAGGAACGTTTATTGTTGAGTCCAGTGTGAGCTGCTTGCAGTGTTTGATAGGTTCGCACTTGGGGTAACAATAGCATTATCAGATGTAGTGCGTAACCTGAAAGAAAAATAGAAAAACCACACCCACCCTCCCCTGGAAGTGTTCTGCTTATGGTTGGCTTCATGTAGGTGGAGATCTGAACTGCCAATCAGTGACTTCCAATAGCTTAAGTCCAAAGCTGTAGAGATTCGGCTTGGTTGCACCCACTAAACTTCCACGGGTTCATTCATCTTTAGTAACGAGTATAATGGAAGTCAATGATTGAGCAGTTTGGCTCTCTGCCCACATACAGCCAACCATAAACAAAGAATTTCTTGGGGAAGTAATTTTCTTTTTTTTTATATACACTACATTCGATAATGTTATTTCAACCCCTGTGAGAGTCATTCAAAGAAGACAAATGGCTCTTGCTGGGGTGACTGTAGACATTATGCAGTAAAGCGAGCCTGTGCTTTGTGGTCATTGTTGCACAGATGATACATCTGAGAACCAGCAATATACAGCCAAGCACCGCGAGTACCTGAGCAGCCCGATGCTCAATCGAGTGCCAAACAGTGGCAAGCATGCTTGCAAAACACTAGTAATGAGCAAACACTATCATGCTTGGGTGCTTGGTACTCTTAAGGCTGGGGCCACACGGGGATTTCTGCGATCCCCTCACATGACACTCAGCTCACGCTGGCAATACAGCAGAGCTGAGTGTCATGCGAGTGTCCCTGCGACTGAGGTCCGACCGTGCGAGCGGACCACAGCTGCGGGGGGCGGGCCAGCTCTGAGGAGGGGCGGGTCATTGCTGCAGAGGGGAGGGCCGGCACTGTGGAGGGGAGGGATTTATCTCCCTCACTCCTCCGTAGCCGGCTATTGCCATTCTCGCACTGCACTCACATTAAACCGGTGTACCACAAGTGCAGTGCATACATTTGAATAGGTGCGAGAGAAAGAGTCTCGCATTACAATCGCAGCATACTGCGATTGTTTTCTCGGTCCGATTAGGACAGAGAAAATAATCAGTCATGGGTGCTGACACATAGGCTAATATTGGTCCCAGTGGAATGCGATTTTTTATCCCACTCTTTCCTGCTGTGTGGCTTAGGGCGGCTTTGCACGTTGCGACATTGCACGTGCGATGTCAATGGGGTCAAATCGAAAGTGACGCACATCCGGCGTTGCAGTCGATATCGCAACGTGCAAATCCTTTATGATACGATGAACGAGCGCAAAAGCGTCGTTATCATATCATCGCTACAGCCTCCGACATTTCCATAATGCCGGTGCAGCGACAGGTACGATGTTGTTCCTCGCTCCTGCGGCAGCACACATCGCTGTGTGTAAAGCCGCAGGAGCGAGGAGCTTCACCTTACCTGCCGCCGGCTGCAATGAGAAGGACGAAGGTGGGCGGGATGTTTACATCCTGCTCATCTCCGCCCCTCCACTTCAATTGGCCGCCTGCTGTGTGACGTCGCTGTGACGCCGCACGACCCGCCCCCTTAGGAAGGAGGCGGGTCGCCGGCCAGAGGGACGTCGCACGGCAGGTATGTGCGTGTGAAACTGCCGTAGCGATAATAATCGCTACAGCAGCTTTCACTAGATATTGCACGTGCGACGGGGGCGGGACTATCGCTACAGCATCGGTAACACATTGTTACCGATGTCGCAGCGTGCAAAGCCTGCCTTAGGCCTTAAGAGGAGTTGGAGGCTCTGAGGGGTGAAACACAAGTACTCAGTGATGACATTGATTATTATGGGGTCCACCTTCAGTAGCTACGTGTTTGGTTTTAGGACTCAGGCAGATCCAATAACACTGATTTATATCCATCTGCTGTTATTTTCATCAGGTATACAAAAGATACATTATGGACATTAATTTAATATGTCTGCTTCTAAGAATGGAAGGACTGAACACAGATGTGCATGTATAAGGGCTCGCTCACACAAACTAGAACAATCCAATAGAAAAAGGACCTTTATTTTTTACAATGTACCGATTTCGGACTCAAATTGAAGCATGCTGTAATTCTTCTCATACCGAATACATCTGACAAAACCCAAAAAACACACAGATTTGTACTGCCTGATTAAATGATAAATGACATTGGTCCCTTTTTCATAATCGTGTGTGAAAATGGCCATAACCTGATGGAAGCTTTAAAGTTTTGCAAGCTAAAACACATATCATGCCTGACAAGTGCTCAACTTAGTGGTTTTGTGGCTTCTGAAAGCTTACCCAGATTTGCCTGAGCTACTTGTCAAGGTATACCCATTTACACAAGTCAACTACAGCTGCCGTCTGTCTAGCAGTGCTTCAGCAGCGCTTGCAAGTGCGACTTCACTGACTGATTTGCAACAAGACCATGAACTGTAACTCAACATTATATATGTAGGCAAGGCTTTGTGAGAAGCAGAGGGTAGTAGTTGAATACCTACTCCAACATTCCTGTCAGTATTCCAGTCAGCCTCCACACATAAAAACAGACGGCTGGACATTGATGTCTGACATCTGTGAGGTTCTTTAAAACTTTGAGCAATTAACCAAGATGGTGAGCGATGATGATGCCATGCTCAGTGTAACCATCCTGCTTCTGTGTCTACACAAGTGCTTGCTGCTGACAATTAAAGAGGAAGTTTTGCATGCAGACCAGATGAAGATGGAGGTAGGTGGTACACAGGGTGGTACTACTCAACTCCTCATTTTATCTTCTTAACATGTATTGGATGATAATGAGGAGGAAGCTGAGTAAGAAAAACAGGAAATGGTTTCCTGCATTACAGAGGGACACCATCTTCATCCCATCTATTCAGTGTGGATGGTCGGAACAGCAGGAGCAGGAGGCAGAGAGGGAGGAAGCGATGTAGATTCATCCTAAAGGTGTTGACAGCGAAGTCTTTCCTGTTGGAAGTCTTATACACATTTTATGTACTTCCTTTCCCGTGACTCTCGCGTTATAGGCATTTTGGCCAACACCAATTACGGGTTGTTCACTCTTCTCAAGCCACACTACAAGGAATACTTTCCATCTTTCCTTCCTGTGGTCGAGAGGGTTACTAAAATGGTGCAATACAAGAAAGTCATTGTTGAAAAAATTCCCATGTGACAACACTGGCAGCAGAGGTCATAGTTCTTTTGACAAAAAAGGAGTATAAAGGAGGGAGACATAGAGCAGGACCAACAAAGGCAGGGAAACACTATCAAAGGTTGAGGCATATTTGTTAGACTCTCCCAGCACCCAAGCCCTGATGAGCAGGATACTCTGACAAGGAGGGAAAAGTTTATGAAGATGTTGAAGGATTACTTAATTGACTGTACCACCATAGTCTGTGATTCCTCTGTACCGTGCAACTATTGGTTATCCAAGCTGGACTTGTGACATAAACTATCCCTTTAAGTATTGGAGGTGCTGGCCTGCCTTGCTTCTAACGTTTTGTGACAGGGAGGTTATGATCCCTTCAGGGACACAATAACTGATAGGCGCATCCACCTGTCAACTGAAAATGCTGACAGGCTTACTATTGTCAAAATGAACAAGGCCTGGATTGGCCTAGACTCCTCAACCCATTTGGATGACAGCAGTGGAACATAAAGCCAATTAATATTTTACCTTTTTTCTGGTGTATTCCCACCCAAGAAGGGTATATGGTTTCTTCTTTCTCTTTCACCATATAAACAGGATCATTGGTAACGCTTAATCTTCATTTTTCCAGGGTGTGTATGATGCTGTCCTACATCATATTTACAGGATGTCTATGAGGCCTACCTCTTACATTGGCTTACATACATAGATGTATACTCCCCAGGGGTAAATGTTTCTCAGCCCTTGCACTTAATGCATAGGCTTTACTACTGTAAGATTCCCAACCTTTTTAAAATTGTCAAAAAATGTACTCAGTGGCCCTCCCCTACATGGCTTCCAGGGTGTATTGCAATCCCAACTTTAAATCAATATGGTGAAATATGGTGAGAGATGGCCCAACTATTAAGGGTATGCTTACACATTGCATTTTTGCTATTTTGCATTTTTTTTGCTGAATTTTTCCTGGGTTTTATGCAAATTAAAAGATGAGTTTTACAGTACCAGCAAAAGCTAGGAGATTTCTTAAATCTAATGCACACAAGTGTTTTTTTTCTTGACTGAAATGGGAAAGTGCTGCAGTTTTCAAGTAAGCAGTATATCAATTCTTTTAGCATTTTTGCAGCTTTTTTTCAACATTGAAAGCAATGAAAAAGTGCAAAAACGCTACATGTGAACATAGCATAAGAGGTAGAGGAGGCATTTTTTTTGCTCTCTTTAATTTGGCATATATACATGTCATTTTACAAAGTAGAATGTTTCCACACATTTTTTCCTGTAAAATCCATTTTATCTTTGGTTTTGTATGTCTCATTGTCACTCCGTAAAAGTGGTGAAATACTCTGACAACATTGTTCACAGCAGCACAGCAGAGGGTCAGATATGCATCCCGGTGTCTTTCCCATGCTGTTCCCATTCCAATTGAGTGATTTTTACTGCCCCTCCAAACCTCCTGGGATGGTCTGCTGTAAAAATGCTTGAGTTTCCCATTGACTTCCATTATACTCATTACTCAGGTTGTGCCCATCCGCGTGTCTAACCTGCTCGATTTAAGTGACAAGCACTCAAGTCATCAACATGAAAGGAAGGCTACAGCCGCCACTCACTCCCTATTTATTAATATAAGTCTGAAAATGGAAAGAGTAAAGCCAGCACTGACTGGGTGTGGGGTTCGCGTGATCTCTGGGAGTGCGAATGTCGGCACTGAGGGAAGGGCACCGGTAGCAGAGTATAAGTTTTTTCTTTTAACAATTGCATCCTGTTCTTCCATTCAATAAAAAATAGTGGCATGCCGACCGTAAACCATGAAGATTCGGTCCAAATATTTCTAGACCTACAGTAACTGTAAATAGATAGGTAGATGAATGATAGATTTGAGATGTGAAGGCCATTGTCCCTTTCACAACAGTGTCACACTGGCAGGTTCTCTGTGGAATACATATTGCCATTATTTTGAATAATAATTGGTTCAGCTTTATGATATTCAGCCACATGCGTTCCCCATTATTCTTCATTGACAGCTATCATTATTTCCTCAGCACAATCTGGCATTAGTTGTAGAAAAAGCTTTTAGTTCAACAATGAAACTTGTCTTTCAGTTTATTTGCAATTGTCTAGAATAGGCTATGACATTTCCCAGTGCCCGAATCTGACCATCTCCTCTTGAGAATAATAGTGACTGACCCCCGGCTGAACAACTGCAGATATTTCAGTGGGAGGTATAATGAAGTCTTCCATGAGTCCGACATGGAGGGGCATCGAGCGAGCGCTGGTGACAGCTTTCCTTGTACAACAGCTATTTCATCTGGACAGGATATCAGTTTAAAACAGCAATACATCTAGTGCTGACAATGCCTGAAATACAGTCTTTTCTTAATATATACATACATGGAATAAATGCTGCTAGAATAATAAATAATAATTGTATATATATAGATATTAATATATATATATATATATATATATATATATATATATATATATATATATATATATATATATATATATATATATATATATATTATTTTATTTTTTTACAAACCGATAAAGTATCTATCCTTGCCTTTCTGTCAAACTCCACATTTCTATTTTTTATTACGAAAAATTAGACAAGTAGGAACTGCACAGATGATTTAAAAACATCCAGCAACTGTAGAGTTAAGGCAGCAGCAAGAGACAGGAAGTATCCAGCAGTGTGAGCCAGGTGATGTTGGGAAGCAGGGAGTGTGTATCCATTTGTCTTTCTGCAAAAAAAGAGCAATGATCAGAAAGTGTAGTGTATGTATCCTGAAAAGAGTCACACTACAGATGCCAGCCAGTCCAGGAAAGACTATCAGGAGTGGAGATTAGTCAGGACACTTAAAAAGCAAACTCTGTGCAGCAAAAGGATAAAGGAGAGAAGTGACCAGTACAGGATCCATCCCTCCCCTCTCACCTCACTGCATGATAAGGTACAGTGTTCTTCTCTGTGAACAGACTGTCATGTGTGTTATTCTTGAAGTCCTATGTGAGGATTATTAAAGCTTCCATCCACCACTACCTGGAACTGTGTGTTATATAGCTGTGTGCTTGCTGGAAACTGATACATCACCTCATGTATAGAAGATGCTGATTAAAGGGAACCTATCACCAGGATTTCTGTATATAAGTTAAAGCCAGTGCTATACTGGCACTATCAGGCTGATTCTCTACATACCTGTAGTGGTCAGCTCAGATGTTTAGGTTTTGAAATCCAAAAAAGTAAAGTTTATAAAATTAGCTGCTTGTTGAGTGGCAGTTGCAATGGAGCAGATCATATATTCATAGTTATCCCCTCCCCCTGTTAGAATTAGCATAATTATTATACAAACAATTCACTTTGTTGCAGCACCTGTGTGAGGTCATACCCATGTCACCAGAAGGGGTGGGGCCTCAGACAACAAAACTGGATAACTGTTCCTTTAACCAGATAGTTCTCTGTTACGAGGGGGACCCAGGGAAGCGTGCCAAGATGGGAAATGGACTGCTTCCGCCGGTCAAGGTCCACTGTGCGGTGTAAGGGACCACCGCTATGGTGGGTGAAGAGTGAGCGGGTTGCTGCTAGCGATCGTCTGGAATGTCACAGACGATCTATGTACACCGATCTGCCCTAACCCCTGAGGGTTGTATGGCACAGATCTCACGGCTCGGTGTACCTGTTGCACGGGGAAGCACAGAGGTGCCCACGCACGTGTGCCAGTGGAAGTCACGAGAATATGGCACGAGGGTAGCACAGAGGTGCCCACGCACGTGTGCTTTCAATAACCAGGTGAGTCCAATGGAGACTTGAGGAGCTCACCTGGGACAGGAACACGGCCTGTTGACGGGGGTACTGCCGGAGCAGCAAGGCAGGAACACGGCCTGCAAACGAGGTACTGCCGGAGCAGCAAGGGCCAAGCCCACAAGAGACAGTAATGCCTGAGCAGTGGCATGGCAGCACGCTGCCAGACATCCAAACATAGAAGGACGGTCGCGCGCCGCCATGATGGCAGGGGGAGCTTTTAAGGAGGTGCAGCTCCACCCGAGGGCGGGCGCGAGGCGGAGATGATGGACTTGACCCAATCAGGGTCCACGACGTCCCAGCCTGGCCAGTCAGGATTCACCACGTCACCAGCCTTGTCATCAAGCCGTGTGACGTCAGTGAGCGAATCAGGACCCACCACGCATTGCACATGCTCACCCTCCTGCCTCTGGGAAATAGAGGCGGGATCCTCGGTCTCACAATGTGCAGAGATAACGGGAATCTCACTGCTGCCCTGAGCAGTAAACCTCTGCACATTGCGCAGCCTCGCAGACCTTCGGGGCCGCTGAGCAGGAGAGTCTGCGGCAGGCCAAGAATGGGAGACCGCTTCACTCCTTGTAACAGGAGAACCACTAGGTGTCACCCTTCTGCTGCCTCTCTGAGAAGGTATCTCCTGCACACTGCGCAGTCTGGCAGACCTTTGGCGCTGCTGAGCAGGAGTGCTCGTGGCAGGCAAGGAATGGGAGACTGCCTCAGTCCTTGCCTCAGGAGAGCCACGAGATGTAACAGTTCTCTCCCCACGTTTATGAAGATGGGAATCTACCAGTCCAGCAAAATGGAGTGGGGAGCAGCTGCCCTGGACCGCACTTGTTATTCATCCTACATACTGTAAATAGTCTCTAGCTATACTTTAAAAGTATGATTTCTCTGAAAACCATCAGTATTTCAGAGAGAATCGTGCACTACTGCAATAACGTGTTTTTGATTCTACCCATGGTTCACTTTAAAGGGTTATTAACACAATTAAAACTCATCATCTATCCACAGGATAGAAGATTGCTTACTGATTCTTGGTGGTTTGATTGCAGACACAACCAGCTATCCAAATAACAGGGTACTGCATTGACTGTCTGGAATAGAACAGAGGTGCTTATTCTCAAACTCTGCTCTATTCATTGTGTGTTCGACTGATAGGAATAGTAAAGCTCTGTACTCACCTATTTCTGGCAGTCCAATGTACTATAATTGAGAGGAAGTAAAAAATGACTCTCTCTACATCCAAGACAGGGCTCTACAGACCACTATCCTGGGAATCACTGGGGCAGTCGGACCACCATCGTAAAGCAATTTATTTCCTATACTATATAAGGCCCCCTTCACACGTCCGTGAAACACGTGCGTGTTTGGTCCGTTTCCGTATATACCGGAGACACGGCCAAACGTGCACCAATGTTAATCTATGATTGTGGTCACACGTCCGTTATTTCATTATGTCCGTGTGTGCGTGTCCGTGATCCGTATGTGTTTGCGTTTTTCACGGATGCATGTCCGTTATCTGCACGGAGCACGCACACGTGGACATAATGAAAGTCTATGGGTATGTGCACACACGTTAGTAAACACGTATGCATCTACCTATAGTCCGTGTCCGTTTGGTGTTTTTATTTCTAGTGATGTCGGCTATTCTTTCTATTTCTGTGTATGTCGGTCAATCTCCCTGAGTCCGTCGGTCGGTCTCTCTGTCTCTCTGTCGGTCTCTCTGTCTGTCTGTCCCTCTCTCACAGTCTGTCGGTCAGTTTCCCCCCCTCTCTCATACTTACCGTTCCCCGATCTCCGGCGCAGCGCTGCACGGCATTCACACTGCTCCGGCGGCTTTTACTATTTTGAAAAAGCCGGCCGCTCATTAAACAATCTCCTATTCCCTGCTTTCCCCGCCCACCGGCGCCTATGATTGGTTGCAGTGAGACACGCCCCCACGCTGAGTGACAGGTGTCACACTGCACCCAATCACAGCAGCCGGTGGGCGTGTCTATACTGTGCAGTAAAATAAATAAATAATTAAAAAAAAACGGCGTGCGGTTCCCCCCAATTTTAATGCCAGCCAGATAAAGCCATACGGCTGAAGGCTGGTATTCTCAGGATGGGGAGCTCCACGTTATGGGGAGCCCCCCACCCTAACAATATCAGTCAGCAGCCGCCCAGAATTGCCGCATACATTATATGCGACAGTTCTGGGGCTGTACCCCCCGGCTCTTCCCGATTTGCCCTGGTGCTTTGGCAAATCGGGGTAATAAGGAGTTATTGGCAGCCCATAGCTGCCACTAAATCCTAGATTAATCATGTCAGGCGTCTATGAGACACCCTCCATGATTAATCTGTAAATTACAGTAAATAAACACACACACACCAGAAAAAATCCTTTATTAGAAATAAAAAACACACACATATACCCTGGTTCACCACTTTAATCAGCCCCAAAAAGCCCTCCATGTCCGGCGTAATCCAGGATGCTCCAGCGTCGCATCCAGCGCTGCTGCATGGAGGTGACAGGAGCTGCAGAAGACACCGCCACTCCGGTCACCTCCATGCAGCTAATGAAGACAGCCGGCGATCAGCTGAGCTGTCACTGAGGTTACCCGCGGCCACCGCTGGATCCAGTGACAGCGGGTAACCTCAGTGACAGCTCAGCTGATCGCCGGCTGTCTTCATTAGCTGCGTGGAGGTGACCGGAGCGGCGGTGTCTTCTGCAGCTCCTGTCACCTCCATGCAGCAGCGCTGGATGCGACGCTGGACCATCCTGGAGTACGCCGGACATGGAGGGCTTTTTGGGGCTGATTAAAGTGGTGAACCAGGATATATGTGTGTGTTTTTTATTTCTAATAAGGGATTTTTTCTGGTGTGTGTGTGTTTATTTACTGTAATTTACAGATTAATCATGGAGGGTGTCTCATAGACGCCTGACATGATTAATCTAGGACTTATTGGCAGCTATGGGCTGCCAATAACTCCTTATTACCCCGATTTGCCAAAGCACCAGGGCAAATCGGGAAGAGCCGGGTACAGCCCCAGAACTGTCGCATATAATGTATGCGGCAATTCTGGGCGGCTGCTGACTGATATTGTTAGGGTGGGGGGCTCCCCATAACGTGGAGCTCCCCATCCTGAAAATACCAGCCTTCAGCCGTATGGCTTTATCTGGCTGGCATTAAAATTGGGGTGAACCGCACGCCGTTTTTTTTTAATTATTTATTTATTTATTTTACTGCACAGTATAGACACGCCCACCGGCTGCTGTGATTGGGTGCAGTGTGACACCTGTCACTCAGCGTGGGGGCGTGTCTCACTGCAACCAATCATAGGCGCTGGTGGGCGGGGAAAGCAGGGAATAGGAGATTGTTTAATGAGCGGCCGGCTTTTTCAAAATAGTAAAAGCCGCCGCAGCAGTGTGAATGCCGTGCAGGGCCGCGCCGGGGATCGAGGAACGGTGAGTATGAGAGAGGGGGGGAACTTCAGTCACTCGGGGGATTAGCGGTCACCGGTGAATCCTTCACAGGTGACCGCTAATCAGTACTCGACACAGACAGAGCCGCGGTATGAGGATGAAGTCGGGTGAAGTTCACCCGAGTTCATTCTCATCGCGCAACTCTGTCTGCTGTCAGCCGACATTTATAAACGACATTGTGCATCACACACATGGACATTCCACACGGACATTCCACGTACACATACACGTTAATTCCACACGCACACACGGACGTTCTGCACACAAACACGGCTAGCATACGCAATTCACACAGGTGCCACACGGACCATAAAAACGGACACAAAAACGGGACACGGACCCGAAAAACGGCCCGTAACACACGTGCGTGTTTTTCACGGACGTGTGAAGGGGGCCTAAGGGATATCTTTAAGTTCTGGAAATACTTTATTAAGGAGAAGGAGAATATATCCAGTGGACAGGCCATGTAAAAGAAACTTATTTATTCCAAATTTTTAAAAATACAGTTAGCAGCAAAAGCAGACATGGCACCGAGAGATAACCTTGGGTAACCTCGAGGGCACCCAAGGTTATCTGTTGGTGCCATGTCTGCTGTTGCTGCTAACTGTATTTTTTAAAAAATTTGAATAAAGAAGTTTCCTTTACCAGTCCTGTCCACTGGATATATATTCTTCTTCTCTTTGGATCTTGCTGGTCCTGGCTTGGTTTTCTCTGTGCAGACATAGTGGTTTCCCCGAACATCTGATAACAGTAAGCTGCTTCCTTTTTCTTGTTTTTAATTCATCATACCTTATTAAGGACTCCGATTTCTCACCCAACAAACTCAGTCCAATATGATGTTTTCCAATGAGCCAATTTACCTGGATGACTCTGGACATGGTACTTTATTGCACATACCTATTACTTACTTTACTTTATGCTTTTTATGGTCAATTAATTATGGTCTGTACATGTGCATTGGAGCTTTCTTCTTTATTGAATTCTAGCTGTAGTACCCGGGCGTTGCCCGGGATAGTAACTGTCTCTCTGTCTCTCTCCCAGTCTCTGTCTGTCTCTTTCCCTGTCTGTCTCTGTGAGTATGTGTCTATGTCTCTTTCTGTCTCTGTATCAGTCTCTCTGTCTCTCTCTATCTCTGTGTCTCTGTCTGTCTCTATCTCTGTGTCTGTCTCTCTATCTCTATTTCTGTCTGTCTCTCTATCTCTGTGTCTCTCTGTCTCTATCTCTGTGTCTGTCTGTCTCTATCTCCGTTTCTGTCTCTTTCCCCATGTCTGTCTCTTTCCCCTTTCTCTATCTGTGCCTGTCTGTCTCTGTCTCTCTGTCTCTCAGTCTGTCTGTCTGTGTCTGTCTCTCCATCAACATCATATTACCTCACACATAAGCTTGTTATACTATCACTGTCTTTTGTTCCTATAGCAACCAATCACAGCTCCTATTAATAGCCTGTAGCTCACAGCTCCATTCACTTTAATGGAAGCATATTTTTTGGAGAGTAACTGTAAAGTGTGGGGTTACATTTTCTTGACAAAACATAGTCTATGACACTCCCTGAGTCACATGAGGTGTCTGTGCAAAATTTCGTGATGGTAAATGCGACGGTGTGGATTCCTTTAGTGGACATACACACATACATACATACATACACACATACACACATACATACACTCAGCTTTATATATTAGCTTACTTGACACTTTACGGATAGTGTCCATTCATAATTATCTCAGATATCCATCACATTTGCATCGCTCTACTGGTTATCATGTTGGTTGTATGGGTTACACTTCATTGACAATTTGCCATTTGCCAATTCTGGTGCTTGCTTACTTTATTTAATTGTCTTGTTTAGGTTTTTGTTACTTAATAATAATTTACATTGTTTAAATTTGGGAAGTACAGCCAATCTTTTGTTCTTGTTTTTCTTCTTCTATTGAATAACCCTACAGTACAAACTCAATACATGGTTTTTACATGCTAGCAAAACTTTTGACAGTTGGAAATTCCATTACAACCATTGGATAGAAAACACATAGACAAAAAGAGAATATGTTCGCCAGAAGGCTTGCCACACTCATCAGGAGGGCTTTAAACTAGAAGAAGAGGGGATGGGAGAAAAAACAGCAGACAAGAACATGCAGCAGAAGGACAAACTAATCAAGGATACTAGATGCCGTAAAGAGGACCCAAGACAGGGTAATCAGAAGGAAGCTAAGAAAAGGGGAGCAAAACTTCTTTCCTGCATGCTGACCAATGCAAGAAGCCTGACCAATAAGATGGAGGAACTGGAGCTGGTAATGTATGAGGAGAAATACGACATAGTAGGAATAACTGAGACATGGTTAGATGATAGTTATGACTGGGCGGCTAACCTGCAAGGATATGAATTGTTTAGGAGGGATCGTAAAAAAAGGAAAGGGGGTGGAGTCTGTCTATATATAAAGTCCAGTTTAAAGCCCAGACTAAGAGAAGATATTCAAGAGGGAAATGAAGAGGTGGAGTCTCTATGGGTGGAGATACAAGGAGGGAAAACTAATAAAATCCTCATAGGGGTTTGTTATAAGCCACCAAATATAACAGAAACTACTGAAAATATATTATTGAAACAAATAGACAAAGCAGCAAATCACAATGAGGTGATTATTATGGGGGACTTCAATTACCCCGATATAGACTGGGAAACTGAAACCTGCGTATCTCAGAAAGGAAACCGGTTTCTGTCAGTAACTAAGGATAATTATCTGTCCCAACTTGTGCCAGGCTCAACTAGAGGGGCAGCCCTTCTGGACTTAATTTTAAGCAACAGGCCAGATAGAATAACAGACGTACGAGTGGATGGGAACCTAGGGAACAGTGACCACAATATAATACAATTCCACTTGTCCTTTAGTAAGGTGCCTTGGAGGGGGGTTACAAAAACGCTGAATTTCAGCAAAGCAAAGTTTGATCAGCTTAGAGAAGACCTTCGCCAAATTGATTGGGACAATGTCCTCAAAAATGGGAGCACAGAAAATAAGTGGGACATTTTTAAATCGGTATTAAACACCCACTGCGGGCTAGCCATACCATACAGAAATAAAAGGGCTAGGAACAGGAGAAAACCAATGTGGCTAAATAAGGATGTAAAAGGGGCAATGAATAATAAGAAAAAGGCATTTAAAAAGCTAAAACAAGAAGGCAGCGAGGAAGCATTAAAAATATATAGAGAAAAAAATAAAATGTGTAAAAAACAAATACATTTAGCAAAAGTAGAAACTGAGAGACTCATTGCTAAGGAAAGCAAAACAAATCCCAAACTATTCTTTAATTATATAAACAGAAAAAAGATTAAAATTGATGGTGTTGGCCCTTTAAAGAATAATGAGGGTAAAATCATAGAAAGCGATGTGGGAAAAGCAAATGTTTTAAATACTTTTTTCTCAACTGTGTTCACACAGGAAAAGCATATGCCAGGGGAAATGCAGAGTGATCATGTAAATGCCCCATTAAGTATGACCTGCCTAACCCAGGAAGAAGTGCAGAACCGACTTAGTAACATTAAAATTGACAAATCACCAGGCCCTGATGGCATTCACCCTCGGGTATTAAGGGAGTTAAGTAATGTGATAGACAGGCCTCTATTCCTTTTATTTAAAGACTCTATAGAAACTGGGTCTGTTCCACTGGATTGGCGGCTAGCAAATGTGGTACCAATATTCAAAAAAGGGTGCAAAAGGGAACCTGGAAACTATAGGCCGGTAAGCTTAACATCTGTTGTGGGTAAAATGTTTGAAGGGTTTTTAAGGGATACTATTATGGAATGTCTCAATGTTAATAACTGTTTAACTCCATATCAACATGGATTTATGAAGGATCGCTCCTGTCAAACTAACCTGATCAGCTTCTATGAGGATGTAAGCTCTCACATGGACCGAGGAGAATCATTGGATGTCATTTATCTCGACTTCGGTAAAGCATTTGACACTGTCCCACATAAAAGACTGCTAAGTAAAATGAGAAAGCTTGGGCTCGGGGAAAATGTGTGTAGATGGGTAGGTAGCTGGCTTAGTGGTAGAAAACAAAGAGTGGTTATTAATGGTGCATACTCAGATTGGGCCAGGGTTACTAGTGGGGTGCCACAGGGGTCTGTATTGGGCCCCCTACTATTTAATATATTTATTAATGATCTGGTGGATGGTTTACAGAGTAAAATATCAGTATTTGCAGATGATACAAAACTATGTAAGGTAGTTAACACAAAGGAGGACAGTTTGCAACTACAGATGGATTTGAGTAAATTGGAGAATTGGGCTGAAAAATGGCAAATGAGGTTTAACACAGATAAGTGTAAGGTTATGCACATGGGAAGGAGAAACAGATGCTACGATTACTTACTAAATGGGAAACTGCTGGGGAAATCAGACATGGAAAAAGACTTAGGCATCTTAGTGAATAAGAATCTAAATTGGAGTGCCCAGTGTCAGGCAGCAGCCACCAAAGCAAATAGGGTGATGGGATGCATTAGAAGAGGTCTGGGGGCACGAGATGAAAACATCATTCTCCCTCTGTACAAATCACTAGTCAGACCACACTTGGAGTATTGTGTGCAATTTTGGGCGCCGGTGCTGAAGAAAGACATTACTGAACTTGAAAGGGTTCAGAGGCGGGCTACTAAAATAATAAATGGAATGGGTGCATTACAATACACGGAAAGGTTATCAAAATTAGGTCTATTTACTCTAGAAAAGAGAAGACTTAGGGGAGACCTAATAAATAGGTACAAATATATCAGAGGGCCATATAGAGATCTCTCCCATGATCTGTTTGTACCAAGGACTATGACAAGAACAAGGGGGCATAGTTTTCGATTGGAGGAAAGAAAATTCCTACATCAGCATAGAAGAGGGTTCTTCACGGTAAGAGCAGTGAGGCTCTGGAACTCTCTTCCTGAGGAAGTGGTGATGGCCAACTCACTGAATGAATTTAAGAGAGGAATGGATGCATTTCTTGTTAGCAAAAGTATAGAAGGTTATAAATAGCATAATCTTACAGGTAGATAGAAGAGCGACCTAGATTATTAGAGGAATGGGGGGGGCTGCAATACCAAGACAGGTTATTAAACTTGGGGTTAGTTAGTTAGGAAAAACAAAGGCTTAGGGGGATCTAATCACAATGTATAAATATATGAGGGGACAGTACAGAGACCTTTCCAAAGATCTCTTTACACCTAGGCCTGCGACTGGAACAGGGGGCATCCGCTAAGTCTTGAGGAAAGAATGTTTAATCATAATCACAGATGAGGATTCTTTACTGTACGAGCAGTGAGACTATGGAGCTCTCTGCCGTATGATATTGTAATGAGGGATTCACTAGTAAAATTTAAGCAGAGCCTGAACGCATTTCTTGAAAAATATAATATTACCAGTTATGTATATTAGATTTTATGACAGGGTGTTGATCCAGGGAACTAGTCTGATTGCCGTATGTGGAGTCAGGAAGGAATTTTTTTCCCCATTGGAGCTTATTTGACACATTGGGGTTTTTTTGCCTTCCTCTGGATCAACATGTTAGGCTACAGGTTGAACTAGATAGACTTAGAGTCTTCCTTCAACCTTAAAAACTATGAAACTATGAAACTATGAAACCTACCTTGTGACAGAGTATCAGGAAGCCATGTATTTTTTTCCAAAGCTGATCATTATTGATAAATGAAAAGTAACACTTTATGTTCAGATTATTCATAACAAATCCCAAAATATTATTCCGGTATTTGTCACGAATAACGAACCTAATGTAAGTCAGTGGGGAACCCGAGCATTTGTATTGAAGATTCCCCAGATAAATGCTCGGGTTCCCCATTGACTTGCATTAGGTTCGTTATTCATGACAAATACCGGAATACTACTTTGGGATTTGTTACAAATAATCTGAACTCGAATAGTTACTATTTGCCCATCATTACTCATCATCTCTGATCAAGTTGGTTACGATATGTTGAGCAAACAGGAAAGGTAAGAAAGGACACATTTATTATAATAAATTGTATGAGAAAACATTTCTCCCTCTTCTATTGTTGAAAAAATTAAACATATGAAAGCAGTATATGACAGAGTATATGCATTCTGTAGAGATGACCAAATGAGGCAAACTTCAAATTCAACTTTTAGCGCGTTTTTTCTCGAGAAATTTGATTTGCAATTAAGTAATTTTTTGCAAATTTAATGTCCATCATTATATTCGGGGGTATCTTCAGACCCGGGAACATAAAAAAGGTAATATGTAATAAATAAAAAAAAAATTCTTCTACCTACCTCACCATTCACCTCTCTGTCTCCTCCGCCCCTCACTACCACGCATCCAGTACTCGCTGCTTCTTCAGATCGATATTGGCAGCGCTGAAATCCACAGGATCTTAGTCACTAGGCTAAGGCTTCTGGATTTGGAAGGCCTAGTTTTAGGTACCAGTAGGTGAGGTAGATCCTCTAAGCCCTAAGTCCAGGTAAGCACATGAGCCATGGGTGTCAGAGCAGTAGACGAGTGAAGCACACAAGGCACAGACAGCAGAAGGACTAGAGCTCACAGGCATACAGTTGAGATATTGAGAACTGTAGGTAGGCAGGAGATATCCTGGAGACCACAGACAGGTAGTTGCAGTATGAGAAAATGCAGGCAGACAGGAGATGTCCTGGAGACCACAGTCAGGTAGTTGCAATAAGAGAAACTGCAGGCAGATAGGAGATGTCCTGGAGACCACAGTCCGGTAGTTGCAATATGAGAAACTGCAGGCAGGCAGGAGATGTACTGAAGACCACAGTCAGGTAGTTGCAATATGAGAAACTGCAGGCAGGCAGGAGATGTACTGGCGACCACAGACAGGCAGTTGCAATATGAGAAACTGCAAGCAGGCAGGAGATATCTTGGAGACCACAGACAGGCAGTTGCAATACCAGAAACCACAGGCAGATAAGTAACTGTAGAACTGAAAGCCACAGACAGCCAGGAAGCATCCAGGAGACAGCAGACAGGTAGGTACTGTAACTGTATAACAGGAAGACACAGGGAGCCAGGAGATGACCTAAAGGTGGCAGGCAGGTTGTGAGATACTGGTGATGACAGTCAGGTAGGTAGATGAAGAACTGGAAGCCACAGGCAAAAAGGAGATGTCCTGAAGACCGCAGACAGGTAGCAGACAAAACTCCAGAGTAACTAGAAAGTCTTAATTTGATCGAAGCCGCATGCAGACAGGAGATATCCTGGAGACGTTAGGCAGGTTGCTGTGATACAGAAACCCACAGGCATGTAGGCAGTTGAAGAACTGGAAGCCGCAGGCAAACAGGAGACATCCTGAAGATAGAAGATAGATTGCTGTGCACAGACAAGCTAAAAGTCTTAAGCCAGCTTTACACCTTACAATTAGGTGTGCGATCTCGTATGCGATGTGACACGCCCAGGTCGCATATGCGATTTAATGAGATTGCACGTAGGTCATTTATTTGCTGTCACACGTGCGTTAGTAGTCTTTTTGTAATTGATCAATATTGCGTGCGATCTTTTAGATCATGCGATTTCTGACGTATGCATTGGGCTCCCTTTTTTTTTTAAATTAAATTACAACCATCAATTGACGCAATTACGTTATTTTTTTTGTATTATAAAATACACCAGAACTATGTGCATTGCATTCAAGACTATTAAAGGCTTGCAATGCATGTTTAATCTGGAAACCCACTATAAAAATATCGCATGTGCGTTAAAATTGCAAATTTTTTTTTTCCTTTTTTTTTTTCCCTTTAATTGTCATTCTTGTTTTTGTAACTTGCTAGGTAATGGCTTGATTTTAATAATGTCTATGAATCATGGCAGTGTTTCAAGGCATTGCAGGATGCTATTTAAAGAGAGATTAAGCCGGAATGCAAGTGCGATTATTTAAATGTATGGGGATGGGCGTAAAAACTTGACGTTCAACCACACACCCGCACAGCTTCTGACGTATAAAAGTTGGATTTGCAAAACCGTATGATGGTTGTCACACGTTACAATTGACTATGTTCGTGCAACAAAACGTCCGATGTATGAGGAATAAACGACGTGTATGCGATCACCGTATTTGCGTTCAATCTTGATCGCACGTAGGTGTCACACGCAAATACGTCACGAACGATGCCGGATGTGCGTCACTTACAACTTGACCCCGACGATGGATTGAAAGATCTATTGAAGCGTGTAAAGCGGGCTTTAGGAACACTGAAGTCTTAATACCAAGACTGAGGTAAGTAGGAAGCTCATCATAAGAGAGTGTGCTTGGCTACTTGCAAAGTCCGACATGGTCCAGAAGAAATTTTAGCGGACCTGGAACTGGTGTGTAACATCTGGGAGGTTTCTGTGCATGTGATTTTTGTATAATCAAATAGAATTTCATTTCAATCAAATTTATTCACTCATTGCTAACATTATGTATGACAGTTCATTTCCTTTTTGAGGTACTCAACTATATAATATGGAAAGCTTCTCCCGCAAGCCCCTATTAATTATAATGGATTACTTTCAATACTTTCCAGAATACATAAAAGAACTTCAAAGTGAATTTCCACCAATCTATGTCCAGACACAATTTTACTGGCCTTGCTCTTTTCATATTATGCTTCAAGTCCTGGAGCCGCCATCAGAGAAGCTTAGTACACGCTACACATGTGTCCTTTCTTACCTCCTTTGTTATCCTCCTAGCTTGATATATCCCAATATAAGTGGCACTAGGTGACAAGATTTCAAGAAAAAAAACCAGTTTGCAATACTTAATCAGGAGATATTTGTGCCATATTTTACTTCGTATGGTTGTGATGTTAATTGCAGTCTGACAAGGTTTGTTGTTCATAACATTTCAGGAATGATTTTCTATCGGAACAAACTGAAGGCCATAAAGAAATTGGCAAGAAGGACATAGGTGGACAAATATGTATGTTTGATCTTCTGAATATAGGAAACACTAGTACAGCCTACGTTGGCTGTGAGTGTATGGAGCAGGCTTAGGATCTCAGGCTTCTTTAGGCCTTGTACCGTTTTCCGGTATGTGTGGTTTCTGCCCTTTTTCACATTTAAAATTTATGATGATCTTCACACCTTCATATTTTTACACTGTCCATGTGAACCACTTGTGTGTCCATGTGATCTACACGAAGACATGTCCATTATTAATTGGCAGCATGGATACATGGACCCATTTTTAAGTCAATGGGTCTTTGAAAAATGCGTACAGCACATGGAGGACATCTATGTGACATCTGTGTGCTATCCGTGTGCTGTAT
This sequence comes from Anomaloglossus baeobatrachus, assembly GCF_048569485.1. NCBI lineage: Eukaryota > Metazoa > Chordata > Amphibia > Anura > Aromobatidae > Anomaloglossus > Anomaloglossus baeobatrachus. Next base: position 56,589,508 of record NC_134354.1, read on the forward strand.
GTGTTTAACATTGCAAATTATAGGAGAAGCTTTGTAAATTCATTCTTCCTTTAACCATACTGTGGAGAAACACGCATAGCAGAAAAATGACATACAGAGGAAACATGGCACATGGATGACACACACGTACACACGGATGGCCACACAGATGGACACATCCTTGCAACATGTTCATTTTTTAAACAGACTTGTGAAAAAGGCCTTAAGGCCTCGTTATACGAAATGACATATGTAACGAGAAATCGCTGGGATCACGGAATTCGTGACGCACATCCGTTCTCGTTAGCGACGTCGTTGCTAGTGACACCTACGAGCGACCACTAACAATCAAAAATACTCACCTAATGATTGATTGTTGACACATTGTTCATTTCCCAAATATCGTTGCTGGTGCAGGACGCAGGTTGTTGGTCGTTCCTGACGCAGCATAGATCGCTACGTGGGACACGCCGGGAATGACGAACAACAACGTACCTGTGTCCTGCCGGCAACGAGGTGGGCGTGTCGTTAATGCGGCTGATCTCCGCCCCTCCGCTTCTATTGGCGGGCTGCTTTGTGATGTCGCTGTGACGGTGCCCAAACCTCCCCCTTAAAAAAAAGGTTGTTCGTTGCCCACAGCGACATCGATAGGAAGGTAAGTATGTTTGATGCATCCTAGCAATATTGTGCGCCACGGGCAGTGATTTGCCCGTGACGCACAAATGACGGAGGCGGGTGCTTATTTGAGCGACAGTGATATTGCTGCGTGTAAAGCAGCCTTTAGGCCTCTTTCATCAGTCGGCGGAAAAAACACATTTTTCACGGACGTTTTGAAGGTGCATATGGCCCATCCGTGTACCATGATTTTGGCACACATGTGTTCTCTGTGTGCTATCTGTGATAGCACACGGAGATCAGGAAATTTTTACTCACCTGTCCTTTGTGTTGTTGTCCATGGTGCTGCTGTCTCTGGCGCTGCTGCTTCCGGGTCCGCGGTGCATTGAATGCAATGAACATAATGAGTGGGCCCTGAAGCAAGTGACAGCAGCACTGGAGACAAGTGAGTATAGAAAATAATTTTATTTCAAAGTTACGTGGTTTCTCCGGTATGTGTCACACGGATCACACCACTGTGTGGTCCGTGTGATATCAGTGCAGCCGGAGAAAACGGAATTGTCTCCATACGGACACCCAGTCCTTGTGAAAACACTGATGTGTGCACAGACCCATTAATTTTAATGGGTCTAAGTATGTCCGTGTCTCCAGTAAATATGAAAGCGGACGTCATATGTACCAGAATCACTGATGTGGGAAAGGGGCCTTAAACAGGGTACCGGTTGTGTTATTCTTGCCTCTAGCAGCAGCTTCTGGAGGTCGCAGTTACTTTCTAACCATTTAGATTCAGCTATTAGTCTCTGAAAGAGTTACTTTAAGTACTATTATGGTGACAACCTCAGACACATCTATATTCCTTAACATAAGGGCTCGACTATGCTGTCAAGTTTCCTTTTTGGCTGCAGGTGCTCTTTAAGAAGACTTTTATGATTAAATTAGTCTGGTAGACCAAATAAATCAGCCTACAGTGGAGAACGTCTCCATCACGGCAGGGGATGTTGTTTTAGATCAATGACATTTTGTGGATTTGACCAGAAGTGATAACGCGGCTCTATTAATAACTCGGCTGAACCTAGAACGCAGGAATTAGAGTCGCTAAATGGCGAGTGTAAATTATTAAACCATATTTAACACTTGTCATAAATTACCTGGGGGTCTTTAAGCACAAGCAGACATTTACGCCTCATTTTCAGTCATGCAAATTCTTGTTACTAAATTATGATAACATGCTCAAGTTTACTCTAATAAATTATTTCCAAATATTTTCTGCTCTAGGGATTGCAAAATAAATAAAATAAGTACAAAATAGTGTATCCTTATTTGACATTTGTTCACTTTATTTGGGATTCTTAGCAATATACTATAAGATTGATTTAAGAGTTATTTCCAATTTCTTAGAAAATTGCAATGTGATCATTAAATCAAACAACTTAGGTTATGTGTTTGTTATTAAAATTAATTTCCTGTTTCAAGAATGGAGTCATTTATTTATTTAATTGTTTATGGCTCATTGCTTAGGAAACAGGCCACCCATTACGAACATGCAGAGTGCTTACAAGCTATTTCCAAAAGAGCTTGTGAACAATGCACTGAGGATAGCCATAATTATTGGAGCACACTCTCAGCTCCTGATCACTGCCAGCTTCAGTGTTACTAATGCTGCAGAGTCAAAAGTGCCCTATATAGCAGCATCAATGAGTGCACAGTCTTCGCCAGCAACACAATAATACTGCTGGTCTGTAAGAGTGGTGGACTGTGACTGTCGTGTTCCAACTCCTGAAGACACAAATTGTGTCGGTTAGTATAGTCATATAGTGATGGTTAGCTGCTTGTGGATGTAACCATGGGCACCTAAGATGCAATGTCCTACACATGAGGTAAGAGACATGGCTATATCAGGAGAACTATACTACTGTACATTACTAATTGAAGGTATTTGCTAATATTATTTTTATTCCATCTTTTACATATTGGGATAGGATCTTGGAGACAGGAATACCCCTTTAAGTGTTGGGGCTAGCCCACTCTGGGAGGGGTCAGCTGAAAAGGAAAGTGACTGTTCATTCTAGTAAATGTCAGTGAAGGCCTAGTGATATCACCTGAAGAAAACAACAGTGGATTGTTGAAATGCGTTGTAGTTATAAGAGACCGTTATTAAAGTCTTGTTTCTAAAATAATCCTCTGGCAGATATCTTTATTAGCGCTCCAACAGACCGAATAGCTATTTTTTCTATTCACATATTCCCTTCAAGGGAAATTCGGCAGGAGCTGCTTTAATGATAGGAGTCTGCCCAGAGCAACAGAGATCTTGCTGGACGTGGATGCTAGAACGGGAACTCCGTGACCTGAGGTGTCGGTGCAGACTAGTGGTGTCAGGCGATCTGCAAGCCCGGATCAAGTTACCCCACACACAGCACTTGAGGGAGGGGAAGTTGATTGCCTCCTAAAAAATCTTAAACTCTTTACTGGGGTTGTGCAGGGGTCGTACAACCAAAAAAGGTGAGCAGTGACAATAAGTAATAACACTTTACTATTCACAGGTGCTTCTCATTGCGCCTTTTCTTCTTTAATTATACAGTGAAGGCCTAGTGAGCACACAAGCCAGACATGTAGTCAGTCTGCCATGAAGGTCACATACTGTGGGTGGATTTGTGGCAATGGATAAAAGGAGACAAAAGGCAAGATAGCATGAACCTCGAGTGTGGCATGAGACATAGGACACATGGAACCTTAGCATCCAGACCGCTTAAACCGTCATGGTACAGTGTGACTTCTACTGGTTCAAGACTCTAGTGGCCAGACGCTTTAACTCTCAAGGTGCTGGGTTTACCTCTACCAGCGTGTTAACAAGGTCAACCAACCGAATGGTTTCCCGCTAAACATCCAGGAGTGTAAAGTTTTTTTCCAGTCATTATGTGACCTCTAGGAGTTTGGATATGGGACTGCAAGAAGGGAAGGTGACCATCACGGTGTTCACTGTAACACTGGACTCGGTTGCACTGAGACTCACCAGCCCAGATTGATCTGAGGCAACACAGAGGGAAGTTAAACTGTGTCTCTTAATTAATGCTGAATAAAACTGTAATGTGCTGGAATATATGTTTCCTCCATATGGAACGTAAAGTTGTGAAAGAAAATTAACCGTACAGTAACGGATTGTGGCTTAACGTAAAATGTTGGTTTCCTCGTGAGTGCGAGACGTCATTCGTTCCTGGTCAGGCGACGTCAACAACATTATGCAGCCTACATGGGTTCCCAGCCCACAAGGCGAAAGTCTACATAGCCAGCCAGGACCAGGTATTTAATAAAACGTGGCAGGGCTCCCGGAGTCAGTCCATAGCCTATGACTACCAACACTTGCCCCTCTACAGGTCCACAATGTCAATAAAGCATCAGCACATTGGCTGCTAGCAAATAAGGAGACAGATGAAGGTAGAATGCCTTGCTCCTGAAACGATGTTATGGGGCAAACCTTTCAGCTATAAATGATATATTTAGCTCGGTAAGAGAACGTTTATTACACAAACAACCCGTTGATTGTAATGAGTTACATGGAGTATGTAAAGAAGTATTCCTTTAAACAGAAATGATTATCTCTCTATCATATAAAAGATAACAGCTAGTGGTTACTTGGTGGTCTCACCGATGAGGCCACCATCAATTGCCAGAAGTAGAGTAAGTTACTGCTCGATTGATCTAGTGGCAAGTTATCTGCCTGCAAAAGAAAAGGATCGGGTGAATAAATTTAAACTCCCTGATCCTTACCAATAAACAGATTGGAGGGTTGGCCCTTCCCGCCAAAATTATCTGAGTGGGTTTCCAAACTCTTGCATACGAATGGAGCTGCTGCCTATGAGAATGAAGAAGATAACTAAGCACTGCTAGTGCTGCTCTCTACTATCGACATCAGTTCTACAGAGCTTGATCATTGGTCCATTCGAATAGGAGACAAGAGACACTCATTTTGGTGAACAGTTGGGTTCCAAGTATCCTATGGCAGAAGATAATTTGCTATTGAAAAAGTGGTATTTTATTTTTTCTATGTTGGTGCTAATAGAGAATTAAATAGAGATGAACAAGTTAATTTGAATTTCAAGAAATTTGTGATTTCATGCAAATATGAATACTTTTACGATCATTTTCCAATTCACAAAAAAAGAAAAAAATTGCTTGGCATTCTTTGCCACACTGCTGAAGCATCAGAGAGCTCTTATAGTCAGCAAGGTCCTCTCTCTCTCCTGTAGAGTATAAGCTCTTATAGTCAGCGGGGTCCTCTCTCTCTCCTGTAGAGTGGAAGCACTTATGGTCAGCGAGGTCCTCTCCCTCTCTCCTGTAGTTTGGAAGCTGTTATGGTCAGTGGGGTCTTCTCTCTCCTGTAGAGTGTAAGCTCTTATGCTTAATGGGGTCCTCTCTCTCCTGTAGAGTGTAAGCTCCTATGATCAGTGGGGTCCTCTGTCTCCTGAAGAGTGTAAACTCTTATGCTTAGTGGGGTCCTCTCTGTAGAGTGTAAGCTCCTATGATTAGTGGGGTCCTCACTCTCCTGAAGAGTGTAAGCTCTGATGCTTAATGGGGTCCTCTCTCTCCTGTAGAGTGTAAGCTCCTATGATCAGTGGGGTCCTCTCCCTCCTGAAGATTGTAAGCTCTTATGCTTAGTGGGATCCTCTCTCCCCTGTAGAGTGTAAGCTCCTATGATCAGTGGGGTTCTCTCTCTCCTGTAGAGTGTAAGCTCCTATGATCAGTGGGGTTCTCTCTCTCCTGTACAGTGTAAGCTCCTATGATCAGTGGGGTCCTCTCTCTCCTTTAAAGTGTAAGCTCTTATGCTTAGTGGGATCTTCTCTCTCCTGTAGAGAATAAGTTCCTATGATCAGCAGGATTGTCTCTCTCTTTCTTCTGTAGAGTGGAAGTTCTTATGATTAGTATGGTCCTCTCTCTCTTTCTTCTGTAGAGTGGAAGGTCTTATGCTTTTTAGGGTCCTCTCTCTCTCTTGTAGAATGTAACTTCTTATGGTCAGCAGGGTCCTATCTCTTTCCTGTAGAGTGTAAGCTCTTATGCTTAGTAAGGTTCTCTCTCCTGTAAGCTCCTATGGTCAGCAGAGTCCTCTCTTTCTCTTTTATGTCACCTTTATGTATTTTTCAAGCAATTACGATCCTTCCAGTATGGAGAATCATAAAAAATGATTCACTGCAACTCAAATTTTTGGAAAATTCCAATTTCAAAAGATCCGCTCTTCTCAAGAATTAAACGTTTGCGGCCGGTTTCCCCTGCAGAAATGAAAAACTTGGTTAGCATGATATGTAGAGAAACATGATGACTTCTAAGGTCCAATCTGTGTATATTATTTGTAAATTGGCCTATCTGCCCAATATTTAGTCTATTTTTCTTTATATACGGTATTTTGTACGTATAACCAAGTATAGACACTCATCACTTTTTTAGAAGATAGTAGGCTAAACGCAGGATAGAAGATACCAGGTCCTACATGAGAATGTAATTTAGGATCAAGGAACAATCTAATTTAATGTTGAAGGTGATGCGCCCAATGTATTGTAATCTGTAATCCGCATATATTACACTTTTTAATGATCAGGTCATAAAGATTTATAAGGAAGAAAATATAAAAATCAGCAGAAACTATTATGCTCATAAATCTTTTTATATGACTGTAGGTAATCTATAACATTTCCTATATATTTTTGCCTTGTCTGACAGTTGGTCTACAGATAGCCAAGTCCCTCCCCTTTAGTAGAATACAGCCATTCATAAATTTGATGGCAGGATATTTTTCCCCTGAGATTTGGAAGGTTTTCTACTTTAGAAATATGCATTAAACACTGCAAACTGACAACGAGGGTAACGAAATGTTGTGTTTAATTAACTCCTTCATTTGTAAGGTTAGTATTTCTTTAACAGAGATGTCAAGAATATAAAATCTAATAATAAAATGTATTTTAATAGTTTCCCCTTCGTAAATGTAGAAGGGTTTCACAGCACACAGGTTATTGTAATATTTATCACAGATGCACTATCTTAGACTTTCCCTCTTTTTTTTTCAATGCCCTTTCCCTTAGTCAGCCATTAATAATGATGCATTAACATGGCACTTTCTCATTAGCGTTAGTCTCTCCATTGCTTCCCGATACCAGGTGGCATTTCATAGCAAAGTGGTTTATTTAATTGAAAAACAAAAGGACAAAGTTGTCACGGGCAGTGCCTTTTTCATCATAACCTTCCTCTTCACTTTTTTGTAACTCGCAATTAATAAGATTCTTGTTTAAAAAAAATAATAATAATAAAAAAAAAACAATTATATAAATTATTACTGGGCACAGAGAGCAGATTTATGATTACATTCCCTCTAATGAACCAGAGCAAGATTAGATTACATTCATTCTTTGTCGGTTTGACAAGCTTCTTTGACAAATGTATTACATTATTCTAGAAAGTTAATATAGGTTTACATTTTGGTATTGTTTTCCGTTCTACTTTGAAACCTCAATTGGGTCACATTTTTAAGACAATTCCCCAGTCCAATGGGCCCCAGTGAATGATTTGGACCTTGTCTTCACCCCCACATGTTGGTCAGCTGTATGGTTCCTTGCAGCATTCTAATCCTATAAAGATATATGTGTTGTCTCCCCTAACTACATTCATTGTGTAGTAATGTTCCCATTCTGTACTAATTCTAGGCCTCTTCCAGATATATGTGTCCCCCATCCTGGGCCCTTTTCAGGTTTATATGCCCCCCAATACCGGGCCCTTACAGATATGTATGTCCCCCATCCTGGGCTAGATCCTAGTATATATTCCCCCCAATTCTGATATATATGGCTCTCTTCCTGGCATATATGTACCACATCCTGGTATTGATGTCCCCCATCCTGGTATACACCGTGTGCAGAATTATTAGGCAAGTTGTATTTTAGAAGATTTTTTTTATTATTGCTCAACAACTATGTTCTCAATCAACCCAAAAGACTCATAAATATGTCACAGATGAGATATCACTGCTCTGTATAGCCAATCATTGAAAAAGGAGCCAGCACGATCTGAAAATGGCATGCATCATATAAAAAGTGCAAATTCACAGATTTATTCCAACTGTACTATAATAAAAAAAAACAACAGGTATGTGTGCTCCATTATGGTTCTGCTTTTAACTTTATCTAGGAGGCCACATGGCACATGAAATACATAATATAGTGTAGGACCCCCCTATTGAGATTTGCCGTGATGTTGGCAGGGGTGGCTCAAATAATTGATCAATTATTTGCTAAAAATCTCAATTTATATTATAGTACAGTTAAAATAAATCTGTGAATTTGCACTTTTTATATGATGCATGCCATTTTCAGATAGTGCTGACTCCCCTCTCTCATATCCAATCATTGGTAGTACAGAGCAGTGATCCTCACATCCACCGCACATATAATATAGTAATATCCCCTTTACCTGTCCCCATACTATACAAAGCAAGAAGGCCTGCGGAGACACCATCACATGTTTCTCAACGCTGGCAGGAAACTAGCCAGGTCTTTCACCGGGAAGGAACAACCACGGGAAGGGCAGTCTCCAGTCAAGGAGACCACCTATGCCAAACATGGTATCCATCCACAGACAGCCGTTTCGGGGTATTTGCCCCTCATCAGTGTGGAGTAGGAATCTGGCTAGTGGGACATTGCCTAGTAAAAGACTATGTGAGCAAGGATGGTTGACCTTAGGGAGATCAACATCCACCACTGTGGAGACACCATCACGTGTTTCTCAACGCAGTGATTCTAGAGCAATGCCCCCTGGGAAATATTCAAAGCAAGAAGGCCTGCGGAGACACCATCACATGTTTCTCAACGCTGGCAGGAAACTAGCCAGGTCTTTCACCGGGAAGGAACAACCACGGGAAGGGCAGTCTCCAGTCAAGGAGACCACCTATGCCAAACATGGTATCCATCCACAGACAGCCGTTTCGGGGTAGTCTCCTTGCTCACATAGTCTTTTACTAGGCAATGTCCCACTAGCCAGATTCCTACTCCACACTGATGAGGGGCAAATACCCCGAAACGGCTGTCTGTGGATGGATACCATGTTTGGCATAGGTGGTCTCCTTGACTGGAGACTGCCCTTCCCGTGGTTGTTCCTTCCCGGTGAAAGACCTGGCTAGTTTCCTGCCAGCGTTGAGAAACATGTGATGGTGTCTCCGCAGGCCTTCTTGCTTTGAATATTTCCCAGGGGGCATTGCTCTAGAATCACTGCGTTGAGAAACACGTGATGGTGTCTCCGCAGTGGTGGATGTTGATCTCCCTAAGGTCAACCATCCTTGCTCACATAGTCTTTTACTAGGCAATGTCCCACTAGCCAGATTCCTACTCCACACTGATGAGGGGCAAATACCCCGAAACGGCTGTCTGTGGATGGATACCATGTTTGGCATAGGTGGTCTCCTTGACTGGAGACTGCCCTTCCTGTGGTTGTTCCTTCCCAGTGAAAGACCTGGCTAGTTTCCTGCCAGCGTTGAGAAACATGTGATGGTGTCTCCGCAGGCCTTCTTGCTTTGAATATTTCCCAGGGGGCATTGCTCTAGAATCACTGCGTTGAGAAACACGTTATGGTGTCTCCGCAGTGGTGGATGTTGATCTCCCTAAGGTCAACCATCCTTGCTCACATAGTCTTTTACTAGGCAATGTCCCACTAGCCAGATTCCTACTCCACACTGATGAGGGGCAAATACCCCGAAACGGCTGTCTGTGGATGGATACCATGTTTGGCATAGGTGGTCTCCTTGACTGGAGACTGCCCTTCCCGTGGTTGTTCCTTCCCGGTGAAAGACCTGGCTAGTTTCCTGCCAGCGTTGAGAAACATGTGATGGTGTCTCCGTAGGCCTTCTTGCTTTGAATATTTCCCAGGGGGCATTGCTCTAGAATCACTGCGTTGAGAAACACGTGATGGTGTCTCCGCAGTGGTGGATGTTGATCTCCCTAAGGTCAACCATCCTTGCTCACATAGTCTTTTACTAGGCAATGTCCCACTAGCCAGATTCCTACTCCACACTGATGAGGGGCAAATACCCCGAAACGGCTGTCTGTGGATGGATACCATGTTTGGCATAGGTGGTCTCCTTGACTGGAGACTGCCCTTCCCGTGGTTGTTCCTTCCCGGTGAAAGACCTGGCTAGTTTCCTGCCAGCGTTGAGAAACATGTGATGGTGTCTCCGCAGGCCTTCTTGCTTTGAATATTTCCCAGGGGGCATTGCTCTAGAATCACTGCGTTGAGAAACACGTGATGGTGTCTCCGCAGAGGTGGATGTTGATCTCCCTAAGGTCAACCATCCTTGCTCACATAGTCTTTTACTAGGCAATGTCCCACTAGCCAGATTCCTACTCCACACTGATGAGGGGCAAATACCCCGAAACGGCTGTCTGTGGATGGATACCATGTTTGGCATAGGTGGTCTCCTTGACTGGAGACTGCCCTTCCCGTGGTTGTTCCTTCCCGGTGAAAGACCTGGCTAGTTTCCTGCCAGCGTTGATAAACATGTGATGGTGTCTCCGCAGGCCTTCTTGCTTTGAATATTTCCCAGGGGGCATTGCTCTAGAATCACTGCATTGAGAAACACGTGATGGTGTCTCCGCAGTGGTGGATGTTGATCTCCCTAAGGTCAACCATCCTTGCTCACAATGTCCCCATACTATAGTAATGCCCCCTTTCCTTGGGCTCCTCTTCTTATACGGTAGTAATGTCCTCTTGGGCTCCTCTTCTTGTAGCAGTGCTCTCTCCTGTAGAATTGCCCCCTAGTCTGCCAGTCTTCACACACACAAAAAAAACAAACACATTTTTCTCACCTGTCCTGGTTTTCTCGGTGCCCTGTGTCCTGCCTCTTGCGGTCGCAGCCTCCTCCTTGCTGATTGCTGCCTGTGCAGGGGGCCATGCAATCAGCAGTTTATATCAGAAGACTGATCTCCAGGTGATGTGCAGGGAAACACTCTCTATGCAGCTTCTCCAGTGATCAGCTGCTGGCCTCTGATTGGCCGGCGGCTGATCATAGCGGTATACAGAGCTCGGCTCTGCAGAGTGCCCGGGAATCTGTCATCTGATATAGAGCACTGACTGCACAGCCCCGTGCAGAGGCCGCTGACAGCACTTTATATCAGATGCAGATTCCAGGGCACTCTGCAGAGCCGAACTCTTTATACAGCTGCTGCAATGATCCACTGCTAGCCTCTGATTCGTCGGCAGCTGATCATCGCTGTATACAGCGCTCCTATCGCAGAGTGCCCAGGAATCATTCATCTGCTATACAGCGCTGACTGCATGGGCACCTACACAGGCAGCGTTCAGCAAGGGGACACTGCCTGCACGCCGCCAGCAGCATCAGGGGCTGCATGCAGAGTAAAGGCAGTGAGACCCTTGCACTATTGAATATGGAGAGGGGGGGCGGGGACTCCGGCACCATGTACCCAACCAGCAGGGCGGCTACATGATGTCGGCTGTGAAGTCTGTCGACAAGGCAGCATAAGCGCATGCCCAGTTGTCATGACATCACAGGAAACTGCAAAAACATGGCAGGAGCAGACACATGCCCTCTTTGAGCCAGGGGAGAGGGGCTGACAGCAGGGCAGGTTGGTTGTCACTATCTGCTTACCTGCTCCAATGTAGCCCAATAGTGTAAGAAAGGAAAATAAGAAAAATAAGCCAGCTAACCCTTTTAATACAACATTTATTTATTGTGCAACATTAAAACCACTTAAAAGCAATAGAAGGGCCATCTTGCTACTGGGAAACCACCGGATAGATAAAAATTGATCACCATAAACAAATATTAGTAAACAGAAATATAAGAATAAAGTGACAATGCAAACAATCTATGATGGGCAGATAACAATACAAAACCTAAATATAGCCATGAACCCAAAAATACATGTAGTGTCTATCAGGTACCGAGGTATACATATCAAACCTGGGAAGAGGCCGAAAAAGTATGACAATAAGTTAGCAAAATATGGAGGCCAAAGTATTCCCAAAGACTCATAGAGAGTCCACAATAAGATAAATAGATCCCAGCATAAACATAAGCAGCAGTTAGTCAACAAAAGATACCCTTTCATACCAATATTAGTTAAATGCAAATGTGCCCAGTCCATTCCAGCCGCCTCAACGCACGTTTCGTGGCCCAACTTCTTTAGGAGACATGGCATTTATTTATAATTATATATATTTTTTATATATGCAGTGTAATATTTTTGAATGCTAAAATGATCTCCTTTTGTTCTGTCCTCATACCTGTATTACCATAGTATACTTTTTATGTGATGGATTTAAATTTCATCTAAAGAAAAATTAATTATTTTAGGCCTCATACTTTGGTTTTGTCTAGTTGTTTTATATGCAGCAGCTAGTAGAATATACAGTCACACAGTATGATGGAACACCAGATCACCCAACCCCAATTTTGCAGCCTCCAGGCTTTTGCACTCTGCCAATATCATTGACTTTGGGCAAAATAGCTCTGCTTCCAATGGAGGGAGCCAACATATCTCTTTCAAGGCAGTCTTTTGAGTACCTAAAATTGCCTCCAGTCTCATATGTAAATAATTATTCTCCTTTGCGTTCCATTTAGATATATTTTCCTAGACGTTTTAACTCTCAGGATAGTATTCTGATAATATAGTGCATAAGGTGTTACTCTAGGGTGCCCTATTGCGGCTCTGTATTAATAAAATATGATTTACATATATATCATTTGCTTGTGCTCATGGGTGCATAGTAATACACTAAATGATGCGGCAACTCAATACAGGTGTCGTTGGCGAGAAGCCATTTAAATGACAGCACATGGACTAAGCGAATTAAAGTGACTGACGTGTTCCTCAACCACCTCGAATTACATGGTGTAAATCACATTTTTATTAGAATGTCCTTTGACGGTTTCAGCTTGATAGACCTAAGTTTGTCATTAGCAGTGTACATGTTTCCAACGGCAGTGAATTGGCTTGTCAAGCCATTGACTAAAGCATATATAAGGAAGAAGCGGAGCAATTTCAAAGTAACATATCCCGGACTGATGGAGAATACATTAAACTTCTTTTAATATCTATTTAGATTTTTGAAGACAAATTGACGTGGAAATATATTATATATGGATTTTGTTTTTCTTGGTGTCTATCAGCTGGAAGGTGAGGTCAACAAACGAGCATGATTTATTGACATGCTAGGTATAATTATATTGACATGTTTCAGTAGCAGCCTATCATCAAAGCTAATTCACAGACTTTTAAGTGGTATATTACACAGCTGATGCATTGGATTTATTTTTATTATGCTGACGTATTCTTATATAAATTCAAACCTTGTCGCTCATTGGAAGTAACTGCTGAATGCTAAATGGACCCATTACTAAATGGATACACTATAAAGAATAAATACATTCTAAAATTAAGACCTACATTTTTTTTATTTTCATAGGTAAAATAGAACCACTCTAATATTCTCTTTTATTTCTTTTATCACTGTCTCTTACTAATTTGTTTTATTTTTTTGTGTTCTGTGAATTACAAATAAGACATTTTTTCAATCATTTTTGGAAATTCATTTTGAGTAGAAATTAACTTACTCAAGAAAAAAACAAAACAAAATATAGCTCTAGTTAGGGAAATTTGTATAAGTTTTTTTGTTTTGCTTTTACACATTCATCAGGTATGAAGTAGAGAGAATAGTGTTCAGTGCTAGTTTTAAAAGTTGGTATCCTAAAGAAGGCGTACTCACTTCGAAACGCGTTGAGATAAAATGGGTTGTGCACTACTTTTACATTGATGAGCTATTGTTAGGATAGGTCATCAATGTATGATTGGTCAACGTTCGACATGCCGCACCCCAACTGGTCAGCTGTGCTTGGTCCCGGTGGAGCCAGCAGGCAGCCGGAAATGCTCAGTTTCGGCACTGCTCCATCTTCTGAAAATGGCCGTGGCTGGGTACTGCACATCCGCCTCTTTTTGGTTAGAACGGGAGGCAGATGTACAGTACCCGGCCGTGGCCGCTATCAGAAGACGGATCAGTGCCGAAACTAAGCATTTCCAGCTGCCTGCTGCTGGGACCGATACCAGCTGATCAGCGGGGGTGCGGCATGTCGGACCCTGGCTGATCAGACATTGATGACCTAGACTAAAGGGGGCTTTACACGCTACAATATTGTTAATGAATTATCATCGGGGTCACATTGTTTGTGACGCACATCCGGCGTCATTAACGATATCGCAGTGTGTAAAACTTAAGAGCTATCTGAAACGATCGCAAAAGATGGCAAAATCGTTTGGCGCTGAGAGGTCGTCCTGAAATAAAAAATCGTTTTCCGCTTTTTAGCAATGTTGTTCGTCATTCCTGCGGCAGCACACATCGCTGTGTGTGACACCGCAGGAGCGACAAGCATCTCCTTACCTCCCTCCACCTGCAATGCAGAAGGAAGGAGGTGGGCGGGATGTTTACGTCCCGCTCATCTCCGCCCCTCCGCTGTGTGACATCGCTGTGACGCCGCACGACCCCCCCCCCTTAGAAAGGATGCGGTTCGCCGGCCAGAGCAACATCGCAGGGCAGGTATGTGCGTGTGACGCTGCCGTAGCGATAATGTTCGCTACGGCAGCGATCACCACATATCGGCCGTACGACGGGGGCAGGTGTTATCACGCTTGACACCGCTAGCAATTGCTAGCGATGTCGCAGCGTGTAAAGCCCACTTTAGGATAGGCCATCAATGTCAAAGTAGTGGACAACCCCTTTAAATCACTTGTCTAGGATTTTAGTCTTCGTTTCTTCACATCGGCAGTGGGATGTTTAATCCTTTCAATTTCAGTATCTACATTTCCTTGGTATTGGGGCCACAGCTGCCGGTAATATTCCATCTTAGTAGTTGTGTCTTACACAACTCTCCCAGGTGAGAAAGTCTTTGTTGGGATCTTTTTCATCCATCTCTTGTATAAAACCCTATTGCGCTTGTCTCTTCTTTGCACAGAATATTGTAATAATAAAGTAGGTCGAATTATTTTTCAAAATATATTAAAAATAAACATTGTAGGAACCAGAAAATAAAAAATGGAGACGAATACCAAAAGGGTGAAAGTGTAGAGGGTTAAATAAAATTAAACTTTAAGCAATTCACCCAAAGTAATTGTAACTTCTTCAAGTTTGATAGGTTCAATTAATTCTTTAAAATTTAGCATGCAAGTAGCCTCACTAGAAAGAAAGAGGAAAATAAATCTAATGCTACCTATCGGAAGTATAAATACGAAAGTCAATATTATGCGTTTAAAAAGGCCTTGCTAAATGACAGATAAGCCAAAGCAGAAATTTGTAGACACGGCTCTCCAAAAATAGAAATTTTATCCCTTACAGACCATATCCAATGTCTCTCACCCAGCCGTACTAGTTCTGATTTGCAGTGATGAGGGCAAACAACACAAAGTAGGTGTATACAAATGAAATGTTTTTGTTTTTTTTTTACTTCTTATCTTAAGTCATATGGTCAGTAAAGCCTTTTAAAGAGTCAATATTGATTTTTAGGATTAGTACTTGGTGGCACTAGAGATCCAGTAGAGATGAGCAGATAAGGCATATTTGAATGTGTGACGCTCCTGGACTAGTCAGGTAGTCACAAAGTACTGCACGTCCTTTATCTTCAGTGCAGGACTCAACCCCCATGATTCTGGGTCCCCACGTTGCAGTACTGCCTCCATCAGCATACACAAATCCTAGTGACACCTCGCACCACACCCAGTCAGGCACACCAGTGCGCTGCTAATCTGGAATAAGGCCGTCCACCTAGGGGTCAGGGAGATGAGAAGTCAGTTGAGTGGTAGCCCTCGAGCTGTGAGGAGCTCAAGGAAGCTGGGAGTTGAAGCTCCCAGGGGAGAAGCAGACTAGGTCGCAGACGGTAGTCTGGACCTGGAGGAGTCGGAGACCCGGTCGTGGGAGATTGGGACTGGGTGCTTGGCTGGTCTTGGAGGATAGCCAGCAGCTGTAGTTCAATAGCTGGGCTGGGACCGAAGACACGTCAGGGTACATGGGTCCTGGGTCGGGGAGAAGCTTCAAGCACCCCGGCAATTAACTTGAGGACAGAGCCTGTATGGACTGTTCCCACGAAGCTCAGAGATCGGGGGCACTAACGCAACGAGGGGGATAGGGTTTTCCAAGCAAAGAAGCCCACTGAAATCTCAAGCGTGAGCTCCTGAGAGCAAGCTCCTCTACTACTCATAGTAGGGAGCAGGGCCCGGAAAGCTCCAAGCTGACGGGCCAACTAGACACTCTAAAATACTGTGCCCGGAGGCAGGCCACAGACCACCAGGCAGTGCTGCAGTGGACGGGACCCGGACGAGCTCCCCAAGAGGGCAGCGGCACCACGAGACTTGGTTTTCTACATTGCCAGTGTCTGATTTCTTCTGAGTGAGTACTTGATTAACCCCGCAACCAGCTAGCCTGCGCTCCCCTTGCACCCCAAACCACAATCCAGAGTCCCGGGGCCTTCCCCTACCCGTGGAGGGTAACGTCATTTGGCTGCCCCACTCCACCACCCCGAGTACTCCCAATGGCAGCAGCGGTACTCCCTATTGCCGCACACCACGGGTGGCATCACAAACTACCTAAATCCCTTGTAAATAACTCCCATCACGTCCGGAGACCCTCGAGTCACGAGTAATGACGTCTGCATTCGAGCGGTCCGACCACTTCTGGGGCTGGACGCGTCCAAGAGAAATGCGCTTGTTCATGGGCATTTTAGGGGGCAATTCAATTAGAAGGGAAGTTATTGTCTGCAAATTGACCGTCCCTTACTAAGATCTAGGGTCTTGTCAAATCCCAGAGCATAATTAAAGGAAGAAGAAGGAAAAAAATTAAAACATACTTAAACTCACCTTACTGCTCACATCTCCAACCCCTCACCTTCATCCATCTAGTCCTTACCTCATTACATGTTCTTATTACTGCCACGAGCAGGAAATTCCCGAGCCTCTTCACACTAGGTCAAGACGTCCAGCTCAAATAAGCCTTGAGACAGTTCTGCACAAGCTCACAATGTCATGACATCACAACATGAACCATAACCTTGATTCCCTGCTTGTGGTGATGCTAAGAAGATAGAAAGAGAACCAGAGAGGTCCAAGTAATTTTTTTGACTTTTTTTTTACAGTTTTATGCGTCATCAAAATGGCATTCAGCAGCCACTAATTTACTGAATTTGCATTAACGCTAATTACAAAAACTCTGTATTTTGGCAAATGTGGATTTTTGTAATATTAGAATTTAATTCAATTGCACTTCACTATATCCTTTATGTATAATTTCCTGACCCAATTCTATCTGATGAGACAACTTGTCAATTGAAGTTCTCTGGGGATCATTACATGGCCTATAAGTCTCCTTATGCCAACTTGATGCATTGGGAGAATTTTTACACTGAAATATTCAACATGAATTCTATTTGCATTGAAATGATCATCTCCAAATCATATTATATATGTCATGTGCCAGGTATAAGAAGTTATTAAAATATTTGCATTGTGACCTATGAGCCTGAATGTATGCTTCTTAGTATCTTTATATTAATTGCATACTGTGCAAGAATATTATGGGTAGGATGGGTAGGTTTTGTCAGATAAGAAAATGGCTATACTAAATATTGTCAATGTATATGGTAAATGTTTAAAATAAATCAATATTTTTACTATTTTGTAAGTCAGTAAAATGTTTTGTGGAAACTAACGGGTTTACAGAACTAACGGTGAACTTTCTCCCCACCCCGTTTCCTTTGGATTACAATAAAATGTTTTGCACTGCCGTCACATGGGGAGTGAAAAGTAAGCAAACGCGTGGTGATAAAATTGACTTACGAATGATACTGACACACAGTTTGGTGAAAATTTACTCTAGCGGATAGCGGTCATTAAATGACCACCTGTTATGCTAGCAGGGCGAGTGCTCTATTAGTGGGTCCACTTGAAGATCCTGTTCACTTGCCTGAAGGAGAAAACTGGACTGACACCGAATCTTCACTGCTGCCACTGGAGGTGACAGCAGGTACACATGCTGGTAAGCAGCCACCAGAGGGCAGCACTAAGGGATCTGCGGTACCCCGGCAGCTGACGCCACAAACACAGTACAGTCTTAGGTAGAAGCGGCAATAGCAGGCAGAGTAATGGTTCCAGAGTTAATAGGTGGATGGATGGGTAGATATGGTAGCAGCGACTGGCATTGATACTTGCAGTGGCAGGTATCTTGGTAACCGGGCATATGGTATCAGCAGCATCAGCAGCAGTAGATCAGCAAACTGGCACACTACTGAAATATAAATAAATAGCAGCGGCACTCAGCACAAGGACAGCAGCAGCACTAAGGATCCATCCTGAGAACTAGCAACATAACTAACTCATTGACCAGGCACCTCCCTTAAGGGGAAGGTGCCTTAAATACTTGTAACCTTTCAGCTTACCTGAGAGGCACTTCCGGGTCAGTGTACATTGGCTCTTTAAGATAAGGGGCATGGCTGCACACGCGCACCCTTCGGTGAGACAAAGGAACCCTGTGAGGTGTACATAGGCTCTGGTAGACAGCAGCATGGACCAGGAACGGGGCTCAATGATGGTTTATGTTTGCATCTTGAGCTGACATTTTTAATGATACTATTTTTGTGCAATTGCTACATTTTGATTTCCTGTTATTGTATTTTTTTAAAAAAAAAATTGTGGAGACCAAAAAAAGTAATTTTGCATTTGGATTTTTTTTCTTGCCGTGCACGCTGTGTACCAATCAGATTAATTGATTTTATATTTTGATATATGGGGTATTTCTGAACACAGCAATACCAAATATGTGTATTTTTTAATTTTTTTTAACTGTTTTATTTTCAGTGGGGTGAATGGGGGTGATTAGAACTTTTTATTTTTCATATTTCATGTTTTTTCATATTTTTTTAAACCTTTTGCTTTTGTTAATTTTTTTTTATTTATTTTACTAGTCTCCCTAGAGTACTTTATCACTGCCCTATCCGATCGTTTGTTCATTTCTGCTGATCAGTGCTGCATCGCTCTGATCAGCAAAAATGGAGTGCCGGCACTCTGTCGGTTTTCACAGGAAGTGAGTCGTTGCAGCGTCAGGGGTAATCAGCTGACCTCATGCTACCATGGCAACACATTGGCGCCCCGTGATCGCTAGCGTGATCCCCGCCATGGCCATTTAAATTGCGCTGTCAGTGCTTGACAGCGCAATCTAAAGTGTTAACAGGCATGGGCGGATATCCAATGCACCTGTACTTGTTAGCCCCACATGTCTGCTGATCAAGTCAGCAGACATGTGTAGGGATTACTGCAGGTTTGCTGCCAGAGCCTGTGGTAACGGGGGATAGGTGACCAAGGACTTACAGATACGTCTTTGGTCATTAAGGGGTTAACAGTAGGAATGTTCATACCTTCTATTTGTGCAGCGTAGATGTAGATCCAAATTTTACAATAATTTTAAAAATGGTGAGACACAGATTGTAACATTTACAATTCACAAGAACGAGGCTAGGTGGTTACAGTTCTTTTTTTTATGATTAGCAGTTACAGGTGGAGGGGGAAAGACGTGGTTACTCTTAATAAAACAGTTGACAGAAAGGTTCATGGCACGATGACATGTAGGCCTCGGATGCACAGCAAGGATTGGTTCATCCTCTCACAGTCGGTCAGACAGTCACTCATACCCACAGTTCTTTAAATCCCTTGTGTTGCTCATCTGCAGAACTTAAGAGTCTGTAGGAGCCACACAATGACCTTTAACTTTGGTCTGGCGGTAATAAGCTATCAACGTTGCTGCAAGACCAAGGTCCTATGACTCTCTGTGCTTTGTTCTATCATCGAACAGTCATTTTTGATGTCCTCTATCTAAGAATAGTGGATAAAAAAGAACTCAAGAATCTGTAGGAGCCACATAATGACCTTTAACTTTGGTCCAGCGGTAATAAGCTAAGAACGTGGCTACAAGACCCAGGTCCTATGACTCTCTGTGAGCTATTCTACCATCAAACAGTCATTTTTTATGTCCTCTATCTAAGTATAGTAGATATAAAAAAACCTCAAGAATCTGTAGAGAGGCACACTATGACCTTTAACTTTGATCCGGCGGTAATAAGCTATCAATGTGGCTATAAGACCAAAGTCCTATAAGTCTCTGTGCTCTGTTTTACCATCGAACAGTAATTTTTTAATGTCCTCTATCTAGGAATAGTGGGTGTAAAAAGAACTCTAGAATTTGTAGGAGCCACCCAATGACCTTTGACTTTGGTCTGGCGGTAATAAGCTATCAATGTGGCTGCAAGACCAAGGTTCTATGACTCTCTGTGCTCTGTTCTACCATCGAACAGTCAATTTTTATATCCTATATCTAAGAATTGTGAATATAAAAAGAACTCAAGAATCTGTAGGAGCCACATAATGACCTTTTACTTTGATCCGGCGGTAATAAACTATCAATGTGGCTGCTACACCAAGTCCTTTGAATCTCTGTGGTTTGTTCTACTATTAAACAGTCATTTTTTATGTCCTCTATGTAAGAATAGTGGATATAAAAAGAACTGAAGAATCTGTAGGAGCCCCACAATGACTTTTGGGTAGCTACCGTGACAGTGCCCCACACTGAGCGGAAATATTACATTAATGAAATATTATGGTATATAGTACTTAAAGATCCAACAAACACAGAAGGAAGCAGAAGGAATATAATTTTAAATATTATTGAACCTCACCGTGAATACTTGCTCCATCCACCCATTCCATTGATATTCTAGCATGATATGCTATATTCATTTCATAAGTATCATAAAAACACTTGATTTCTTTGAGAAAACCATAGTTGAACAGAGACAGATATTTTTTCTAAAGTACACTGTTACCATTTGCAGTTTCCGGTATACTAAACCTTAGGGTTGGCACTGTTCTCTTCTTCTCTTTCTTCCAGGCTAGGCATTTGATACAACCAGTCGTGATAGATCTGTTAGTGTTCATTTCCTTTAATCTAAAAAAAAATAACATACAGGAAAGCAGAGAAAATCAAAGTAACTTTTACAGTTATGAGCGATATGTAAAATGCTGGTTTCCAGCCAACATTCCCAGCGTGTGATAATCTACGGAGAGACAGAGTGATAAAAACTATCAAAAGTGGAGAGGCAAAAATTGACTGCAATTTTCTAAGTAAACATGGAAAGAATATGTGAAAGTCCTCAGTAACTTGTTCTGTGTTTAAAAAAAGTATTAATTTTCTTAGCTCTAGTACAAGAGATGGTAAAATACTGTATCAACCAAATGTTCTAAAGTTTTAACCTCTTCACACATCATAATAAACATGATGGTGATCATATGAATCATATGAGGCAAAGAAGATGTGCCTGAGTGATCTCTCACCCGAGCATAGTTACAGTAAGGGTATGTGCGCACGTTGCTTTTTACCTGCTTTTTACCTGCTTTTTTGCTGCTTTTTCTTCTGCGCTGTTTAATGCCAAAATGGTTGTGTTCTGCTTTTCAAGCAAAGTCTATGGGAATTTGGGTTTCTTGTCCGCACTATGCAGTTCAAACTGCAGCCTTTTTGTTGCAGAACTTTGGTCAAAAACTCAGCTTTGCAGTGCAAAACCCAAATGGCAAAAACAACTGACATGTGAATTGTTTTTGCCATTTGGGTTTTGCACTGCAAAGCTGAGTTTTTGACCAAAGTTCTGCACCAAAAAGGCTGCAGTTTGAACTGCATAGTGCGGACAAGAAACCCAAATTCCCATAGACTTTGCTTGAAAAGCAGAACACATCCATTTTGGCATTAAACAGCGCAGAAGAAAAAGCAGCAAAAAAGCAGGTAAAAAGCAGGTAAAAAGCAACGTGCGCACATACCCTAAGGGAAATAATTATTTGATCCCTTGCTGATTTTGTAAGTTTGCCCATGGACAATGACATGAACAGTCTATAATTTTAAGGGTAGGTTAATTTTAACAAGGAAAGATAGAATATTCAAAATAATATCCAAAAAATCACATTGTATAAATTATATAAATTTATTTGCATTTTGCAGAGAGAAATACGTATTTGGTTCCCTCCCAACCATTAAGAGTTCTGGCTCCTACAGACCAGTTAGACGCTCCTAATCAACTCGTTACCTGCATTAAAGACCAATGTCTTAAATTGTCACCTGTATAAAAGACTCCTCTCCACACACTCCATTAATCATCAGACTCTAACCTCTACAACATGGGCAAGACCAAAGAGCTTTGTAAGGATGTCAGGGACAAGATCATAGACCTGCACAAGGCTGGAATGGGCTACAAAACCATAAGTAAGACACTGGGTGAGAAGGAGACAACTGTCCGTGCAATAGTAAGAAAATGGAAGAAATACAAAATGAGTGTCAGTCGACATCAATCTGGGGCTCCATGCAAAATCTCACCTCGTGGGGTATCCAGGATCATGAGGAAGGTGAGAGATCAGCCTAAAACTACACGGGGGGAACTTGTTAATGATCTCAAGGCAGCTGGGACCACTGTCACCAAGAAAACCATTGGTATCACATTATGCCGTAATGGATTAAAATCCTGCAATGCCTGCAAAGTCCCACTGCTCAAGAAGGCCAATGTGCAGCCGGCCTATCTGAAGTTTGTCAATAAACACCTGGATCATTCTGAAAGTGATTGGGAGAAGGTGCTGTGGTCAGATGAGGCAAAAATTGAGCTCTTTAGCATTAAATCAACTCACAGTGTTTGGAGGAAGAGAAATGCTGCTTATGACCCAAAGAACACCAGCCCCACTGTAAAGCATAGAGGTGTAACATTATGATTTGGCAGTGTTTCTCTGCTAAGGGCACAGGACTACTTCACCGCATCAATGGAACAATGGATGGAGCCATGTAACATAAAATCCTGAGTGACAACCTTCTTCCCTCTGCCAGGACATTAAAAATGGGTCGTGGCTGAGTCTTCCAACACAACAATGACCCAAAACATACAACCAAGGCAACAAAGGAGTGGTTCAAAAAGAAGCACATTAAGGTCATGTAGTGGCCTAGCCAGTCTGGGGTCTGGGGACTACATGGGCCAATCCAGCACCTCTACTTCATTATCATTGAACCATTTGTTCACCATTCTCAACATATGCTTCAGGTCATTGTCCTGCTGGAACACCATCATCTTGTTCATACCCATAATAGTCTAGTGTATGCAGTAAAGATACTCAAATATAGCTTAGCATTGAGACCCGCATTGACCCTGGTCAAGTTTCCAATGACTTTGGCTGTGAAACAACTGTATATCATCCTTCTTCCATCACCGAATTTGACCATTCTTTCAATTTCTCGATCCAATAGCCCCTTTTTCCCTTTTTCCTTTCAGACCCATTTGCATCCATCAGAGCGTAGTCAATTGGTTGTTATCTCACCACTCCAAATCACCCGTTTCCAATCTTCTACTGTACACTTTTCTTACTTTTTTGAAAACTCAAGCCGACCCTTTTATGATGATTTTGAAGTCGAGGTTTTTTCCCCTTTTTTTGGGGGCCACAATTCCAGACTTGCATAACTTGCATCACACAGTGCTCACGGGGGGTAGACTATTCTCCTTATGGAGTGGAAGTAGCAATCCTACAGGTTAAAAGTGGCCCTTTAAACAAGCCTTTTCATATGACCAAAGATTTATGCTAGATGAGATTCCCAATGTGCAGACACGGTGTTTCGGGGTGATTGCCCCTCGTCAGTGCAAAGTATCGGTGTCTGATCTGGCTTATGAGAAGCCAAGTGGGGACCAGGGGGGAAGACTATTCTCTTTATGGAGAAGGTGGCGCTAGAGTTTTTCTCCTTTCCTGGAGAGACAATTTGAATCCCACGGTGCTTGCATGGACGTCTATGATCTCACTATTATGAAGCATATGAGACACCTCCACTGCCATGTTTGTCGCAGCACAACTGATAGAACTTGTAATAAGACGACTTTTTGGCTCATATTTTTTGCTTGGGCGTCCACCTTTTGAATGGGTAGATGAACTTCATTTCTTATTTTTCCAACTGTCATGGCGCTCATATGATGCAGTTTGGACATTTTTTTGGGTGATAGATAGATGATGCAGCTTCTCTTTTCTTGTCAAATATTCTTCATGGCTGCTCCTTGCTTTGAACCAGTGACATTTTGCTTGGGAATCAGCCTAATAAAACACTGATCTATTAGGGAATGTGAGATCAGATTGTAATTTGTAGTATACAGGAAGAATACTTTTACCCCCACCAGGAG
The DNA here is from genome assembly GCF_048569485.1 of Anomaloglossus baeobatrachus. Taxonomy (NCBI): domain Eukaryota; kingdom Metazoa; phylum Chordata; class Amphibia; order Anura; family Aromobatidae; genus Anomaloglossus; species Anomaloglossus baeobatrachus. Next base: position 56,613,362 of record NC_134354.1, read on the forward strand.
TAAAACAGTAACAATGCAGTGACATGAAAAGAATCTGTATAACTAATCATATGCTAAAAGGAGGACAGTGAAATTTTTGTATGAGATAGCCAAGATAATTAACTATAAAATTATGGTAGTCTCACGTTCTAAGCTGTGGTGGATGGTGACATATAGAGCCTGAAAGTTAAATGTTCAAAACATTGTTACCCTTTTGCTCATCAATGTATAATAGTTAAAATCTTTAAAAAAATAAAGAATTTTTGAAAAAAAAAATCTAGACTTTAGCTTTTGAGAGAGAGGTTATTTTTTAAAATATAGTGCATATCGGTATACTAAATATTTTCGATGGCTTTAACAGTAACCTCTTTGACCAGCTTAAGTTTTAATATTGTTGTTGTGACATACCAATCACACACACCAAACTGGGGACCATGCAAAGCCAAGTGGCTACAACAGACAACTTCGATCATCACACAACAATATGTGAAAAATCCCAAAGTTTATATAAATATATTATTTTCAGAAGGTTAGTTCCCCTCACCATTTTCTCTAACTAGCTGTAAAGCAAATTGCTGCAAAAGGAGCTCCCTCCTACTGTTTTGTCTGCAAAAATCAGAAAGATTCAGCCATGCCCTTTGGCTAAGCATTAAAACAGTCGGCTAATAATGGAATTAGAGTAAGAAAATGAATGGTTCTTTGCAGAAAATTCTGAAAATTGACTTTCTGCAAATAAGTTAATCTACATTTCGCCTTCATCATTGGTATGCAAGTTTTTATTATCTTTGTCTGCATATTTTAAAAATAATCCTATTTATTTGCCCTGCTGTAGATGCATTTTGGCCTGTAGCAATAGAGTCACTTTGGGTCCCCTGACTATGCTACTTTCAGTTTAAGAAGTATATAGCATTACTACTCTGATTGCCATAGATTTCTAAAAGCCAGAAAACCTTGGGATATTTTCAGCATTAGATGGTGATTACAATGGCTTTTGCCATCCCAAACATTTCTTGGAATACACCCTAATTTTTGACAAGTAAAGATAAAAATTGAAATAAAGGTCCCATGCATATCAGATAAAAGTTGTCTGAACCTCTAATTTCTAAGTTTCTATGGGGCCTCCTAACTATCCTCTAAAAGAACTATGTTGGAGTAGAGAATTGAGTTAGCAAAGTGCAATTTTTTTGTTTTTAAGCAAAATAAGCAACTGCCTGAGGTGTCTATCTCCCCTCTCCATGTTGAAAACACTAGAGTGGAATGGGTCTGAGCCGCACTGCCGTGTAATGAGACCACCAAAGTAGAATCTGAGTGATCTTTATTAGTCAATGTGTTTCGGCAGGAACCCTCGACTTCATCAGGACAAAATCACAAATATACAAACTTTACGAGGGAGAAGAGATTTATATATATATATATATATATATATATATATATATGTTTATATATATATATATATATATATATATATATATACAGTGTGTCCACCCATATCCTGTCCACCGCCAATAACTTGAGAACGGCGGTAGCTATAGGAATAGAAGTGGTGTCTAGGTATAGTAAAGTAGCCATGCGCTACGCAACTACGCAATGAAACCACCTATAGTGCTGCCTGGTGGAAAACAACGGAGCTAGCATTTTTATCTCGAAAACGGAAAGAGATAATGAAATAAGTGAATTAGAAAGTTGCAGGGCATCATCAATTCAAAGCGAATCAACACCTTGCATACAGAAATGCTATGATATGAAACCCATGACCTCCCCAAAACATTGAATGCGGGTCACGCATATGGCGCTCATTTAACTTTGATGATCAAAGTGGCCACCGTTCCCTGCAATGCACATCTGGACTCTGGACAGCATACTGTATCTTGCTGCACATTGTGAAATATGGTAGGTGACACGTTTGCACAAACATCTGTAATACATCCTCATAGGTCCTGCAATGTTGGTGGAGGGGTCACATACACCTGCTATTTGATGTGTGTTCACAGAAAGAAGTCCAATCGGGTCAGGTCAGGTGAGCGTGGAGGCCACTCCACGCAGCCACCATACCCAATGACTTGTAGGGAGGTCTCCATGAGGTATCGCTTCACGTCTGCAGCCATGTGAGTTTCACACGTTCTAATCATAGCATTTCTGTATGCAAGGTGTCGATTCGTATTGAATTGATGATGCCCTACAACTTTGTAATTCACTTTTTTCTCTATCTCGTTCCGTTTTTGAGATAAAAATGCTAACTCCATTGTTTTCCACCAGGTGGCGCTATAGCGCATGGCCACTTTACTATACCTAGACACCACTTCTATGCCTATAGCTGCCGCCGTTCTCAAGTTAATGGCGGTGGACAGGATATGGATGGACACACTATATATATATATATATATATATATATATATATATATACCTGGATTGCCTGACTTCAATTGGAAAAAGGGTGCACATATAACTGATGGAGTCATGTGGACATTTTTAATTCAAATATTCCCCTTCTTTCAAGAGAAAGTTTACATTCAAATTTTTATAATAAAGCCTAATAAAAAGGAAAAAAGATAAAAAAAAACATTGTCTCAATTTATTGTAACTCAGGGTGGCCACGAACCTGATTAATTATTTTATCAATGTATAAATTATTGGTTAAAAATTCTCAATTTCAATGTGTTTCTTTCACTAAAGAACAATTATTAATGCTCTAATATTTTGTTGTAATGCTTAACACAATAAGCACAGAATGTGGAAAGTTAGATAAATGATTAAAAGCTTAAAAAAAACAGTTAAAGAAGAGGTTCAAATAGTTGCTTGGATCTCTCCATGGTTCCCCGATTTTTATCAAGTCAAGCCCTCAGTAATGTTTAGTCAATCGTTGCTTCTGTCAACATTAATGGTTTATAATCATGTGAAATTGCTTTCTGTCTCCATGTATGATCTTGTGTTTACCAGTTCAAATGACCTGCTCACAAGAAATGTGATAAAGAGCCGAGTACAGCTCATAAATTAGTGGGATGAACTGATCCAGAACGGAGAAGACGTTGGCTTCATCAAAATATCCGATGCACACTCCAAGCAATCAGAGATGTTTACAGATTAAACCTTATGGATAAGAAGCTCATCAAGCATGAGAGCACTGCACACACTGGTTCAGATGCCACCACTTACACAATGTAGCCATTACCTAAAGTGTGTGAATGATGAGATGGAAGAGATACTTAGCCATAGAAAAATAAATAATTTACATCTTAAATCTCATAGCATTTTTTCAGACCCTAAGAAAATACTAAAGATTGTTTCATTGTTGTGATTAAAAGTAAGGATCTGTAAGTAAGGAGGCTTTCTTGGATTATAGACCTATTGTGTCATTTGGCTTTGGCCTAACTCTGCAAATTGAGACAAAGAGATTGTAATCGCCATGCCATTAACACCTCAAACTACCGTGTTTCCCCAAAAATATGCCCTACTCCTGAAAGTAAACCCTAGCCGGAGTTTTCAGCAGGGCTTAAATATAAGACCTACCCCTAAAATAAGCCCTAGTCGCGGTTCAATAATGAAGTGTCCATGCAGCTAAAAATGTTCAAGAATACTGCAGGACACTTCACATAGAAATCAGACATCCCCAGAAGAAAGAAGAGAGAAGACCCCCGCGATCATACTCACCAGACGCCGACCGGGAGCAGTGGAAGACATCAAGGACCTTTGGCAGAACGCAAAACCACACATATTAGATCGCACACCCACCCACATCAGATCGCACACCCACACATATCAGATCTAACACCCACAGACATCAGATCACACACACATGAGATCGCATACACACACACACACACCACACCCAGTGATATTAATTGTTTCTGGGTGGCATAAGGACCTGGGATGTTGTGCAGTTGAGCGCCAGGACCTGCGGGTGGAACACATGGAGGACTCAGTGGTGGAACGCATCATAGAGACAAGAGAGCAGAGAGTCCCCTGCTGTCTGGAAGCAAGTGGTATCACCGGATATGGTGAGTGTGTGCATGTATGATTGTATGTGCGATCTCATGTGTGTCTGTGTGTTAGTGTATGAGTGTTTGTGCGATCTGATGTGTGAGTGCCAGCCAGAAGGAGAAGACATCGGCATGCTGCATTCCTGCTGGAAGCATCTGCCGAGGATCGCAGGAGGACCTGGGAGCATCTGCCGAGGATCGCAGGAGGACCTGGGAGCCATGCAGACACCCGGGGTTTGATAAGTATGATGATCCTTTGAAGGGGGTTCTGCATTTTTTGGGGAGTAAACTTTCCCCCATCCATGTTTCCCCAACAATAAGCCCTACCCCAAAAATAAGCCCTAGCGCTTTTTTTCAGGGCAAAAACAAATATAAGACAGTGTCCTTTTTTTGGGGAAACACAGTATATCAGAAAACCAACCAGCAGCTTCCACAAATGTGAACAGGCGTCAACCGAAAGATTAACAACTGAATATTATAAAGATACATTGGCATTGCATTAGTGCTATAAGAATATTGAAGAAAGGAGAAAAATACATAGCTAATATAAAAAATAAGTAAAATTACATAGGCATTGCATTACAGCTTTGGAAATATTGACAAAAAAAGATTCTTAAGCGGGCTTTACACGCTGCAACATCGCTAGCATCGGCTAGTGTTGTCGAGCGCGATAGCACCCGCCCCGTCGTACGTGCGATATTGTGTGATCGCTGCCGTAGCGAATATTATAATATTATTTCTATGGCAGCGTCACACGGACATACCTGCTCTGCAACGTCGCTCTGGTTGGCGAACCGCCTCCTTTCTAAGGCGGAGGTTCGTGAGGCGTCACAGCGACGTGATACGGCAGCCGTCCAATAGAAGTGGAGGGGCGGAGATGAGCGGGACGTAACATCCCGCCCACCTCCTTCCTTCCGCATAGTCGGTGGATGCAGGTAAGGAGATGTTCGGCGCTCCTGCGGTGTCACACACAGTGATGTGTGCTGCCGCAGGAATGAGGAACATCGCTAATAAACAGAAAACGATTTTTTGTTTCAGGACGACCTCTCCGCGGCAAATGATTTTGACCACTTTTGCGATCGTTTAAGGTCGCTCATAAGTGTCACACACTGCGATATCGTTAATGAAGCCGGATGTGCGTCACAAACAACGTGACCCCGACGATAATTCATTAACGATATCGTATCGTGTAAAGCCCGCTTTAGCCTAGGTATTGGCCAATCCATGTGAGCCCGATAGACAGGCAGGTTTTTAATCACACATATAGGCATTTACAATTAGGTTCCCAATATATTTTGATCATCTTGCTTTTGGTTATCGGGCTCACATGGATTCGCCAAAACATAAGCTAAAAATCTCTTTTTGTTAATATTTCCAAAGCAGTAATGCAATGCCTATGTCTTTTTCCTCATTTTTCACATTAGCTACTGCATATATTTTTCTCCTTTCTCCAATATTCTAATAGCAGTAATGCAATGCCAATATATCCTGATATTATTGAGGGTCACTGGATATGCTTTTGTAGTATTAACACCCAAAAAGTATTCTGGACTTTACACAGGAGATCCCAAGGTCACTACCCCCTGACTAGTTCCTCTAATTTGTTGCGGAGCAGATCAAACCAAGTTGTGGTACAAAGTCATTATCCATAATGCAGTAAGGGATGTGGCAAGATGCTTAGAAAATGCAATAGTAAATAGGAACATGTCAAGGCAGGTGGGACACAAGGACTTGCCCAAATATACAATATACAGGTCAGAAGGGATATAATACCTTAACACAGCATGTCGCCAAATTGACCTTTTGTCCCAGAGTATAAAACCCATGAACTCTAGGTACTTATTAATGGCAACCTCAATTAGGGTCACTCAGCCTTTGGAAACTAGGCCGCACATGATTCTGCAGCACAATCCTAGAGCATAGAACAGTATTTGTTACTATATATCCTCACATCCTCTTATCGGATTCCCAAGCAGGGACTACCTTTCTATTATGGACATATTCTCCAAAAATGTATCATATGCCTTAAAGCGGTTGTCTAGTCTATATCAATAAGTCAATAGCTACTCTATGTGACCGCAGACTTTTGAATCCTCACATCATGTGCACGGTATGCTGTAAGGATGTCAGAGCGGTTAACGGTGTTCACGTGACTGCAAGTTTGCGATATGCGTACTCCCAGTCAGAATTTGACTAGACTGTTTCCAGTGCACTCTCTGCTCTATTCCAGTCTTGCACGATGTTGGAAACAGTCTAGTTGGATTCTGCCCAGGAGTCTGCATATCGCATAATTGTGGTCACATGACCACTGTTCGCATTGCTGGTACCAGAGAATCCTCCCAGAGTGCAGTGGACACAATGTGAGGTTTCACAAATCTGCAGTCAGTCACTGTCATGGTCCTCTTTTTTTTTTTGGAGACTAGTTACAAATTTAGGGTTGGGATCCCCCAGTTCCATCTGGGACTCTTCATTGAAAAGTGGTTTCTCTTCTTTCAGTACATCAGTAGCTAATATCAGTTTTGTTATCCAGCAGATCCTAGTCGAGTGTTTCAGCTGCAACTGCTTTGTAGTCACGCCCCTTGAGGTTTAAATAGAGGTGTCTTCCCAGCTGAGTATACAAACTCATTTGTTTTGTCGCCACCATGGAGGAAGGTACTGCTGTGAATGTGTTCTGCTCTCAGGCTTTATCCTTTTGTTGCTTTCACCCCCTGTTTGTCTTTCCTTACCTTGTGTCTTGTTAATGCAGCGGTGGGGTCTAGTGTACCTCACCTGCACTTCACTAGCCAGGGCATCAATATGGTTTTCTCATGGTCTCAGGTTCCTTCTCGGCAACAGTTGGGGAAACTGTATAGGGACTGGCTAGGACAGTAGGGACAGATGCAAGTGAGGATAGGAGGTGTCCCACCATCCCCTCTCACTAGTTACAACCCCCCCTACACACTGTTATTGTGTCCCCTTTGTTAGTTGTGTTTTATTGTGCGACAGACACTTGTAGGTCTGAATGTTACCGCCATGCTTGTCTTACCGGCAAGCATGACAGTCACATATACAGTAGTGACACAGAGTGACTGCAGACTTGACATCTTAGAACAGACAACCCCTTTAATGTTAATCATCATGCATTCGGATTCTGTGTAATAGATCATGGAGTCAAACTAGTTTCCTCTTCTTTTCTTTCTGCAAACAAGTCAAATATGACTTGTTTAAGCTCAGACCTTAAATAAGTCACAGAACATTACAAAGCATGCTGATTGCCAGAGATGCATACACAGGGAATTTATTTCTTTACTCAATTGATTTTTATATTTAAAATATGTAGGGATAAAATAAAACTGAAAACATATATTTATTAAGAGGCATTATGAAAAGGCAATCATGGTAATACTAAACATTGATCACAGAGAGTAACTTTAAGAGACACTCTTGACCTCCATAACCTGCAATGTAGTCTACTGAAGTAGTACAAAGTGTAATTATTCTATTTTTTATTTACTGGAAAAGCATTTCTCTTATACAGAAGAGCTGCTCTATAGAAGAAGTGTAGAGATGAACCAGCGTTGAACTTTCCTTAAACTCCACTCAGTAACAGTCCACAAATTTCTTTCTTGCAACATATTATTAGAGATCATCATTTATAATTCAATTTTTTTGTACAAAATTTTGATTTGCTGCAATTAATTTCCCAAAAACGTCAATTATGGAAAACTTTTAATTTCTTGAATTTTTTTTGAAGATGCACTTGGAGGAGTAAAGACACAGAGAATCCCACTGACTAAGAACTTATACTTTATAGATGAAAGAGAGGGGACCACTCTGACCAAAAGAGTTTAAATTCTACATGAGAGAGAGGACCCCAGTGGCCACAAGAGCTTATACTCTACAGGAAAGAGAGCTTCTACTATTCAAGAAAAACAGAGAATAAGGGCTACAGGATCCATAAGACATTATACTCTATAAGTGGGCAAGAGAGAGGACCCTGCTGATCATTTGAGCTTACACCACTGATGCATAACCTTTGTAAGTTTAAGGGTGGCATTGTCATAATTTCATAATTTTTAAGGTTGACAGTAAAAAATAAAAATAAAACAAGATGTAAAAAATGTATGACAGTGTACTGTGGAAAAACTTTGATCTATATATATTTAAAGTTTATAAATCTGATGTGTGTATAGCACATTCACATAGGGGACCGGAGTATGGTCGATTGCCAAATCACCAGAGCCCCCATCAGGACAGGAAAAAAAATCACCAGAGCCATCAGAAGTACATGAATACATCACAATCACTATCAGTAATTGAATACAGCACCATTAGTAGAAGAATATATCTCCAGAAACACCCTCAATTCATGAATAAATAATCAAAACCATCAACAATACATGAATACGTCACCACAACCAACATTAGTACTTGAACATATCCCCAAAACCACTATAAATACATGAAAACAGCACCAGAAATACCAGCAGTACATGAATGCATTATCAGAACCACTATAAGTACAGGAATACATCACAAAAACCAATAACAGTACTTGAATTCATAACCAGAATCACCAGCAGCACATGAATACATCACCAGAACTACCAACAGTACTTTAAAACATTACCAGAACCATTATCAGTACATAATTACATCACTAGAACCACCACCAGTCAGAAATATATTACCACAGCCCCCATTAATACAGGAATACATCACTTGAGCCACCATAAGTACATGAATGCATCACCAAAATCAGCAGGGAAATAGATTAACAGACCCACAAGTAGTACATGATTTCATCACCAAAACCACCATGACCACATGACTACAGCACCAGAACTACCATTACTGCATAAATACATCACTAGAATCATCCTTAGCAGAAAGGTATATCAACAGGATCACCAACTATATATGAATACATCATCAGAACCACCAATAGTAAATGAATACATCACAGAAACAACTATCAGTACATGAATACATCACCAGAACCACCATCAATGCATGAATAGAGCAACAGAACCAACATCAGTACATGAATACATCACCAGACCCACCATCAGTATATGAATACAAAACAATAACCACTATGAGTACAGAAATATGTCACTAACACTAAGAACAATACTTGAATATATAACCAGAACCACCAGCAAAACATGAATACATCACCAAAACCACTATCAGTAATTGAATACAGCACCAGAAGAACCATTAGTACATGAATACATCACCATAACACATGAGTATATGAATATATCACCAAAACCACAATTAGTACAGAGATATATTACCAGAATCACCATCAGTTCATGAATACATAATCAGAACCGCAATGAGTACAGTAATTCATCCCCAAAACCAACAAAAATATATAAATAGATAAACATAACCACCATCAGTACATGAACACATCACCAGAACCACCATTATTAAATGGATACATCGCCAGAACCACCATCAGTAAATGAATACAACACCAGAAACACTATCAGTACATGATTGTATCACCAAGCTTATTACACTGATTAAATGCAATATTAGGTCAACCCAATCTACAATTTTATCTCAGAAACCTACACTTCCTAGTATGTCCTTAAAAATAATAAGGGGATGCTGGGAGTTGTTGTCATCAGCCATCACCAGACTGTGGATCATACAGGAACAATATCACTGTGTATATGCAGGCAGTTCACTTTCAGATACATTACAATTACAGTTAGGTCCAGAAATATTTGGACAGTGACACAATTTTCGCGAGTTGGGCTCTGCATGCCTCCACATTGAATTTGAAATGAAATCTCTACAACAGAATTCAAGTGCAGATTGTAAAGTTTAATTTGAAGGTTTGAACAAAAATATCTGATAGAAATTGTAGGAATTGTACACATTTCTTTACAAACACTCCACATTTTAGGAGGTCAAAAGTAATTGGACAAATAAACCAAACGCAAACAAAATATTTTTATTTTCAATATTTTGTTGCGAATCCTTTGGAGGCAATCACTGCCTTAAGTCTGTAACCCATGGACATCACCAAACGCTGGGTTTCCTCCTTCTTAATGCTTTGCCAGGCCTTTACAGCCGCAGCCTTCAGGTCTTGCTTGTTTGTGGGTCTTTCCGTCTTTAGTCTGGATTTGAGCAAGTGAAATGCATGCTCAATTGGGTTAAGATCTGGTGATTGACTTGGCCATTGCAGAATGTTCCACTTTTTTGCACTCATGAACTCCTGGGTAGCTTTGGCTGTATGCTTGGGGTCATTGTCCATCTGTACTATGAAGCGCCGTCCGATCAACTTTGCGGCATTTGGCTGAATCTGGGCTGAAAGTATATCCCGGTACACTTCAGAATTCATCCGGCTACTCTTGTCTGCTGTTATGTCATCAATAAACACAAGTGACCCAGTGCCATTGAAAGCCATGCATGCCCATGCCATCACGTTGCCTCCACCATGTTTTACAGAGGATGTGGTGTGCCTTGGATCATGTGCCGTTCCCTTTCTTCTCCAAACTTTTTTCTTCCCATCATTCTGGTACAGGCTGATCTTTGTCTCATCTGTCCATAGAATACTTTTCCAGAACTGAGCTGGCTTCATGAGGTGTTTTTCAGCAAATTTAACTCTGGCCTGTCTATTTTTGGAATTGATGAATGGTTTGCATCTAGATGTGAACCCTTTGTATTTACTTTCATGGAGTCTTCTCTTTACTGTTCACTTAGAGACAGATACACCTACTTCCCTGAGAGTGTTCTGGACTTCAGTTGATGTTGTGAACGGGCTCTTCTTCACCAAAGAAAGTATGCGGCGATCATCCACCACTGTTGTCATCCGTGGATGCCCAGGCCTTTTTGAGTTCCCAAGCTCACCAGTCAATTCCTTTTTTCTCAGAAAGTACCCGACTGTTGATTTTGCTACTCCAAGCATGTCTGCTATCTCTCTGATGGATTTTTTCAGCCTCAGGATGTTCTGCTTCACCTCAGTTGAGAGTTCCTTAGACCGCATGTTGTCTGGTCACAGCAACAGCTTCCAAATGCAAAACCACACACCTGTAATCAACCCCAGACCTTTTAACTACTTCATTGATTACAGGTTAACGAGGGAGATGCCTTCAGAGTTAATTGCAGCCCTTAGAGTCCCTTGTCCAATTACTTTTGGTCCCTTGAAAAAGAGGAGGCTATGCATTACAGAGCTATGATTCCTAAACCCTTTCTCCGATTTGGATGTGAAAACTCTCATATTGCAGCTGGGAGTGTGCACTTTCAGCCCATATTATATATATAATTGTATTTCTGAACATGTTTTTGTAAACAGCTAAAATAACAAAACTTGTGTCACTGTCCAAATATTTCTGGACCTAACTGTACATCTTTACATTATTACATTATATTACATTATTCTCATTCTTTCTCCTACATCTTGTCCAGATGCCATGATGGTTTTACAATCACAGCTCGTCTATGCAGACTTTGGTCTTCTCTTGTTTACTGCATCACTACACGACACAGTGCCCTTAAAAATAACAAAAAATAATAGTGTATTTATAATACTCCTAATTAAAAATATCTGTCCTTTTCTGCACCCCTGAATAACAACCCCTTATTGTGCTCCATGCACACAATATGACTCCTACACTGTCTTTCTTATGGTACTTTTTATACTGCCCCACCCTACACAAAATGCTCTCACACTATATCTTTCCTGTACTCCCCACCCACATTAACAGTCTCTCTACTGTGTGCCCACACCCTTTCCTTCCTCCAAACTATCACCTCACACATTTCTCCCACCATACATTTCTCCCTCATGCTGCCCTCTTACCCTTTCACATTAGTGACCTCTCACACATTTTTCCTGCTCTCACTTTATATTATCTCCCCACACATTAATATTATCTCACCCATTAATATTATCTCCCCTGACATTTCTCCACCCCGTCCCCATACTGTATTCTCACACATTTCCCCCCTACCTCCTCCTATTGTCTATTGTACCATCACACACAACCCCCACCTTCACTATACTGTCTCCTAACACATTTCTCCACCACTTCCTCATAACTGTTTCCTCACACATTTCCCCGTTCCCTATCTCTACTGTCCTCTCTCACATCTCCCCACCCTGCCCATACTGTCTCCCCACATCATTTTCCACCCCACTGTCTCATCACAAATTTCCTCCTCATGTCCATGCTGTCTGTTCCCATATTTATCCCTCTCTCCTCATATTGTCTCCTCTCAAATCCCTCCTGATCCTCAGTGTTAGCTCACACAACTCCCCCTTACTATCCATAATGTTATTTTAGATATATTCCCTTCTTCATACTTTCTCCCCATACAATCTCCTTCTCCTAAAACTCCACCATACTGTCCCCTCACAAGATTTCACAGGATCACAAGAAATTTGGGTTCTTCAGCTCCATTGCAGCACTTACTGTATTGATGTGTAACATGGCACGGACAGTAGACATTGGCTAGGGACTCGCTTTCCACATCCTGGAACACTACAGAAAGATGGGGTTTATGTGTGTGTGTATGTGTGTGTGTGTGTTTGTGAGTGTGTGTGTATGGGGTGGAACTGTGGCTACTGTGAACACCTTCATATTCAGGCCAGTTGCACTCTGCACAATATTGGACCGCTTTGTCTCCAAGATGATAAAGCCAGACAAGTTGATAAAAACAAAGTTCTCTTTACTTAAGAATAAACTTACGTGCACTTGAAGTTCTCTTCTGCATAATTCAGAGGCACATGCATAGTGGTTTTTGGTGGTGGCACTTTACTTCTGATTGGCCAACACTTGACTTAAGGCCGCTTTACACGCTACAACATCGCTAAAGCGATCTCGTTGGGGTCACGAAATTTGTGACGCACATCTGGTCATTTTAGCAATGTCTTTGCGTGTGACACCTATGAGCAATTTTGAATCGTCGCAAAAATGGTCAAAATCGCTCATCAGTGAAATGGGGGTCCATTCTCGAATATCGTTGCTGCTGCAGTAGCGATGTAGTTCCTCGTTGCTGCGGCAGCACACATCGCTCCGTGTGACACCGCAGGAACGAGGAACCTCTCCTTACCTGCGTCCCTCCCGCAATGAGGAAGGAAGGAGGTGGGCGGGATGTTACGTCCCGCTCATCTCCGCCCCTTCGCTTCTATTGGGCGGCCGCTTAGTGACATCGCTGTGACGCCGCACGGATCGCCCCCTTAGCAAGGAGGCGGATCGCCGGTCACAGCGACGTCGCTAGGCAGGTAAGTCGTGTGACGGGTCTGGGCGATATTGTGCGCCACGGGCAGTGATTTGCCCGTGTCGCACAACCGATGGGGGCGGTTACAAATGCTAGCGATATCGGTACCGATATCGCAGCGGGTAAAGTGGCCTTTATTCCCACTTTCTAGCAGGTATCACCCACTTGCCTGTATGGTAGATTTCTGGTGCCACTAAAGTATCTTTGTTGGGCTTGCTCCCTTTTCTTGACACACATTCGACTTGTCTACATTCTGAAGGTGTCACTACGTCATTGCTCACTCACTACATCCAAATTCATGAAAAAGGACCTGACTCTGACACTGATCAAGCATCCCTCTCCATGACTGACTAGGTATTAACACTATCATTTTCAAAAAATAGTGTGTCTAAAGGGCCCGTTACATGGGCAGATTTATCGAGCGATCGCATGTGCGATCGCACCCGCCCCCATCGTTTGTGCAACACGGGAAATTTGTTGCCCGTGTCGCACAAAGTCGGTCACCCTTGTCACACGTACTTGCCTTCCAATCGACCTTGCTGTGGGCGGCGAACATCCTCTTCCTGAAGGGGAAGGGACGTTCGGCATCACAACGACGTCACACAGCGGCCGCCCAATAGAAGCGGAGGGGCGGAGATGTGCGGGACGTAACATCCCGCCCACCTCCTTCCTTCCGCATTGCCGGCGGCCGCAGGAAAGCTGCAGTTCATCGATCCGAGGTGTCACACGAAGCGACGTGTGCTGCCTCAGGAATGATGAACAACCGGCGTGCTGAAATTGAACGAGTTTTGAAAATGAGCGACGTGTCAATGAGCAACAATAAGGTGAGTATTTTTGCTCGTTAACAGTCGCTCGTAGCTGTCACACACTATAATATATCAAATGATGCCGGATGTGCGTCACGGAATCCGTGACCCCGACGACATATCGTTAGATATATCGTAGCATGTAACGGGGCCTCAAGAGTAAAAAGGAAGACAGTGACCTCTTGTAGCCAGTAGTTCTACCGCAGCAGTCCACAGATAAATTAACACTTGTTATTACAGGAAAACAATGTACTGGATATAAGAAAACAAAAAAGCTCAAGAACTGGGTCATATCTGTGAGATATAGTGAACCTGTGATTAAGGTTTTGCTCACCTGGGGAAGTTGTGTCAGACACAACCACAAGGAAGAGTCTTGGCAACACAGCTGCTGCAGCTCCCAGTATCGAGGATACTTTGTAAATAGAAGTGGAAAGGGTTAAATTGCTGCACTGCTGTGAAATAAGAATGAATGCTGGATCTTCAATATGTGACTTTATTCAATGCATTTCTGAGCAGCCTCCTTCATCAGGATCATCACAAATGTGATATCCTGATGAAGGAGGTTGCTCAGAAACGCGTTGAATAAAGTCACATATTGAAGATCCAGCATTCATCCTTATTGCACAGCAGCGCAGCAATTTAAGCCTTTCCATCCCTATTTAGGAAAACAGTGCGGAAATACAAACATTGCACTAATATGATTAGTGTCTTCGGGAAGGGAACATAACAGTCTGTCCACCTCCTTACAGATGTTCACCACCTTGTGGCACAGAAGAGTGTTGTCAGCATCGTGATCAGGTGACCTGATCATGCTGCTGATGTCACTTTGACCTGGAGGTGCCACACATACATTACTGTCCTTATCTCCTATAACCTCCCGAAACATGATCTCCAGTCCATAACATGTGCCACCATACATCACAGTTCTAATTTCTAGCTTCCTCCCTGTACCGAATCTCTAGTCCTCTTAAGTCATCCTTCCTTGATCTCTTCACACAATATTCTCCGATATATGTACTGTGCTTTCCTTGCTTCCCCTCATTATCTAGAACCTGTTACACCCACTGATCAGACTATCCTTAAACTTTTATACATTGAAAAGCAATTTGAAAACCCATCTGTTTAGAGACTGCAACTTGCAATAACCCTGTTGCCCCACAATGCCATATGAGCCCCATCTACTCTTACCATGTCTTCTTGTGCCGTGTAGACTGCAATCAGTCGCCTCCAGGATCCTCCTTTCCTGCATAATAATCTGATGCTCAAATAGTCATGGTTACTGCACTTGTTTTCTGCCTTATTGTTATACTGTTCCTATGTTAAGAATTAATATACTATGTTAACTACTTCAGCCTTGTTTGTACTCTTTCATATGTATGGAACCCTGGAGTTAAAAGCGATTTGACCTGAAAAATAATAGTAATCACCACTGTACTATTGGGAAAAAATGATTTTTCAGTGGGTTAGTTATTTTATAGGTGAAAAAAAAAGAATTAAATAACAGCCCAAATATTCAGTCCTAAGAATAGAAAGGTTTTCTGCAATGACCCAGCTGCACAGAGGTTTATCTTAGATTTTATTCTAATAGCAGCACCTTTCACTGAATGAACTGACAGGTACAATACAATGAGCTGACTGCAAACCATGTAAGCAAGACAGTCAGGAAGCAGGAAATTGCCAAGTAAAAATCACTCAAGTTACACTTCTCAGGTACAAATATTGTGGAGAAGGATGGGGAGTAAATAAAAAAAAACGAGAAAAGCAAAAAAAGCAAAAAAAATAGTAATAAAAGTCTTAATATGAAATAAATGTTAAAATAGCAACATAATAATAGCAATATTATTACTATAGATTATTAATTATAATAATACTCAATATTAATAATATTACTATTATCATATTGCTATTTTAATATTTTTATTATGATTACATTATTATTACAAATAATAATAATAACAATAATAATAATATTTATAGCAATAGTAAAATGTAGCAGCACCCATTAACAGATGATGAGTAGAATATTAGGAAATTAGAAAAGGACAAATGTGTATAATATTTGTGTATATTTTATTTTATTATGCCCTTAAATACCTATAGCTCCACCTGTGCTATAGAAAAGCATCACTTGCAGTATTTGTAAATACATATCACCTCAGTACACTAGTAATGTGCATGACAGTCACATATTTGTGTTGACTTTTAGTTCTTAGTAATTAAAGGGGTACTCCCATCTCCAAGATCCTATCCCAATATGTGGTAGATGTAATAATAATAATAATAATAATAATAATAATAATAATATTATTAGCAAATACCTCCCATTAGAAATGTAGTATAGTTCTCCTGATATAGCCATGTCTCTTACATAATGATGCAGGATATTGCAGTAGATTAGGTATCTACAGTATATGCACATGAAATAAGAGACATGGCTAACCAGGAAAACTATACATTTCTAATTGGAGGTATTTCCTAATATTATTATTACATTACTACATATAGGGATAGGCTCTTGGAGCTAGGAATACCCGTTTAAAGGAAACCAGTCACCAGGATTTGCCTATATAACGTAAAGCCAGTGCTATACCGACACTATCAGGCTGATTCTATACATACCTGTAGTGGTCAGCTCGGATATATAAATTTTGAAATCCAAGAATGTAAAGATTATAAAATTAGCTATTTGTTGAGTGACAGAAGCTGAGGATCAGATAATGTATGGGGGGGTATTCATAGTTATCCCCTCCCCCTGTTAGAATTAGCATAAGTATTATACAAATGATTTACTTTGTCTCTTGCAGGACTTGGAAGATGTTAACGTAAGCTAGACGGGGAGGTAGCAGAATGGTCGAACATTTCGAGGCAGAAGGTCACATCAGTGCAAAGGAGAAAGAGGAGCTGAAGACATGTGGAAGCCTAAGGTTGGTCGCCAGGAGGTACGTCAGGTACAGATGGGGATCAGAACCCAGAGAGCAAGCCGGGGTCAGAAGCCAAAGGGGAACTTAGATACAAAACGGGGAAAGATGAACTGAAGGAACAAGAGGGGCGGGGGAATAAGGAAGCACAGACAAGACTGACAGAGTGGTGGAAAGGGAGAGGAGTCAGGGTAGCGGGACAAGGATCAGAATGAACTCACGAGAACCAGAAGCGCACGCTGCATAGCAGGAGCTATCACTGGTGATGTGAAACAGCCCAAAGATAAGACAAGGCAATTACCAGAACAAGAGACCGAACAAGCCCTGGCCACAGGCAAGTACCCGGAGAATACAAACAACAGAGCAATAGACAAAACCCAATGGTGGAAAGTGTTTACAAAAAAAAAAACTTTTTGATGTGCCAGGCCATCCACATGATGGGGTGAGGCAAATAACTGACACCAGCCTTAAGGCCACTTTACACGCTACAACATATCTAACGATGTGTCGGCGGGGTCACGTCGTAAGTGACGCACATCCAGCATCGTTAGTGTTGTTGTAGCGTGTGACAGCTACGTGCGACTGCGATTGAACGTAAAACCGTTCATTGCATACACGTCGTTCATTTCCTAAAAATTGCACTTCGGGTTGTTCAATGTTCCCGAGGCAGCACACATCGCAGTGTGTGACACCCCAGGAACGATGAACAGATCTTATCTGCGTCCCGCCGGCAATGCGGAAGGAAGGAGGTGGGCAGGATGTTTACGTCCCGCTCATCTCCGCCCCTCCGCTTCTATTGGCTGGCTGCCATGTGACGTCGGTGTGACGCCGAACGTCCCTCCCACCACAGGAAGTGGATGTTCGCCGCCCACATCGAGTTCATATGGAAGGGTAAGTACGTGTGACAGCTTTTAATCGATTGTGCGACACGCTCAACAAATTGAACGTTTCGCACATACGATGGGGGCGTGTCACATCGCATACGATATTGTATGCAGAATTGTAAGGTTTAAAGCAGGCTTAAGAAGAACCTAAAGGGCACTTTACATGCTGCTATCGCTAGCGAGCGTACTCGCCCCCGTCAGTTGTGCGTCACGGGCAAATCGCTGCCCATGGCGCACAACATTGCTTACACTTGTCACACGGACTTACCTTCCCTGCGATATCGCTGTGGCTGGCGAACCGCCTCCTTTCTTAGGGGGCGGTTCATGCAGCGTCACAGCGACATCACTAAGCGGCCACCGAATGAAAGCGGAGGGGCGGAGATGAGCGGCACGTAACATCCCGCACACCTCTTTCCTTCCTCATTGCCGGTGGACGCAGGTAAGGAGATGTTCGTCGTTCCTGCGGTGTCACACATAGCGATGTGTGCTGCTGCAGGAATGACAAACAACCAGCGGCATTCATCACCAACGATATTATGAAAAGGAGCGACATTTCAACGATCAACGATTTTTGACGTTTTTGCGATCATTGATCGTCGCTCCTAGCCTTCAAACGCTGCGATGTCGCTAACGACGCCGGATGTGGGTCACAAACACCGTGACCCCGACGATATATTGTTAGCGATGTTGCAGCATGTAAAGCACCCTTAAGACTCATGTGGAAGACCAGATAACTGCAGCAGAGTAAGAACTCAGGATTAAATAGATTAAAAAAAATCTATCCTATTGTGACGCCCTGGACCAACAAGGTAGTCACAGTTAGAGCCCCGCACAACACCTGTCCCCTAATAAGGTGTCACCAGCCAATCAAAAAAACCCTAGTCACCCCCCTCAGGGCTTGATGGGCACACCAGGGGGCGGAGCCAGGCGGTTGCCCATGCCCACCGAGGAGTTAAGAGAGCCTGAGGTGGGAAAAACGTTAGATGAGTTCAGGAGTGAAGGAGAGTAGAAGCAGGCCTGTGTCCCAGGTCTGCAGCTATATGACAGGTGCCAGGTTTGGAGCCCGGGCACCTTTGCTAGGAGGCATATGGAGGCCTCTACCTGCAGGAGCCGGGAAGACGGCTTGGTGGAACCGTGGTGGACCGGGACAGGGTAGTGGCCCGCCGGTACTGACCTGGGGAACCAACTGGAAACTGGAGCACAGAGGGGGATACTCAGACCCTGAAGCTAAGTCCAGAAGCTACTGGGGGCTAGCTAATTAACTGATTGTGGGCAGGACTATAGGTCCTTTCCCACCCAAAGTACTGACTGAAGACAACAGCCCAATGAGGGGGATAGAAAGCCACCGCTATGGCAGAGAGATCCCACGGGCAAAAGGGCTCCTCTGACAATCACAAGCCGGGGAGCGGACTCCTGTATTGCAAGTTCAGGTAGTCCATCAACACTCAAACAGGTGCAGGAGAAAAGCAGAGACCACCAACTGGGTGGGGGACGAGACTGCAGCCGGCTGCGGGCACCGACCACCATCATCTTGGTTTACCAGAGACTTGGGTGTGTTACTAATCGTAAGTACATCAGTGCCCTCCGGCCACGCACCTCCCTGCACCTCCTAACTACTCCCCCAACGGGTCCCGGGGCCACCATCCCTACCCACGAAGGGGTTAACATCTTGCTGCGCAACATCTACCCCGGGTGCCCCGCAACTGCAGCGGTGGTGTCCACCTTCACCACAACCCGTGAATGTTGTCACGAACTTAACTATGGCTCCGGCCGTACACCTATGTCCCCTAAACCGCCAGCCCCTTTCAGGTTGGAGTGACCACGGGACCCAAGGGTCCGGAGACGCTCGAGCCACCCACCAGCGAGCCCGGATCCGAGCGGCTCGGTTGCAGCAGAGCCCGGGGCGGTACACTATCTCCACAAGAATCTAGCAAAATGGTAGCAGGTAGGATTTGTGTAAAGCAAATCACCAAAATTTTGGATTTTCAAAAATTCATATTTTTTTAGGAAATCCTTTACAAATTTTAATAATTTCAGATCTATTTTTTACTCAGTGGCCAAAGTAGGTTCAATGTCCTCAACATCAAGACATGGTTTTTGCATCTGCAAAAAAATCTGGCTCATTGCTTCCAATTAAATTAGAATTTACAGATGAGTGAATTGATTTGATGTGAATGTGTGATCCCCACAGGCGTCCTCATAATGCCTTCCAGCTATCACATCATATTGCACAGCCAATCTGGAAGGACTGTTATAGCCTGTTACAAGCAGAGGCAGGGACTACTGAAGCTGTTTGTGAAGCTGGATAGTGAGAGGACTTCAAAACTTAGCAACAGATATATGGAAACAAAGGCTTTAATATGAGGCGCTGCTGATAAATCTTTGTGATATTTTTGTTTCTATGGTAACCATGTTACATCACATGAAAGCCTTGTGTGTCTAATATATGTTTTCAAAATGTTGTGCTTGTTGCTTATAGCAACAGTGTTCTACGCATGCGGGAAAACAATATGGTGGAGTCTAATGCGATATTCACAGCAACTGAGAGCAGAGGAGTGCTAAAATTCTTGTTTCTGCAAGGAAAGTCTTCGAGGGATATTGAAATGTATTTGGAACAATTCAACAAAGTTAGCAATTTCGAATTTCAAAATATTTCCTCTTCGCTATTGAAATTAACAGGAACAGCAATGCTGTTAATCCAATATATAAAGCTCAGGGTATGTATGTGTGTATGTATATATATGTGTGTGCGTGTATGTGTGTGTGTGTGTGTGTGTGTGTGTGTGTGTATATCCGCTAAAGGAATTCGCACCGTCGCATTTACAATCACGAAATTTTGTACAGACGCCCCATGTGACTCAGGGAACGTCATAGACTATGTTTGGGCAGGAAAATTTAACCCAGCGCTTTCCAGTTACTCTACAAAAATCCTGGAGCCATTAAACTGAATGGAGCTGGGAGCTGCAGGCTATAAATAGCAACTGTCAGTGGTTGCTATAGGAACAAAATAAACTGTTAGTATAAGATATGATAGCCGGATAGAGACAGCCAGCCCGGGGAAAGAGAGACAGCCAGCCCGGGGAAAGAGAGACAGCCAGCCCGGGGAAAGAGAGCCAGCCCGGAGAAAGAGAGACAGCCAGCCCGGGGAAAGAGAGACAGCCAGGCCGGGGAAAGAGAGCCAGCCAGCCCGGGGAAAGAGAGCCAGCCAGCCCGGAGAAAGAGAGACAGCCAGCCCGGGGAAAGAGAGACAGCCAGGCCGGGGAAAGAGAGACAGCCAGCCCGGGGAAAGAGAGCCAGCCAGACCGGAGAAAGAGAGACAGCAAGGCCGGGGAAAGAGAGACAGCCAGCCCGGGGAAAGAGAGACATACAGCCCAGGGAAAGAGAGACAGACAGCCCAGGGAAAGAGAGACAGCCAGCCCGGGGAAAGAGAGACAGACAGCTCAGGGAAAGAGAGACAGCCAGGCAGGGGAAAGAGAGACAGCCAGCCCGGGGAAAGAGAGACAGCCAGCCCGGGGAAAGAGAGACAGACAGCCCGAGTAAAGAAAGACAGACAGCCCGGGGAAAGAGAGACAGCCAGCACGGGGATAGAGAGACAGACAGCCCGGGGAAAGAGAGACAGATGGCCCGGGGAAAGAGAGACAGACATCCCGGGGAAAGAAAGACAGGCAGCCTGGGGAAAGAGAGACAGACAGCCCGGGGAAAGAGAGACAGACAGCCCGGGGAAAAAGAGACAGTCAGCCCGGGGAAAGAGAGACAGACAGCCTGGGGAAAGAGAGACAAACAGCCCAGGGAAGGAGAGACAGCCAGCCCGGGGAAAGAGAGACAGACAGCTCAGGGAAAGAGAGACAGCCAGGCAGGGGAAAGAGAGCCAGCCAGCCCGGGGAAAGAGAGACAGCCAGCCCGGGGAAAGAGAGACAGACAGCCCGGGGAAAGAGAGCCAGCCAGCCCGGAGAAAGAGAGACAGCCAGACCGGGGAAAGAGAGACAGCCAGCCCGGGGAAAGAGAGCCAGCCAGACCGGAGAAAGAGAGACAGCAAGGCCGGGGAAAGAGAGACAGCCAGCCAGGGGAAAGAGAGACATACAGCCCAGGGAAAGAGAGACAGACAGCCCAGGGAAAGAGAGACAGCCAGCCCGGGGAAAGAGAGACAGACAGCTCAGGGAAAGAGAGACAGTCAGGCAGGGTAAAGAGAGACAGCCAGCCCGGGGAAAGAGAGACAGCCAGCCCGGGGAAAGAGAGACAGCCAGCCCGGGGAAAGAGAGACAGACAGCCCAGGGAAAGAGAGACAGCCAGCCCGGGGAAAGAGAGACAGACAGCCCGGGGAAAGAGAGACAGACAGCCCGAGGAAAGAGAGACAGACAGCCCGGGGAAAGAAAGACAGCCAGCACGGGGATAGAGAGACAGACAGCCCAGGGAAGGAGAGACAGACGGCCCGGGGAAAGAGAGACAGACATCCCGGGGAAAGAAAGACGGACAGCCCGGGGAAAGAAAGACAGACAGCCCGGGGAAAGAGAGACAGACAGCCCGGGGAAAGAGAGACAGACAGCCCGGGGAAAGAGAGGCAGCAAGCCTGGGGAAAGAGAGACAGACAGCCCGGAGAAAGAGAGACAGCCAGGCCGGGGAAAGAGAGACAGCCAGCCCGGGGAAAGAGAGAGAGCCAGCACGGGGATAGAGAGACAGACAGCCCGGGGAAAGAGAGACAGACAGCTCAGGAAAAGAGAGACAGCCAGGCAGGGGAAAGAGAGACAGCCAGCCCGGGGAAAGAGAGACAGCCAGCCCAGGGAAAGAGAGACAGACAGCCCGGGGAAAGAGAGACAGCCAGCCTGGGGAAAGAGAGACAGCCAGCCCGGGGAAAGAGAGACAGACAGCCCGAGGAAAGAGAGACAGATAGCCCGGGGAAAGAGAGACAGACAGCCCGGGGATAGAGAGACAGACAGCCTGGGGAAAGAGAGACAGACAGCCCGGGGATAGAGAGACAGACAGCCTGGGGAAAGAGAGACAAACAGCCCGGGGAAAGAGAGACAGACAGCCTGGGGAAAGAGACAGCCCAGGGAAAGAGACAGCCCAGGGAAAGAGACAGACTGGAGAAAGAGACAGCCCGGGAAAAGAGACAGACGGGCAAAGAGACAGCCCTGAAAAGAGGCAGCCGGGCAAAGAGACAGCCGGGTAAAGAGACAGACGGGCAAAGAGACAGACGGGCAAAGAGACACACGGGCAAAGAGACAGAGAGAGAGAGAGAGACAGACAGACACAGAGATTGAGACAGATAGAGTGATGCAAATACAGAGAGATAGAAACAAACAGTCAAGGAAAGAGACAGACAGCGAGACACACAGACAGAGACTGGGAGTGAGACAGAAAGACAGTTACTATCCCGGGTAGTAAATTAATAAAAGTGAACAAATAAAATTATATATACAAAACAAAAAACATTGACAGAACTTCCAGTAGTTTGAACAAGTGCATATCTCTCCATGATATATAATGCCTACAAAGAAAGGAAGTTGAACTCTATAAAGGGAAAGCTTTAAACTACTAATAACAAGCTAGATTATTTTTTGGGAGATGTTTAGCATACTAGAATGGCCATTTTAATAAGTGCCCAGTAGATTGTTATTCATAGTTTAAAGCTTTGCCATTATAGTGTGCGACTGTTCCTATATTATATACAGTAAAGACCAAAAGTTTGGACACACCTTCTCATTCAAAGAGTTTTCTTTTTTTTTGTAGATTCACATTGAAGGCATCAAAACTATGAATTAAAACATGTGGAATGAAATACTTAGTGAAACAACTGAAAATATGTCTTATATTCTAGGTTCTTCAAAGTAGCCACCTTTTGCTTTCATTACTACTTTGCACACTCTTCGGATTCTCTTGATGAGCTTCAAGAGGGAGTCACCGAAAATGGTTTTCCCACAGTCTTGAAGGAGTTCCCAGAGATGCTTAGCACTTGCTGGCCCTTTTGCCTTCCCTCTGCGGTCCAGCTCACCCCAAACCATCTCGATTGGGTTCAGGTCTGGTGACTGTGGAGACAGGTCATCTGGCGTAGCACCCCATCACTCTCCTTCTTAGTAAAATAGCCCTTACACAGCCTGGAGGTGTGTTTGGGGTCATTGTCCTGTTGAAAAATAAATGATGGTGAGACTAAACGCAAACCGGATGGAATAGCATGCCACTGCAAGATGCTGTGGTAGGCATGCTGGATATGTATGCCTTCAATTTTGAATAAATCCCCAACACTGTCAGCAGCAAAGCACCCCCACACCATCACACCTCCTCCTCCATGCTTCACGGTTAGAACCAGGCATGTAGAGTCCATCCATTCACCTTTTCTACAAAGACATGGTGGTTGGATCCAAAGATCTCAAATTTGGGCTCATCAGACCAAAGCACAGATTTCCACTGGTCTAATGTTCTTTCCTTGTGTTCTTTAGCCCAAACAAGTCTCTTCTGCTTGTTGCCTGTCCTTAGCAGTGGTTTCCTAGCAGCTATTTTACCATGAAGGCCTGCTGCACAGTCTCCTCTTAACAGTTGTTCTAGAGATGATAATTGTGTGTCCAAACTTTTGGTCTGTACTAATATTTATATATATATATATATATATATATATATATACACACACACACACACACACTGCTTAATAAACTAAAGGGAACACCATAATACAAAATCTTTGTTTAAGTGTTCCCTTTATTTTTTGAGCGGTATATATACATATATAAATGCCAAGACCAATATTACCACCACACAGTGACCATGTAATGGTAGTTAATAGTTCTGCAGACAATATAAGAAATTATTCAATATTAACCCCTTCACAACCGGCCGATATTTGCGCTTTCCGTTTTCTTTTCCGCTATACTTCTTCCGAGAGACGTAACTTTTTTATTTTGCAGTCGATATGGACAAGTGAGGGCTTGTTTGTTAGCGAAACGAGCTGTATTTTAAATTAAACCAAGAGTTTTACCATATAGTGTACTGGAAAACGGCAACAATATTCCAAATGCAGAAAAATTGCAAAAAAGTGTGATTACACAGTAGTTTTTGAGCTGTTTTAGTCAAAATGTTCATTATATGGTAAAACTGATGTGTCAGTGTGATGCCTCAGGTTAGTGCGAGTTTGTAGACACCAAACATGAAAAAGTTTACTTTTATCTAAGGGGTTAAAAAAAAATTAGACGTTTGTCTAAAAAAAGTGGCGTACATTTTGCGCCATTTCCTTGACCCGTACCAGTCTCATTTTTCAGAATCTTTGACTCAGTGATGGTTTATTTTTTTGCACCTCGAGCTGATATTTTTAACCGTACCATTTTTGCGCCGATGCTACATTTTGATTGCCTGGTATTGCATTTTGAGCAAAATTTGTGGCGACCAAAGAAAATGTAAGTTTGGCATTTAGAATTTTTTTGCTGCTATGTTGTTTACCGATCAGATTAATTGGTTTTATATTTTGATAGATCGGGTGTTTCTGAAAGTGGCAATACCAAATGTGTTTATATTTTTTATTTTTTTAACCCTTTAATTTTCAATTGGGTGAAAAAAAATGTTGTTTTAATTTTTCAAAACTTTTCTTTAAACTTCTTTTTTTTATTTTACTAGGTCCCCTAGGGGGCTATAGGGATCAGCAGTCTGATAGCTCTTTCCTTTCTCCCGATCAGACCAGTACCGCCCAGACCAGGAGAAATGGTCATCTCTTGTAACAGCCAGTACTTGGCTGTTTGCTTACAGGACCTTAGTCATATGAGCACAGGAGTCATCACATGACCCTGTGCTACCATGACAACTACCGGAAGTCACGCGATTATGTTACGTTACTTCCGGTATCGGCCTGTAAGTAAAGTTTCAGCGCTATCTCGGTTATAATGTCACTGCCACTTATTGACAGTGCCATTTAAGGGGTTAAAAGGCATGGGTGGATAACGATTCCACTCGTGCCTGGCAGGTACACATGTCAGCTGTATAAATCAGCTGAGATGCGTGTCGGGGGAGAGGGGAGATTACCACTATGACCGCTAGGATGTAATTTTACTTCCTGCAGTTGTTAAGGAGTTAAATAATACAATAGACATTGACACCTATTCCCTACCTTAACCCACTCCTCAGAGAGAGGAGGGAAAAAAGAATATAAAAAACTAGCATACTTTGTGCATGGCTAATGTAACCCCTCCTAATGTGGCTAATGTGACCCCTCCTAAGATGTGATAGAGCAAACAAAACAAGGACGTGAACACACCTGAGAGGAAACAAAACATAAAGAAATGGCAAAGGAAAGACAAGAGAACTAAGAGAAGTTGGATTGACACAAAACATGCTATGGTACAATGGAAAGGGAAACCGACCACACTACCAGAGGTCGCCAGGTTGAGCAATGAAAAATTGCAGACAATTTGGTGGATGGGAAGGCTGCCTGAGATGGGAGAATGTGAAGAAAGGTGGCTATTATTCTTAAATACCAGGATATTATGAGTGACAGCAGAACATAATTTGGAACACTCAATTCTCAACAAAAATCTTTCCATGTGAATTTCCCTGCCAAATCCGAGTGGTCCCAACAGATTTGCTCATACCATTTTATCCAAATATACAAAGCAGAGGATTAGATGAAAGTGAGCAGCCGTATTTGTAGTTTACATAGCCCTAAACCTCTTTCCAAAAGTAAAAAATGTTTGAGCAATACCAATACACATGAAGTAGACTTAGGACATCTTTAATATCCCATACGGAAAAGTTTTAGGTAGTGCAAACTGTAAGCTAAAATGAACTCAATTTTAAAATTATAATTAGTTAAAAAAAATCTATTCATCTAATGCAAAGGGCCATCGTTCATCTGACATGCCCAACAGGAACTTTTCTAACTGAAACTTCCAAAGTGAATACTACCCTAGAGGAGGAATGGCTGTTCAAACATTTTACAGAATGGAAATGTGACCCTTCCGAGAACTAGATGATTTTATACAGTTAACAATGACCTGTGTGTCTCCAGTAATTGTACTGAGAAAGCTGAATTTACCTAAATATTTAACCTCCACCCATAGAGCTGGTAACAGCTACACACATACTAGGTTGGACAGCTACCTAAGAAGTTGGATGAACAGTTCTATAAAAAGGAGGTTTTTTTTAGCATGTTGAAAAGATAGGTAATTTTTATTCTTACATAATCTTAATCATAAAGGTTTTATTAAATTTCCAACATATAACAAAGAAATTTGACAATGTCAAACCACATACAGGTAACAATACAAAAACAGAGTACATATAGGGTATATCAACATATCATTGTGGGACATTAAATACCCCTACAGTACGAACTGGGAAAAACTAAAGAAAAACATAGGTGGGTGGGGGGGGGGAGTTGAGCAGCCATATAGATAAATTTCCTTAGTGAGTCTAGCAATTTCCGAGGGTTTATCTGTCTCAAAGGGCCAGCTCTAAGTTACTTCAAGGTTCAGAGAAGCCTGGCGGCTGTGGGGGGTTTGAAGGTTGCGGGAGAGCCGCGGCATAAGGAGAAGTCACCCAGGGGGCCCATTGTTCCAGCACTGCCTCTTTCTTTTTCAGACTAGAAGCTAAACTCCTTTCATATACCCACTGTAGATTCAGCCTGTCTGTTAGCTCTGTCCTAGTTGGAGACAGCGGGGACTTCCACCTGTAAGCTATACAATGCCTACCTGCAATAAGGAAATGGGAGATAATGGTTTTAAAGGGGTCAGGGATTGTGACAATAGCCATATGTAATACGGCAAGGGACGGGGGGATCCGGAGACCAGTGACCTCCCGGATCATTTCAAAAACTAAATTCCAAAATTCAAAGGTCCTCGGGCAGAACCACCACATATGACTTAAAGTACCTCTGTGGTTGCAGCCCCTCCAGCACAGTGGGAACATATTTCGTGAAAAGGTTGCTAATTTGGTGGGGAAATTATACCATTTCAGGTGGATTTTTTTTAGTTGTTCAATATGGTTAAGGCATGAGGAAAATCTTTGAATCCACTTTGAGGCAGAGTGCCAGGCCTGAGTTGGGAGTGGGAAGGAAGATCCTTCTCCCATTTAAGTATGTAGGGGAGTTGTTTATCATCTAGGGGGCCATTTAGTAATTTATAGATGTATGAGAGGCCCTTAATTTTACTATTTTGAAAGAAAATTCAGATGGGGTCAGCTGCTAGAGGGTTGATAAAGATGGGACCGTTTATGAGAAAGTGGTGTAACTGAAAAAATTGGAACAAGCTGTGCCGAAGAAGATTGAATTTCTCACACATCTCTGAGTAAGGAAGTAAAACTCCATCTTTATATAGGTCCGCTAACACCACAGGCTCTTTTTTTACCCATGAGGTAAGGTTTAAATTTTGGATGAAGGATTCAAGCGCTCTCAGGGGGATATTAGGTCTTAAAGCTTGTGACACTGTTCCACTCCACTCGCTCTAATTTTTCTTCAGTGTTGCTGTTGTGGGAAGAAGATCGCCATGGGAAGAGGGGGCTAGAATTAACGATTCAATGAACTGTTTAGGGGTGGGACAATTGATTGAGGAATGTTCGATCTGCAACCATCTCTAGTCCAGTTCGTTTTTCCACCAGTCACGGGTCGCCTCCAAAATGGCAGCTCTATGATAGGTTAGAATATTTGGGATACCCATGCCTCCACCATTCAACGGAGCATGCATACAGCGCAGGGCTATTCTCGTTTTTTTCCCAGCCCAAATGAATTTTCCCATTAGTCAATGGATTTTAGATAGCGGTGTGGGATTGCCAAGGGGAGGCACCTCAGGAGGTAGATGATTTTTGGGAGACATATCATTTTGAAAGTCTGCATTCTTGCTATCTAGGACAGAGGAATCAGAGTGAGGTAGGTAAGTTCATTTTCCAGTGAATTATGTAGAGCTATCATATTTTTTTGAATTATGGTCTTAAGTGGGGCGAGTATAATACCCAGGTAGGGGATGCCATCCTCTTCCCACTTAAAGGGGTATAACTGAGATAAGGCGGTTTTGGTAGCGAGAGGCAGGAAAAGCAGAAAAATTAGGGATTTATTAATGTTTAGTTTGTAGTATGAGATTTGTGAAAAAGAGATCAAAATCTCCATTATATGCTTCAGGGACACCACCACATTGGTACATGATATGATGACATCATCTGCATATAAGCTGATCACATGATCCATCTTGCCCGCTTTCACTCCCGAAATCTGCGGACACTCACGGATGGCCTGGGCCAAGGGTTCCATGGTGAGTGAATAAATGATAGGGGAGAGGGGGCATCCTTGATGTGTCCCATTAGTGATTTCAAAGCTCCGAGACATAAACCCGGACGCCAATACCTTAGCATTGGGACTAGAATAAAGCGCCATTATAGCAGATAAAATAGGCCCTTCAAATCCAAACTTATCTAGTACCGATTTCAGGTAACCCCAGTGTACCCTGTCAAACGCTTTGTCTGCGTCTAAGGACAGGAGCACACTGGGGTTTTTTCTTTTCTCAACTAGCGCGATCAGGTCCAATATCCTTCTTGTTCCATCCTTCGACTGTCTGCCCGCCACAAACCCCACCTGATCTGGAGCAATTAGTTTCGGGAGAATTTTATGAATCCTGGCCGAAATAATTTTTGCATACAATTTTAAATCGCAATTCAAAAGGGATATGGGCCTAATGTTTCTGGGTGTTACTGGGGGTTTTCCCGGTTTAGGTAAAGTAGTTATTATGGACTCAAGATTACTTGGCGAGATAGCTGCTGATTCTTGCCAAGAGGAGAAGATTCTTAGGATAAATGGGGACATAATGTTAGTGAAATGTTTATAATATGTGTTAGTGAGCCCGTCTGGGCCCAGAGCTGAGTTTTTTTTGCCTAATTAATTTTCTGACTGACTTCTTGTATAGAGAAGGGCAAATTGAGCAATTTTAGCTGATCTGTAAATAACCAGGAGAGGTTAATGCTATTTAAAAATGAACTAATTGTGTCTTAGGAGGGCTTTGGGGCGGTGGGGTCATCTTTAAGGTTGTATAGTGATTGGTAAAAGTCAGCAAATGCATTGGCGATTTCTGTTGGGTTGCGAATTTTTGAATGAGGTCCTGATATAAGGAACTCTATTTTGTTTTGTACTTCTCTTTTTTTGACTCTCCTGCCTAATAAGGCTCCTGCCCTGTCACCAATGGCATAAAATTTTAACTTAAAAGCTCTCAAATTTTTCTCATAGTCCACCAAGAGCAATTGGCGGAGCTGTAATCTTAGTTTTCTGAGATCGTTCGAAAAAGAGGGACTTGGGGAGGATTTATTAAGAGAGTCAAGGGAACTGATTTGATTTAGGATAGCTTTGGAAGCTGCCTGACGTCTTTTTTTCTCCCTAGTGGCGATTTTTATGAATGACCCCCTAATATAAGCTTTGTGAGAGGACCACAATGACTCCTCTTTTACTTCGTTATTATCATTAAATTTGAAAAATTCATTGAGGTCAGATTTTAGTTCCTCAGCTACTTGTTTGGAAGCTAGAAGAGAATCATTCATTCGCCACCGGTCAAAAATAGGCGGGCGATCTTGCTCTCGAATAGTCAAATAAATGGGGGCATGATCCGACCATGATATTATTCCTATTTTAGAATCCGAACAGTCTGTAATAAGTGTACTATCTACCAGAAAATAGTTCAATTGGTTGTAGGAGAGGAACCGAGGTGAGAAGTATGTGTAGTCTCTTTCGTTTGCATGATGGTATCTCCATTTATCATGAAGGTGCCATTCTGAGACCACTACTCTCATCTCCTTCCTCTGTACAGCAGCATTTGAACTGTCCAAGGAGCTTGACATTAACATATTATAGTCCCCGCAAATTATTTGCTTACCTCCCGTAACTGCTGAGAGTTTAATCAGGAATTTGCGCAAGAAGCAGATCTGGCCTGTATTGGGGGCATATACAGATGCAATAGTATACCTGGACCCATTTATGGAGCAATTTAGAATAGCATATCTGCCATCAGGGTCTGAGTGCTGGGCTAGCATAGTGAAAGAGACAGTATTTTTTACACAAATAAATACACCTGCCTTTTTTTTGACCACATGCATGCATAATAAATGGGAATTTAGGATTATTCAGCCGATAAGTGTCATTTTGGAGTAGGTGTGATTCCTGTCCGCAAATCACATCACATTTTGATCTTGACACTTCCCGCCAGAACATAGACCTCTTAGCTGGCGAATTTAAACCTTTTACATTTATAGACATACAGTTTAATACCATTATGCTAGAATTAGAGTCTCTTGGCTAAGACTGCAAGGAGGGAAAGGAAGGTTAGGTAGAACATAGCACGCATAACCAAAATTTGTCCAAAAGGAAAAAAAAAAGTCCAAAAAAGGACCAGCGGCACGATAGGAGATTGCCGCCCTGGGGGATAGAAGGACTTGGATGAACCATATCCAGAGGGCCTTCAAGAAAAATAACTAAGTCACAACCACGACTCGGAATATTAGATAACTCACGCTACGGACCACTCCTCATTAATTTTCTCCCTGCGGGATGACCCTGCAGCTCTCGGAGATCTGTCTGGGAGATTCGCCAGGTTCCAAGAAATGAGGAGCCTAGCCAGCTGGTGTGGCGAGTGACACACGTGGGTGTTCCCTGCCCGGGTGATCAGGATTTTGACAGGGAAGCCCCACCTGTAGGCAATAGCGTCATCCCTTAAGATCTTGGTGTAAGGAGCAAATTCCCTCCGTTTTGCCAGAGTTCCAGCCAACAGATCAGGAAAAATGGATATAAGGTGGAATTTCTCAGGCAGGGTTGGCTTCTTCCTCAGAGCTTGTAGCAGGGCCTCCTTGGTTTTGTAGAAATACAGGTGTGCTAAGGTATCCCGAGGGGCCTCAGCATTAAGAGATTTGGGTTTTGGGACTCTGTGAATCCTGTCTATTTTGAAATCATTTGGGCCCAGATCTGGCAAGGCCTCCTGCAGCAAGGATACCAAGAAGCTCTGCAAGCCTCTGTCTGGTATAAGCTCCGTAATCCCTCTTATTCTTATATTGTTCCAGCGAGATCGGTCCTCCAGATCCAGGATTTTAGTATGCAGCCCCTGTACTAGCTTTTCCAGGTCTGCATTGGCATCTATGAGGCTGTTATAAGATCTTGTGAGCTCCTCCATCTTTGTTAAAATGGGGGAGGTGCGGGCTCCTATGGCTGTAATATCTCCGCGCAGCTCAGCTACCATGCCTTTCCAGTCCTCTTGCAGTGAAGCACAGAGGGCACTGAGAAGCTTCTGCATCGTGCGCTTGGTAAGTGGAATGTCAGCATTATCAGTGTCAAGGTCTGGAGCAGCCATGGAGCCTCTCCTGGAGGAGCGTGATGAAGCAGTGGAGGAGGACACGGCCATCTTATCTCTTCCAGCGCTGATAAAGAAATTAATTGCCCGTGACGCACAAACGACAAGGGCTGGTGAAATCGCTCTCGTGATCGCACGATAAATCGTTGCGTGTAACGCCGCCCTAAGTTTAACCCCGTCTGCCTGGCATTATGTGTAGTACGTATTGACAAATCTGGTGACAGATTAAATCTTACCTGACCTTAGGGGTGGTGCTGGGCTGCCCCCCACTGACGATGATGTATGGATACTACATTAGTTGCCATGTAGTCTTGCAGCTAGTAAGAAAATGGAACTTTACTAGACAAAGGACACTGTGAAGTAGCAAATGGGTTGTATAATTTGAATTAATTTTATACTGTATTATGTTAATTTTTATTGTTTGCTGAGCAAAAGTTGCTAATATCATAAGGACAGTTTTTTTTCCCACATTTACCGAGCACTAATGTTGCCCTTCACTGTGAGACAGAAATGTGGCTACTTATTTTGCATGTATCAAATCCCTACCTTGTGTTGTTGACTGTTAATCCCTGCCGCCTTTTCTGATCAGATCGGAGGACTGTTCCTCCTGCTTCCAAGATGGCTGGTTGAGTGGCACATCCTTCCTGCTTTTCTTCTCCCATAGCACAGGGAAGGCAGACGAGACACGGCTTAGACTTAATTGTGACTCGAGGTGTCACTGAGATGGTCATCCTGTTAGCAGACGGAACTGAATGCCCATCTGAGCGGAGAAGGAAGCAAGAGTCAAACAGAGGGCACCGAGTATTTAGTAGAATAGAAGTCACAAGAAGTAATGCCTGTAATGTACAGTGATATATTTTTCTGAAACTCTAAACTGTGTTTCTCATTGTGGCCATTTGTTTCTTTACGTACCGTGTGACAGAATAGAAATCTGAAAACCTTACAATTCTGCTCCCCTCTATGTGACTGGAGAGATTGTATTAACCTTTCTACATTTATTATTGCTCTATTAAGGGCTGTGACTTACAAAGCTTTCTATAAGAACAATGTCACATTATTCAGTTGGCATTGGCATTGTTGGAGTGCCATTATTGAAAAGTTGCTGCTCGCATTGATAAAATTGACCCTAGGGATCTGATCCCGGTGTTATATTCTAGTTCAGTCTGCGTTACGTTTTCATTAATAATGGCTTGCTGCTTTTTCTTCTTTCATTTTCCTTTCTATCTACTTTTCCTTTGCAAATTAACTTTTAACCTTCCAATAAATATTGTGACCATTGCCTTAATATGTTCTTGTAATATTGTGAGTATTTTCCTCTGAATTATCTAGATCAAAGCTTTTCTTGCTTATTCGGCTTGGTGCTCACCAGCTAGAGGACAGTGATGCTGGATAGTGATGAGCGAGCATGTAGGGTACTCGAGACGCTCAATACTTGATCAAGTAACATGTTGCTCGAGATGCTCGGTACTCGATCAAGTAACACGTTGCTCATGCTCGGTACTCGATCAATACTCAATCAAGCGACATGGTGCTAGAGATGCTCGGTACTTGATCAAGTAGTATGGTGCTCGAGATGCTCAGTACTCAATCCTGTATCATGGTGCTCGAGATACTCGGTGCTCGATCGAGTAACATGGTGCTTGCAATGCTCAGTACTCAATCAAGTATCATGGTGCTCGAGATGCTCTGTACTCGATCAAGTAACATGGTGCGTGAGATGTTCGGTACTCGATTGAGTAAGATGGTGCTCGGCACTGCTCAACATTTGATTGAGCAACAGGGTGATCAAGATGCTCGGTAATTGATCAAGTATTGTGCGGGTGCTTGATATACTGGATTTCCTGGCTGACATATTCTTTCTTTCATTTTTCTGAAAGTCTCTAACTGGAGGTCTGTACCTGGAGAAGAGAGAGATCTCGTCCCTGGCATTCTTTTATGCTTCAGTTTTCTATTGACTTCAATTATGCTTGTTACTCAAGTTGAGCCCATCCGAGCGTCTCAACTCTCGATTCAAATACCGAGCACTTGAGCATTGTAGTGCTCGCTCATCACTATTGTTGGGAACTA
The DNA here is from genome assembly GCF_048569485.1 of Anomaloglossus baeobatrachus. Classification (NCBI taxonomy): domain Eukaryota; kingdom Metazoa; phylum Chordata; class Amphibia; order Anura; family Aromobatidae; genus Anomaloglossus; species Anomaloglossus baeobatrachus. The sequence goes on from NC_134354.1 coordinate 56,647,503, forward strand.
ACTAGTCGTAAAGTCTGTAACAAAAAAAGATTACTTATAAGAGTTTTCTAACATCTGAAAAAATAAATAAATTAATTAAAAATGGCAAGGATGGTGTAATTATCTGGGTCTAGATTAGAGACTTTTTCTTATAACCAGGGAAACAGGTTCTAGTAAGTAAAAGACCAAGGAGCTGTCTAAAGAGTTGAATAGCTCAAAGAGAAGAGCTGCTGACAATCCCTGGGTTTGAGTCTAAACAATTCTTTTTAAAATAATTAAATAAGGAATACTCAGTGACTCCAACCATTGTAGATTCGGTAATGGGTGATCTATGGCAGGATAGTAATCTATGGTGTCCTTTTCTTATATCAATTGATCACTGAGTGAGGCCTGTGATTGGCTGCATGGGTCATGTTACTGAAATGGCATATCATTGAATGGACCTTGATGATGCCGTGTTCCCTTCTCCTGACCGCTGCAGCCAATAACAGATCTCAGCAGTCTGGTGACTAAAGTATAAGACATATATTGTACATGTTGAACAACTCTTTTAATTTATCTTTTGCACTTGTCTCCTGAGGGGCATAGCTACAAAGAATCTAGTGGTAGAAGTTCCCTTAGAGGGTTAGTCCCATAAAGACCATTCAGATAAGATATTTACAGTAGATATTAATAAACCTATACATTTGGAAAAAAACTATATTGGTTCTCAAAAATAAAAAAATATTTTTGATCATTTAGCAAGAACAGTAATTTTTTGCTTCACATTTATATATCTTTGGCAATCTCCCCACTCTTAAGCCTGTTTCAGACGCCAGTGATTCGGGTACGTATGTACTAGTTTTTATATGTACCAGAATCATGGACATATGCAGACCCATTATAATCAATGGGTCTGACACAGATCAGTGATTTTTCACTGACCGTGTCTCTGTGCGGCGTACACTCATGTCCATGATTGCCGCACGGAGACATGTCCACCTTTTTCTGGCATCACTGATGTCCCACGGACCACATTATTGTGTGGTCCGTGAAACATGTACCAGAAAAAAACGGACATTGAAAATAAAAAGCATTTTTAACTCACCTTCTCCAGCAACGCTTGTCTCTGGCCTCTGCTTCAGAGCCACCTAATTATTGGTATGCATATTCATGTATGCAGACACTGCCGACCCGGAAGTAGCTGCAGCGGGGGCAGAAACACAGCAGAGCTGAAGAATTCAGCACCATGGACAGCAGGAGCTGGGATAGGTGAGTATACGTCCATGTGCAATCATGTATCATGGAGCACAGATCACGGATTGCACATGGACAACCCACGTGTGCCGTGAATCACAACACACGTGGTTGCTGATGGGTTGCTATGACAGAAGGGAATCTGGTAATGACCTCTTTCTTTGTCATTGCAGCGCTCCTTTGAAACCTGCCTGTGGCCGAGCTTCAAAGAAGACTGTGATTTTCACTATATGCAGAAATACTGTGGCATTGCTGTATGTATATGTATATGGCCCAGACGTTCATAACTTCATGTACCCTAAAGGAACTATTAAGAACAATGAAAAGTAAAAAAAAATATATAACAAAATAATGTAAAAGTTCAAATCACCCACATTTTGTGCCATTTAAAATAAAGGCATTCAAATAATTGATAAAAAAAATGCAATCTGGTAAATCTGGCTGCACTCTATGATGGGGTCAAACAGAAGTGCCATATAAATTTCTTATATTTTTCACCATCCATTGGGACAACCAAACTGTCACACTGTACTCTAAGATGTACAATAGCAGTACAGCGCAGTAATGTGGGACTGAGAGGATTCCTGAAACTACCTGAGAAGGTAGTTAGCTGGTAAACCACTAGGGGGCGTAAAAGTGGAGGAAACGTATGAGCAGGGAATTCCCTAGCAGAGGTAATACTAGTCAAGCCCACCAGATGGCAGTAGAATCGTCAGAACACCGGATCACAACATGAGGTCTTGTAAGTACACAAGGGCAAAGTCTAAACATAGTCAGAGGGAAGCAAATAGTCAGTAGCCGGGAATTCAGAGCCTAGAAGCGTTGAGGAGTGGGAAGACAAGACAGAATAAAGGTAAACAGATAAGGAACGAACAGGGAGACAGCAGGAGAGACACTGATGGAAACAGACAACAGTGGAGGTTAACAGGTCAGATGAACATGGAGGTCAGGAGGGGGCAGAGCAGACAACAGGTCACTCAAGAGCAGAACACAGCAGAGCCAGAAGTATCACTGGCGAAGTCCAAGAGAAACAGTGCCCTAATAAAGCAGCCTGACCTCCAGAACGAGGCAGAAAGGATTAACCCCTAACATGACCTGTATCAGAAGTGAAACTAAAAAAAAGGCTCAGCTCCAGCTGAGCCAGGAGTCAATCATGACACAATCTTTTCCTTGCCAAGTAGAGTTGAACAATTTATATTCAACCCTGTTTAGATAATCTAACCATAAAAAATATTAAGAAAATATATCATTTTAGTTTAATTCCGATAATTCACGATCCTTATATAACATAATGCACATAATCCGGAAGAATTCTGCACTCAGCTAAAAATGTCATCATAACATAACTGTCTGAGCAGAAAATGAATGTTGGTTTTACCGAATCAAATAAAATCATTCTCCAGTATTTTCCACTAAGCTAAATAAAGTCCTATATCCATCACATAACACATTTGAAAATGTCAGATTACTGTTCCTAAGATTTAAACGTCCTGTGATACATTAACTAAGTAAACCACAAGGGGAATTTGTGAACGTCTTTACACATCTCTCCCAGCAATACACACAATCTATCAGAATTTATATGTGTCAGACAGATGATACATTGTGGCCATATCCTGTATACATGTGAATTCTGCCCCTGCAACCTCTGCCTGGTCCAACATAGTGAAAGAGATAAAGAAAGCGCAGGACTGAATCATACGGCTAAGAAGATAAAATTGTGGCAGTGCATCAACATTGACAATATGCCATAGATGGATTTAAACATCATTTAGCGGCAGACTCCTGAGAAAAGCTATTTTTTGTTCCAGGGATCGTTGCATGTCAGATATATGTCCTGCGTGAATTTATTGTGATCACTAAACTGAAAACAACGAGTTTCTACTCCAAATTCAACTTCTATGTAATGATATTGATTTATCATTTTATTATTTATTATCAGTAAAAATAAACAGGCAAAATAAATTACTCTAGCTAGCTATCTATCTGTATATCCATCCATCCATCTCCAGGTGCATCTCAGAAAGTTACAATATCATCAAAAAGTTAATTTATTTCAGTAATTCAATACAAAAAGGGAAATGCATATATTATATAGTCATTACTCACAGAGTGATCTATTCCTATATATTATATAGAGTCATTACTCACAGAGTGATCTATTCCTATATATTATATAGAATCATTACACACAGAGGGATCTATTGCAAGTGTTTATTTCTGTTAATGTTGATGTTTATGGCTTACAGCCAGCGTCGGACTGGCTACCGAAGGAATCTTCAGTAATGCCAGGCCTTGATTCAGGTACCTGCATTGTACTCCGGAGCTCTCACCTGAGCTCCGGAGTGCAGCCTAGACTATACCACGAGTGCCGAGTGATTGATTCCCCAGCGATTGCGGTTCAGTTCATGTCAGCTGCAGACAGGCCGGGGTGATCTCCAGTGCTCTCACCTGAACTCCGGAGATCACCCCGGCCTGTCTCCAACTGTCATGAACTGAACCGGAATCAATCACTCGGCGCCCGCGGTACAGTCTTGGCTGCACGCCGGAGCTCAGGTGAGCACTCCGGAGTGCAATGCAGGTACCTAAATACAGGCCTGGCATTACAGGAAATTCCTCTGGTAGCCAGTCTGAGGCTGCTTACAGCCATTGAAAACCCAAAAGTCATTATCTCAGATAATTAGAATAATTACCACAAAACAGCTGAAAAGATTTCCTAAGCATTTAAAATGGTGCCTTAGTCTGGTTCAGTAAGCTAGACAATGATGGGGAGGACTGCTGACTTGATGTCCAGAAGGCAGTCATTGACACACTCCAGAAAGGAGGGTAAGCCACAAAAAGTCATTGCTAAAGAAACTGGCTATTCATAGAGTGCTGTATCCAAGTATATTAATGGAAAGTTGAGTGGAAGGAGAAAGTGTAGTGGAAAAAGGTGCACAAGCAACCGGGATAACCGCAGCCTTGATAGGATTGTTAAGAAAAGGCCATTCAAAAATTTGGGGGAAATTCACAAGGAGTGGACTGCTGCTGGAGTCAGTGTTTCAAGAGCCACCACACACAGACGCATCCAGGACATGGGCTACAACTGTGTCAAGCCAAAAGCGTCTTACCTGGGCCAAGGAAAAAAACAACTTGACTGTTGCCCAGTAGTCCAAGGTGTTGTTTTCAGATCAAAGTAAATTTAGCATTTCATTCAGAAATCGTCCAAGAGTCTGGAGGAAGAGTGGAGGCCACAATCCAAGCTGCTGAGGTCTAGTGTGAAGTCTCCACAATCAGTGATGTTTTGGGGAGCCATGTCATCTGCTGGTGTAGCTCCACTGTGTTTTATCGTGACCAAAGTCAGCGCAGTCGTCTATCAGGAAATTTTAGAGCACTTTATGCTTCCCTCTGCCGACAAGCTTTTTTGGAGATGTAAATTTCATTTTCCAGCAGGACTTGGCACCTGTCCACACTGCCAAAAGTACCAATACCTGGTTTAATAACCACAGTATCACTGTGCTTCATTGGCCAGCAAACTCACCTGACCTAAAGCCTCTCTATCAGGAAATGTCAATAGGAAGAAAAGAGACACCAGACCCAACAATGCAGACAAACTGAAGGCTGCTATCAAAGCAACCTGGGCTTCCATAACTCCTCAGCAATGCCACAGGCTGATCGTCTCCATGCCACATTGCCGCATTTATGCAGTAATTCATGAAAAATGAACAAGTATTGAGGCATTTACTGTACAGACTTTTCAGTAGGCGCCAACATTTCTGAATTTAAAATCATTTTCTTCAGTTGATCTTATATAATATACTAATTTTCTGAGATAATGACGTGTGGGTTTTCATTGGCTGTAAGCCTCATCAACATTAACAGAAAACACTTGAAATAGATCCCTCTGTGTATAATGACTCTATATAATATATAGGAATAGATCCCTCTGTGTGTAATAACTCTATATAATATATAAGAATAGATCTCTCTGTGTGTAATGACTCTATATAATATATAGGAATAGATCCCTCTGTGTGTAATAACTCTATATAATATATAGGAATAGATCCCTCTGTGTGCAATGACTCTCTATAATATATAAGAATAGATCCCTCTGTGTGTAATGACTCTATATAATACATAGGAATAGATCCCACTGTGTGTAATGATGACTCTATATAATATAGAGGAATTGATCACTCTGTGTGTAATGACTCTATATAATATATAGAAATAGATCCCTCTGTGTGTAATGACTATATAATATGTAGGAAAAGATCGCTCTTTGTGTAATGACTCTATATAATATATTGAAATAGATCCCTAAGTGTGTAATGACTCTATATAATATACATGAATAGATCCCTCTGTGTGTAATGACTCTATATAATATATAAGAATACATCACTCTCTGTGTAATGACTCCATATAACATATAGGAACAGATCACTCTGTGTATAATGACTCTATATATACTGTATTATATAGGAATAGATCCCTCTGTGTGTAATAACTCTATATAATATATAAGAATAGATCTCTCTGTGTGTAATGACTCTATATAATATATAGGAATAGATCCCTCTGTGTGTAATGACTCTCTATAATATATAAGAATAGATCCCTCTGTGTGTAATGACTCTATATAATACATAGGAATAGATCCCACTGTGTGTAATGATGACTCTATATAATATAGAGGAATTGATCACTCTGTGTGTAATGACTCTATATAATATATAGAAATAGATCCGTCTGTGTGTAATGACTATATAATATGTAGGAAAAGATCGATCTTTGTGTAATGACTCTATATAATATATTGAAATAGATCCCTAAGTGTGTAATGACTCTATATAATATACATGAATAGATCCCTCTGTGTGTAATGACTCTATATAATATATAAGAATACATCACTCTCTGTGTAATGACTCCATATAACATATAGGAACAGATCACTCTGTGTATAATGACTCTATATATACTGTATTATATAGGAATAGATCCCTCTGTGTGTATGTAATGACTATATAATATATAGGAATAGATCCCTCTGTGTGTAATGACTCTATATAATATATAGGAATAGATCCCTCTGTGTGTAATGACTCTATATAATATATAGGAATAGATCCCTCTGTGTGTAATGACTGTATATAATATATAGGAATAGATCCCTCTGTGTGTAATGACTCTATATAATATATAGGAATAGATCCCTCTGTGTGTAATGACTGTATATAATATATAGAAATAGATCCCTCTGTGTGTAATGACTATATAATATGTAGGAAAAGATCGCTCTTTGTGTAATGACTCTATATAATATATTGAAATAGATCCCTAAGTGTGTAATGACTCTATATAATATACATGAATAGATCCCTCTGTGTGTAATGACTCTATATAATATATAAGAATACATCACTCTCTGTGTAATGACTCCATATAACATATAGGAACAGATCACTCTGTGTATAATGACTCTATATATACTGTATTATATAGGAATAGATCCCTCTGTGTGTAATAACTCTATATAATATATAAGAATAGATCTCTCTGTGTGTAATGACTATATAATATGTAGGAAAAGATCGCTCTTTGTGTAATGACTCTATATAATATATTGAAATAGATCCCTAAGTGTGTAATGACTCTATATAATATACATGAATAGATCCCTCTGTGTGTAATGACTCTATATAATATATAAGAATACATCACTCTCTGTGTAATGACTCCATATAACATATAGGAACAGATCACTCTGTGTATAATGACTCTATATATACTGTATTATATAGGAATAGATCCCTCTGTGTGTAATAACTCTATATAATATATAAGAATAGATCTCTCTGTGTGTAATGACTCTATATAATATATAGGAATAGATCCCTCTGTGTGTAATGACTCTCTATAATATATAAGAATAGATCCCTCTGTGTGTAATGACTCTATATAATACATAGGAATAGATCCCACTGTGTGTAATGATGACTCTATATAATATAGAGGAATTGATCACTCTGTGTGTAATGACTCTATATAATATATAGAAATAGATCCCTCTGTGTGTAATGACTATATAATATGTAGGAAAAGATCGATCTTTGTGTAATGACTCTATATAATATATTGAAATAGATCCCTAAGTGTGTAATGACTCTATATAATATACATGAATAGATCCCTCTGTGTGTAATGACTCTATATAATATATAAGAATACATCACTCTCTGTGTAATGACTCCATATAACATATAGGAACAGATCACTCTGTGTATAATGACTCTATATATACTGTATTATATAGGAATAGATCCCTCTGTGTGTATGTAATGACTATATAATATATAGGAATAGATCCCTCTGTGTGTAATGACTCTATATAATATATAGGAATAGATCCCTCTGTGTGTAATGGCTGTATATAATATATAGGAATAGATCCCTCTGTGTGTAATGACTCTATATAATATATAGGAATAGATCCCTCTGTGTGTAATGACTCTATATAATATATAGGAATAGATCCCTCTGTGTGTAATGACTGTATATAATATATAGGAATAGATCCCTCTGTGTGTAATGACTCTATATAATATATAGGAATAGATCCCTCTGTGTGTAATGACTGTATATAATATATAGGAATAGATCCCTCTGTGTGTAATGACTCTATATAATATATAGGAATAGATCCCTCTGTGTGTAATGACTCTATATAATATATAGGAATAGATCCCTCTGTGTGTAATGACTCTATATAATAAATAGGAATAGATCCCTCTGTGTGTAATGACTGTATATAATATATAGGAATAGATCCCTCTGTGTGTAATGACTCTATATAATATATAGGAATAGATCCCTCTGTGTGTAATGACTGTATATAATATATAGGAATAGATCCCTCTGTGTGTAATGACTCTATATAATATATAGGAATAGATCCCTCTGTGTGTAATGACTGTATATAATATATAGGAATAGATCCCTCTGTGTGTAATGACTCTATATAATATATAGGAATAGATCCCTCTGTGTGTAATGACTCTATATAATATATAGGAATAGATCCCTCTGTGTGTAATGACTCTATATAATATATAGGAATAGATCCCTCTGTGTGTAATGACTGTATATAATATATAGGAATAGATCCCTCTGTGTGCAATGACTATATATTATATGCGTTTACATTTTTGTATTGAATTACTGAAAGAAATAACTTTTTGATTATATTCTAATTTATTGAGATGCACTTACGGTATGTCTATCCATCTATCTAACTATCTCTAAAAAAAGGCATTTTTTAGAATTCAAAACATAAACAAAGGATTTTTAGAGTAAAACCTATTTTGTCACTTTATTTATAAAAATAAAAAAAAATCGTGAGATCTTCATTCTGGCAAAGTAGACTTATATTGAGCTAAAATTACTTTTTCTGCAGAAATCAATTCTATGTGTTTTTTATTTTCATTACCATTATAGTCAGGGTTACTGTAGGCTAGCGAATACATACAGACAGAATCCAACATTTATAATAGGAGGTTTCACATCTGACTTCCTCCACCTACGTTTAGATAGCAACATCCAAAAACAGAGATGAGCGGATTTGTGGAACTTCTGTTCGGCGGGTTCAGTCGAACTTTAGATAAAGGTGGGGTCTGGACCTGGACTTGACCTGAACCTCATTGGAACTCACTGATTGGGCAGTTCAGGTCTCCACCCGTAAACACCCAGCCATAAATGAAACACTTCTGGGGGGAGGGTGAGCAGGGTTTTTTCATTATTTATTTATGTTTTTTTATGCACTACATCCAATAATGCTTATTTTATTCCCAGTGCAATCCATTCAAATGCGTCTCGCACTGGGCTGAGCACCGCGCGTACCTGAGCACAGCGATGCTCGTGTGAGTGGTTTGCATATGTAAAGGACCGGAACTCCAAACTCAAACACTGATTTTTTTGTAAAGTCTGTGTTTGGTATGAATATTGAATTTTAAACTTCGGGTTCTATCCTCTCTATCGAAGAAAAAGGCAAAAATGAGGAAATACCGAAAAATAAGTAAATAAAAAGCAATAGTGCATGAAAATAAAATAGGGCACTTAGTTAACAATATTTTGATTAAAAAAAATACATAATAGCCTTCCACCATGTTTTTAAATATTAAGTACTAGAACCGTCCTGATATCGGTCACCTTGACACTCTGGGATGGCTTTTTCGTTTTTTTGCTCAAAATAATGTTAATTAAGTCAAGTGATCTATTTTATTTACATGCACAATTGCTACTTTTTTCATTTATTTCAGGGTATTTCCTAATTTTTGCTTTTATCTTGGCTGTTCCTTTTTCATGGCATGTCTGAACATGCGCCTACACATTGTATATATGAAAAGTTATATTCCAGGTCATTTTTTCAGTTTTCTTTTTTTTACACAGAATGACAGGCATGCCACATTCTCTGACATGAGACGTGCATGTACAGTCTGTTGTTTTCTGTGGTCTCTTTTGTTTTTGTAAAGAAAATCTCTGAATGCAAGTCAGACGAAGTTGCTGCCTCTATAATTCTGTACAGAAAAAAGAATAAAATATGAAAAAAAATAATATTTTTAGTAAAAAAAAAGAGCAAATATATATGTAAACATGTATATATATATATATATATAACAGACCAAAAGTTTGGACACACCTTCTCATCTCTAGAACAACTGTTAAGAGGAGACTTTGTGCAGCAGGCGTCCATGGTAAAATAGCTGCTAGGAAACCACTGCTAAGGAAAGGCAGCAAGCAGAAGAGACTTGTTTGGGGTAAAGGACACAAGGAATGGGCATTAGACCAGTGGAAATCTGTGCTTTGGTCTGATGAGTCCAAATTTGAGATCTTTGGATCCAACCACCGTGTCTTTGTAGAAAAGGTGAACGGATGGACTCTACATTGCTGGTTCCCACCATGAAGCATGGAGGAGGAGGTGTGATGGTGTGGGGGTTCTTTTCTGGTGACACTGTTGGGGATTCATTCAAAATTGAAGGCATACAGAACAAGCATGCCTACCACAGCATCTTACAGCAGCGTGCTGTTCCAACCGGTTTGCGTTTAGTTGGACCATCATTTATTTTTCAACAGGCCAATGACCCCAAACACACCTCCAGGCTGTGTAAGGGCTATTTTACTAAGAAGGATAGTAATGGGAAGCTACGCCAGATGACCTGGTCCCCACAGTCACCAGACCTGAACCCAATCGAGATGGTTTGGGGTGAGCTGGACCGCAGAGTGAAGTCAAAAGGGCCAACAAGTGCTAAGCTTCTCTGGGAACTCCTGCAAGACTGTTGGAAAACCATTTCCGTTGACTAGAGATGAGCGATGTTTGAGTCAAACGGTTCGCCAATTTCATGTTCAAGTGATTTTGGGGGGTGTCCGAGTCATTCGACGAACTCGAACGATTTGCTAAAAGTTCAGCAGTCCGAGTTACGTTCGAGAACAGTTCGATCACCAAAAGTGTGGCTTTTCACAGTAAGTATGTGCGCACGTTGCGTATCTGCACGTGTCCTTTGTTCCCAAATCTCCGGCGGCTTTTCCTCTTTTAAAAATGGCTGGCGCTTCATTATTCAGTCAGGTATTCTGTGTCTTCCCCGCCCACCGGCGCCCATGATTGGTTGCAGTCAGACACGCCCCCATAATGACTGACAGCTGTCTCACTACAACCAATCACAGTCGCTGGTGGGCGGGTCTATATCGTGCCATAAAATAAATAAATAATTAAAAAAAAAAAAATGTGGTCCCCTCTAATTTTGATACCAGCCAGGATAAAGCCACACGGTTGGAGGCTGGTATTGTCAGGATGGGGAGCTCCACATTATGGGGAGCCCACCACCCTAACAATATCACCCAGCAGCCGCCCGCAATTGCCGCATCCATTAGATGCGGCAGTCCCCGGACTCTACCCAGCCCATCCCAAATTGCCCTGGTGCAGTGGCAATCGGGGTAATAATGAGGTTAATCATGACAAGCGTCTCCCCGAGATACCTTCCATGATTAACCTGTAAGTGAAAGTAAAGAAACACACACAGCAAAAAATCCTTTATTTAGAGTAAAAGACAAAAAACCCTCTCATTTACCTCTTTATTAATCTCCAAACAACAATCCAGGTCAAAAGTAATCCACACGACACTGTCAGCTCTGCTACATGAAGATGACAGGAAGCACTGTAGAACACAAGCGATCTGTGTCCTTCTCCACGCAGCACCTGAAGTTAGTTGCTCTGTCTGGAGACTTCATTCTGCAATGCAGAGGTCAAAATAACCAAATCTTCTTCCATTTCTTATTAGAGCCAGTGGCTCAATGGTTAGAGTTGCTGCCTAAGAAGCATTAGTTCACGAGTTCAAGTCCCGGCCGCCCCGTAAATAATTTGATTTATTTTAAATTATAATTATTATTTATTTATAATTATAATTTAATTTCATTTTGAGGGGAGGACATCAGCTGTGAGCCGCGGGCCACGCCTCTAAAATCGGAGCAGTTCACGGAATGAGGCTGTATTGCTCTCTCCTCTCTCTCTCTCCTTTCTCTCTTGTTCTCTCTCTTTTTCTCTCTCTCTCTCTTTTTCTCTTTCTCTCTCTTTCTCTCTCTTTCTCTCTCTTTCTCTCTTTCTCTCTCTTTCTCTCTTTCTCTCTCTCTCTTCTCTCCTCTCTTCTCTTCTCTTCTCTTCTCTCTCTTTCTCTCTCTTGTTCTCTCTGTCTTGTTCTCTCTCTCTTGTTCTCTCTCTCTCTTGTTCTCTCTCTCTCTTTCTCTCTTTCTCTTTCTCTCTTTCTCTCTCTTTCTCTCTATTTCTCTCTCCTCTCTCTCCTCTCTCTTCTCTATCTCTCTCTCCTCTCTTCTCTCCTCTTTTCTCCTCTTCTCTATCTCTCTCTTCTCTCTCTCTCTCTCCCTCTCTCTTCTCTTTTCTCTCTCTCTTTTCTCTCTTCCTCTCTCTTCTCTTTTCTCTCTCTTGTTCTCTCTCTCTTGTTCTCTCTCTCTCTTTCTCTCTCTTTCTATCTTTTTCTCTCTTTCTCTCTCTTTCTATCTCTTTTTCTCTCTTTCTCTTTCTCTCCTCTCTCTCTTCTCTCTCTTCTCTCTCTTTCCCTCTCTCTTCTCTCTCCTCTCTCTCTTCTCTCCTCTTCTCTCCTCTTCTCTCTCTCTCTCTTCTCTCCTCTTCTCTCCTCTTCTCTCCTCTTCTCTCTCTCTTCTCTCAATCTCTCTCCCTCTCTCTTTTCTTTTCGCTCTCTTTTCTCTCTCCCTCTCTCTCTTCTCTTTTCTCGCTCTTTTCTCTCTCTTTTCTCTCTCTCAGACCTGTCGATGATCAGCTGATGCGGTCACCTGACGGAATCAGCTGAAACTAAAAGTCAAGCGGTGAGGCCGGCTTTTTACCGGCTTTTTTTTTTAGACAGGAGTCTGCTCAGATGAGTGTAGTTCTTTTTTTTTTTTTGCACTGATGCATCAGCTGATTGTATAAAAGCCGTTTACACAATCAACTGCTGTGTCATGTGAGTCAGGCCCTTGAACCTGACAAATCATCTGATCGCTTTGCCTTCCAGAAAACCGATCAGATGATATTGGATCCGGATTGGATGGCGCGGGACCCTTGACTCAGGATTACTGCGGAGGGGGGTTCTTTATTTCAATAAAGATGGAGTCACTAATTGTGTTGTGTTTTATTTCTAATAAAAATATTTTTCTGTGTGTTGTGTTTTTCTTTATCTGTACTAGAAATTCATGGTGGCCATGTCTAATATTGGCTTTACACCATGAATTTTGGGCTTAGGGCCAGTTGATAATATACAGCTATCCCCAACCCCATTATTACCCAGCGAGCCACCCATCACCAGGGCAGCTGGAAGAGTTGGATACAGCACCAGAAGATGGCGCTTCTATGAAAGCGCCATGTTCTGGGGCAGCTGCGGACTGCAATTCTCAGCAGGGGGGCCCAGAATGCTTGGGCACCCTGCAATGCGGATTCCAATCCCCAGCTGCCTAGTTGTACCTGGCTGGACACAAAAATTGGGCGAAGCCCACATTATTTTTTTTTTTTTAATTATTTCATGAAATTCATGAAATAATAAAAAAAAAAAAAATGCTTCCCTATATTTTTGGTTCCCAGCCAGGTACAAATAGGCAGCTGGGGGTTGGGGACAGCCCGTAGCTGCCTGCTGTACCTGGCTAGCATACAAAAACATGGCGAAGCACACGTAATTTTTTTGGGGGGCAAACAATTCCTGTATACAGTCCTGGATGAACACAAGTAAAACAAGAAAAAATACAGCTCACCGTATGATATTATGCTGGTAAGTTCATGTTGTAGAGAAGGTCAGATGGTGCATGGAATAAGGGAGGCTCAAACGTGATTGCAGTAAAAAGAAAAAAATATCCAGCAGCAACGTCTTCATAGGGAAAATATTTTTCTTAAAATTCCATTTTATTGAAAACTAATTAAAAAACATAGTGCAGCAAGTTATAAACACATGGTTGACGCATTTCAGAAGTTAGACTTCCTTAATCATAACCATTGTTGTTATGATTATGATTAAGGAAGTCTAACATCTGAAATGCGTCAACTGTGTGTTTATAACTTGCTGCACTATGTTTTTTAATTAGTTTTCAATAAAATGGAATTTTAAGAAAAATATTTTCCCTATGAAGACGTTACTGCTGGATATTTTTTTCTTTTTGCTGCAGTCCTGGATGGAGTATGCTGAGCCTTGTAGTTCTGCAGATGCTGTCTGCTGTCTGTCTGTATGGAGGAGAGCAGACAGCAGCTGCAGAACTATAAGGCTCAGCATGCTCAATTCACTAGTGTATGCAGGAGAGCAGACAGCAGCTGCAGAACTACAAGACTCAGCATACTCTATCCAGGACTAGTAAAAGGAATGAAGGTTTTACCCAGCTCACCTGCTTGATAGGAGACCGAAACCTGTGGACCGTGCAAGGAAAAAGTCGGCAATTCTTTGGTAATGATGAAGGAAGATATTCCAGCAACTTGAGTCTAAACAGGAAATTCTTTAAAACATTGATTCTTTATTATTTACATATTAAAAAGTCCTGTTGGGGTGAAAGAAACCCAAGACAGAGAGGACGCGTTTCAAACACTTGGTTCTTAGTCAATCTCTAAAGCATGTGTTCACAGGACTTGTTTAAAAAGGAGGGAGTAAAGACCCAAACATGTGTTAAATCATATGGAAAGAGCTTTTTACTAAAGTATTAAACCTGTGAGGGGAACATTTTTTATGCAGGTATTCACACACGGTAACATAGGAGTTTTGTTTTTTTTTTTTGACATTCACTCCTATGTTACCATGTGTGAATACCTGCATAAAAAATGTTCCCCTCACAGGGTTAATGCTTTAGTGAAAAGCTCTTTCCATTTGATTAAACACATGTTTGGGTCTTTACTCCCTCCTTTTTAAACAAGTCCTGTGAACACATGCTTTAGAGATTGACTAAGAACCAAGTGTTTGAAACGCGTCCTCTCTGTCTTGGGTTTGTTTCACCCCAACATGGACTTTTTAATATGTAAATAATAAAGAATCAATGTTTTAAAGAATTTCCTGTTTGGACTCAAGTTGCTGGAATATTTTCCTCTATCCAGGACTGTATGCAGGAGATTTTTGTCCCCCAAAAAAATGACGTGGGCTTCGGCATATTTTTGTATGCTAGCCAGGTACAGCAGGCAGGTACGGCTGCCCCAACCCCCAGCTGCCTATTTTTACCTGGCTGGGAACTAAAAAAATTGGGAAGCCCTTTTTTTAATTATTTCATGAATTTCATGAAATAATTAAAAAAAAAATCGACATGGGCTTCGCCCCATTTTTGTGTCCAGCCAGTTACAACTAGGCAGCTGGGGATTGGAATCACAGGTTGGCCCGAGCTTTCTGGGCCCCTCTGCTGCGAATTGCAATCCGCAGCCGCCCAAGAAAATGGCGCTTTCATAGAAGCGCCATCATCTGGCACTGTATCCATCTCTTCCAGCAGCCCTGAAGCCGGGTGGCTTGCTGGGTAATAATGGGTTAATACTAGCTTTGTTTATTACTCCCTGTCAGCCCTCCACAATCCTGCTCTTCTGTCTTCTTTCTCCTTCCCATGCAGCTCTGCTACATCAGACAGCACTGCATGGGAGGAAGATGCTGCTGCTCCCAGTGCAGTCTAATCACTCAGTGATAGTGAGCAGAGGCTGGGGGCTGTAAGCGGTGATGTCACCGCTGACAGGCAGTAACTATATCAACGGTGCTCTGATCACGTGATTCCTGGTGCTGCAATTCACCAGCTGTGGCAGCCAGTCCTTGCATATGGGCTGACTCTGTAAAGAGCGCCCACATGCAGGAACGGGGAAGCCGACCATGTGCCAGAGCATCTCACCGGTACACGGAGATGCAAAAATGAGCACCGCGTACCGGAGAGATGCACTGACAGGACCTAGCATGATGTCTAGCCATGTGACCAGTCTGTAGTCAATGAGATAATACACACGTGACTGGTCACATGCTATTTTGATGTCACGGAAGGTCCTATCATCATCAGTGCTGGTTACTGGGAGGATGCAGCAATTATCGGAAGGAAAAGCGGCGAGAGACAGCGTGCAGGACGAGTCGCGGGGACCTGTAAGTGTAATGGCAATGTTTATTAACTGTATGTGTACATTTATAATGTGTTTTTATGTGTTTGTGTATGCCTGCCATTGTTTTCAATGGGGTTCGAATTGCTTCGTCGAACGTTCGACAAACCTGTCCTCCATTCAATGAACTGAACCGAACTTGAACTCTAGGAGGGTGGCTCATCTCTACTGTTGACTACCTCTTGAAGCTCATCAAGAGAATGCCAAGAGTGTGCAAAGTAGTAATGAAAGTAAAAGGTGGCTACTATGAAGAACCTAGAATTTAAGACATATTTTCAGTTGTTTCACACTTTTTTAAGTATTTTGTTCCACATGTTTTTATTCACATTTAAATACAAAATCCTTGTTTAAGTGTTCCCTTTATTTTTTTTAGAAGTGTGTATATATATATATATATATATATATATATATATATATACAGTGGGTACAGAAAGTATTCAGACCCCTTTAAATTTTTCACTCTTTGTTTCATTGCAAACATTTGGTAAATCCAAAAAAGTTTTTTTTTTCTCTCATTAATGTACACTCTGCACCCCATCTTGTCAGAAAAAAACAGAAATGTAGAAATTTTTGAAAATGTATTAAACAAGAAAAACTGAAATATCCCATGGTCATAAGTATTCAAACCCTTTGCTCAGACACTAATATTTAAGTCACATGCTGTCCATTTCCTTGTGATCCTCCTTGAGATTGTTCTACTCCCTCATTTGAGTCTACATGTGTATAATTAAACTGATAGGACTTGATTTGGAAAGGCACAAACCTGTTTTTATAAGACCTCACAGCTCACAGTGCACCAAATGAGACTCATGAGGTCAAAGTAACTGTCCAAGGAGCTCAGACACAGAATTTTGGCACGGCAGAAATCTGGCCAAGGTTACAAAAGAATTTCTGCAGTACTCAAGGTTCCTAAGAGCACAGTGGCCTCAATAATCCTTAAATGGAAGAAGTTTAGGACCACCAGAACTCTTCCTGGACCTGGCCGTCCAGCCAAACTGAGCAATCGTGGAAGAAGTAATACCAAAATACAAAGTACCTACAGTCAAATATGATGGGGATTCAATGATGTTTTGTGCTTGGTTGGCTGCCTCTGGCACTGGGTACCTTGTCAGTGTGCAAAGCATCATGAAATCTGACGATTATCAAAGGAATTTTGGCCAGAAAGTAGGGAGGGACCAGTGTCAGAAAGCTGGGTTTTCATCCTAGGTCATGAGTCTTCCAGCAGGACAATGACCCCAAATACACTGCAAGAAGCTTCCAGAAATAGATGGAAACAAAGCGAGGGAGAAATTTGAAATAGCCATCACTTGTTTATTTCCTTTGTGTATATTGGAATAGCACAAAAAAAAAAACAAAGAAAAAAAAGGCAAATTAGACATGAATGACTTCACAAAAAACAAAAAATGGGCTGGACAAAATTGTCGGCACCCTCAATTTAATATTTGGTTGCACGCCCTTTGGAATAAATACATGCAATAAATTGCTTCCTATAACCATCCACAAGCTTCTTACTCCTCTCACCTGGTATTTTGGACTCTTCTTTTGAAAACTGCTCCAAGTCTCTCATAAATGAAACCAATGATGAAAACAAACACATGGATGACACACTGATGCAAAATATTGATAAAACCAGTACCATTTTTTCATGTACATTTTAATATGGATGTTTGAATGAGGCCTTACAATGTAAAAGTGACTTACGGCTCTCACATAGAACACAGTGTGATTTAGAGAACCAGAATTACAGTAATGAGGATGGGCAGAAGGCCAGAGCTGCACTGGAAATTGAAGAAGACAATGATTGATAAGTTTACTAGATTTTATAATTCACTATATGTAGTTTTATGCAGGTTTAGGGCATTAAAAATGTAATGATAGTTCTTCTTTAAGATAACATTTCTTTGAAAGAAAATAAACATGGTACTTTCTTTAAGACTTAAGAGTTTTTTACACGCTGCGACATCGCTAATGATATATCGTCAAGGTCATGCCGTTAGTGACGCACATCCGGCGCCATTAGCGACATCGCAGCATGACACCAAGGAGCGACGATCAACAAGCGCAAAAACGTGAAAAATCGTTGCTCGTTGACACATCGCTCCTTTTCCAAAAATTGTTGCTGCTGCAGTTACGATGTTGTTCGTCGTTCCTGCGGCAGCACTCATCACTGTGTGTGACACCGCAGGAACGACGAACATCTCTTTATCTGCGTCCACCAGCAATGACGAAGGAAGCAGGTGGGCGGCATGTTCCGGTCACTCATCTCCGCCCCTCCTCTGCTATTGGACGGCTGCCATGTGATGTCGATTTGATGCCGCACGAACTGCCCCTTTAGAAAGGAGGCAGATCGCCGGCCAGAGCAATGTCGCAGGGAAGGTAAGTTCGTGTGACGGGTGTTACCAATGTTGTGCGCCACGGGCAGTGATTTGCCCATGACGCACAACCAACGGGGGCGGGTATGCTCGCTAGCGATATCAGTACCGATATCGCGTGTAAAGTACCCTTTAGACCAAAAGAAAACTCCAAAGAAATGAATTTTATTCGGCTATTAAAATACAAATGATAAAATACTACGTGATATATTGCACATCACTACAGTTCAGACAAACGTCATGTGAAGTGGGTGCAGAAAAGGGCAAACAACTAGTGACTGGATAGTGAGGTATTGTCTAAATCAGCCGAATAGCTTGATAACCAGGATATCATTAAGTAATGACCAGGGGTAAGCTAACAAGGGACTAGCTGTTCCCTCCTTTTCATCTACCTACCAACAGAGGTGCACAATGCTTTTTTGGGTGCCCCCATTCTTCGTCGGCTGCCTCTCCACTATCCCTATACCCTGTTGTTGCCTGAAGTAGGCACCCGTCACCAATATATAAATAAGATGAAGTGCCAAAGGTTAAATTATAGCATAGAAATTTTCTATGTCTCAAACGCTCCACAACACCAGTGGTGGCCTCAGATTCATCCAGGATAAGCTGGTGGCCAGCATGGCAGTGACCAGTACCCTGAGGGCAGCATCATAAGAACTGTGAGTAAAAGTCCTTTAAAAGTCATAGGAAAGGTCCGCGGTGGAGGAGGCCGAGACCCCCAGTCAACGTTGCAACCGGTGACTCTTTCCAAGGACCCTTCACCCTCCTTCCATCCTCCCCCTACATCGGACACTTTGCAGCCTGTTTGCTTTAGTTGTAGTTGACGGGGCCATGGAACCGGGTCAGGCCAGTCACAGCAACCCCACAAAACTACTGGCCCGTTGACGAGTACCCCTGAGGCCTCGTGGGGCGCTACACATACACCTACACCACAGACCATGAAACACGTGTGTGTGTGTGTGTGTGTGTGTGTGTGTGTGTGTTTTGCGCGGACGTGTGAAAGAGGTCTAACACAACATTTCTTCAAAGAAAAAAAAAGACTGCAGTTTCTTTAAATTAAACTAATATTTTACTTCCTTGCAATGGAAATAAATATGGAAATTCCGCCAAAGGAAAATAAACAAGATATAAAAACATAAAATTATTGCTTCTTTAGAATAAAAAAAAAAATTTTTGAAGGAAATATTCCCCTATATAAATATAATTCAAAGTATTTGTTTTTTTTGTCTTTTTGAAACTTTCTTCTGCAAAAAAGTGTTTTTCTCTAAAAATAGAATCTACATAAGCTGAAGTTTTTGGGTTGCTCCAAACTATAAACGTCCTTTCAGACATCACTTTGCAGCATGGCTGTCTCGTGAGTTAAAAGTTAATCCCTTGTGACATATAGATGAATATATAAGCTGTGTTTGGCAGTTTTTCCTTCCCTAGCATTACTACTCAGGTGTGAAATACTTGTCTCAGCCTACACATTACCCAGACATGTAATGCCGTGATTATGTTTGACCCTTGAGACTAATGTTGCCAAATACAGCTATTTAATGTGATAATACTTGCATGTTTCTGCTAAAGTTAGCATGGCCTATATCTGTTCTTGACGCGCTTGATTTTTACTTAACAAATGAAGCACTCTCGGAAATTATCAGGCGAAGCATACAATTCTGAATGTCACCCACAGATGCGTGCTTAGATTCGGGCTATCACAGACTAGTCCTCAGCAGGAATGACATTTGTTCTGACATTTTCAAAAACAAAAAAAAAAAAAATAAAAATCTGCTCTGCCCGAGAAGAAAATTTGCATTTTATTCTTGTTTAAATAGGAGACATCATCTCTTCAGATGCCATTTACCTTTTTTTTCCGGATAGTTCACCGTAAAGACTTTACAAATTGAAAAAAAAAGGTCTTCTACGTCGGATCATTGAAAAAAAAAGAAAGATACACTGACTAATTTTTCATTTAAGCCAAAGGTTGAAAAACATTTTTAAGTCTCCGCAATTAACTCTGGATTCATTTATAAATAATATATGCAAATCAAATGAATAAAATATCATTCTGGAAATATTCCACCGATGACCAGAAGCTTTTTCAAACACTGGATTATAGAGATGAAGTTCCTAATTGCGCGGGTCTATGTAATGTACAACATTGCCAGTGACTCTGCGAATGCTGATTGAAATCGGAAAATTTAATCGACCTTAAATTCCAGTAAAGCCAATTAATGAATCCACAAATATACGAAGACTAGACAACAGAAGGTGGTGTGCAAACATTTCTGACTACCAGGACTGCTGCAAGCCACAAATTATGCTGAATAAATCATCTCAAATCCTGAAACTCAGGAGGTGATAAAGGAAATCTGTCAGCAGGTTTTTACTATGTAAGTTGTGAGCCCCATAATAAAGGGTCAGATACCCTGATTACCATGATTTCTGCCATAAACAGGGGGACAGGAGGCGTTGTAGTCATGGTCAGTGTGTTGTGCAACCCCCTGGCCCAGATTGAGGGCCCAGTAGACATCTGGGGTTCGTCCACTTACTTGCCACCTGGGGATCCTTTGGCTCCGTCTGTCCTCGGGTTCAGAGTCAACCAAAAAGACGACAACAATCAAATTCTCTTTTCTTTAGCACAAGCTTACTGTTCTTTTGGCAGAGTTCTCATACAAGATGCAGTCACTTTAAAATCTTTCCTCTTTATACCTTCATATATCTGTTCCTCTAACAGTCACTTTCAAGCTGTTCCTTTCTTCATGTGCACACTAGCACTATACTGCACTTCTTCTGTCTGTCTCTGATGCTGTCACTACTCTTGCTGCATTCTGTTACCAGCCAATTAGTCTAACCCCATCTAACACCTGGAATCCTAGCTATGCTCTCTGCCTTGTGCCCAGTGGGTCTTTCAAAACCCCTATGTCACCCAGCAGGCCGCCACCAACAGACCTACTCATAGGGGGACTGGTCTAACCCCGGCACCACACACACCCTACTTCTCAGGCAGCCATCTTCTGCTCCAGGAACATTACCTTTGTCCCAGGGACCTAGATCCCAAACTCCTACCAGGGGCTAAACCTTTCCTTATCTCCTGGTGTATTTGCTGTGTAAATGCCACTGAGCTACCCTGCTATATTGCACTCCATCAGCACTGTTTATCTTCCTGCACTTGTATAACTCTGCTACATCTGTTCTCTCTAATACATTCTTACACTTTACATAATGCAGTATTTCGATATAAAAGATACAAAATACATTACACATTGAAGACATAGAAACACACAATTAGCATTACATACAACACAGTACCTATTCCATCACTATATGGCACCGGCCGCACTTATAATAATGTCCTTATATAATATTGTCGCGGGCGGAGGAGGGGATGCTGCGCTCTCCCACTGCTCGGGTCCGGCTGCTGCTGCGGCTGCTGCTCGGTGGTGGCTCAAGCGGTGGGCCGGATCCCGGGGACTCGAGCGGCGTTCCTCGCCCGTGAGTGAAAAGGGAGATTGATGGTGGGGATTTGGTTATTGTCCGTGAATATTGTGGTGATATTGGTGACACCACCGCTGCTCTGGACGGGGATCCCGGGAGCGATGGCAGGGAGCAGCTTGGATGTTGGTTCTCCCCTCCGTGGGTAGGGGGTTGGTTGTCCCGGGGCCCGGTGATGGGGTAGGGATGGATGGCAGGCAGGTTACAGGGCCTGGTGAGGTGCAGGGTCGCGGGGGTAGTGCTGTGCCGCACTGCACGGTGGTACTCACTCAGCCAATGATGAAGACACAGTTCTCGGTAAAACACACGGCTGGATGGACGGGTCCCACAGACGGCTGCGGTGTTTCTCCTCCCGGAAGGTTGATGGTGACTGCCTTTCCCTGCACCTGTGTAAAGTGTGTACGGTTCCAATGGGTTCCCACCGGTAACCCGCTCCCCCAGCTTGGATATGGGCTGAAGGAGCCCCTTTTGCCCGCAGGCTCTAGCCCTGGGAACTTTAGCCTTGGCGGTGACTGTGTTTCCCTCTAATGGTTGGACGGTTGCCTTCTGACGGGACTTGGCTGCTGGGAAACCCAGGAGGTTCCCTTTGCTAACGGATTTGGCAAATTCACGGCGACTCCTAGCATTGCCGGGGTCCGTAAGCCCCTGCCGGATGGTGCTGGCTTCTCTTTGCATACCGGTCCGGTACCGCCGGGCCACCGCCCGTCCACGGTCCTTATGGTGAGCTCCAATGGGCCACTCCTGCAGACGATCACCACCGTCTGCCAACCTTGCTGATCCGTCCGGGCCACACACTTGGACCAACTTCAGGCTGCTCTTCTACCACTTTTCCTTCCTTCCACTTTCATTTCCAAACTCTATCTCTCTCCTCTCCTCAACTCATCTGCCTGGTTTTCCCGCCTCCAGGACTGTGAACTCCTCGGTGGGCGGGACCAACCGCCTGGCCCACCACCTGGTGTGAACATCAGCCCCTGGAGGAAGGCAACAAGGGTTTTCGTCTGACTTAGGTGTGCCTGACCGGGAGTGTGGGGTGTGTTGGTGTTGTTCTCTGTGGCCCCTGGCTTGTCCAGGGTGCCACAATATCATGCAACATTTTGGTTTGGGTCTTCAGAGGTTCTTTCTTCACACACCGACCACCCCCTTACGCTGTTGTGCCGCACCCGTGTCAGCTGCCGGGCTGCTTGTATCCAGATCCGCGGTGACTCGAGGGGTCTCCGACCCCGAGGTCGTGCGGCCACTCAAATAAAGGGGGGGCTATGTACAGGGGATAGTGTGGAAAGTTCGTGACGCCACCCAAGATGTGTGGTAAGGTGGGATACCACCACTTCTGTTAGGAGCGCTCGGTGGCGGTGGAATGGCAGCCTGATGTTTAACCCCTCCGTGGGTAGTGGGGATGCCCCGGGGCTCTGTGATAGTAGGGGGAGCCGTGGGCTGTAGGCTTAGGAGACAGGGAGCAGAGGTACTCATAGTTGGTAGTTGTGGTGCTGGATGAGGCTGTGCTGATTTGGTAGGTCAGTAAACAGACAGTCTGTGATTAAACCAAATGTCCTGCAGTACCGCTACCGCTGAGGGGAGCACGTCTAGGTGACTATTCCCAGTGATGTTACTTAGTGTACTTTGGTCTAGTCCGACCCTCCAGGAGCCTCCACTTCACAGCCTCTCACTCTCTGAGGCTGCTCTCTCCCGCTGTTCTGGGAGCTCTAACTCCCCAACCTGCTCTACCCCTGAGAGCTACTTGAGAGCCCACTGCTTTCCTTGTCCCCTGCCGAAGACTAACTAGCCACCCCCCCAGTCTTCTTAATCCTTTGGTGAGCAACCCTTTCCTTACTGGACCTGCCCCCTGGTGTGTGTGTGTGGGGTTTGTATGCTGGTCTTAGCACATCACTGGGTGGCACCTGGACCCAAGGGAGAGATGGATGCTGCACGGAAAGGAAAATTGTGCAACACCCTGTGATGACCTGATAGGCCAGGGCGTCACACTGGCACTTAGAGAGGGAAGTCATTTGAGATAGGACCATCCTGACTGGACACACGTTGTACTGGTAGGATAATGTTTATGCTTTTTTTAATCAAAATTGTGCAAACTAAATCACCTATGTTATTTACAGATATTGTTATTATTCCTTTACTTACTGCAGGGTATTTGGTCAAAGGTTTTCTGTTATTAGCCACAGTGTCAAAATGCACCTAAACATTGCACTAATATCAAAAGGCATACCTGCCCACTTCTTTCAGATTTATTTAAATGCAATCACTGATTTAGACCCTCTTCATACGTCCATGAAAAACAATTGTGTGCATATGGCTCGTCCGTGTGCCGTGATTTTGGCATACTAGTGTTCACCGTGTGCTATCCGTTATAGCACACGGAAAGCAGGAAGGTTTTACTCACCTGTCCCCAGTGCTGCTGTCACCAGCTCTGATGTCTCCAGGGCTGCTTCCGGGTCCGCAGTGCAGTGAATATTTATAAGATTTATTTGCACAACCCAAAAGCAAGTGATAGCAGCGACGGAGACAGCAGCGCTGGAGACAGGTGAGTATAGTCATTTTATTTCAAAGATTCTCCTGTATGTGTCACACTGATGTCACACAGATCACATCAGTGTGTGATCCATGTGATATCAGTGCTACTGGAGAAAAACAGAATTGCCTCCATGCAAAACACACGGACACGCGTGTGCACCACATGGACACACGGTCCTTGTGAAAACACAGATGTGGGCGCAAACCCATTGATTATAATGGGTCCGCTTATGTCTGTGTCTCCGTTACATATGAAAATGGATGAAGTAAGCACTGTGGAAAAAAGAAGCGCAATAGGGTCTTACCCAAGTAATTTTAGGGTGATAAGGGTAAAATACACTCACCAAATAGAGTTGTGAAAGTCACAACTACTATGCATGCATAGAATCCAGGCCAACGGCAGCAGCACCCAGGATGGCTGATAACGGAGAGTAATGAAGTAGGGCTTTCAAGGCCGCGCCAGTGACCACTATGACCGATAGTAAGATCAATGTTACTTTTTATTTCATATTCAGGTCAACGCGTTTCTGGAGTCTCTGCTCCCTTCCTCAGGACATACAGGAAAAAGTACATCAAAAATCATTCCTGTATGTCCTGAGGAAGGGAGCAGAGACTCCAGAAACGCGTTGACCTGAATATGAAATAAAAAGTAACATTGATCTTACTATCGGTCATAGTGGTCACTGGCGCGGCCTTGAAAGCCCTACTTCATTACTCTCCGTTATATGAAAATGGATGCAATTTGTACCAGAATCACTGAGGGGTGAAGATGGCCTTATCAGCAGGAGATTATCATTACTAGAGAACTAGTTACATGCCTCCTAGTCAAACCCCGCCCCACCGTTGATTAGCAGCTTTCTGTCAATAGACAATATACACGGAATGTTGCTAATTAATGGTATGAGCGTGGATATAGAGAGATCAGCATTCTAAATTTACTAGATTTGCAGCAGATAAAAGTATCATTCCATCATGACTAGAGTTGAGCGATGTTCGAGGTTCCTCAATTTCATGTTCGAGTGATTTTGGGGGATGCTCGAACTCGAACTCGAGCTTTTTGCTAAAAGCTCAACAGTTTGAGTTACGTTCGAGAATGGTTTGATCACCATAAACGTGGCTTTTCACAGTAAGGCTATGTGCACACGTTGCATATCTGCATGCGTCCTGCACAATCCCTCTCCCTTTCCTACTCACCGATCACGGGCGCCTCGCTCCACGTCTGTCACAAATCTGCAGTGTATTTTCCTCTTTAGAAAATAGCTGCCGCTTCATTAGTCAATTAGTTATTCCGTGCTTACCCCGCCCACCGGCGCCCATGATTGGTTGCAGTCAGACACGTCCCCAAGCTGAGTGACAGCTGTCTCACTGCAACCAATCACAGCCGCCGGCAGGCGGGTCTATATCGTGCAGTAAAATAAATAAATAGATAATAAAAAAAAGCGGTTCCCCCCATATTTAATACCAGCCAGGATAAAGCCATATGGCTGGAGGCTGCTATTGTCAAGATGGAGAGCACCACGTTATCGGGAGTGCACCACCCTAACAATATCACCCAGCAGCCGCCTGGAATAGCCGCATCCATTAGATGCGACAGTCCCGGGGGACTATACCCAGCACATCCCGAATTGCACTGGTGCAGTGGCAATCGGGGTAATAATGAGTTTAATCATGCCAGGCGTCTCCCCGAGATACCGTCCATGATTAAACTGTAAGTGAAAGTAAAGAAACACACACAGGAAAAAATCCTTTATTTGGAATAAAAGACAAAAAACCACCCTGTTTCACTCCTTTATTAATCCCCAAATACCCTTCCAACGTAATCCACACGACACTGTCAGCTCTGCTACAGAACACGAGTGCTCTGTACCAGCTCCACGTTGCAATGAAGTGAATCGCGTGGTCAGCAGAGACTTCAGCAATGCAGACTTCAAGATTGCCAAATGCGCCTATCTTTACCAATGGAGTCAGTAGCTCAGTAGATAGAGCGCTCACCTCAGAAGCATTAAGTTGCGAGTTCTAATCCCGGTCCCAGTAAAGAATTTTTTTTTTTTATTTTTAATTTTAAACTATAATAATTATATATTTATAATTATAATTTAATTAATTATGCACTGAGGGGAGGAGCCGGACATCATCTGTGAGCTGTGGGACACACCTCTAAAATCTGAGCAGTTCACGGAATGAGGCTGCATTGCTCTCTCCTCTCTCTCTTCTCTCACTTCTCTCTCTCTCTGTCTCGCTTCTCTCTCCCTCCCTCTCTCTCTCTTTTTCTCTCTCTCTTTCTCTCTCTTTCTCTCTCTCTCTTTCTCTCTTGCTTTCTCTCTCTCTTTTTCTCTCTTTCTCTCTCTCTCTCTTTTTCTCAGTCTCTCTTTTTCTCTTTTCCCCTCTCTCTCTCCTTTCTCCTCTCTCTCTTCTCTCACTCTTCTCCCTCTCTCTTCTCTCTCTTTCTCCCTCCCTCTCTCTCCTCTCTCTCCTCTCTCTCCTTTTCTCTCTCTTTTTCTCAGTCTCTCTTTTTCCCTCTCTCCTCTCTCTTCTCTCTCTTTTCTCTCTCTCTTTATCTCTCTTTCTCTCTCTTTCTCTCTCTTTCTCTCTCTTTCTCTCTCTCACTCCTCTCTCTCTTCTCTCCTTTTCTCTCCTATTCTCTCTCTCTCTTCTCTCTCTTTCTCTCTCTCTCTTTTTCTCAGTTTCTCTTTTTCTCTTTTTCCCTCTCTCTCTCTCTCTCTCTCTCTCTCTCTCTTCTCTCTCTCTCTCCTCTCTCTATCTCTTCTCTCTCTTCTCTCTCCTCTCTCTATCTCTTCTCTCTCCTCTCTCTCTCCTCTCTCTCTCCTCTCTCTCTTTTCTCTCTCTTTTCTCTATCTTCTCTCTCTCTTCTTTCTCTCTCTCTCTTTCTCAGACCTGGCGATGATCAGCTGATGCGGTCACCTGACGGAATCAGCTGACACTAAAAGTCGAGCGGTGAGGCCGGCTTTTTACCGCCCGGCCGGCTAAACTATCGGCTGATGCTGTCGGACAGGAGTCTGCACTGAAGTATGTAGTTTGTTGGGGGGTTTTTGTACTGATGCATCAGCTGATTGTATAAAAGCCATTTATACAATCAGCTGCTGTGTCATGTGATCCAGGCCTTTGAACCTGACACATCATCTGATCGTTTTGCCTTCCAGCAAACCAATCAGATGATATTGGATCCGGATTGGATGGCGCAGGACCCTTGACCCAGGATTACTGCAGAGGGGGGTTCTTTAGTTCAATAAAGATGGAGTCACTAATTGAGTTGTGTTTTATTTGTAATAAAAATATTTTTCTGTGTGTTGTGTTTTTTTTTATCTGTACTAGAAATTCATGGTGGCCATGTCTAATATTGGCATGACACCATGAATTTCAGGCTTAGGGCCAGTTGATAATATACAGCTAGCCCTAACCCCATTATTACCCAGCGAGCCACCTGACACCAGGGCAACTAGAAGAGTTGGATACAGCGCCAGAAGATGGCCGTTCTATGAAAGCGCCATTCTCTGGGGCGGCTGCGGACTGCAATTCGCAGCAGGGGTGCCCAGAAAGCTTGGGCACCCTGAGCTATGGATTCCAATCCCCAGCTGCCTAGTTGTACCTGGCTGGACACAAAAATTGGGCAAAGCCCACGTCATTTTTTTTTAAATTTTTTCATGAAATTCATGAAATAATTAAAAAAAGGGCTTCCCTATATTTTTGGTTCCCAGCCGGGTACAAATAGGAAGCTAGGGGTTGGGGGCAGCCCATAGCTGTCTGCTCTACCTGGCTAGCATACAAAAACATGGCGAAGCCCACGTAATTTTTTTGGGGGGCAAAAAACTCCTGCATACAGTCCTGGATGGAGTATGCTGAGCCTTGTAGTTCTGCAGCTGCTGTCTGTCTGTATGGAGGAGAGCAGACAGCAGCTGCAGAACGACAAGGCTCAGCATGCTCCATTCACTAGTGTATGCAGGAGAGCAGACAGCAGCTGCAGATTTACAAGACTCAGCATACTCCATCCATGACTGTATGCAGGAGTTTTTTGCCCACTTAAAAATGATGTGGGCTTCGCCATATTTTTGTATGCTAGCCAGGTACAGCAGGCACCTACGGGCTGCCCCCAACCCTCAGCTGCCTATTTGTACCCGGCTGGGAACCAAAAATATAGGGAAGCCCGTTTTTTTAAAATATTTCACGAATTTCATGAAATAATTAAAAAACAAATGATGTGGGCTTCCCCATATTTTTGTATGCTAGCCAGGTACAGCAGGCACCTACGGGCTGCCCCCAACCCTCAGCTGCCTATTTGTACCCGGCTGGGAACAAAAAAACATAGGGAAGCCCTTTTTTTAATTATTTCATAAATTTCATGAAATAATTAAAAAAAAATCGACATGAGCTTCGCCCCATTTTTGTGTCCAGCCAGGTACAACTAGGCAGCTGTGGATTAGAATCCGCAGCACAGGTTGGACTGAGCTTTCTAGGCCCCTCTGCTGCGAATTGCAGTCCACAGCTGCCCCAGAAAATGGCGCTTTTATAGAAGCGCCATCATCTGGCGCTGTATCCAACTCTTAAGCAAAAACTCACAGACTAATGGCAGAAGATGTAAACTGCCCAAGGCCAAAAAGACTAATGCACTACCAGGATGCAACAAGACCTCCATTAAATGGAGACATCACAGGTGCAAAGGAAGATGGTAAAATTGCACACTTGTGGCTTACATAGGTCACTGTTCAGACATGCAGGTACACAGTATCTGGTATGCAGCCTATTATTTACGCCCATCACAGTAGATGCAAGTGGGCTGCGCCAGTGCTATATATGTGCTCCATTATGAGTATAATATGCAATGCCTAACATAAAGAGGCCCGGCTGCATCCTGTATAAAATATTCTGTGCAAAAGAATAAATAAATATATGAGGTATTGGTAGGTAATATGGCCATAGTACGGAAAGCCCACAATCCACGTCACGGATCCTCATTTTTGTGGGTCCCTACACTAGTATATCATGTATTTATATACATAAAAAACACCAAAAAGAGGAATAAAAATCCTTCAGAAATTAAGCAAAAACTCACAGACTAATGGCAGAAGATGTAAACTGCCCAAGGCCAAAAAGACTAATGCACTACCAGAATGCAGCAAGACCTCCATTAAATGGAGACATCACAGGTGCAATCACAGGTTCCTTTGCACCTGTGATGTCTCCATTTAATGGAGGTCTTGCTGCATCCTGGCAGTGCATTAGTCTTTTTGGCCTTGGGCAGTTTACATCTTCTGCCATTAGTCTGTGAGTTTTTGCTTAATATTTGGAGGATTTTTATTCCTCTTTTTGGTGTTTTTTATGTAGTTAGGTCCAGAAATATTTGGACAGTGACACAAGTTTTGTTATTTTAGCTGTTTACAAAAACATGTTCAGAAATACAATTATATATATAATATGGGCTGAAAGTGCACACTCCCAGCTGCAATATGAGAGTTTTCACATCCAAATCGGAGAAAGGGTTTAGGAATCATAGCTCTGTAATGCATAGCCTCCTCTTTTTCAAGGGACCAAAAGTAATTGGACAAGGGACTCTAATGGCTGCAATTAACTCTGAAGGTGTCTCCCTCGTTAACCTGTAATCAATGAAGTAGTTAAAAGGTCTGGGGTTGATTACAGGTGTGTGGTTTTGCATTTGGAAGCTGTTGCTGTGACCAGACAACATGCGGTCTAAGGAACTCTCAATTGAGGTGAAGCAGAACATCCTGAGGCTGAAAAAAAAGAAAAAATCCATCAGAAAGATAGCAGACATGCTTGGAGTAGCAAAATCAACAGTCGGGTACATTCTGAGAAAAAAGGAATTGACTGGTGAGCTTGGGAACTCAAAAAGGCCTGGGCGTCCACGGATGACAACAGTGGTGGATGATCGCCGCATACTTTCTTTGGTGAAGAAGAACCCGTTCACAACATCAACTGAAGTCCAGAACACTCTCAGTGAAGTAGGTGTATCTGTCTCTAAGTCAACAGTAAAGAGAAGACTCCATGAAAGTAAATACAAAGGGTTCACATCTAGATGCAAACCATTCATCAATTCCAAAAATAGACAGGCCAGAGTTAAATTTGCTGAAAAACACCTCATGAAGCCAGCTCAGTTCTGGAAAAGTATTCTATGGACAGATGAGACCAAGGTCAACCTGTACCAGAATGATGGGAAGAAAAAAGTTTGGAGAAGAAAGGGAACGGCACATGATCCAAGGCACACCACATCCTCTGTAAAATTTGGTGGAGGCAACGTGATGGCATGGGCATGCATGGCTTTCAATGGCACTGGGTCACTTGTGTTTATTGATGACATAACAGCAGACAAGAGTAGCCGGATGAATTCTGAAGTGTACCGGGATATACTTTCAGCCCAGATTCAGCCAAATGCCGCAAAGTTGATCGGACGGCACTTCATAGTACAGATGGACAATGACCCCAAGCATACAGCCAAAGCTACCCAGGAGTTCATGAGTGCAAAAAAGTGGAACATTCTGCAATGGCCAAGTCAATCACCAGATCTTAACCCAATTGAGCATGCATTTCACTTGCTCAAATCCAGACTTAAGACGGAAAGACCCACAAACAAGCAAGACCTGAAGGCTGCGGCTGTAAAGGCCTGGCAAAGCATTAACAAGGAGGAAACCCAGCATTTGGTGATGTCCATGGGTTCCAGACTTAAGGCAGTGATTGCCTCCAAAGGATTCGCAACAAAATATTGAAAATAAAAATATTTTTTTGGGGTTTGGTTTATTTGTCCAATTACTTTTGACCTCCTAAAATGTGGAGTGTTTGTAAAGAAATGTGTACAATTCCTACAATTTCTATCAGATATTTTTGTTCAAACCTTCAAATTAAACGTTACAATCTGCACTTGAATTCTGTTGTAGAGGTTTCATTTCAAATCCAATGTGGTGGCATGCAGAGCCCAACTCGCGAAAATTGTGTCACTGTCCAAATATTTCTGGACCTAACTGTATATACATATATGATATATTAGTGTAGGGACCCACAAAAATGAGGATCCCTGACGTGAAGAGCAAGGTTGGCAGATGGTGGTGGCCGTCTGCAGGAGAGGCAGATCAACGCGGAACCATAGGACCGGGGTCGGGCGGTAGCCCGCCGGTACCGAACCGGGGAGCGAAGTGAAGTCAGCACATACCAGCAGGGCCTGCGGACCCTGACCAGGCTTGGAGTCACCGTTAAGAGGTCAAATCCGTTAGTGACCAGAACCCCAGGGGTTTCCTAACATCCAGGACCCGATAGAAGGCAACCGTCTGACCTGTAGAAGGAAATACAGCTACCGCCACAGCTAGAGTTCCAAGGGCCAGAGCCTGCAGGCAAAAGGGCTTCTCCGGCACATATACACGCTGGGGAGCGGGTTACCATTGGGAAGCCATCGGGACTGAACATACACAAAGGTGCAGGGAAAGGCAGCCTCCACCAACCGTCCGGGAGAAACCACAGCAGCCGGCTGCGGGACCCGTCCATCCAGCCGTTTGGTTTACCAGAGACTTTGCGTACATTTGTGGCTGAGTGAGTACAATCGTGCCATCCGGCACCACGCTGCACAGTCCAGGCGACCCTGCACCTTGCCAGCCCTGCCTCCCTGTCACCTCACCGGGCCCCGGGACCACCAACCTCTACCCACAGAGGGGGAAAACAACATCCCAGCTGCTCCCTACCATCGCTCCCGGGATCCCCGTCACCAGCAGCGGTGGTGCCCAACCTCACCACAACCCGTGGGTGGCGTCACGGACTAAAATCCCCCAAACCAACCACCCCTTTCACTCACGGGCGAGGAGCACCGCTCGAGTCCCCAAATCCGGCCCACCGCTCGAGCCACCAAGCAGCCATCGCAGCAGCGCCGGACCCGAGCATTAGTGAGCGCAGCGCAGTGGCGTCCTCCCCGCCCGCAACACTTGTTCTTATAAATCTATGCTGAGGCACTCACATCAAATTATTGCAATTCAACAATGCCCACCATACAGTGTATGATACTCATCTAACCCCTACACAGTATGATGTTCTCTGCATGCAACCTACACACAATATAATGCACCCACAATGGTTACCAGGCATAGTATGATGCTGATGACACCCCCTAAATCAAAGAATGATGCTCCCACTCAGAAAATGATATACTAACATGATTTTCTTTCTAACACACTGTGATGCCCACAGTCCCCCACACTCAGTATGAAGCTCTCCCAATATTCTAGTGAGTATGAAACTGCTATAACTCATGCCACACAAAATGATGCCCTCACAAACCCCAATTGGTGCACAGAGTATCATGCCCACAGTCCTTACAAGCATGATGCCCCTAATATACCCCACATTATTGATGCATCAAAAAGTCCCACACATAGTAATATTTGCCACATAATATGATAACCTAACAGCCTTCAACACTGTATGATTTGCACACAGATGCCACTACAAAGTGAGATGCCTCACCCAAAGCATAATGTCATCCGATTTCTCCCCACTCAGTATGATAATCCATAATCCTCCACACAATATGATTCATTCACACACCCGAGTTTAATATAATGGCCTCACAATCCCCTACACAGTATGATGTCTGTTCTGTCTTTCCACAAAGAATGTTGCAACCACAACTATATACATATATTGTTTTTGCCCCCACAGTCCTCCCCATACAGTATGATGCCCCTCAACTCCTCCACACAGTATAATGCCTTCCCCAAAACATTAACATTTTTTTAAGTTTTCACTATTTCTAATAATCCCCCTAGAGGACTATAACCTGCAATTGATCCCTAATGCAAAGAATAACACAGCATTGATGTATATAGTGAAAATCACAGTCTCCTTTGAAGCCCGGCCACAGGCAGGTTTCAAAACAGCACTGCTATGACCAACATGGAGGACTTCAGCAGACCCTCTGCTGTCATAGCAACCTATCGATGATCCACGATCATGTCACAGATGTGCCGGGGGAGCTTAAAATGGCACACCTCTATGCTGGCGCGTGTTATATCCCACTGTCACAGTTTGACAGCGGAATTTAACAGGTTAACAATGGCAGGTGGCTCTCCACATCACCAGCGATTGTTAGAGGCAGGTTCAAGCCATAACACACAGCCATTACCTGCTAGGTATGGGGTGAGCTAACTACATGAGCCCACTCCATACACCCGCTTTCAATATGCACTGTACATGTATAGTGGATATCATAAAGGGGTTAAACATTAGATATATGTCAGGACACCAGCAGAGGGAGCTGGAGTCCTGATGGATAGAAACTGTACTGTGCAGAATCAGCCGGGGAGCTGAAGGACAGTGTGTGCTGGTGCAATACCTTACAGCACCAGCAGGGGGAGCAGATACCACGAGGCGTATGGAGGACAGTCAGACAGGCCGGGTCGAACACCGTAAAAAGCAGAAGAAGACCAGAGGGACGCGCAGGAGAAAGGTCGGGGTCAGGCCAAGGTCATTACCAGAGGAAGCAACCAAGGAGGGAAGGTAATCGGGAGAGAGAAAAAGAAGTGGGCAGGAAAGGAATAAAGGTATGTCAGGGGAGACAGACAGAGATCAAGGGGATGAGACACAGACAGAGGGCGAGAGCACAGGGGAGACGGATCACGATCAAACACTTACATGGACCAGCAGTCACAGCAGAACAGAGCTTAGCTTACAGCCAATGTCGGTTCACCAGAGATCATCCCATTTAAATCATCCAGGCTCCAGAAACAAGGCCCAGGAGAAGGCTCCACCCCCTGGTCATGTGTCAGGGGAGACAAAACCATGACAATATAATTGAATAGTCTTGAGACAAATCAAATTTCCTACAAAATTGCTTGCTATTTGCTTTCTATGAATCCAGCAAAATGACAGATGGCCGACCGAATTTAGCTGAATTTTTTGAAAAGCTTTTAAGAGCTTCAAAAATAAAAAAACATATATACTCATCTCATGCTTGCCGTTTACAGCTTAGGGTGTTTACACGCTGTGACATCGCTAACGATATATCGTCGGGGTCAAAGTGTTTGTGACGCACATCCGGCGTCGTTAGTGACATCGCAGCATGTGACAAGACAGCTAGGAGCGGCGATCAACGATCGCAAAAACGGCAAAAATTGTTGATCGTTGACACGTCGCTCCAAATCATAATGTCATTGGTGTTTCATTCCACAGGTTGTTCATCGTTCCTGCGGCACCACACATCGCTGTGTGTGACACCGCAGGAACGACGAACATCATCATACCCCGCGTCCATCGGAAACGAGGAAGGTAGGAGGTGGGCGGCATGTTCCGGCCGCTCCTCTCCTCCCCTCCTCTTCTATTGGGTGGCTGTTTTGTGACGCTGCTGTGACGTCGCTGTGACGCCAAATGCACCTCCCCTTGAAGGAGAGTTTGTTCGGCAGCAACAGAGACGTTGCTGAACAGGTATGTTTCGTTTGACGCTGCCGTAGCGATATTGTTCGTTACAGCAGCGATCACCACATGCCGCACGAACGATGGGGGCGGGTGCTATCGCTCGCGACATCGCTAGCAATCGCTGACGATGTCGCAGCGTGTAAAGCACCCTTTTTACTAAACAGCACCACTTTGGTTTTCAGAATGACTCTGTCTTCCACCACCTTTTCTCCTTGGCACTGACACTCACAAGCTGGCTTGTGTGGCAGGACTGATGAGACATGGACCGAGGTGAATATATATATATTTTTTAATATAAGGTAAATTCATATTCAGCAGATTTGCTCAAATGAATTTAGAAAATTTGCTTTGCATCGAATTTATTTGTGTGATTCGAATGTGCTTTATTATTCAATATGTCCAGAACCCAGAGCATAATAAGTCACATTCGATTCACATAGGGAAATTTGATGCAAATCAAATTTCGTGACTGAATTTGAGCGAATCATCTGAATAAGGATTTCAGCAGATTTGCTCATCACTAATAAATAGGTATGAGTTGAAATCCCTTGAGTTGCCGTTCCTTATTGTAGATGCGTTATATGAAGAAACTAATATAGTGACATAAAGAAACCTATTTTACAATGTATCAGTGTATCATTGAGCATAGTCTGATAACAGATACTTAAAAATTCTTTCTCAAAACAGTAATAACTAGAGATGAGCGAACCGGTTGCGGTTCGGCTCGAGCTTGGTTCGCCGAACCGAGGTCTCGTTCGAGTTCGGTTCGGCGAACCACTCGAACCCATAGGAAACAATGGGAGGCAATCACAAACACATAAAAACACATTATAAATGTACACATACAGTTAATAAACATTGCCATAACACTTACCGGTCCCCGGGATGGTCCTGCACTCTGTCTCTTGCCGCTATTCCTCCTGATAATCGCTGCGTCCTCCCGGTAACCAGCAGCACTGACAGGACCTACGTGACATCGTCAAAATAGCATGTGACCAGTCACGTGTCTATTATCTCATTGGCTACAGACTGGTCACATGGCTAGACGTCATGTCCTGTCCTAGGTCCTGTCAGTGCATCTCCCAGTACGCGGAGATCGTTTGTGTATCTCCATGTACTGGCGAGATGCTCTGGCACACGGTCGTCTCCCCATTCTGCTTCCCTGTTCCGTTAGTGACCGGCTGAAACAGCCGGTCCATAACGGAGATCACTGTTGCCATAGCAACGCGCCTGTCACTGGTGACATCCCCGCTATTCAGCACTGAGCCTCTGATCACTCAGGCTGCACAGGAAGCAGCGTCCTTTCTCCCATGCTGTCTGATGGAGCAGAGCTGAATGTGTTGAAGGGGAAAAAAGACAGAAGACCATGGATCATGGAGGGGTGAGAAGGAGTAATACACATGGAGTCTCTAATGTGTCTGTGTATTTATTTCTATTGAAGTATTTTAATTGTGTGTGGTGTCTTTTTTTAAGCCTTTATTGGAGATTCTTAATGGCTGGGTCAAACTTGCCTGACATTAAGAATCTCTGGCTTAATACTAGCTAGTAATACAAAGCCAGTATTAACCCTTATTACCCAGCAAGCCACCATCACCAGGGCTGTTGGAAGAGTTGGATACAGCGTCAGATGATGGCGCTTCTATGAAAGCGCCATTTTCTGGGGCGGCTGCGGACTGCAATTCGCAGCAGAGGCACCCACAAACCCCGGGCTAACCTGTGCTGCGGATTCCAATCCCCAGCTGCCTAGTTGTACCTGGTTGGACAAAAAAATGGGGCGAAGCTCATGTCATTTGTTTTTTAATTATTTCATGAAATTCATGAAATAATTAAAAAAAGGGCTTCCCTATATTTGTAGTGCCCAGCCGGGTACAAATAGGCAGCCGGGGGTTGGGGGCAGCCCGTAACTGCCTGCTGTACCTGGCTAGCATACAAAAATATGGCGAAGCTCACTGCATTTTTTTTTTTAGTTATTTGGCAAAAAAAAGTAAAAAATGCTTCCCTGGATTTTCAATTGCCAGTGAAGGTAACACCAAGCAGTGGGGGTTGGCAGCCAGTAGCTGCTTGGATTACCCATAGCTAGCAATACAAAAAATGCAGCGGGAGCCCATATATATATTTTTTTAATTATTTATTTATATAATTAGAAAAAAAGGGCTTCCCTGTATTTTGATTGCCTGACATGACAGAACTGTAAAAATAAATCATTAAAAAAATGACGTAGCGCCCCGCGGTATTTTTGATTCTCAGCGCAGATAAAGCAGACAGCTATGGGATGCCACCCCCATCTGCCTGGCGTTACCTTGGCTGGCAATCAAAATACAGGGAAGCCCATTAATTTTTTTTATTTAAAAAAATAGTTTAAAAAAAATGACGTGGGGTCCCCCCATTTTTGATAGCTAGCTAGGGTAAAGCAGACGGCTGTAGGCTGAAAACCACAGCTGGCAGCTTTACCATGGTTGGGGATCCAATGTGGAGGTCACCCTAGGCTCTTTTTTATAATTATTTTATAAATAATAATAATTACAAAAAAAAAGTAGGGTCCCCCACAAATTGGATCACCAGCCAAGGTAAAGCGGACAGCTGTGGTCTGCTATTCTCAGGGTGGGAAGGTCCATAGTTATTGGCCCTTCACAGCCTAAAAATAGCAGGCCGCAGGAGCCCCAGAAGTGGTGCATCCACTAGATGCGCCAATCCTGGCGCTTCACCCCAGCTCATCCCGTGCCCTGGTGCAGTGGCAAACGGGGTAATAAATGGGGTTGATACTAGCTGTAAGGTCACTTGACATCAAGCCCAGCAGTTTGTGATGTCATGGCATCTGTCAGATACCCGACATCATAAACTGTCAGTACTAACAAAAAAAATAGACAAAAAAAAAAATATTTTAAAAAATACTCCCCAAAACATTCCCTCTTTCACCCATTTATTGTAAGAAAAAAAATAAGGGGGTCCCACGATGATTCTGGACCATCTAGAATATGGGGGGATACACTTGGGGAACGTATTCCCAATTTTCTAGGAGTACAGACCCTCCATGTGAGGAGTGTGGGTGCAATGAATCTGCACCCACTCTCCCTGGGTCCACAGCAGTAGAGTCCATGTCGTAACTGTTGCTACCAAAGCTGCAGTGCCCTGCTTATGAGGTAAGGGCATGCCTATTCAGGAGAACTATTCTACATTTCCAAATATTGGTATTTGCTGATATTACTGCTATTCCACCTACTATATATTGGGGATAGGATCTTGGAGATGGAATACCCCTTTAAGTCCAATTATACAGCTGAATGAATACTAAACAACAGATCTCACTATTTAGATGTGTTTTCTTGTAGCGTATAACGGACTCTCATGTTTGTTAGTCGTTCAGCAGGGCAACTATAAAATCAAATACCTTCATTTGGAAATGTAGCATAGCTCTCCTGATCAACTATGTTGCTTACCTCATGAGCAGGGCATTGCAGTAATAATAATGTATTCATTTATATAGCGCTATTAATTCTATAGCGCATTACATAGATTGGGAACACTATCCCCATTGGGACTCACAATCTAAATTCCCTTTCTGTATGTCTTTGGAGCGTGGGAGGAAACTGGAGGAAACCCACGCAAACACAGGGAGAACATACAAACTCGTTGTAGATGGTGTCCTTGATGGGAACTGAACCCAGGACCTCAGCGCTGCAAGACTGTGGTGCTAACCACTGAGCCACCGTGCCGCCCGTTTAGCTTACAGATGCATAACCACCACTCACTGTGTCTGAACACAGGAAGCTGAGCTGACAGCCGCTCTGTGCATGCGGCAGCGTCTATTGTGAAGGAGGGGGCCGCGAGGGATCAACGCTGCACAGGTACTGTGGGACACCGGGGAACACCGGTGGGGTTTTAGGGGGTGACCTGGCAGGGATTGGATTTCTGGGAGAGGTTCAGGGGGGGGCACTTTGGCAACAGCGGGGGACCGGAGGGCACCGAGGAGGAGATTTATCATGTTTGTTCATGCCAGATGGGAGATAAATAATTTTTTACCGATACTGTCATTTACTGTAACGTGATCATCGGTGTACGGTGTATACCTGTGATCACGTGAGCGGGGACCGGAAAAAACTGCCTAAATCATGATCTCCAGGGTCTCAGCTACCCCCTGAAACCCCGGAGATTTTCTGACGCTGGGGGGCGCTATTCACTTATTTCTGCCTGCTGTTTATAAACGGCAGACCAGAATAACGCTTCATTCACACGACCGATCCATTTTTTGTGGTCCACAAAATACGGTTTGTTTTTTTTACGGGTACATCTGTGTTGCATCCGTTTCTGCTCCATATACGGTCCGTATGTCATCCGTTTGTCATCCGTGTGCCTTCCGTTTGTTTGCGTACTGCAAAAAAACTGAAGGAGGGAAAATACATAAATTTACCCAGGATCTGTGATGCCCTGGCCCCCAGGGGTCACAGGTAACAACACACAACACCACACACACCCCCACCCCAGTGAGGCACCAACAGCCAACAAGTCCTCCCTCAGGTCTAGCCAGGCACACCAGGTGGGCATAGCCAGGCGGATTGGCATGCCCTCCGAGGAGTCTGCTGGCCTGAGGCATGGAAAGGACAAGTGAGTCGAGTGGGAAGAGGAGTAGTGAGAGGAGCAAAAGTGGCGAGCTGAGAGTCAGGGGCCTAGGACGGAGCCTAGGACCCCTTGGAACGGTCAGGCAGGCAGACGGTGGTGGTCGTCTGCAGGAGTCCGGTCAGGGACTGAACTGCGGAACTGTAGGGACCGAGAAGAGGGTGGTGACCCTTCGGACCCAAACCGGGGAGCTAACAAGTCAACCGGAGCACCAGGCAGGGTACTCAGACCCCGTTCTAGCCCAGAAGCAACCAGGCTCAGACAAATCTACAGATTGCTGTCTGGAACTCAGGGGTTCATTCCCACCCAAATTCCCGATAGACGGCAACAGCCCACCGATTCCGGATAAGAGCCACTGCCAAGGGCCAGAGATCCAAAGGGCCAGCGCCTGCGGGCAAAAGGGCTCCTCCGAAAACCCAAAAGCCGGGGAGCGGACTACCATTGCTGAAGCATAGGAGTCACTATAGCAAATTTAAAGGTGCAGGAGAAAGGCAACATCACCAACCTCACTGGGGACATACGCAGCCGGCTGCGGGCACCGATCTACACCGAACTTGGTTTACCATTGACTCTGTGTGGTTTAATCGTGAGTACACCAGTGCCATCAGGCACCGTGCCGCAAGCAAGCCCCTGCGTCCTGCAACCCCCCGCTCCTGGCCCCAGGACCAACAAACCCCCTACCCACAGAGGGGTCAACACCTAGCTGCGACCCATCCCCTCACCACGACCCGTGGGTGGCGTCACGAACTGTTACCGGTCACCGTGGCTCCGGCCGTGAAACCGGTCCACCCCAAACCAAACAACCAAACCCCCCTCCCTTTCCAGAGCGACGAAGCCCCCGATCCAGATCCGAGCGGCTCAGCGGAGAGCAGCCGAGCCCCCAGGGCGGTACAGATCCATAGCTTCAATCTACATGAGGTAGTCACATGTTCACTCCAGTGCCATTTTCTACTGCTTTTCACAGCGTAGAGCGCTCTGGTGATTTTCTTTTGCTTGTACACATATCAGTCTTTTCTGTCATTATAATGGCAGAAAGACACATAATGTCCCACTCTCCTGCATTTTGTAATTTTGCACCCTTTGGTGCCTTTCATGTGGCACTAAGGGGTGCTTAGCCTTGTATTTAGCCAAAAAAAATGAAAAAAAATGACGTGGGGTTCCCCCTATTTTTGTAGCCAGCTAGGGTAAAGCAGATGGCTGCAGCCTGCAGACCACAGCTGGCAGTTTCACCTTGGCTGGTAATCCAAAACTGAGGGCACCCCACGCTGTTATTTTAAATTAAATAATTAAAAAAAAAACACGTGGGGGTCCCCCCAAAATTGGATCACCAGCCAAGGTAAAGCGGACAGCTGGGGTCTGATATTCTCAGACTAGGAAGGTCCATGGTTATTGGACTCTCCCCAGCCTAAAAATAGCAGGCCGCAGCCGCCCCAGAAGTGGCGCATCCATTAGATGCGCCAATCCTGGTGCTTCGCCCAAGCTCACCCCGTGCCCTGGTGCGGTGGCAAATGGGGTAATATATGGGGTTAATACCAGATGTGTAATGTCACCTGGCATCAAGCCCTGGGGTTATTGATATCAGGCGTCTATCAGATCCCCGACATCACAAATCCAGTCAGTAATAAAAAAAAAATAGACGACAAACACATTTTTATTTGAAAAAACACTCCTCAACACATTCCCTCTTTCACCAATTTATTAGAAAGAAAAACAAATCCAGGTCTGCTGTAATCCAAGAGGTTCCCATGATGATCCACACTGTCCCAGTCAATGAAGAGCAGGATGTTCCCCATTGGCTGGGAGAGCAATGCAGTGACCTGAGCTAACATCAATAGGTCAGCCCAGGTCACTGCAGGGCATGACAAGTGCTGCTGTCAGGAGCGAGGTGCATTACCTGCGGTGACGATCTCCTGCACTACTGATAGCAGACCTGTCACTGACTTCAATGACCTTCACAGCCAAGTATCACGAGCGGCCCGTGACGTCACCGCTAGTCACAGTCTCGGGTCGGCAGCAAAAGGAGGAAATGTGACAAGCGGCAGCCATGGAGGATAGTGACAGCGCTGAGGTCGGGAGGGCGGGACTTCATCACCGCAGGTAAGCCGAGCGGGGCCATGTGTGGAGTGCGAGGTGGGCGGAGCCGAACGGGGCCATGTGTGCGGAGTCCCAGGTGGGTGGAGCCAAGCAGGGTAATGTGTGCAGAGTGCCAGGTGGGCGGAGCCAAGCAGGGTAATGTGTGCAGAGTGCCAGGTGGGCAGAGCCAAGCGGGGTAATGTGTTCAGAGTCCCATGTGGGTGCAGCCAAGCGGGGTAATGTATGCAGAGTCCCAGGTGGGTAGAGCCAAGCGGGGTAATGTGTGCAGAGTGCCAGGTGGGCAGAGCCAAGCGGGGTAATGTGTGCATAGTCCCAGGTGGGTGGAGCATAGCGGAGTGCAAAGTGGGTGGAGCCTAGCAGGGCCATGTGCGCTGAGGACGCCAGTGGCGGGGACTGCATGGCTGGGGACAAGTGAGTGTGAGTGTGAGTGTGTGTGTGTGTATGTGTGTGCACATGCCGAGTGCAGGAGGGGGTGGAGCCCAGCGGGGAAGTGTCAGCTCCCGACACACGTAACTAGGATAAATATCGGGTTACTAAACAAAGCGCTTTTCTTGGATACCCAATGTTTATCTTGGTTATCAGCTTACCGCAGGCTGCCAGCAATGGCTCCCTGCACACTGTAGCTGTAAAAAGCCCTGCATTTGCTGATAGAACCGTTCTCGAACGTAACAAGAACTGCCGAACGTTTACCAAAAAGCTCAAGTTCGAGTTCTAACTAGAACAACCCCCAAAATCACTCGAACCGCGAACTGGAGAACCGCCAACCACGAACCGCGCTCAACTCTAGTAATAACCCTCTTTGTGCAACAATACAATAAAAATCTCCATTTTTGTGCCTCAAATGGTGTCCACTTTTTTTCCAGAAAAATGTAATGGTGTCCACCTTCTTTCCAATGTTTTTCTTTTTAAAAATGAATAATAGTAACCTTAATTCCACAGTGAGGGTCTAGGATATATTAGTGAGCTGGTCTGGGATTTATATTTAGTTTTCTGGTCTTGGTATATATCACACACTTTCATGGTTGGCCCCAGGAATGGAAGAGAATGGAAAGCCAACTTTCATGGTTGGCCCCAGGAATGGAAGAGAATCATTTCTCCATAATGCAATATGGCTGAGGACAGTAGCCGAGGTTGAAGTATTTGTTTTCCACGTCCTGATGCACTACAGAAAGATGGGGGTCCTAAGTTTGTGTGTGGTGGAACTGTGGCTACTGCGAACACTAGAGGTGAGCGAACCGGTCGCAGTTCGGCTCGAGCTCGGTTCGCCGAACCGAGGTTTGGTTCGAGTTCGGTTTGGCGAACTGGTTCGGCGAACCACTCGAACCCATAGGAAACAATGGGAGGCAATCACAAACACATAAAAACACCTAGAAAACACCCTCAAAGGTGTCCAAAAGGTGACAAACAACTCACAAGACAAACACATGGGAAAGTGACAAGGACAAATACTCATGCGAAAACGAAACAGCTGGACAAGGAAAAAGAGGAGGAGACACAGATATAGGCATGGCATGCCCTTCTAAAATCATGTAAAACACCGCAAGGTGACTCAAAGCGGAGTCTCCCTTTTTTCCAAAAATTGGGCCACACAGACACCCACCCCTTCAGTGGCAGCACGTGTGCCCCAGTTGTACACTTCACAGGTAGATTTGCATCAAGCACATTCAAAAATACGCCATCCTTAACCCTCCGCAGGATGACACCGGGGTAGGTAGCAAAGTCTTTGCTGAACCATGACTTGTTCATCTTTTTATGATTTTTAGAAACACTGCAAGCAAGGGGTACTACAAGCAGAGTCTCCCTTTTTTTCCAAAAATTGGGCCACACAGACACCCCATCAGTGGCAGCACATGTGCCCTAGTTGCAAACAGGATGTTTTGATTTGCATCAAGCACATTCCAAATCAACAAGCATTTACTCTCCTCAGGATGACACAGGGGTAGTAAATTCCTTGTGGATCCATGACTTGTTCAATTTGATGAACATTACTCTGTCCACATTGTCACTAGACAGACGCGTGCGCTTATCTGTCAGCACACACCCAGCAGCACTGAAGACACGTTCAGAGACAACGCTGGCAACTGGACACAACAAGATCTCCAAGGCGTAAGTGGAGAGCTCTGGCCATTTTTCAAGATTTGAAGCCCAAAATGAGCAAGGCTCCATTTGCACAGTCATGGCATCGATGTTCATTTGGAGATACTCCTGAATCATCCTCTCCAGCCGTTGACTATGTGTCAGACTTGTTGTCTCTGGTGGCCTTGCAAAGGATGGTCTAAAAAAATTATGAAAAAATTCAATAAAATTGCTGTTACCGGCACCAGATACGGTGCTGCTGGTACGGGTAGACTGTTGAAGATGACGAGACCGTCCCATATTTGTCAAGTTACAACTGGGAGATTCACTCCGCGCACCACGGGTGTTTGGTGGAAAAGCCGAGTTAAGATCGAATAACAGCCTTTGCTGATACTCCTGCATACGTGCATCCCTTTCTATGGCTGAAATTATGTCACAAAATTTGGACTTGTACCGGGGATCTAATAGTGTGGCAAGCCAGTAGTCATCATCACTTCTAATTTTGACAATACGAGGGTCATGTTGAAGGTAGTGCAGCAAGAAGGCGCTCATGTGTCTTGCGCAGCCATGCGGACCAAGTCCATGCTGTGTTTGTGGCATAGAGGTGCTAACCGTTCTTTCTTCCTCTGACATCTCCCCTCAAACTCTTTTAACTGAAAATTAAACAAGGTCTCCCTCATCCGCTGAGTCTTCATTGTCCATGGACAGTTCGTCCTCCATTTCTTCATGTTCTCCTGCACGTTCCTCAACATTTCGCCTGCTACCATGCGCCCTTGTTGATCCCTGTCCCCCATGGTCCCATGCCTGCCGCCTTGGTGATGATGAACGTCTGGACCTTGGTGATGTTGTTGTCTCTTGCGCATATG
Source organism: Anomaloglossus baeobatrachus (assembly GCF_048569485.1). Taxonomy (NCBI): domain Eukaryota; kingdom Metazoa; phylum Chordata; class Amphibia; order Anura; family Aromobatidae; genus Anomaloglossus; species Anomaloglossus baeobatrachus. The sequence continues at coordinate 56,691,794 of NC_134354.1, forward strand.
AATCCTCCTGTAGTTCCTCCCCTTCCTGTTGTCCCACCCCCTGACTCCGAATAGTGTTTAGCGTGTGCTCCAGCATGTAAAGGACTGGAATTGTCATGCTGATAATGGCATTGTCAGCGCTAAACATATTTTTCACCATGTCGAAACTGTGCGGAAGGGTGCATAGGTCCTTGATCTGAGACCACTCCATTAGGGTGATCTGCCCCACCACTGCATCTCGCTGGCCCAGGCTATACGTCATGACATATTGCACCAGGGCTCGGCGGTGCTACCACAGTCGCTGTACATGTGGATAGTCGAATTCCAGTGTGTCGGCACACCACATTTCAGGCGATGAACCGGCAGGCCGAAAGACTTCTGGAGTGATGCAAGTCGCTTAGCTGCGGCGGTTGAACGGTGGAAGTGAGCAGACAGTTTTCGTGCCCTGTTCAGAAGGCCATCTAGGCCGGGATAGTGTGTTAAAAATTGCTGGACAACAAGGTTCAACACATGAGCCATACAAGGCACGTGTGTCACCTTGCCCAGGTGAAGGGCCACACCCAGGTTTGCAGCATTGTCGCACACGGCCTTACCAGGCTGCAGGTTGAGTGGAGACAACCATTTACCAAACTCAGTCTCCAGAGCTGACCACAACTCAGCCGCTGTGTGACTCTTATTTCTAAGACATTTCAAGATAAAGACCGCCTGATGCCATTGCGCTCTGCTGCCAGCATAGTAATGAGGTGTGCATGATTCCTTGTGCGCAGTTACAACGCTTGTGGCCTGACCAGGCAGGCTTGGGGTGGAGGTGGAGGACCCAGACGAGGTTGAGGAGGCAGAAGCAGTGGAGGAACTTGGACAGACAGAGGATTGGCGCCCAAGTCGTGGGGACGGCAAGACTTGTGCAGCAGACCCTTCACCATCTATCACCATAGTTACCCAGTGCCCAGTCAGCGACATGTAACATCCCTGTCCATGCTTACTGGTCCAAGTATCGGTGGTGAAATGCACCCGTTCACACACAGAGTTTCTCAAGGAAGCGGTGATGTTGTGTGCGACATGCTGGTGTAGCGCAGGCACACCTTTCTTAGAGAAGTAGTGGCGACTGGGCATCTGGTACTGGGCCACAGCGACAGACATAAGGTCTCTAAAATCCTGTGTGTCCACCAGGCTGAAAGGCAGCATTTCGGTAGCCAAGAGCTTACAGAGGGATAAAGTCAACCTCTTAGCTTTGTCATGGGTCGCAGGAAATGGCCTTTTATTTGTCCTCATCTGAGGGACAGAGATCTGGCTGCTGTGTGTAGACGGTGGGTAGTAGGGTGTCCCTGGACAAATGCAGGTTTGTGAGGAAAGTGCAGGCGTAGACATGATGTTGCCTTCATCCAACGTTGGTGCTATCAATGTCTGAGAGAGCTGTACACACGCACTTGTTTCCCTTTCCAAACCAACTGACAACCTACCAAGCAAAGTGCCTGTTGCGGTTACAGTGGTGGAAGTTGTGCGTGGAAAACCAGGTGTGACAGCTGTCCCCACAGTCCTAGAAGATGAAGAGTACGCGGATGCACTGGAAGGGGCAGGCGGTGGATGGTCCACTCCGCTAGGCCGCATTGCAGCATGGTGAGCTTCCCACTGGGAAATATGATATTTAGTCATGTGACGATTCATGGAAGAAGTTGTCAAACTGCTGAGGTTTTTGTCTCTACTAACAGATTCCCGACAAATTTTACAGATCACATAATTTGGGCGATCCTTTGAAAGGTCAAAAAAGGACCAGGCTAGGCAAGGCTTAGAGGGCATGTGACCTGCTGAGCCTCCCCGACTACTGCTCAGAGGCAGAGTGGTGGCTGAGGATGCAGTTGTACACGTGCTACCAGTACTCCTCCTCTGTCCAGGAAGGCGCAAGGTAACTTCGTCGTCAGTTGCATCCTCCTCCACCGCCTCTGTTGACCTCCTGGAGTGCCTGACTGTGGGTTGACAGTAGGTGGGATCTAGAACTTCCTCATCAATTGTTGTGTTTGCACTCCCCTCACCCTCAGACCGAGCCTCTTCCTGCCCTGACCGAATATTTAAGTTGTCATCCCAATCTGGTATCTGTGTCTCATCGTCATCAGTATGTTCCTGATTGTCTATAACAACAGGTGTTACAGTTTGTGAATAAGGGTCAACATTATGCTCAGAAACTTCGTCGTCATGGCCTGAATCTGAGTCACAAAGGTTCTGGGCATCACTGCAGACCATTTCCTGGTCTGTACTCACTGTAGCTTGGGAGCACACCTCGGATTCCCAGGCTATAGTGTGACTGAACAGCTCTGCAGACTCAGCCATCTCTGTTCCACCATACTGTGCAGGGCGGATGGAGACTTGAGAGCTGGGAGAAAGCAAGTGTGATTGGGATGACAACTCAGAGGACTGGTGTTTTTTGGATGCGGTAGTTGAGGTGGCGGAAAGGGCACTTGTTGGACCACTTGAGATCCATTCAAGCATTTTCTTTTTTTGGCCATCATCTACCTTTGTTCCAGTTGATCGTGTCCGTAAAAAAAGAAGCAAATCGGATTGTCCATGGTAAGTAGTAGACATCTTTCTTTTGCTGGAAGATGGACTATCTTCAGCAGATGTTAATGGAGCTTTGTCACCTTCCCCACGGACAAAAACATTTTTTTCCTTTTCCAACACGCCAGTTCCCTTTTCCACCAGCATCTGTCATTTTGCCACTCCTTTTGATTGCGACAAGATTGTGCACTTAAAATGTGGTAGTAAAAAATGAGAGATGGTGTAGATTGCAGCGGTGGTCTACCTTTATTGACAGCAGAATAAACAACAATAACTATCCCTAACAATGCAACGACGGCCCTTAAAATGGCAGCACAGTTTGCTATTCTAATAGCTTAGTAAAAATTAGTTTGATGGTGCAATGTAGAGGTGCTGTAAATTGCTTGGCATCAGTAGGACACTAATGAAGTCCAACAGCCACTTTTTGGATGCCACTAAGTTTCCTCAGTGTTTGCTATTATAATGGCTTAGTAACAATGAGCTTGAGGGTGCAATGCAGAGGTGCTGGAAATATCTTGGCACCAGTGGGACACTAATGAAGTCCAACAGCCACTTTTTGGATGCCATTAAGTTTCCTCAGTGTTTGCTATTATAATGGCTTAGTAACAATGAGCTTGAGGGTGCAATGCAGAGGTGCTGTATATTGCTTGGCACCAGTGGGACACTAATGAAGTCCAACAGCCACTTTTTGGATGCCACTAACTGGCAGCACTCTTTTCAATTAAAATGGCTTTGCAAAAATGTGCAGGAGGGGAGAATGAGAGGTGGTGGGACTTGCTTGGCACAAGTGCCACAATAATAGAGGACAGCAGACACTCTTTGGATGGCACTAACTGGCAGCACTCTGCAATTAAAATGGCTTTGCTAAAAAGGGCAGGAGGGTACAGTGGGTGGGTTGTGCGTCAGTGTAGAGGAAAGCAAGCCTCACTTTCTATCCCTCTTAATGGTGAAATGCAGCAAGGAAGTCCCTGAGCGTAGCTACACAGACGCTGTTATCTGTAGCTGTTAAAAACTGTTTCCACGGACCTGACTGTTACCTATGGCTTTGAGCCTGCTGTAATTAGCCCTTAAAAGGGCTAAAAGAAACTTCTATCCCTATTCTGTATAGCGCTGTGTGTAGAGCGTTCACAGCAGGATCGGCGGCAGTAGCTGCACCAGCGGTGACTGACACCCAGACGCAGAAGGCAGATAATGGCGTCCAGACAGGAAGATACCCGTTTTTATAATGCAGGGACATGTGACATGGACATCCTATGACACATGCCCTTGCTTGTCTGGCAAAACGTCCACTTAACTGTGTGTGTGTCTGGGATTGGCTGACATGCTGGCCCGCCCCACTACACGCGCGCTTAGGGAAGGAAGAAAAGAAAAAAAAAAATGGCGATCGCCATTATAACAGCAGCAGTGTTCTGAACGCGCAGTCCCCGCACACTATACACTGAAATTTGATAATAGTGTGAGTCACAGAGTGACTTACACTATTACAGCGAAAAGCCAGCTAGTAATTAGCTTGGCTTTTGGCTGATAGAACCGTTCTCGAACGTAACTCGAGCTAACGAACTTTTAGCAAAAAGCTCGAGTTCTAGTTCGATCTAGAACACCCCCCAAAATCACTCCAACCGCGAACTGGAGAACCACGAACCACGAACCGCGCTCAACTCTAGTGAACACATTCATATCTAGGCCGGCCACGCTCTGTAAGACATCAGACCCTTTTTACCCCAGAATGAGGAAGTCAGCCAAGTTGATGAAAACAAAGTTCTCTTTACTGAAGTATAAACTTAAGTACAAGGGGTAGAAGGTAGTAAACTTGAAAATCTCTTCCATGTAATACAGAAGACCATACATAGTGGTTTCGGGAGACTGCACTTTACTTGTTAACAGTGCACAGGCAGAGGTGACCCTCCATCATCTTGATACAGGGCCAGATTGGTCAAAGGTTTAAGCTGTGAACCTTGTTCCCATACTACTTGCTGAGATGCCTTACAGTGGCCGCACCTAGAGCCACTACTTTCTTCTTGTGTTTTCAACTGAGCAGATCATTTTCCTTTCTAAGGTCCCCCATAGCTGGCCAATACTGGACTCACTCATGCAAGTCTCTTTCTAGCAGGTATCACTCACCTGTCTATATGATAGATTTCTGTTGCCACTTAATTTGCTGGACTTCCTCCCTTTACTTGACACACACCCAACCTGTCTTCTTTCTGAAGGTGTCACTACTTCATTGCTCACTCATTGCATCCTAACTGATATCCTAACAAGAACTGACTGACTCACTCAGGTCTGTATCACACCTTGCTATCCCTGGCTAACAGGGAAATGAATACTTGTTGCCACAAGAAAATATTGCAGAAATACAAACATTACACAAATACAATTGGTGTCTTCAGGGGGAATATAACAGCCTGCCCCCTCCTTACAACCTCATCAACAAAGCTTGACTGTATATAACCAATGGATTCTTTCGCTGATGTACCCAAGGTACTAGGGACTTAAACCAATTGGATATTTTGACATTCTAACTCATATGCCTGTGTCACACGGTGTTTGGCTCTAAACCTGTCAAGTGTCATGGCGGCATCAGACACTGTTCAGACTACAGAATCTAACACTCCTCACTATGCTTTCTCTGGTGCTTCTTAGTTGCACAGCCAGGTCAGGCATTGACCAGCTTTATGCTCATTAGTTATTGGGATAGCAGGAGTTAATTTCTTCTAAACTGCTGGTTACTTTTTGTATCACATATTGCGGTAGACCTATCATAGTTACTCACCGCCTTTTTTAAAATAAGGAATCTGTCTTCCCATGCCGACTATAGCTTTTGATAATCTGGTCTGTATACTGTTGTGTTCCAGTTGCTGGTGATTTACTGCATACTGCTTGGTGTGGTGAGGAAACCCTCTTGTCATCTGATTATTGCCTCCCTGCTATTTTTTTCTCCTTGTCTTTATCTCTTTGTGTGCTAGATATGAGATAAAGTTTTGATTACCCCATTTTTAAATATCTGTGGGCTCAATCACTCCTGTCCCAGCCCTCCCCTGAATTTCGGGATAGGGGGTATTAGATCAGGGCTATCCAGTAACAGGGAAAGAAAAGCAGCCAGGACATCTTCACCATCAGGGATATCTCTGGAATCAGGGACAGCTAGGGCACCCTAGCCTGAGGGCCAGATTGGGAGCCCCGGTCCACTGTTATACCCTCACACCCCATGACAGCCTGGGAGTAGAAAAGGAAGGACTTTCTTACAGAGGACTGTTAAGTCTAGGACTTCAGTTCTATTTTCTCCCATCCTTCTTTTAAGTGTTTTTGTACCTTCTTTATACGACTATTATTTTCTTTTTTCTTGTGTGTCTATATATATATATATATATATATATATACAATTAGGTCCAGGAATATTTGGACAGTGACACAATTTTCGCGAGTTGGGCTCTGCATGCCACCACATTGGATTTGAAATGAAATCTCTACAACAGAATTCAAGTGCAGATTGTAACGTTTAATTTGAAGGTTTGAACAAAAATATCTGATAGAAATTGTAGGAATTGTACACATTTCTTTACAAACACTCCACATTTTAGGAGGTCAAAAGTAATTGGACAAATAAACCAAACCCAAACAAAATATTTTTATTTTCAATATTTTGTTGCGAATCCTTTGGAGGCAATCACTGCCTTAAGTCTGGAACCCATTAACATCACCAAATGCTGGGTTTCCTCCTTCTTAATGCTTTTCCAGGCCTTTACAGCTGCAGCCTTCAGGTCTTGCTTGTTTGTGGGTCTTTCCGTCTTAATTCTGGATTTAAGCAAGTGAAATGCATGCTCAATTGGGTTAAGATCTGGTGATTGACTTGGCCATTGCAGAAGGTTCCACTTTTTTGCACTCATGAACTCCTGGGTAGCTTTGGCTGTGTGCTTGGGGTCATTGTCCATCTGTACTATGAAGCGCCGTCCAATCAAATTTGCGGCATTTGGCTGAATCTGGGCTGAAAGTATATCCCGGTACACTTCAGAATTCATCCGGCTACTCTTGTCTGCTGTTATGTCATCAATAAACACAAGTGACCCAGTGCCATTGAAAGCCATGCATGCCCATGCCATCACGTTGCCTCCACCATGTTTTACAGAGGATGTGGTGTGCCTTGGATCATGTGCCGTTCCCTTTCTTCTCCAAACTTTTTTCTTCCCCTCATTCTGGTACAGGTTGATCTTGGTCTCATCTGTCCATGGAATACTTTTCCAGAACTGAGCTGGCCTCATGAGGTGTTTTTCAGCAAATTTAACTCTGGCCTGTCTATTTTTGGAATTGATGAATGGTTTGCATCTAGATGTGAACCCTTTGTATTTACTTTCATGGAGTCTTCTCTTTACTGTTGACTTAGAGACAGATACACCTACTTCACTGAGAGTGTTCTGGATTTCAGTTGATGTTGTGAACGGGTTCTTCTTCACCAAAGAAAGTATGCGGCGATCATCCACCACTGTTGTCATCCGTGGACGCCCAGGCCTTTTTGAGTTCCCAAGCTCACCAGTCAATTCCTTTTTTCTCAGAATGTACCCGACTGTTGTTTTTGCTACTCCAAGCATGTCTGCTATCTCTCTGATAGATTTTTTCTTTTTTTTCAGCCTCAGGATGTTCTGCTTCACCTCAATTGAGAGTTCCTTAGACCGCATGTTGTCTGGTCACAGCAACAGCTTCCAAATGCAAAACCACACACCTGTAATCAACCCCAGACCTTTTAGCTACTTCATTGATTACAGGTTAACGAGGGAGACGCCTTCAGAGTTAATTGCAGCCCTTAGAGTCCCTTGTCCAATTACTTTTGGTCCCTTGAAAAAGAGGAGGCTATGCATTACAGAGCTATGATTCCTAAACCCTTTCTCCGATTTGGATGTGAAAACTCTCATATTGCAGCCGGGAGTGTGCACTTTCAGCCCATATTATATATATAATTGTATTTCTGAACATGTTTTTCTAAACAGCTAAAATAACAAAACTTGTGTCACTGTCCAAATATTTCTGGACCTAACTGTATATATATATATATATATATATATATATATATGAGACAAAAAAGACCAGCCGCACACTGTGAAAAAACAAAATAAATTCTACCTTATAACATACATGGAGGTATTTGGAACATTATAATGGCCATTGCAATACCAGCCCAGCGCCCCTTCACGGCAACCTCCTGTGCTGGGTCCTACACTACACTGCATCTTCTCTGGGTTTTAAAAGCCTACAAGATCAGTGGGTGAACAAAAAGGAGGCTAATGAAGCAGCCAGGAGCTGGGGTGCAAATCCAGCAAACCGAGCACCACTCCCTGTTATATGCAGTATACAATAGAAAAAAACAGAATGAAACAGGGGTTCCCTTGCTGGTTTCCCACGCTGGTACTAACTTGAGTTCAAACCATACTGGCAGCACCTTTACAATGTGGACAGGTGTGTATCTGGATGGTGTATAAATATGAGACAAAAAAGACCAGTCGTACACTGTGAAAAAAACAAAATAAATTCTACCTTATAACATAAATGGAGGTATTTGGAATATTATAATGGCCATTGTAATACCATTTTTTTCTTTTGTATAATGCATATAACAGGGAGTGGTGCTCGGTTTGCTGGATTTGCACTCCAGCTCCTGGCTGCTTCATTAGCCTCCTTTTTGTTCACCACTGATCTTGTAGGTTTTTAAAACCCAGAAAAGATGCAGTTTAGTGTGGGACCCAGCAAAGGAGGGTGCCGTGAAGGGGCGCTGGGCTGGTATTACAATGGCCATTATAATATTCCAAATACCTCCATTTATGTTATAAGGTAGAATTTATTTTGTTTTTTTCACAGTGTGCGACTGGTCTTTTTTGTCTCACGTTTATACACCATCCAGATACGCACCTGTCCACATTATAAAGGTGCTGCCAGTACGGTTTGAACTCAGTGGGAAACCAGCAAGGGAACCCCTGTTTCATTCTGTTTTTTTCTATTGTATATATATATATATATATATATATATATATACATATATATATATATATATGTATATATATATATATATATATATATATATAAAGCAAGCTGAATCTGTGTATGTATGTGTGTGTGTGTGTGTGTGTGTGTGTGTGTGTGTGTGTATGTATGTATGTATGTCCGGGATTGGCATCTGCACCGTCGCAGCTACAGCCACAAAATTTTGCACACTCATACTTCTAGACCCTGAGACTGTCATAGGCTATGTTTTAAAGTGACATTTTAACCCCATGCTTTACAGTTATTCACCAAAAAATCTGCCTCCATTAAAGCGAATGGAGCTGGGAGCCCCAGTGCAGCCAGAACTTCAGAAGAATGCGCATCCACGCCCTTAAATGGAATGTTCGCGTACCACAATGCAGCCAAGGAAAGAGACAGACACAGACAGGGTAAGAAACAGACATAGACACATAGACAGGGTAAGAGACAGACACAAAGAGACAGACACCGACAAAGAGACAGACTGACAGGGAAAGAGACAGACAGGGAAAGAGAGGGAAAGAGACAGACAGGTTAAGAGACAGACACAGACAGGTAAAGAGACAGACACAGACAAAGAGACAGAGACAGACACATGGAAACAGACAGACAGGGAAAGAGAGGGAAAGAGATAGACAGGGTAAGAGACAGACAAAGACAGGTAAAGAGACAGACAAAGAGACAGACACCGGGAAAGAGAAAGAGGGAAAGAGACAGACAGGGAAAGAGAGGGAAAGGGACAGACAGGGAAAGAGAGGGAAAGAGAGGGAAATAGACAGACAGGGAAAGAGACAGACAGGGAAAGTGACAGAGATAGATAGACAGACAGGGAAAGAGTTAGATAGACAGACAGGGAAAGAGATTGAGACAGACGGAGAAAGAGACAGAGACAGTCAGAGACAGACAGGGAAAGAGACAGACAGACAAAGAGATAGAGAGAGAGAGACAGAGAGATATATACAGAAGGGGAGACAGACATTGTAATTACATTTATAACTATTTGTTTTGTGGTTTTTGTGTGCAGAATAAATTTTTGTTAATACATTCTATCTTGTTAACAGCAGTTATTAACCCGGGCGAAGCCGGGTAGTACAGCTAGTATATACAGTTAGGTCCAGAAATATTTGGACAGTGACACAATTTTCGCGAGTTGGGCTCTGCATGCCACCACATTGGATTTGAAATGAAACCTCTACAACAGAATTCAAGTGCAGATTGTAACGTTTAATTTGAAGGTTTGAACAAAAATATCTGATAGAAATTGTAGGAATTGTACACATTTCTTTACAAACACTCCACATTTTAGGTGGTCAAAAGTAATTGGACAAATAAACCAAACCCAAAAAAAATATTTTTATTTTCAATATTTTGTTGCGAATCCTTTGGAGGCAATCACTTCCTTAAGTCTGGAACCCATGGACATCACCAAACGCTGGGTTTCCTCCTTGTTAATGCTTTGCCAGGCCTTTACAGCCGCAGCCTTCAGGTCTTGCTTGTTTGTGGGTCTTTCCGTCTTAAGTCTGGATTTGAGCAAGTGAAATGCATGCTCAATTGGGTTAAGATCTGGTGATTGACTTGGCCATTGCAGAATGTTCCACTTTTTTGCACTCATGAACTCCTGGGTAGCTTTGGCTGTATGCTTGGGGTCATTGTCCATCTGTACTATGAAGCGCCGTCCGATCAAATTTGCGGCATTTGGCTGAATCTGGGCTGAAAGTATATCCCGGTACACTTCAGAATTCATCCGGCTACTCTTGTCTGCTGTTATGTCATCAATAAACACAAGTGACCCAGTGCCATTGAAAGCCATGCATGCCCATGCCATCACGTTGCCTCCACCATGTTTTACAGAGGATGTGGTGTGCCTTGGATCATGTGCCGTTCCCTTTCTTCTCCAAACTTTTTTCTTCCCATCATTCTGGTACAGGTTGATCTTTGTCTCATCTGTCCATAGAATACTTTTCCAGAACTGAGCTGGCTTCATGAGGTGTTTTTCAGCAAATTTAACTCTGGCCTGTCTATTTTTGGAATTGATGAATGGTTTGCATCTAGATGTGAACCCTTTGTATTTACTTTCATGGAGTCTTCTCTTTACTGTTGACTTAGAGACAGATACACCTACTTCACTGAGAGTGTTCTGGACTTCAGTTGATGTTGTGAACGGGTTCTTCTTCACCAAAGAAAGTATGCGGCGATCATCCACCACTGTTGTCATCCGTGGACGCCCAGGCCTTTTTGAGTTCCCAAGCTCACCAGTCAATTCCTTTTTTCTCAGAATGTACCCGACTGTTGTTTTTGCTACTCCAAGCATGTCTGCTATCTCTCTGATGGATTTTTTCTTTTTTTTCAGCCTCAGGATGTTCTGCTTCACCTCAATTGAGAGTTCCTTAGACCGCATGTTGTCTGGTCACAGCAACAGCTTCCAAATGCAAAACCACACACCTGTAATCAACCCCAGACCTTTTAACTACTTCATTGATTACAGGTTAACGAGGGAGACGCCTTCAGAGTTAATTGCAGCCCTTAGAGTCCCTTGTCCAATTACTTTTGGTCCCTTGAAAAAGAGGAGGCTATGCATTACAGAGCTATGATTCCTAAACCCTTTCTCCGATTTGGATGTGAAAACTCTCATATTGCAGCCGGGAGTGTGCACTTTCAGCCCATATTATATATATAATTGTATTTCTGAACATGTTTTTCTAAACAGCTAAAATAACAAAACTTGTGTCACTGTCCAAATATTTCTGGACCTAACTGTATATATATATATATATATATATATATATATATACTAGAAAGTGGCCCGATTCTACGCATCGGGTATTCTAGAATTTACGTTTTGTGTAGTTCATGTATGATTTTTGTTATATATATATATATATATATAGAGATGTTGTTGTGTGTAGTTACCAAGTGTTTGTGTAGGCGCTGTACATGTTCTGGGTGTTGTCTGGGTGTGACGGGGGGGTGAGAGCGGTGTTGTATGTGTGTTGCGTGTGTTGCGTTGTTTGTGGAGCGCTGTGTGTCTGTAGCGTTGTGTGTGTGTTGCGCGGTTTGTGTGTGTGTGGTGTGTTTTGGGGGGAGGTATGTTTTGTGCAATGCGTGTGTTGTGCGGTATGTGCGTATATTTGTGTGTGCCGCGGTGTTTGTGTGTTGGGTGTTGTGTGTGTGCAGTGTTGTCTGTGTGTGTGGGTGTCTGTTGTTGTTTGTGGTTCCCAGTGTGTGTGTGTGTGTGTGTGTGGTGTGTTGTGCAGTGCGCGCGCGTGTGTGTGCGTGTGTGTGTGTGTGTGCATCAGCTTCTCTTCTCTCAGCCTACCTCTCCCAGCCTCCCTCCTCCCAGCCTCCCTCAGCATCAGCCTCCCTCTCCCAGCCTCCCCAAGCATCAGCCTCCACCAGCATCAGCCTCTCTCCTTCCAGCCTCCCCCAGCATCAGCCTCCGCCAGCATCAGCCTCTCTCCTTCCAGCCTCTTCCAGCATCAGCCTCCCTCTCCCAGCCTTCCCAGGATCAGCCTCTCTCCTCCAAGCCTCTGTCCTCCCAGCCTTCCCCAGCATCAGCTTTCCCCTCCCAGCCTCCCTCAGCATCAGCCTTCCCCAGCATCAGCCTCTCTCCTCCCAGCCTCAGCCTCTCTCCTTCCAGCCTCCCCCAGCATCAGCCTCTCTCCTTCCAGCTTCCCTCAGCATCAGCCTCCCCTTCCCAGCCTTCCCGAGGATCAGCCTCTCTCCTCCCAGCCTCCTTCCTCCCAGCCTCCCCCTCCCAGCCTCCCTCAGCATCAGCCTTCCACTCCCAGTCTCCCCCAGCATCAGCCTCCCCAAGCATCAGCCTCCACCAGCATCAGCCTCTCTCCTTCCAGCCTCCCCCAGCATCAGCCTCCCCTTCCCAGCCTCCCCAGGATCAGCCTCTCTCCTCCCAGCCTCCTTCCTCCCAGCTTCCCCCTCCCAGCCTCCCTCAGCATCAGCCTTCCGCTCCCAGTCTCCCCCAGCATCAGCCTCCCCAAGCATCAGCCTCCACCAGCATCAGCCTCTTTCCTTCCAGCCTCCCCCAGCATCAGCCTCTCTCCTTCCAGCCTCCATCAGCATCAGCCTCCCGTTCCCAGCCTTCCCCAGGATCAGCCTCTCTCCTCCCAGCCTCCTTCCTCCCAGCCTCCCTCAGCATCAGCCTTCCCCTCCCAGTCTCCCCCAGCATCAGCCTCCCCAAGCATCAGCCTCCACCAGCATTAGCCTCTCTCCTTCCAGCCTCCCCCAGCATCAGCCTCCCCAAGCATCAGCCTCCACCAGCATCAGCCTCCCTCGTCCCAGCCTCCCCCAGCATCAGCCTCCCCCTCCCAGCCTCCCCCAGCATCAGCCTCTCTCCTCCCAGCATTCCCCAGGATCAGCCTCTCTGCTCCCAGCCTCCTCCAGCACGCTGTGCTCCTCTGCCGACACTCACACACCCGATCGCATCACTCACACACACCCGATCGCATCCACTCACACACACCCGATCGCATCCACTCACACACACCCGATCGCATCCACTCACACACACCCGATCGCATCCACTCACACACACCCGATCGCATCCACTCACACACACCCGATCGCATCCACTCACACACACAGACACTGACGATATCGCACATACGCGCTGATACTCACAACATCCGTAGATATCACATGCCTCTGGCCATGTGATCCTCCGTCAGGTCCGGGAAGATCACAACAGCACAGTATCGAGGCCGAGAAGCAAGCGATATCGCCGGATGCTGTGAGTATGTGGATGTGATGTGAGGTGTGTGTGAGGTGTGTGTGAGGTGTGTGTGAGAGTGAGTGTGATCTGATGTGTGTGTATGTTTGTGTGTGTGCTGTTATGTGTGTGCGTGTGGATCTTCCGCTGCAGCAGGACCTTGATGCGCTTGTAACCATGCGAGCATGGTTACCAACGTATCCACACCACTCCCGTGCGAGCGGGGGGCCGGGGGGGGGGTGGGGGTGGGGGGGAGTACAGTACTCACCTCCGTGACAGCCGTGTCAGTTCGGGGAATGCGCGGGGGGGAGGGGGGGGGGGAGTACAGTACTCACCTCCGTGACAGCCGTGTCAGTTCGGGGAATGCGCGGGGGGAGGGAGGGGGCGGGGCCAGAGCTAGCGTGCATTGCGTGAGGGGGGCGGGGCGTGGCGTGGCCAAATTGCCAATGCCTGCAGGGTGCCGGGGCGAGAGGCCAATCTGTGGGGGGGCGGAGCCTGGGCGAGCGGCTGGCCAATCCGTGTGGGGGCGCAGCCTGGGCGAGCGGCCAATCGGTGTGGGGGGGCGGGGCCATGGCGAGCCCAGCGGCCAATCAGCTTTGTGTCACCGAAAGGACACAATTTTGGAGCATGACAGACAGACAGATAGACAGACAGATAGACAGACAGACAGACAGACAGACAGACAGACAGACAGAATAAGGCAATTATATATATATATATATATATATATATATATATATATATATATATATATATATATATATATGAGACAAAAAAGACCAGCCGCACACTGTGAAAAAACAAAATAAATTCTACCTTATAACATACATGGAGGTATTTGGAACATTATAATGGCCATTGCAATACCAGCCCAGCGCCCCTTCACGGCAACCTCCTGTGCTGGGTCCTACACTACACTGCATCTTCTCTGGGTTTTAAAAGCCTACAAGATCAGTGGGTGAACAAAAAGGAGGCTAATGAAGCAGCCAGGAGCTGGAGTGCAAATCCAGCAAACCGAGCACCACTCCCTGTTATATGCAGTATACAATAGAAAAAAACAGAATGAAACAGGGGTTCCCTTGCTGGTTTCCCACGCTGGTACTAACTTGAGTTCAAACCATACTGGCAGCACCTTTACAATGTGGACAGGTGTGTATCTGGATGGTGTATAAATATGAGACAAAAAAGACCAGTCGTACACTGTGAAAAAAACAAAATAAATTCTACCTTATAACATAAATGGAGGTATTTGGAATATTATAATGGCCATTGTAATACCATTTTTTTCTTTTGTATAATGCATATAACAGGGAGTGGTGCTCGGTTTGCTGGATTTGCACTCCAGCTCCTGGCTGCTTCATTAGCCTCCTTTTTGTTCACCACTGATCTTGTAGGTTTTTAAAACCCAGAGAAGATGCAGTGTAGTGTGGGACCCAGCAAAGGAGGGTGCCGTGAAGGGGCGCTGGGCTGGTATTACAATGGCCATTATAATATTCCAAATACCTCCATTTATGTTATAAGGTAGAATTTATTTTGTTGTTTTCACAGTGTGCGACTGGTCTTTTTTGTCTCACGTTTATACACCATCCAGATACGCACCTGTCCACATTATAAAGGTGCTGCCAGTACGGTTTGAACTCAGTGGGAAACCTGCAAGGGAACCCCTGTTTCATTCTATTTTTTTCTATTGTATATATATATATATATATATATATATATATATATATATATATAAAGCAAGCTGAATCTGTGTATGTATGTGTGTGTGTGTGTGTGTGTGTGTGTGTGTGTGTGTATGTATGTATGTATGTCCGGGATTGGCATCTGCACCGTCGCAGCTACAGCCACAAAATTTTGCACACTCATACTTCTAGACCCTGAGACTGTCATAGGCTATGTTTTAAGGGGACATATTAACCCCATGCTTTACAGTTATTCACCAAAAAATCTGCCTCCATTAAAGCGAATGGAGCTGGGAGCCCCAGTGCAGCCAGAACTTCAGAAGAATGCGCATCCACACCCTTAAATGGAATGTTCGCGTACCACAATGCAGCCAAGGAAAGAGACAGACACAGACAGGGTAAGAAACAGACATAGACACATAGACAGGGTAAGAGACAGACACAAAGAGACAGACACCGACAAAGAGACAGACTGACAGGGAAAGAGACAGACAGGGAAAGAGAGGGAAAGAGAGAGAAAGGTTAAAAGACAGACACAGACAGGTAAAGAGACAGACACAGACAAAGAGACAGAGACAGACACATGGAAACAGACAGACAGGGAAAGAGAGGGAAAGAGATAGACAGGGTAAGAGACAGACAAAGACAGGTAAAGAGACAGACAAAGAGACAGACACCGGGAAAGAGAAAGAGGGAAAGAGACAGACAGGGAAAGAGAGGGAAAGAGACAGACAGGGAAAGAGAGGGAAAGAGAGGGAAATAGACAGACAGGGAAAGAGACAGACAGGGAAAGTGACAGAGATAGATAGACAGACAGGGAAAGAGTTAGATAGACAGACAGGGAAAGAGATTGAGACAGACGGAGAAAGAGACAGAGACAGACAGGGAAAGAGACAGACAGACAAAGAGATAGAGAGAGAGAGAAAGAGAGATATATACAGAAGGGGAGACAGACATTGTAATTACATTTATAACTATTTGTTTTGTGGTTTTTGTGTGCAGAATAAATTTTTGTTAATACATTCTATCTTGTTAACAGCAGTTATTAACCCGGGCGAAGCCGGGTAGTACAGCTAGTATATACAGTTAGGTCCAGAAATATTTGGACAGTGACACAATTTTCGCGAGTTGGGCTCTGCATGCCACCACATTGGATTTGAAATGAAACCTCTACAACAGAATTCAAGTGCAGATTGTAACGTTTAATTTGAAGGTTTGAACAAAAATATCTGATAGAAATTGTAGGAATTGTACACATTTCTTTACAAACACTCCACATTTTTGGTGGTCAAAAGTAATTGGACAAATAAACCAAACCCAAAAAAAATATTTTTATTTTCAATATTTTGTTGCGAATCCTTTGGAGGCAATCACTGCCTTAAGTCTGGAACCCATGGACATCACCAAACGCTGGGTTTCCTCCTTGTTAATGCTTTGCCAGGCCTTTACAGCCGCAGCCTTCAGGTCTTGCTTGTTTGTGGGTCTTTCCGTCTTAAGTCTGGATTTGAGCAAGTGAAATGCATGCTCAATTGGGTTAAGATCTGGTGATTGACTTGGCCATTGCAGAATGTTCCACTTTTTTGCACTCATGAACTCCTGGGTAGCTTTGGCTGTATGCTTGGGGTCATTGTCCATCTGTACTATGAAGCGCCGTCCGATCAAATTTGCGGCATTTGGCTGAATCTGGGCTGAAAGTATATCCCGGTACACTTCAGAATTCATCCGGCTACTCTTGTCTGCTGTTATGTCATCAATAAACACAAGTGACCCAGTGCCATTGAAAGCCATGCATGCCCATGCCATCACGTTGCCTCCACCATGTTTTACAGAGGATGTGGTGTGCCTTGGATCATGTGCCGTTCCCTTTCTTCTCCAAACTTTTTTCTTCCCATCATTCTGGTACAGGTTGACCTTGGTCTCATCTGTCCATAGAATACTTTTCCAGAACTGAGCTGGCTTCATGAGGTGTTTTTCAGCAAATTTAACTCTGGCCTGTCTATTTTTGGAATTGATGAATGGTTTGCATCTAGATGTGAACCCTTTGTATTTACTTTCATGGAGTCTTCTCTTTACTGTTGACTTAGAGACAGATACACCTACTTCACTGAGAGTGTTCTGGACTTCAGTTGATGTTGTGAACGGGTTCTTCTTCACCAAAGAAAGTATGCGGCGATCATCCACCACTGTTGTCATCCGTGGACGCCCAGGCCTTTTTGAGTTCCCAAGCTCACCAGTCAATTCCTTTTTTCTCAGAATGTACCCGACTGTTGATTTTGCTACTCCAAGCATGTCTGCTATCTCTCTGATGGATTTTTTCTTTTTTTTCAGCCTCAGGATGTTCTGCTTCACCTCAATTGAGAGTTCCTTAGACCGCATGTTGTCTGGTCACAGCAACAGCTTCCAAATGCAAAACCACACACCTGTAATCAACCCCAGACCTTTTAACTACTTCATTGATTACAGGTTAACGAGGGAGACACCTTCAGAGTTATTTGCAGCCATTAGAGTCCCTTGTCCAATTACTTTTGGTCCCTTAAAAAAGAGTAGGCTATGCATTACAGAGCTATGATTCCTAAACCCTTTCTCCGATTTGGATGTGAAAACTCTCATATTGCAGCTGGGAGTGTGCACTTTCAGCCCATATTATATATATAATTGTATTTCTGAACATGTTTTTGTAAACAGCTAAAATAACAAAACTTGTGTCACTGTCCAAATATTTCTGGACCTAACTGTATATATATATATATATATATATATATATATATATATATATATATTTATATATACATATTAAGCACTGCATCTTTTTTATTAAAGCTTAAAACTTTAATTATTTTGTCTTGTTGCACTAAAGAACCTAAGTATCTCGGTAAAGACAAAATATTAATTTCCACATGATATCTGAGTATGTGATTACATTGAGTGCATGGCATTGGGACTTATCACCCTTTTGGTGAGTGGTGGCAGCATTGAGCGTGTTGAGTTTATGGACTGATTGAAGGTACGTGTTGTGCTCCATCTGTAGCCCGAGTGAAAGATGAGAGTGAGATTGAGCTGCAGAGTGAAATTTTACCCTTATTGTCCAATTTTAGTACTTTTCTAACAATAGGAAAGGATTCACGCGGCAAAAGAAAACTGGCAATTACCTATAGATAATTTGTAAACGTATAGGAAGGCTGAACCATAATACTAGCTGTGCTGTATGCAGTTTTTCATTTGTATTTTAATTGAACCTAAAAAAAAAAAGCAAATTGAAAAATCAAACATACTTTTCATTAAATATCATGTCATGTATGTATGGAGTTCATCCACAACTGTCATGTTTTTCACACCCTAACATCTTTTACCATCCTGCGGAGAACATGTGAATACAATGACATGACTACTTATTAAAACAGAATAAATCCGGAGCCTCAACTCAAGGTGATAACATGAAGTGAAGCTAATCAAATCTACACACAACCAATGCTTGTCTGCCCGAACATGATACGTTTTGCAATTCACTACGCATTTAAAATATATGTCTACTACAAACAATTTTTTAAAATTTATTTTTACATTTAAAATATAAATTCTATGCGGAATGCTTTTCTCCATATTTTTTATAGTGGTTGGAGCTTTGTTTTCTGCTGTACATAATAATAATAATAATAATAATAATAATAATAATAATAATAATGGATTATTTCACTGCCATGGTACAAGATGGGAACCCAAACCAATTTGACGTGTATACATTCTGACCCACGTGCCTGGGATAAGAAAAGAACACAATCAGGATTAAATGCAGTTCCTCTTGTTTTCCCCAATGAGGTGGAGAAGGACTCCGAATGAATTAAGTTGAAATTGGTTTATTTGTCTACGCGTTTCAAGACAATCTAGCCCTTTCCTCAGGAAAAAACATAGTATGGTAGTCTGTAGGATTTTAATGCACAGTGACAGTGCATTCCCTCACAGTCTATGATGAGACGTGACAAGCAAGAAAGCTTACAGTCTGTGTGAATTGTCAGATTACCTGGAATGAGTCTAGCTCCGTCTTCGCAAGAAGTAGAGTAAAATCTGACTTGACTGTGTAGGTTGATGCCCAGAAGTAGTCCCAACAGGAAAAAATCTTATACTCAGGCACACATATAGACGTAGGTGAAAAATGAGATAATACTGCAGGTTTATTGTTCTGCAATTTATTGGTGCAAAAGACAAATTTCCAAATTCCGACATTTCGGCCCTTTTCCCGAACCTTTGTCAAGGATATGGATCTATGTATACAAATGGAGGCAGACGTTTTGGTCACTTGTGCTCACGCATGAAAGTTATATGACTTTCCTTTACAGATAATATCCAGCCGCAGGCAAACGTCTTCCATTGCAACAGGGCTGTCTGGCCCTAATTCCTTGTTCTATGTAGAAAAGAAGCATAGTGTTTCAGCAATCTCTTGGTAGGAGGCTGGATAAGCTCTTTCATAGTTGATGTCTTACTAACACGGAAAATTACCTCTCGACTTAAAAAAATCATCGTATGATCTCAAAGCACAATCTATATATAGAATATATTTAGGGATACCCCCTTTTTAGAGGTTTCACGACACGCAGCATAGTGCACCGATTGGGGCATTTAACTGTGGTGCATAACCTTTACTACATCGTGGAAAACGACCACCTATATACACAATGCTATGGTGTAACGTCCTGGTGGTGGATTCACTGGACCATGCACCAGACCAGTGAGGCAACCCGGAGCTAACCCCTATACAGGGACAGTCCGATCACCCCACCAGAGGGCCTAGAGGCACGGTAGCCGGAACACTAGGGGTACGGGATAAGAGTCCTTCAGGGGTCTTGTACAGGAATGTCTCTGAGTCCAACGAACACCGGAGGCCGGACGGATGACTGGAACCGGATTCAGGTGCCGGGTAAGAACCGCAGACGGGGTCCGGGTCCAGCGACACGTGAAGGCTGATGTACCAGGTGAAGTCGGGGATCGGTGATGGGTTCAGGCTGACGGTAGATGGCAGGATTCTCCTCAGATGGTCACCAGGAGACTTCCTGGGAATCAGCCGTCAGGACCAGGTTAAGGTGGCAGGACGGGTTCTGCGGAAGAGACAGAGTTAAACGGGGGCAAGGCACAAAGGGACCTGAACACCTAGCTATGGGAACACGTTGATCAGGCACCGCCCACATGGAAAGGAAGTCCTAATATACCCTGTACCTGTAATTGACCATATCCTGTTTCCGGGATGCTGGCCCTTTAAGAAGAGGTGAGTGAGCACGTGTGCGCGCCCTAATTAGCATGCGCGAGGCACGTGTGCCAGAGACCAGAGCAGTAAGTGGTGCAGGAGATGCAGGGTGACCAGACAGAGTTTCCTGGGTCGCAAGGGGACGCTGGGACTGGTGGGCAGGAGGCACGGAGGACTCACAGGAGGTAGAGTGAGGAGGGCAGCCACGGGCAGAAGGACAGGGAACCGGAGCGGTGAGTGACAGACGGCGCCGGGACCCGAGAGCGTGACATATGGTTTTAGTAAAGCAAAGCAAATCTCATATAACTTGAATTCGTGAGCACAGGTGCGTACATGTCTGCCTCCATTTGTATACATAGATCCATATCCTTGAAAAAGGCCTGGGATAAGGGCCAAATGTTGGAATTTGGAAATTTGTCTTTTGCATCAATAAATAGCAAAAAAATAAAACTGCAGTATTATCTCATTTTTTGCTTCTATCTATATGTGGGCCTGAGTATAAGATTTTTTCCATCATCGCAAGAAATATCAATTTTGGGGATGGGGCTGATCTCTGATATTCCTGCATGCTACAGTCCCTGACAGAAGTTCTGTTGCTTATCCATGTTATGTAAATAAAAGCTTATAACCTGTCTTTAAATTCATCCATTGGTTTTATAAATTACTCTTTTGAAAGCTGAAACCCTCCCAAATTTGGTTTAGGTTATGAAAATAAAGTTGCTGCAAAGCTGAAATATTGATCATTTAATGAACACAGAAAGGTCAGATTTTGGCAAGACAAAAGTTTTGTCGCCCACAGAAAGTAATGTGAAATTCAAACAAATAATTAACTTCTAATACAAACATATGTTGCATAACATTGGTGAATGAAGTTCTGATGCTATTAGAGCCATATTTAATATTTAAGTGACTTCCATGAGCTTGAAGGACTGCATCCATGTGGTTCAACAATGATTTATACACAGTACGAGTACGAGGGGCTGTGATACGTCTTTGAATTACCCAAAAAGAAATGAGATAGGATGATGAAACTTTACATTTATTCCACATACTCTCCACTGATCACAGCACACTTCTTACATCGGTATTCCAAGTTCTGTAAGCCTGGCAAAAATAAGGATTTTGGTTGTGCCATAGTTGGGCCATGGTTGTGCCATGGGGTCAGAAATTATGTGAAATTTGGTACCCTTGAGGTGTTTCTTCAGGTTTGGAAAAAGATGATAGTTGGAGGGAGCTAGATCTGGTGAATAAGGTGGGTGGTCAACCAGCTAGAAGCCCAGATCTGCCAGTTTTGCCGTGGTCACTTTTGTGGTGTGAGCAGAGGCGTTGTCTTGCAGGAACAAGATTCCTTTGGACTGCTTGCTGCACCTTTTGACCTTCAGAGCTGCCTTCAATTGGTCCAAAAGTTCAATGTAATACTTTGCATTGATGGTGGAACCCTTTTGAAGGTAGTCCACTATCAGCACACCCTTCTTATCCCAGAACACAGACGCCATCACCTTAGTGGCTGATTTTTGCACCCTGAACTTCTTTGGATGAGGAAAACCCCTGTGTCTTCACTCTTTTGACTGCTCCTTGTATTCAGGATCATACAAATAAATCTAAAGCCTGCTTTACACTCTGCAATGTATCTTACAATGTGTTGGCGGGGTCACGTCGTAAGTGACGCACATCCGGCATTGTAAGTTACATTGCAGTGTGTGACAGGTACGTGCGATTGCAATTGAAGGTTAAAACGTTCATCGCATACACATCGTACCTTTCTCTAGAATTGCACGTCAGATTGTTCATCGTACCCGGGGTAGCACACATCGCAGTGTGTGACACCCCGGGAACGATGAACAGATCTTACCTGCGTCCTGCGGCTCACGGCCCACAACGCGGAAGGAAAGAGGTGGGCGGGATGTTTATGTCCTGCTCAGCTCCGCCTCTCCGCTTCTATTGGCCGGCTGCCGCGTGACGTCGATGTGACGCCGAACGTACCTCCCACTCCATGAGGTCGTATGGAAGGTAAGTACGTGTGACGGGGGTTAATCATTTGTGCGGCACCTTCAACAAATTGAACGTGCCACACATACGATGGGGGCGTTGCAAATCGCATACGATATCGTATGCGAAATTGCAACGTGTAAAGCAGGCTTATGTCTCATCCATAGTGACCAGTCGATCCCGGAAGTTCTTAACAGTCCAGAAACGCTGACATATGAAACAGGGACTTTTCACTTGCATGCTTCTGTGATCTGTTGTCAAACATTTGGGGACCCACTTTTCAGATAGCTCCTCATGTCCAAATGTTCATGGATAATGACACAAACATGTTCACGAGAAATCCCCATGATGTCTTCTATTGCTTTAGCTGAAATTCTATTATATAGGTCAGGTAAAGAGAAAACCGGTTTAAATGCCGCGCTAAAAACCACTGATGCTGTAGATGAAAATGATTTCCTTTATTTCATAATTCTACGCATTTCAGAGACATCTCCATCTCCTTCCTCAGGAAAAGAAATCATATTCGTCAATATTATTTCTTTTCCTGAGGAAGGAGACGGAGATGTCTCTGAAACGCATAGAATTATGAAATAAAGGAAATCTTTTTCATCTACAGCATGAGTGGTTTTTAGCCCGGCATTTAAACCGTTTTTCTCTTTACCTGACCTATATATTATATACTGCATTCCGGGGCCACTGCTAAACCACAAAAAGGCACTCACATGCAATCATAAGGGGTTGTGACTTGCACAACCCTACCAGGTGAGTGTACCTCTTTCTGTCTCTCTACCCTCATACCGGGTAAGACCCTATTGCGCTTTTTCCCCCTACAGCTCTACAAGTTTAGCTGAAATTCATCAATTCTCCAGTATGAGGTTGTGCACAACATTGACGATATCAGGAACATCAACCACTCTCGGTCGTCCAGAACGTTCCTCATCATTGGTGCTCAAGTGGCCCATTTTAAATTTGGCAACCCAGTTCTTAACTGTGGAATATGAAGGGCATTGATCCCCAATGTCTGCGACATATCAACAAGAATATCCTTCGTCGACTTTCCTTGCAGAAACAAGAATTTTATCACTCCTCTGCTCTCAGTTGCTGTGAATATCGCATTAGACTCCGCCATTTTGCTTTCCCGTGTTCGTAGAACACTGTTGCCATGAGCAACAAACACAAAAATTTGAAAACATATATTAGACACATAAGGCTTTTATGTGATATAACATTCATTATAATTATCATAAAAACAAAAAAGGTCACAAAGCCAAAGACTTATCAACAGCTCCTCGTATAAGAAACTTCTTATTCATATTGGAAACTGTTTGAAACTTTGCAATACTTTGCATTGAAACTTCATCATTTCTTAACCACTAGTGATGAGTTAGTGTGCTCATTACTCGAACAAGCATTGGAATTTAAAAATGCTTGGGTTTCCCATTAACGTCCATTACTCTTGATACTCGAGTCACACCCAAGAACCCTAATGCTGAATCGAGTAACAAGCAGTGGTGAGCACACTCGCTTAACACTACAAAACACCTATTGTTTTCAGTTGATTTACAGAAGTTTTTCAAGAGCCAGTCTAATTTATTTATTAAGAAATTTTCATATTGCCCACACCTGTCACTTTCCACAGGTGAGCTTGACCGGTCATTACATGCTGGAAAAAAAGTTATTTACCCACAAATTTGAGAAGGTGCCAACAATTTTGTCTGGTCGATTTTTGGGGCTTTGGGAGAAATTATGTCCAATTTGCCCTTTTTCCTTTGTTTTTTTTTGTTGTTTTAATTTTTTGTGCTGTTTGAGTACACACAAATGAAATAAACATGTGTATGACAAAATATGTGTAATTGTAATAATTTTGAAGAAAACAACTTCATTTTCTGGAACAAATTCAAAAGTGCTAACATTTTCAGCCATGACTGTATTCATGAGCAGCGGTAACATGAAAGGAATTATACAGCAGTGTAGCTGTGAATCAAGCACAGACTTAAGGTAAAGCACTTACGTGAAAGCAGCAGCACACAACGTTTATCTAATAAATATATTCAAAAGTTTATTATATTTGTTAAGTTTAAAATGGCAAAAATCACAGAATCATAGAATCATAGAATCATAGAATGGTAGAGTTGGAAGTGACCTCAAGGGCCATCAAGTCCAACCCCCTGCGAGCGCAGGCTTTCCTAAATCATCCCAGCTATATGTTTATCCAGTTTCTGCTTGACGTTTTCCATTGATGGAGAGCTCACTACCTCCCGTGTTTGCCTGTTCCACTCTCTGATTGCCCTCACTACCTCCCGTGTTCGCCTGTTCCACTCCCTGACTGACCTTACTGTTAGAAAGTTTTTCCTAATGTCTAATCTGAATCTCCTTCCTTTTAGTTTCATCCCATTGCTTCTTGTACTTCCTTGTGCTAATGAGAATAGGGTAGTTCCCTCTGCTCTGTGACTTCCTTTCAGATATTTGTAGACCGCTATTAAGTCTCCTCTCAGCCTTCTCTTTTTCAAACTAAACATCCCTAGTTCTTTTAGCCGGTCTTCATATGACATGGTTTGCAGATCTTCTATCATCTTGGTTGCTCTTCTCTGGACTTGCTCTAATATATCGATGTCTTTCTTGAATTGGGGCGACCAGAACTGTACACAGTATTCCAAGTGGGTCTGACCAGGGCAGAGTACAGGGGAATAATTACTGCTCTTGATCTAGATTCAATGCTTGTCTTGATACATCCCAGAATTCTGTTGGCCTATTTAGCTGCAGCTCCACATTGTTGTCTCATGTTTAATCTGGGATCCACTATTATGCCTCGGTCCTTTCCCAGGTTCTATCACCTAGGTCTATTCCTCCCATACTACATATGTTTTTTTACATTTCCATTACCCAGATGTAGGACTTTGCATTTGTCCCTGTTAAAAACCATTATATTCTCCTCAGCCCATTGTTCGAGTGTCTAGATCCTAAGAACAACTATTTGCTGAAATACTGCAATAATGAGCACATTAGGAAATCTCTTTTTTTTCTCTTTTAGAGCATTGTCATTATTTTTCATTTTTGTCTCCTAGTTCCCTATTAACATATTTTTTTAGCCCTAGCTTAATAAAGGAAATTTATGAAATTATAGATTAAGGTGTTTTTACATTATTATTTTATTATTAGTTACTTTATTTTAATTTACACAATTTGCAAATTTTCTCGTCTTTAAAGATTTAAAATTTTTGACAGAACATATGGCTTAAAAAAAATGTGTCTATGGTATATCCTTAAAGATGTTTGCTACGATATATCATCAAGATCTAATTGTCCAGACTTACAATATTTTGATTAGTAGACTTGCCATGGTTCCAATGGAAAAAGCTGAGTGGAGTAATCAGAAGAGAAATAGCATGTCTTACTTGAGTTCACATCATTCATTATCTGTCACGATGTGACTGCACCAGATGTGAGAGGAATCCCGGCATGTGGCACAACACAGAGGGAACACCAAGGTAGCAATAGAATGGAAAGCCCTGGTGGTAGGGAGAGGGAAGCAGGGTCACCTCCTAACACTCACCTGAGGGTGATCCCTGCACTTTCCAACTTCCTTAGATGGGTCCGTCCCACCACGCACCATCACATGCCTAGGCCCTTGCTGGCCCTGAACTCACCCTAACTAGTGAAGTCCAGGGAGACACTAGTCTAACCACTGCAATAAGACAATACTAGGAAGGTAAGACAAACAGCTGTGGAAAAAAACGAGAAATAACACTCCACAGCTTCTCCAGCAGGAACTTCTCAGCTGCAACAGAAGTAACACCTCAGCTTCTCCAGAGGCTGGTTCCTTCAAAGTGGACAGCATAGGTATGAGCTATTGCATGCATAGAAGGAGTGAGGAGTGGATATTTTTAGTAGAAGAGAGTGGCTGCAGCTGAGGTTACAGATCACTGCAGGACAGAAATGAACCCTAACCCCAGTACAGGATGGAATTAAATACACTCCAACTAAACTGGATCTGCGATAAACAATGTGCTGTGAACTTCTGATCCCAGATCCCCTGAGATCTCATCAGGCTGACACACTCATGACATTATCTATGGGCATCTTATAAATTGGACTGTTCTATCCATGCCTCTCCCAAGGCATCCTCTCAATATTCCAGTACAGTAATATACTAAACAGGTTTGACATCACCAAGAAAACCCCATTGAGAAAAATATTTTAATGAAATATTTCAAATTATGGTACCATCTCCTTTAAAATGTTCCCATGTTTCATTTAGAAATGATTGCACTGAAATCTTCAATTAAATATATCATTTTTTGACAGATGTGAACACAGAATATCACAGAGTTTGAAATCAAACTCGTGTGGATCTACAGGGCAAATATCCAATACGTTACTTTAAAGTATAAGTGCAACTCTTGGCTGTAATGCTTAGCTTTTGGCATTACTCACGTCATGACCACAGGGTCAACCTAGTCCTCAATACTGGGATTCCAAGCCATTAAAAGTTGTAAAAAGAATAAACTTTTGCAATTGTTTCATTGAGTTTTGAACTCTTAAACTTACCAAGATCTAGAGAATATTCTCATTTTATATTTAATGCAGTATATTTTCCTGGGTGCTCTAATCTTGTTTTACGGAAAGTTGCATTTTTTGATAAACCAGACTTTGACTTTCCATCATAATTTATATTTTTGTTTGAAAAGACGTACCGTTTCAAGGAGTGAGAGAAAAAAACTAAAACGGAATACAGCTCCAGCAAGTATAAAAGAAAGATAATATCAACACTTCTGTCGGAAAACATGCTGCACGTATAATATGAAGCAGAAATACAGTTTTTTCAAACCAAGAACTTTAAGCTTTCATCCTTTTACCGAATACGCTATTTCTTTTGCTCCTCTACCAGCAGTGCGGCTTGCCAATGCAATTTCTTTACATAAGCAAGTCCTTAGAACTGGGAAAGCCTATTATATACTCAAAGATTATTCCTTTCTCATCCAAACATCCTTTTTTTCCCATTATTTTAAGTTATTTCACAGTTGGAGAGTACAAGTTTATTTTTTATTTTTGAAAATTAGTTTCTCCTCGTTCATCAGACTCAATAGTACAGGCCAATGGTGCAAATGAATATGCGTGGCTACCTCTTATAAAAGAAAATATCTCTTACGCCAAGCAGGCTAAATAAAAGTCTCTAAATCTTTTAATATAGTTTTCAATTAAGTAATTATTGTGCCCTTGAAACTACAGCACATTTTTATGTACATACATTTTCTCAAATTTTCTGACTGTGTTCACATTGTATTGAGGTTTATTAACCTGACTGTGACGATTCCATTGCACAGAACATTCTGTATTATTCTATTTGCAGAGCCAGTATACAGATTGTTGCCTATGGTGCAGAGCGTTTTGCCGGATGAATGCTCTGCGGGTTGTTTCACAGCACTGAGTTTCATGCTATCCTGGGAGGTGCTCTCACAGATGCTTCTCGTTCCTGGTGATTGCTCTGCTTCTTTAGGGAGCATGATAGCTCAGGACACAGACAGTCATACTTCCTGATTACAGTTGTGCTGTTGGCTCCCGTGGTGCTCAGTGTTGACTTCTTGGTCTCTCAACCCTGAGCTGCTGTTACCTGTCTCTGCCTGTCCTCCCCTGTTTCTGTTGTGACTTCCCAGCTTCTGACCTCAGACTTCCTCCTGACCACTTCCTCGCCTGCTCTCTGTATCTTGTATGTACTCTCCTGGAACTCTGACCTTCGGCTTGTATCTTGACCTCGTCTCTGTCTGCCCCCCATGTAATGTTGTGCCTTCCTGGTTTATGATCTTGGCCTGTCTAACTACCTCTCCATTTACTGCATACTAATAGTGTCTAGCGCCACCTTGTGACAGTCATCACACTACAATATAAACTACTCACTAATTCAAATAGCAGCAGTAATATGAGATTTAGCAATATTAAAGTACAACTGATTTTTAATCTTATAACAATGCTACAAACCTGTGTCACTCACAAATAATTATTAATTATAGATACACTGCACACTATGGTTTGTTTGCAAGTGAACAATATTTATTTACATAGGAGAGATCATTGAGCTTATTGCGACCAATTCCTATGTTTCGGCTAATAATAGCCTTGTTCACGTAGTCGCTTCAGGTATTGCTCTCCTTTGTATGCTTAGAGTAAGTGAGGGTTCCTGAACGTAATGTGCACCTCCGTGCTGCTGTATCCTGAGCGTGACGCTTGTACTACACACAGGTTTGTGATTTTTTTTTTTATAGGACTAATAAAATTGATAATTTAATACTCCTAAACATCATATTGCTGTTGCATTGTCCAAAAGTAAAATTTGATGTAGGAGGAATAATGATATGGCCTTTGTTTCTCAGGATTTGTCCTAAAACCATCAGTTCCAATGCAGCAAAATCATGGAGCTTTAGCATACCAAGACATTTTGGACAGTTATATGCTTCCAACTTTGTTGCAGCAGTTTGGGGAATGCACTTTTCTGTGCCCATAATTGTGGATAGTTGGGTAAGTTTTCCAGAGAAAAACATGACCATCCATACAAGCCTTGACTTCAGCCCCATCCAACACCTTTGGAATGAACGGAGATTATGAGTCCGGCATTCTTCTACAACAGTGTTTCTCAACTCCAGTCCTCAAGACCCACCAACAGATCATGTTTTCAGGTTTTCCTCAATATTAGACAGAGAATAATTCCATCACCTGTGCAACATTTAGGAAACCCTGAAAACCTGAATGAGGAAAACCTGAAAACATGATTTGTTGGTGGGTCCTGAGGACTGGAGTTGAGAAACACTGTTCTACAACATCAATGTCTGACCTCTCAAAGATTTATCTGGATGTAGGGGCAAAATTTCTTATAGACACCTCAACATTTTTTAAAAAAAAAACACCTGAGAAGAGTGAAAGTTGTTATAACTGGAAAGGAGGGATCAGCTCCATGTTATTGCCTATCGATTTAGAAAGGGAAGTTATATAAGCTTCAGTGATTGTAATTTGCAGGTGTCCCAAAACTTTTGTCCAACTAGTGTATATAAATCCAATCAAAACAAAAACCTAATGCTGCCCTTGCCAGCTCTTTAAGAACAATTGACTTGATTATCCTGTACTTGGCCAGTTAGTAAGGTCTGTACATAACATATACTTGAACGTAATGATGTGCTACACCAGCACCTGACACAAACCCACAAACTAGAAAATGACCGCACTATAAATACTACAAGAAGTCAATATCATCTAATGTTTCAATTTATACCATATCTAGAAAGCAAGACTACAGTGCAAGCTTTCTCATACAGTAACTAGAGTAAAGGCCACAGGTAAGTCATTCCAGATTTGTTTTGCCTACCCCTGCATCAAACAGTGGAGTCAAACAGATTTTGCCATAAACATCTACAGTTGAAACCAAAAGTTTACATACCCTATCTAAAGAGACACATCTGCATTTTGTTTCTCACTATCTAACATGAAATCAGAATAACTCTTTCCATTTTAGGTCAATTAGGAACCAAAATTATTTATATTTGAGAAATGCCAGAATAATGAGAGAAGGTTTTAAGGCATTTTTATTACTTTCTGCAAAGTCAAACATTTAAATACACTAAGAGTACTATGCCGTTAAACAATATAGGACAGCCCATATGATGATGTCATGTCTTTGGAACCTTCTGATCGGTTTCTTTGCAACATCTGAGTTAATATTAGAGACACACCTGTGGATGGTATTTTAATGCACATCTGAAATACACTGCTTCTTTGAGTAGCATCGTGGGAAAGTGTGGCGCCCCAGGACCTGGTCGCCACAACAGCATTGCCCTCCCAAAGGGTTAATGCTGAGCCTGGAGGTAATGGGGAGGTCCATTGGCCAGCAAGTTTAACATCCACCACAGTTCTCCCTCCGGCCAGCAGGGGGAGCTCTGAACCTGGAATTCCAGGGAGCCTTCCTCAAGTCTGACCTGAGGGAGGAAGTAGAGTCAGTCTGTAGGGAGAAGTGATAGTGAGCAGACGCAGAGTGTGCTGTCCTGTGGATCTGGGGCCTAGAGCTAGAGTAGCTTGGCCCAGGGGAGCAGGAGTAGCAGAGAGGCAGTGAAGAGACTCGGACATCGGAGTCTGGGGCCACCAGGGCGTAAAATATTCCCTGGTAGCCGAATCCGAAGGGCAGGAGAGCTGCAAGCACCTGGCCCATAAACATCCCGAAGGTACAGCTGCAGCATCAGGGCCCGGTGTGGACTCCAGCAGAGAAGCACCAGAGAGGGCCTGCGCAGCCTCCTACAGAGGGAAAGGGACGTGCCATCGGTCCCAGCAGCAAAGAGGGCCATTGCTGGATTCAGAGAAGCAGGGTCCTATCAGAACAAAGAAAAGCACAGGAGTAGGCCTCATACTCAGCTGGCCAGAAAGATCACCCCAAGTACTTCCAGGCCGACCGGATCCCCATCACCACCTGTAACGGTCTCCCAGGACTGGACTGTTCCCAAAGTAAAAGAGGAAAAGGTAAAGAGACTGTTGTTTGTGCCTGGTTCTTTCATCGCCTGTCGGCCCTGCACCGTGTTAGCCACACAACACCATAGACTTTCACGAGCACTAACAGTGTCCCCGGGGCTCCGCTACACCTGTGGGGAGCAGTACTATCATTGCTGCTATATCATCACCCCGGAGGCCTCACACAGCAGCGGCGGCTTAATAGCCGCAGACCACAGGTGGCGTCACGAAAACAAACTTTATTAATCAAGCCACATATTCTACTGACACCCACCAGGGCCACGGAGCCGGGCCCAGCCACCACTGACTACCAACGGACTAGTCCGGCCCGGCACCGGGTGTCCCATAGCCCTGGGGTGAGCGAGTCAACTTTGGCGTCACAAACAGGATTTCGTGCCCGGTCCCACCGGGTACTGTGCGCCTGCAGAAACTGTGCTTAAAAGACTGTGTTACTGTTTGCAAACTGCCGCCGCCATTAACCTTGCCGAGCGCAGGAAGAAGGGGGGCGTGCCTGACAAAGAGCGCGAAGGGAGCGCGCCATCAGAGCAGAGCGCCGTTAACCCCGCGTGACCCAGAAGGGAATTTGAAAAGTGAATGGAGCCTGGTAAGGTTCACTAAGGGGGAGGAAGATGTCCGACTCGGAGGGAGGGCAGGTGGCTGCCATAGCTCGAGACGCCGCGGCACCAGCCGGAGCAATCCCAGTCGTCGTCGCCCCAGCCCCCGCTGTAGCGCCGGTAATGCCGATCACAATGCCGTACATCCCGGGAGCAGAATGGCTGCCGCAGTACTCCGGGGAGTCCCATACCTTGAGCGACTTCAGAGAAAGTCTGCACAGCTTGTTCCGGGTGTATCCGCTGACTGAGAGCCAGAAGGTGGGCATATTAATGGGGCAGCTAGCCGGCGCGGCCCAGCGTGAAGTGAAGTCCTGGCCTGATACAGATAAAGGGACAGCAACCCAGATACTGGCCAAGCTAAAGAGTACTTTTGACACCCGCACCGCAGCAGAAATAAAGATGAGATTCTTTGGGTGCAAACAACGGGCCACAGACAGCATAAGGGACTATGCCTTAAACTTGCAGGAGGCCCTGAAAGCAGTTAAACAGGTGGACCCAGAGAGTGTACGTGAAGAACACAAACTCCTAACTGAGCAGTTCATAGAGGGGCTCCTGTCAGATGCCCACAGGACCCAGCTGCGTATCATGGTCCTGCAGAACCCTGCTCTGGACTTTGCAAAGTTTAAGGACCAGGCCATCCGGGTACTGAGAGAATCTACACCGAGTGACCCAGTACCCCTCCGGCCTCTTGCTATCACGTACCCAGGGGTGGTGCCTGCAACACGAGCCGCTGCAGGGGCTGAGGCGCAGTCCCTGGATAAGGATCCCACTGCAGAGCTCAGACAGCAGGTCCAGGAGCTGACCAAGACTGTAGCTGCCCTTGCCAAGACCGTGCAGTCTCTACAAGTGACCCCATCGCCTGCAAGAATCGAGTTGGCCTCCAGCCCAGATGACGTCCCATGGATGCGACAGAGGAGGATTCCGCCGACCCGAGGAAAAGATACAGACCGGTATGATTCAACTGGACAACCGATCTGCCGCCGCTGCAGTCAGGCGGGCCACATTGCAAGACACTGTCCTTTAAATGGGCTGAGCCTGGGGCCAGGAGCCAACCCCCAGGTGTAAGGAAGCCCGGCTCAACCCCCAGTCGCAGCAAGTATGTGGGAGAACGCCCGGTCCTTCCTATTGTGCTGGATGGGATCCCTTTGAATGCCCTCCTGGATACGGGGTCCCAGGTAACAACCATCCCTTATAAACTGTACAAAAGATATTGGGCTGATTCAGACATTGACCATGGCCCAGATGATGATTTAACAATTGTGGCCAGTAATGGTCAGCCCTTACCTCAAATTGGGTATAAAGAAGTAACCATTAAAGTGGGGCGGGTAGAATTGCCATGTCAAGGGATGATAATTGTTGATATTGATCGCAAAGAATCTGACCCACTGCTAACCATTGGTACAAATGTGATAGAAAATTGTATTGCCGAAGTGATAATTTTGTTGCAACAGGCGTCTGAAACTGCCAGCTCCGGGCAGCAGCGTGCCCTACAGAGGGAGATCAGAGCCCTGATGAGGAGGCAGCAGGTAGAGCTGGCCGGAGGAGAAATTGGCAGTGTGAGGGTAAGTGACCCCCTCCCCATTGCAATACCCCCAAGAAGTGAAATGTTGATATGGTGTCGGGCAGCAATAGGCCTCAAGGGTCAGGATTACCATGCCTTGGTAGAACCGGTGTATTCAGACAGTAGACCTGGAGTCCTCATAGCCAGAGGGGTAGCAGACGTTCGCAAGGGGAGAGTGCCCGTCCGTGTCCTGAATTGTGGGGAGGAGGAAGCCAAATTGCCCCGGTACGCCACTGTAGCAAAACTGTACACTGTCAGCAACAATACCATCAAAGC
This sequence comes from Anomaloglossus baeobatrachus, assembly GCF_048569485.1. NCBI lineage: Eukaryota > Metazoa > Chordata > Amphibia > Anura > Aromobatidae > Anomaloglossus > Anomaloglossus baeobatrachus. The sequence continues at coordinate 56,724,897 of NC_134354.1, forward strand.
AGTGGAACCCTTGATGCCGTCCGACCAGGCGGAAGACAATGGCTCCAAGAGGCAGCTGGAGGACTGGTGCCAAAAATTACATGTGGGCACCGACTCCACCCCCTCACACCAAAAGCATGGGGTTTACCGGGTGGTACAGGAGTACGAGCGGGTCTTCAGCAAACACCCCCTAGATTTTGGGCAGGTAAAAGGGGTTAAACATCAAATCCCCACGGGTGATCATCATCCCATTAAAGAGAGATACCGCCCTGTACCCCCAGCACAGTATCAGCGTGCCAAAGAAATGTTACGGGAAATGAAGGAGGCTGGGGTTATCAGAGATAGTTGTAGCCCCTGGGCAGCTCCACTAGTGCTCGTAAAGAAAAAAGATGGTACAATGAGAATGTGCGTAGATTACAGGCAAATTAACCGCATTACACATAAAGATGCTTATCCACTACCCAGAATAGAGGAGTCACTAACAGCCTTAAAGTCAGCTAACTATTTCTCCACCTTGGATCTCACCAGTGGGTATTGGCAGGTTCCCGTGGCAGAGGCGGACAAGGAGAAGAGTGCATTCACGACGCCAATGGGCCTCTGCGAGTTCAACTGTATGCCATTCGGGCTCTGCAACGCCCCAGGGACATTCCAAAGGTTGATGGAGTGCTGCTTGGGCCACCACAACTTTGAAACCGTGCTGCTGTACCTGGATGACGTCATAGTCTACTCCAAGACTTATGAGGACCACCTGAGGCACTTAGCAGAAGTGTTTGAGCCCTTGTCAAAATATGGCCTGAAGATAAAGCCGTCCAAATGTCACCTCTTGAAGCCAAAGGTACAGTACCTGGGTCATGTGGTCAGCGCAGAAGGTGTGGCACCTGATCCAGAGAAAGTCACCGTAATCAAGGACTGGCCAAGACCCACCACGGTAAAGGAGGTGCGGCATTTCCTTGGGCTGGTGGGCTACTACTGAAGGTTCATTGATGGTTTCACAAAGATAGCAGCGCCCCTTCAAGATCTCCTGGTGGGCCAGCCAAAGCAGGCTAAGAAGCAGAGCCCTCCATTTGAATAGAGCAGCCAAATAGAAACATCCTTTGTCCGGCTGAAAGGGGCTCTCACGGGAGAAGAAATTCTGGCCTACCCTGACTACAGCCAGCCGTTTGTACTGTACACAGACGCCAGCAACGTGGGACTGGGAGCAGTTCTGTCCCAGGTGCAGGGAGGGAGAGAGAAGGTGATAGCCTACGCCAGTAGGAAGCTTCGGCCCACAGAAAGGAATCCAGAAAACTACAGTTCCTTCAAGCTGGAGTTCCTCGCTATTGTTTGGGCAGTGACTGAACGCTTCAAGCACTATCTGGCGTCGGCCAAGTTCACCATCTTCACGGACAACAATCCGTTGACCCATCTGGCAACAGCCAAGTTAGGTGCGTTGGAACAGCGATGGATGGCCCGGCTGTCTAACTTTGACTTTACCATCAAGTACCGGGCTGGCAAGAAGAATAACAATGCTGATGCGCTGTCCAGAATGCCTCACTTACCCGAGTCTGGAGAAGACCTGGATGAACTCGAAGAGATAGAGTTACCGGCTTTCCATCACCAAGGTGTTTCCCAGTGTGAGCATGCTGTAGGAGTGAAGCGCTCGAGCCAGCGTGAGGTCTCGGTCAACCCATTACTCCACCATAATTGGGAAGAGACACAGAACGGTGACCCGGCCGTGCGATTGGTCAAAGAAAAGCTAGCACAAGCTGAGACCCATCTTGGCCCAGATGCTCCAGAAGAAGCCCAGCAGCTGTGGAAGGAGAGGGGACGACTGTTCACATACCAAGGCAAGCTCTGCAAGAGATATGTCAACTGGCGAACGAATGAACTCGTCTGGCAGATAGTGGTCCCACAGAGGGATGCTCCAATGGTCCTAGCAGCTTATCATGATAACGCAGGACACTTCGGGTGGAAGAAGTTGGAGACCCTACTCCGTGATCGGTTCTACTGGGTGCACATGAGAAAGACAGTCGAGAAGTGGTGCCGAGACTGTGGTCCGTGTAACCTGAGGCGGAAAGATGATGCCAGCCAGAGGTCTCCCCTACAGCCAATTGTCACGAAGCAGCCCCTGGAGTTGGTGGCCCTGGACCACGTGAAGTTAACACCAAGCCGGTCAGGCTATGTGTACGCTCTCACCATTGTGGACCATTACTCTCGTTTCCTGGTAGTAGTGCCTGTGAAGGACCAGACAGCCAGAACAGCAGCTAGAGCCTTTCAGGCATACTTTTGTCGACCTCACGGTTACCCTGAGAGGCTACTGACTGATCAAGGTCCAGCATTCGAGGCAGAAGTGTTCCAAGAGTTCTGTAACATGTACGGTTGTAAGAAAATCAGAACCACACCGTACCCCCCTCAAACCAATGGATTGTGCGAAAAGATGAACCATGTGGTTATTGATATGCTCAACACTCTACCTCTGGAAGAAAGAAACCAATGGCCAGAGAAGTTACCAGATCTGGTAGACCTGTACAACCATATCCCAGTAAATTCGACCAACTGCAGCCCTGCTTACCTGATGCGAGCAAGACCTGGCAAGTTACCTGTAGACTTTGAGATGGGGACTGTGTCACCTGAAGCGGTTCAGGAGATAGAAGATTGGGATACAGAGCGACAACAGCAGTACCGCAAGGTCCAGGAATGCGTGGAAAGGAGCCTGTCTCAAGCAAGAACGAGACAAGAGCAGCATTACAATCAAACAGCTCCAGCAACTCCCTTAGCACCCGGAGAACAGGTCCTCAAGAAAAAACGGAGGGCGCATAAATTAGATGATCAGTGGGAGAATGAACCCTACACCATTATCCCCTCCAACTTTGACAATAGTAAGGTATGCCTCATAAGCAAAGATGAAGGCAAGACCTATCAAGCAGTTTCTCGAGACCGCCTGAAAGCGTGCCCCGAACGGTGCAGAACCCAAAAAGAAGTAGAAGAAGTACAAGAAAGTCCCCAAAATCCAGAAAAAGAGGAAGAGATGATCCAAACAATCCTTGGAAAACTCCCCAAAACTTGGACCCGAATAAACAATGCCATAGTGGTACCAGTGTTGACGTTCCCGCAGTTGGTCGAGCCAGAAACAGAAGAGGTTCCAGATCCACCTAAAGAACCGTCCGCTCCAACACGAGATGACACGCCAGCAGTGGATTAGGAGGATCAACCCCCTGTCAGTGGTGAACCTGTCATACCCTTGGTGACTCTTAGACCACATAGGCAATCATTACGCTTACCTATTAGGGTTAGGCCTACCTGTAGTGCTGAGGTAGAAGACACACCAAGTAGTCAGTGACATACACCAGAGCTACGCAGGTCTCAACGCAGCACTCGGGGACAGCCCCCTTCAAGGTATAGAGAGTAAAAAGAAAGAGTACTTATTAGAATGTAAATAGTTATGTGAGATGTCTGTAATGTGTATAAAATGGTTTTTTTTTATTGGTTGAGAAAATGGACAATTGGGCCACTGGACTATGGGTGGCCAACACCTAGCTGTACATAGTTAGCACCAGTGTGCTCAGCACCCCTGAAGAAAAACCCATCCGGCGTGCATAGAGTGGGGTCATCAATGCTCTGACGCACGCCCAGAGCCTACGTTGGGGGTTTTATCGCGGCGGGTCCCCCATGGAGCAGTGTAATGGACACCCGGCAGGGAGCCACACTGGACTCTTATAGTTGTTTAAGGTTTTAACATGTATGTCTTGTTTTGTTTCTACAGTCCGGGAGTACTGAATTCAACTAAGGGGGAGTGTGGCGCCCCAGGACCTGGTCGCCACAACAGCATTGCCCTCCCAAAGGGTTAATGCTGAGCCTGGAGGTAATGGGGAGGTCCATTGGCCAGCAAGTTTAACATCCACCACAGTTCTCCCTCCGGCCAGCAGGGGGAGCTCTGAACCTGGAATTCCAGGGACCCTTCCTCAAGTCTGACCTGAGGGAGGAAGTAGAGTCAGTCTGTAGGGAGAAGTGATAGTGAGCAGACGCAGAGTGTGCTGTTCTGTGGATCTGGGGCCTAGAGCTAGAGTAGCTTGGCTCAGGGAAGCAGGAGTAGCAGAGAGGCAGTGCAGAGACTCGGACATCGGAGTCTGTGGCCACCAGGGTGTAAAATATTCCCTGGTAGCCGAATCCGAAGGGCAGGAGAGCTGCAAGCACCTGGCCCATAAACATCCCGAAGGTACAGCTGCAGCATCAGGGCCCGGTGTGGACTCCAGCAGAGAAGCACCAGAGAGGGCCTGCGCAGCCTCCTACAGAGGGAAAGGGACGTGCCATCGGTCCCAGCAGCAAAGAGGGCCATTGCTGGATTCAGAGAAGCAGGGTCCTATCAGAACAAAGAAAAGCACAGGAGTAGGCCTCATACTCAGCTGGCCAGAAAGATCACCCCAAGTACTTCCAGGCCGACCGGATCCCCATCACCACCTGTAACGGTCTCCCAGGACTGGACTGTTCCCAAAGTAAAAGAGGAAAAGGTAAAGAGACTGTTGTTTGTGCCTGGTTCTTTCATCGCCTGTCGGCCCTGCACCGTGTTAGCCACACAACACCATAGACTTTCACGAGCACTAACAGTGTTCCCGGGGCTCCGCTCCACCTGTGGGGAGCAGTACTATCATTGCTGCTATATCATCACCCCGGAGGCCTAACACAGCAGCGGCGGCTTAATAGCCGCAGACCACAGGTGGCGTCACGAAAACAAACTTTATTCATCAAGCCACATATTCTACTGACACCCACCAGGGCCACGGAGCCGGGCCCAGCCACCACTGACTACCACCGGACTAGTCCGGCCCGGCACCGGGTGTCCCATAGCCCTGGGGTGGGCGAGTCAAAAGTCATAAGAAATCAGCCAAGATCTCAGGAAGAGAATTGTGAACTTGCACAAGTCTGCTTCATTCTTGGGTGCAATTTCCAGATACCTGAACGTGCCTCATTCATCTGTACAAACAATTGTACGCAAGTACAAACAAGATGGGAATATCTATAGGGAAATAGGGGGACACTGTAGGTTGAACATGCTTGCAGTGTCTGATCCAGCCATAATTATGATAAATATTTTTTTTCATATAAATCTGCATGAGCTGGTTATCAAACTAACTGTTTGAAAGCACATTTCTGCTATTGGTTGTATAGAGGATGTGAGGACAGATGACTAGGAGCGAGAAGGTTAAGATGGTGTGATCGTGACAGCTCGGGAGAGAGACTGAAGGAGAAGTAAGGGTAAAGGGTCATTGGTGCAGGTTGTAGGGCGAGAAGAAGCATGGAGCTTGGTCACTTCTTCTGTGACAGGCTTAGGCCTTGTACGTACTTGCTGGATTTTACCATGGATTTGCTGCATGTTTCACTGCAGAAAATGTTTATAACCTTTCTGCAGTGATTCACCAGCAAAACCTATGGGAAAAAAAAAATGCTGTGTGCACTAGGCGGATTATGACAGCTACCGGTTTTGCTACGGGAATCCCGCATTTGCATGTCACTTCTTTTTCACAGGTAGCTGCGGCATTTCCCTCCATTGACTGTAATGTAATCATGAAATCCCGCAGGGAATAATGCAGGTAGAAAATTCTGTGCGTTTCATTGCATTTTCCTGCGTTATTCCCTGCGTTATTTCTCGTTTTTTGGGACATAATGTTCATCACTGCCCTGCGTTTTGCAGGGAAGTGATGTCATTATGACAGGAAGAGGAAGCGGAGCAGAGAGTAAACACACACAGATCACACTCACACACAGCCACAGACATATAGAATACAAATAGAAATCAAACGTACATATTAAAAATAAAAAAACAAAAAAAACGTGGGCTCCGCCGTATTTTTACCGTCCAGCCGAGGTAAACACACAGTGGTGGCCCGGCATTCTCAGGCTGGGGAGGGCGAGGGCCAGCGTTAATACCCCCCCCTCTCCCGCAGCCGAGAATATCAGCCCACAGCTGTCCCAGGACTGTCGCATCCATTATGCGACAGTCCCGGAGTGTCCCCGGCTCTTCCAGATTGTCGTGAAGTGGTGGCAATCAGGGTAATAACGAGTTAATGGCAGCGGATCGCTGCCACTAAGTCAAGGCTTAATCATGGCAGCATCTATGAGACAGCTTACATGATTAACCCGTAAGTAAAGTGAATAAACACACACCCCGAAAAATCCTTTATTTTAAATAAAATAGCAAAAAAGCCCCTCTTTCACCCGTTTATTAACGCCTCCCAATACACAGCTCCGGTGTAATCCACACAGGTCCCACGATGCTTGCAGACTGCTGCAGCCACGTCTGACACACTGTACTTAATACAGCCTCGTAACGAGACTGCAGGGTTAACCACAGGTCATTTCTCATGGTCGGTAATGTGAACACATTACCGCTCGTGAGAACTGCAGTGTATCCCTCTATCTATCTATTCATCCCTCTATTATCTATCTATCTATCCCTCTATCTATCTATCTAGCTATCTATCTGTCTATCTATCTATATAGCTATCTATCTATCTATATCAGAAGGAAATTACCTTTTTTTTTTCTGCAATGTGCTTTATTGCATTGATCACATTAAAACACATGTACCAACCTGCAGAAAAACCGCACCAAAACCGTACAAAAACGCATGCGGATATCGGTGTGGTTTTTTTGCGTTTTTTTCCCACGGGTGTGGAAATCTTTCAGAGCCTGCGAAATTTCCTTAAGAAAATTCCATTTGCTAGTGCGCACAAGGCCTTAAAGACGGAAAGTAAGCTGGAGCTTAAGGAGGCTCTGAATAGATTGTGCAAGAATGTCCTGACGAATGTGGTTCTTTTTTTTGGTGCACACTACACCCGATCATTCTGATTTTACCTTCACTGCGAGGCAGCCAAACACTGCAAGTGGCTCGCACTGTGCTGAGCACTGAGCGTACCTGAGTACACTGAAGCTCAAGCGAGTGATTAGCAAACATAAAGCACCAGAACTCTGAGATCGAACAGTTTTATTTTTTTTTTTTTATTGCAAAGTCAATGTTCAGTACGAACACCAAACTTTACTTTTCAGGTTCGCTCATCTCTATTTTCTATAGTACTAGTCAATGCTGGCTGGGGATTATCTCCTTTTGGAAATAAAGATTGGCCATGTTTAGGCTTAACAAACCTGATAGTTCACTGTTACGAGGGGGACCCGGGGAAGCGTGCCAAGATGGGGAATGGACAGCTTCCGCTGGTCAAGGTCCACTGTGCGGTGTAAGGGACCGCTGCTATGGTGGGTGAAGAGTGAGCGGGTTGCTGCTAGCGATCGTCTGGAATGTCACAGACGATCTATGTACACCGGTCTGCCCTAACCCGTGAGGGTTGTATGGCAGGGATCACACGGCTCGGTGTACCTGTTGCACGGGGAAGCACAGAGGTGCCCACGCACGTGTGCTAGTGGAAGTCACGAGAATATGGCACGAGGGTAGCACAGAGGGGCCCACGCACGTGTGCTTTCAATAACCAGGTGAGTCCGGTGGAGACTCGAGGAGCTCACCTGGGACAGGAACACGGCCTGTTGAAGGAGCTACTGCCGGAGCAGCAAGGCAGGGACACGGCCTGCAAACCAGGTGCTGCCTAAGCAGCAAGGGCCAAGCCCACAGAAGACGATAATGCCTGAGCAGTGGCGTGGCAGCACGCTGCCAGACATCCAAACATAGAAGGACGGTCGCGCGCCACCATGAATGCAGGAGGAGCTTTTAAGAAGGTGTAGCTCCAGCCAAGGGCGGGCGTGAGGCGGAGATGATGGACTTGACCCAATCAGGATCCACGATATCCCAGCCTAGCCAGTCAGGATTCACCACGTCACCAGCCTTGTCATCAAGCCGTGTGACGTCAGTGGGCGAATCAGGATCCACCAAGCATAGCACATGCTCACCCTCCTGCCTCTGGGAAATAGAGGTGGGATCCTCGGTCTCACAATGTGTAGAGATAACGGGAGTCTCACTGCTTCCCTGAGCAGCAAACCTCTGCACATTGCGCAACCTCACAGACCTTCGAGGCTGCTGAGCAGGAGGAGCTGCGGCAGGCAAGGAATGGGAGACCGCCTCATTTCTTGCAACAGGAGTACCACTAGGTGTCACCCTTGTGCTGTCTCTCTGAGGAGGTTTCTCCTGCACTCTGCGCAGTCTGGCAGACCTTCGGCGCTGCTGAGCAGGAGCGCTTGTGGCAGGCAAGGAGACTGTCTCATTCCTTGCCACAGGAGAGCCACGAGGTGTAACATTACCCCCCCGTCTAGGCCCCCCCCCTTGCCCGTGCTCGAAGGCCGCTATCAAACCCGGGGCGTGGATATGATCCTCCAATTCCCAGGATCTATGCTCCGGACCACGGCCGACCCACTCCACGAGGTAGTACCTCCTGCCCCGTATGACTTTTGTCTCCACAAGCTTCGCCACCTCAGGGTCGTCGGGCGGGGAGTCGGTTTGAGGCGTCAGGGACCCCGAGAACTTACTAAGTCGTACGGGTTTCAGGAGGGACACGTGAAAGGTGTTGGCTATAGCCCAGCGTGGAGGGAGCTGGAGTCGGTATGCCACCGGGTTCACCTGCTCTAGTACTTTAAACGGACCCAGGAACCTAGGGGCGAACTTGGCTGCCTGTACCCGTAGGTTAACATTCTTAGAGGACAGCCACACTAGGTCACCAGGGGCGAAGGATGGTGCAGGGCGGCGGCGCTCATCAGCCGTTGTCACCATCCGGTCTTTAGCCCTCTTAAGGGGCTCTTGGGTGTTATCCCAGAATCTCCCGGGCCTCGGTCGCCCAATCCTCCACTCTAGGATCGGGTGACGTAATGGGCATCGGAACCGGGATTCTGGGATGTTGTCCGTTATTGAGCAGGAACGGAGTCTGACCAAAGGATTCATGGACCGAATTATTAATGGCAAATTCGGCCCAAGGAAGGAGGTTAGCCCAGTTGTCGTGGTGCGCGGAGATAAAATGGCGGAGGTAAGTTACCAAGGTCTGATTGGTCCTCTCTACCAGTCCATTGGTTTCGGGATGGTATGCGGAGGAGATGTTCAGCTCTATCTGCAGGAGCTTACAGAGCTCTCTCCAGAAGCGAGACGCGAACTGGGGACCCCGGTCGCTCAACACCTTGTCAGGCATACCATGCAGCCTAAATACATGCCTAATGAATAAGGTGGCGAGAGGACGTGACGTCGGGAGTCGTGGGGGAGGCACCAAGTGGACCATTTTAGAGAAGTGATCCGTGATGACCCATACGGCCTTGTGACCTGCTGACTTAGGCAGATCTCCCAGGAAGTCCATTCCCACCACTTCCCAGGGACGATCCGGCACTGGCAGTGGGTGAAGAAGACCTGCCGGGACGGCTTATTCCGTGCACACGACATACAGGCTCCCACATACTCCTGTATGTCCTGGGGTAGTCTCGGCCACCAATAGTGCCTAGTCACAAGGTCTCTGGTCCTTTTGACCCCAAAGTGACCCCCGACCTTGGAGGCATGGGCCCACGATAGCACCTCATTCTGTAGTTCAGGGGGAACGAGGGTCTTGCCAGGTGGCACCTGGTCCAAAGAAGTGGAAGTGACCATCCTCAAGCTGTCCGGGGGTAGTATAAGACGAGGCTCCTCCTCGTCCTCCTCCAACACAACCATACAACGTGACAAGGCATCGGCCCGTACGTTCTTCTCACCGGCTAGGTGGCGGATAATAAAGCGGAACCGGGAGAAGAACAAGGACCAACGGGCCTGCCTTGGGTTCAGGCGTTGTGCTGTCTGGAGGTATGTGAGATTTTTATGGTCGGAAAATACTTCAAATGGATGCTTCGCACCCTCCAGGAGATGCCGCCATTCCTGGAATGCCAGATTCTCCGCCAGTAACTCCCTATCCCCTATGGAGTAGTTCCTCTCGGCCGGAGAAAAGGTTTTGGAGAAAAAGAAACATGGATGCTTCCTTCCTCGTTCGTCTTTCTGGTACAGGACTGCACCAGCACCGACCGAAGAGGCGTCTACCTCTAGTAGGAAGGGTTTGGAGATGTCTGGACGATGAAGGATGGGAGCTCTGGAGAAGTAAGTTTTGAGGGTGTGAAATGCCTCTACCGTTTCCCGTGTCCATGCTTTGGGATTAGCGCCCTTGCGGGTAAGGGTAATGATGGGTGCTGCCACCGTCGAGAAGTTGGGAATGAACTGGCGATAATAATTGATAAACCCCAAGAATCGCTGGATCGCTTTCAGCGAGCGGGGCTCAGGCCATTTCATCACTGTCTCCAACTTCCCCGGATCCATTGCTAACCCCTGACTGGACACGATATACCCCAGGAACGGCAAGGATTCACGTTCAAAAACGCACTTTTCTAGCTTAGCATATAACGAATGAGTGCGGAGCCTCTTAAGTACTCGGATGACATCCCTCCGATGGGTGGCAAGATCGGGGGAGAAGATAAGGATATCATCCAGGTATGCAACCACGGAAAGATACAAATACCGGAAAACATCATTCACAAAGTCTTGAAATACGGCGAGGGCATTGCAGAGTCGGAATGGCATTACGAGATACTCGTAGTGACCGTCCCTGGTGTTGAAGGCGGTCTTCCACTCATCGCCCTCTCGGACTCGCACTAGATTATACGCCCCGCGTAGATCCAGCTTCGTGAAGATCTTTGCCCCGCGGAATCGATCAAATAACTCCGTAATGAGGGGCAAAGGGTATTTGTTTTTGATCGTGATTGCATTTAATCCCCTGTAATCGATACAGGGGCGTAGATCCCCTTCCTTCTTTTGCACGAAGAAGAACCCCGCACCGGCCGGTGAAATAGACTTGCGAATGAACCCTTTTGTCAGGCTGTCCTGAATATATTTGGACATAGCCTCCATCTCTGGAGCAGAGAGGGGATACACTCTAGGGGGCTCGGAGCCTGGCTTCAGGTCTATTCGGCAATCGTATGGCCGGTGGGGAGGAAGGGTATCTGCGGCCCTCTTGGAGAAGACGTCCCTGTAGGCCTCATAAGGTGTCGGTAAACCTGGCTCCCCTGTATTCCCTGAGGACCCAACCGACCTAATGGTAGCGGGTGGTTCGGTAGTCACGAGGTGCTCCCTACAGGATCCTGCCGATGATGAGATCTCCCCTGTTGCCCAGTTGAGTATAGGAGCATGCTGTCTCAACCAGGGGAGACCCAGTAGGATCTCATCCGTCCCCTCTGGAAGCACCAGGAAGGACACCTGCTCATGGTGTCCTGGTGGTACTTCCATCCTGAGAGGGATGGTGATCTGGGTGATGGAATCGACTAGTAGGGACCCGTTGACTACCCGAACCCTGAGTGGCTTGGGCAAGAGAACCAGGGGAACTGAGTATCGGGTTGCCAGGAAGGTCGAAATGAAATTGCCATCAGCGCCTGAGTCCAGGCAGGCCAGAGCAGAGAAGAGAGTAGTGCCAAACTGCAACTGGGCGCTGATAGTCAACCTAGAGGGAGAAGCAGCGTCTAGGAACCCCCCTCTGATGGAAACTAGACGCTGTCTTTTCCCGACGGTTTGGGACATCGGGTAGCTATGTGTCCCCTCTGCCCACAGGAAAAGCAGATGACACCAGACCGAGAACCTGGGGTGGAGGAGACCGCTTTGGACACCTCCATTGACTCCACGGAGTCGCCTACAGAGCTGTCTGGGAGACCTGTCTGGTGGAAGACGGGAGCCAGACGCTTTTTAGGCCGTGAGGACGTGGGTGCTGAAGAGACCTCGAGCCTCCGCTCCGCCTGGCGGATGTCTATGCGAGAGGCAACCTCAATCAAGGACTCTAAAGTAGCAGGCACCTCACGCGTGGCCAGTGCGTCTTTGACGAACCCTGCCAGGCCCTCCCAGAACACAGGGACAAGGACCTTATCGGGCCAGTCCAGCTCTGCGGCAAGTGTCCTAAAGTGTACGTCAAAGTCCCCGACTGAAGCAGACCCTTGCCGAAGTCGTAGGAGGCGCAGTGCAGAGTCGTGGGTGACTTGAGGCCCGAGGAACACCATTCTCATAGCCCCAAGATAAGATGCTAAGTTATTCACCACCCGATCTCCACGCTCCCACAACGGCGTGGACCACTTCAGCGCTTTCCCTGTGAGCAGGGACTGGATGAAGGCTACCTTCGCCTTCTCGGTAGCGTAAAGAGTCGCGGACAGCTCTAAGTAGGTGGTGACCTGGTTTATAAACCCACGGCACTCGGAGCTGTCCCCGCTAAAGCGCTCTGGAAGCGCAAGGCGAGGAGACCTTCCGCCCAATAGCACAGCCTGGGTAGCCGCCTGGGTGGCGACTGTCGTCAGAGTAGTCTTGTCGGAGGAAGACTGCTCCACTGCTGCCAATCGTGATTCCAACTGCTGCACATAACGCAGCAACTGCTGCTGCTCTTCAGCCATAGCCAGACCTTTGGCGCGACCGTAATGTTACGAGGGGGACCCGGGGAAGCGTGCCAAGATGGGGAATGGACAGCTTCCGCCGGTCAAGGTCCACTGTGCGGTGTAAGGGACCGCTGCTATGGTGGGTGAAGAGTGAGCGGGTTGCTGCTAGCGATCATCTGGAATGTCACAGACTATCTATGTACACCGGTCTGCCCTAACCCGTGAGGGTTGTATGGCAGGGATCACACGGCTCGGTGTACCTGTTGCACAGGGAAGCACAGAGGTGCCCACGCACGTGTGCCAGTGGAAGTCACGAGAATATGGCACGAGGGTAGCACAGAGGTGCCCACGCACGTGTGCTTTCAATAACCAGGTGAGTCCGGTGGAGACTCGAGGAGCTCACCTGGGACAGGAACACGGCCTGTTGAAGGAGCTACTGCCGGAGCAGCAAGGCAGGGACACGGCCTGCAAACCAGGTGCTGCCTAAGCAGCAAGGGCCAAGCCCACAGAAGACGATAATGCCTGAGCAGTGGCGTGGCAGCACGCTGCCAGACATCCAAACATAGAAGAACGGTCACGCGCCGCCATGATGGCAGGAGGAGCTTTTAAGGAGGTGTAGCTCCAGCCAAGGGCGGGCGCGAGGCGGAGATGACGGACTTGACCCAATCAGGATCCATGACATCCCAGCCTGGCCAGTCAGGATTCACCACGTCACCAGCCTTGTCATCAAGCCGTGTGACGTCAGTGGGCGAATCAGGATCCACCAAGCATAGCACATGCTCACCCTCCTGCCTCTGGGAAATAGAGGTGGGATCCTCGGTCTCACAATGTGTAGAGATAACGGGAGTCTCACTGCTTCCCTGAGCAGCAAGCCTCTGCACATTGCGCAACCTCACAGACCTTCGAGGCTGCTGAGCAGGAGGAGCTGCGGCAGGCAAGGAATGGGAGACTGCCTCATTTCTTGCAACAGGAGTACCACTAGGTGTCACCCTTGTGCTGCCTCTCTGAGGAGGTTTCTCGCGCAGTCTGGCAGACCTTCGGCGCTGCTGAGCAGGAGCGCTCGTGGCAGGCAAGGAGACTGTCTCATTCCTTGCCACAGGAGAGCCACAAGGTGTAACAGTTCACGGTGGCTCAGTGGTTAGCACTGCAGTCTTGCAGCACTGGGGTCCTGGGTTCAAATCCCACCAAGGACACTATCTGCAAGGAGTTTGCATGTACTCCCCATGTTTGCGTGGGATTCCTCCGGGTACTCTGGTTTCCTCCCACACTCCAAAAATAACATACAGATAGGGACCTTAGATTGTGAGCCCCAATGGGGACAGTATTGCCAATGTATGTAAAGCACTGTGGAATTAATAGCGTTATATAAATGAATAAAATTATTATTATTATTATTATTATAGTTCTTTCTTCAACCCCTTACCCCCAAATTGCAGCCTGTAGTAAAAACATTCCAGAAAAAATTCAGATTTATAACTTTAACCACTGAGCTTCACCACAGACTAAAGGCCCCGTTACACGCAACGATGTATCGAACGATATATCGCCGGGGTCACGGATTCCGTGACGCACATCCAGCATCGTTAGCGACATCGTTGCGTGTGACAGAAAGGAACTACCATTAACGATGGAAAATACTCACCTTATCGTCCATCGTTGACACGTCGTTCCTTTTCAAAAAAATCGTTGAATGTTGAGCACGCAGGTTGTTCATCGTTCCCGAGGCAGCACACATCGCTATGTGTGACACCTTGGGAGTGACGAAGTACAGCTTACCTGCGTCCGCCGGCAAAGAGGAAGGAAGGAGGTGGGCGGGATGTTACGTCCCGCTCATCTCCGCCCCTCCACTTTTATTGGGTGGCCGCTTAGTGACGCCGTTGTGACGCCGCACGAACCGCCCCCTTAGAAAGTAGGTGGTTCGCCGGACACAGCGACATCGCTAGGTAGGTAAGTCCCGTGTGACGGCTCCTAACGATTTTGTGCGCCACGGGCAGCAATTTGCCTGTGACGCACAAACGACGGGGGAGGACGCTTGCGATATCGCTGCATGTAACACCCCCTTAACACTTCCTATTCTGAAAAGATTACTTCTTGGTGGTCATTACATGCAGACTACAGTGAAATATAACAATTATATACACTTTATAGGGATGAGTGAACACTTGGAAGTTCGGTTCGGCTGGTTTAGCCAGACTTTAGATAAAATTTGGGTTGGGACCTGGAATTGACTTGAACCCAAATGGAAGTCACTAACTGGGCAGTTAAGGTATCTGCCCACACACAGTGAGCCGTAAAGAGAACACTTCCAGGAGAGGGTGGGCAGGATTTTTCCATTTTTTTTTATTTGGAGCACACTACATCCGATCATGCTGTTGTTACTAACAGTACGAGCCATTCAAATACTGCAAACAGCTTGCATTGGGCCGAGCACCAAGCGAACCTGAACACAGCGATGCTTGCTCGAGTGGTTTGCATACGAAAAGCACCAGAACTCTGAACCCGAACTCTGTTTTTATTGTAAAGCTTGTGTTTGGTTCGAAGGCCAAAAACTAAACCTTGGGTTTGCTCATCTCTAATAGTTAATACAGGATCTATCCTAGGTGATGGTCACTGCTCATCTCCTCTTCCTACATGCACCTCTGTGTAGGTGATATAGCAATGCTACAACACTTTTCTTGAGAAATCAATGAGTAATTTCAAGACTGCAGTTTCCGTCAATGTTTTCCCGTGTTCCTTTCTGGTCAGAATAGGTCTCCTCTAGACCCCCAGAACTGCCTTCACATGATCTCCAGTACCCACTCCTTCTAGCTGTGGAGGGGAATTACTCTTCCCTCTGCTCTTTTTACGCTATGGCAGGTAGTCACCGATGGTGAAAGAAACCTTCTAGTAATCTCCTTTAATCTTTGCATTCCAGCTGTATCGGTAGTCAGTTACTGTAGAATTTATTTTAACCCTTAGTGTTTTCTTCACTAAAGCCTGCATTACACGTTGCAATTTCGCATACGATCTCGTATGCGATTTGCAACGTCCCCATCATATGTGCAGCACGTTAAATTTGTTGAACGTGCCGAACAAACGATTAACCCCTGTCACACGTACTTACCCGTTCATACGACCTCGATGTGGGCGGCGAACGTCCACTTCCTGGAGTGGGAGGGACGTTCGGCGTCACATCGACGTCACGCGGCAGCCGGCCTATAGATTTGGAGGGGCGGAGCTGAGCGGAACGTAAACATCCCGCCCACCTCCTTCCTTCCGCATTGCTGGCCAGGAGCCACAGGACGTAGGTAAGATCTGTTCATCGTTCCCGGGGTGTCACACGCTGCAATGTGTGCTGCCCCGGGTACGATGAACAATCTGACGTGCAATTCTAGAGAAAGGTACGACGTGTATGCGATGAACGTTTTACCGTTCAATCGCAATCGCACGTACCTGTCACACACTGCAATGTACCTTACAGTGCCGGATGTGCGTCACTTACGACGTGACCCCGCCGACACATCGTAAGATACATTGCAGTGTTTAAAGCGGGCTTAACACAGTCTCCTCACTTGCGGCCTTTTGGTAACCAATAACACTTCTCTCTACTTCATAAGCTAAACCTTCTTTGTTCAAAGAGAAACTGGTTCATGTGTGTGTCCAAGTATCTCTGCCAACCTGTCTTGGCCACTTACAGTTAACCCTGTCCAGCATATACTATGTAAAATTGTAAAATCACATTTAAAACAGGGAAATACAATTACATTTCAGAAGTCTTCAGAGAAATAGTTTGAATGTTTTCTCCATCTTTACAGAATGAGTTACAAAGGACATCAACCATTTTATCCCCTTTATGATAACATCGCTGGTTATGAGGACTACATAGTACCCTGTTTGCAACCATCTGGTACTCTTGACTTTCATCTCAGCTTTAGCCAACTACATTTATAAGACTCATAATGAGCTGATGCGGTATGTATTGTTTCTTCACTGCTCGGCAATTTGTCATATGTACTTCTGTGTTGCCTTTATACATGTGCTGATTCTTGGTTATTTTATTGCTTCTAGTTTCACCGAATATATTTACTTAACATTCACTAAACTGCATAGGCTTCAGTAAACAGCCTTCTTATTGGACTACAGTAGATTGGTTTAGCTGCCTGTCAGAATACGCACACCTCAGGGTACCACGTAGCAATGACATAACAACATTAAAATACAGTATAAGTAAATCAACACTTAAGGCCCCGTTACACGCAACGACATCGCTAACTAGATATCGCTGGGGTCACGGAATTCGTGACGCACATCCGGCCTCGTTAGCGACGTTATTGCGTGTGACACTTACGAGCGACCGCTAACGATCCCAAATACTCACAGAATCGTTGATTGTTGACACGTCATTCATTTTCAAAATATCGTTGATCTTTTAGGACGCAGGTTGTTCGTCGTTCCTGAGGCAGCACACTTTGCTACGTGTGACAACCCGGGAACGACGAACAACAGCGTTCCTGCGTCCTCCAGCAATGAGGTGGCAGTGATGTTCATTCAGCTGCTCTCCGCCCCTCCGCTTCTATTGGTGGCCTGCTGGGTGACGTCGCTGTGACGCCGCATGAACCGCCCCCTTAAAAGAGAGGTTGTTCACCGGTCACAGCGACGTCGTTAGGATGGTAAGTTGGTGTGACGCGTATCGGCGATATTGTTCACCACGGGCAGCGATTTGCCTGTTATGCACAAACGACGTGAGCGGGTGCTATCGCTAGCGACATTGCTAGTTTCGTGGGCGGAGGGGTGGGAACGCCGCTCGTCTGTAATCGCTGGCGCTCGGGTACGGTGCTTCTGCTCCTTGGTGGCTCGAGCACGGGGCCGGACCCGGGGCTCGAGCAGCGCCTCCTCGCCCACGAGTGAAAAGGGGAGGTTTATGGTGGATGTTTGGGATGTCGGTCGTGACGCCACCCATGGGTTGTGGTGATAGTGGACACCACCGCTTCTGGTGACAGGGGATCCCGGGAGCGATGGCGGGGAGCAGCTAAGGTGTCGACCCCTTCGTGGGTAGGAGCTGTTGGTCCCGGGGCCCCGGTTGGAGATGTAGGGAGGAGGTGCCGAGGCGGGGAGGCAGCGTGGGCGCAGGTGCAACGTTGCGGTGCAGCGCAGTGCCGGATGGCACTGTTGTACTCACTCAGAGTCTCTGGTAAACCAAACTGCTGGATGGACGGGGCCCACATCCGGCTGCGGTGTTCTCACTTTCCCCGGACAGGTTGATGGAGGCTGTCATTTTCCTGCACCTGTGTAAGTGTATTTGACTCCTATGGCTTCCCACGGGTAGTCCGCTCCCCGGCGTGTACGTGTTGGGAGAGCCCGTTTGCCCGCAGGCACTGGCCCTTGGATCTCTGGCCCTTGGCGGTGGCTCTGATCTGGACGGATTGGGCTGTTGCCTTCTGACGGCACTTAGGTGGGAATGAACCCCTGAGGTCCAGACCACAATCAGATAATTTGACCTTTATGGCGGCTCCTAGCCTGGTCGGGTCTGAGTACCCTGCCTTGGTGCTTGGCTTCAATCTGCTCCCCGGTTCGGTACCGGCGGGCCACCGACCGACCCCGGTCCTATGGTTCCGCTGAACTACACCAACTCCTGCAGACGGCCACCACCGTCTGCCGACCTTGCTGAATGTGCCTGGGTTCCAACCCAGACACCAACAGTTTTCACTCCTCTCCCTTTCCCTGCCTAACACAATCTGCTGTCTTTTCCCGCCTCCAGGCCTGTGAACCCCTCGTTGGGTGGGGTCAACCACCTGGCTCCGCCCCACCTGGTGTGGACATCAAGCCTGGAGGGTGGCAACAAGGATTTTGATTGACTGGTGTCACCTACCCAGGGGAAGGGTGTGTGTGTGTGTGTTAGTGTACTGTGACCCCTGGGGGTCCAGGGCGTCACACTAGCGATGTCGCTGTGTGTAAAGCAGCCTTTAGGAAAAATAAAAACAAACAAAAAGTATACTCCTCTGTATAACCAGATTCAGATAAATTGGGCTTTACTTTTTTTCAATTTAGAGTTGCATCCTTCATTCCTTGATTCTTGGGTTAAAGGGTAGAGTTGAGCGCGGTTCGCGGTTCGAGGTTCTCCAGTTCGGGGCTCGAGTGATTTTGGGGGCTGTTCTAGATCGAACTAGAACTCGAGCTTTTTGCTAAAGCTCGATAGTTCTAGATACGTTCGAGAACGGTTCTAGCAGCAAAAAGCAGGGCTTTTTACAGCTACAGTGTGCAGGAGCCATTGCTGGCAGCCTGCCACAAGCTGGTAACCAAGATAAACATCGGGTATCCAAGCAAAGCGCTTTGGTTAGTAACCCGATGTTTATCCTAGTTACGTGCAGGAAGCCGACACTTCCCCGCTCAGCTCGCTCCGCCCCCTCCTGCCCGCGGCACGTACACACGTACACACACACACACACACACACACTCTGCACACATGGTCTTGCTCGGCTTACCTGCGGTGATGAAGTCCCGCCATCCCGACCTCAGCGCTGTCACTGTCCTCCATGGCCGCCGCTTGTCACATCACCTTCTCTCGCTTCCGACCCGAGACTGACTAGCGGTGACGTCACGGGCCTCTCGCGATACTTGGCTGTGAAGGCGGCGGTCATTGAACTCAGTGACAGGTGCTGTCAGCAGTGCAGGAGATCAGCGCAGGTAATGTACCTCGCTGACAGCAGCACTTGTCATGCCCTTCAGTGACCTGGGCTGACCCATTGATGTTAGCTCAGGTCACTGCATTGCTCTCCCAGCCAATGGGGAACATTCTGCTCTTCATTGACTGGGACAGTGTGGATCGTCATGGCAACCCCTTGGATTACACCAGACCTGGATTTGTTTTTCTTTCTAATAAATTGGTTAAAGAGGGAATGTTTTGGGGAGTGTTTTTTCAAATAAAAATGTGTTTGTCGTCTATTTTTTTTTATTACTGACTGGGTTGGTGATGTCGGATATCTGATAGACGCCTGACCTCACCAACCCCAGGGCTTGATGCCAGGTGACATTACACATCTGGTATTAACCCCATATATTACCCCGTTTGCCACCGCACCAGGGCGCGGGATGAGCTGGGGCGAAGCACCAGGATTGGCGCATCTAATGGATGCGCCACTTCTGGGGCGGCTGCGGCCTGCTATTTTTAGGCTGGGGAGAGTCCAATAACCATGGACCTCCCTAGTCTGAGAATATCAGACCCCAGCTGTCTGCTTTACCTTGGCTGGTGATCCAATTTTAGGGGGGACCCCTACGTGTTTTTTTTAAATTATTTATTTAATTTAAAATAACAGCGTGGGGTGCCCTCAGTTTTGGATTACCAGCCAAGGTGAGGTTGCCAGCTGTGGTCTGCAGGCTGCAGCCGTCTGCTTTACCCTAGCTGGCTACAAAACTAGGGGGAACCCTACGTCATTTTATTTTTTTGGCTAAATACAAAGCTAAGCACCCCTTAGTGCCACATGAAAGGCACCAAAGGGTGCAAAATTACAAAATGCAGGAGAGTGGGACATTATGTGTCTTTCTGCCATTATAATGACAGAAAAGACTGATATGAAGTGCACAAGCACAAGAAAATCACCAGAGCGCTCTACGCTGTGAAAAGCAGTAGAAAATGGCACTGGAGTGAACATGTGACCGCCTCATGTAGGATGAAGCTATGGATCCTGGGTAAATTTATGCATTTACCCTCCTTCAGTTTTTTTGCAGTACAAAAAAAAACGGAAGGCACACGGATGACAAACAGATGACATACGGACCGTCTACGGAACGGAAACAGATGCCACACGGATGCACCCGTGAAAAAAAACGGACTGTTTTTTGCAGAACGCAAAAATGGATCGGTCGTGTTAATGTAGCCTTATTCTGATCTGCCGTTTATAAACAGCATATAATAATAAATTCACTGCACTCAATTTGTAAATTTGCAAGATGGTGAAAAAATCATTTATTTTAAACAAGTGATCAAGCAACATCCAACGACGTTTCGACCCGCCTGGGTCTTAGTCAAGTTGCTGTATAGTAGGTGACTGAAGGGTGAAGGATGATGTGCACTGAAGCACGGAAGTATATGGAAAAGTGCCTTGGAGATATATATGTTATGCAGGCGCAGCAGCGCTATTGCTATTTGACACGAGATTCAAATAGCAATAGCGCTGCTGCGCCTGCATAACATATATATCTCCAAGGCACTTTTCCATATACTTCCGTGCTTCAGTGCACATCATCCTTCACCCTTCAGTCACCTACTATACAGCAACTTGACTAAGACCCAGGCGGGTCGAAACGTCGTTGGATGTTGCTTGATCACTTGTTTAAAATAAATGATTTTTTCACCTTCTTGCAAATTTACAAATTGAGTGCAGTGAATTTATTATTATATGACTCCAGGGCATCGCCCTCTTTTCACGTGCACCGCCATTCTCTTTAAATTGAGTGCAGACCATTGTTATGTCGTTTATAAACAGCAGGCAGAAATAAGTGAATAACGCCCCCCAGCGTCAGAAAATCTCCGCGGTTTCAGGGCTAGCTGAGACCCTGGAGATCAAGATTCAGGACGGTTTTTCCGGTCCCCGCTCACGTGATCACAGGTATACACCGTACACCGATGATCACGTTACAGTAAATGACAGCGCCGGTAAAAAATTATTTATCTCCCATCTGGCATGAACAAACACTTCTTCTCCACTTCTTCTCCACTTCTTCTCCACTACTCCACTTTTTCTCCACTTTTTCTCCACTTTTTCTCCACTTTTTCTCCACTTTTTCTCCACTTTTTCTCCACTTCTTCTCCACTTTTTCTCCACTTTTTCTCCACTTCTTCACCACTTCTTCTCCACTTTTTCTCCACTTTTTCTCCACTTTTTCTCCACTTTTTCTCCACTTTTTCTCCATTTTTTTCTCCACTTTTTCTCCACTTTTTCTCCATTTTTTCTCCACTTTTTCTCCACTTTTTCTCCATTTTTTCTCCATTTTTTCTCCACCTTTTCTCCACTTTTTCTCCACTTTTTCTCCACTTTTTCTCCATTTTTTCTCCACTTTTTCTCCATTTTTTCTCCACTTTTTCTCCATTTTTTCTCCACTTTTTCTCCATTTTTTCTCCACTTTTTCTCCACTTTTTCTCCACTTTTTCTCCATTTTTTCTCCACTTTTTCTCCACTTTTTCTCCACTTTTTCTCCATTTTTTTCTCCATTTTTTCTCCACTTTTTCTCCGTTCTTTTTCTATGGTCTGTCTACCCATTAGCTCTGCCATGCATAGTGTAGCTCTACACCTACTGCACATGTTACTTTATGATTGACATCTTTTTCGTACCAGAGCTGTCTAAGCCTACTCTGACCCCATATTTGTCATTACTATATTGTCCTTGTACTGTATTATGACATTTGTATCATGTGTTTCATTTCTTGCTGTGTTGCAATTTTTTTGCTGCATCCCAATTGTACCTCTACATTGTTCGAGTTTATGTTATTGTCCTCTCACTCTTATGTGATACTGATTATTGTCATTTTTCATGATTACATGCAGATAAGTCCAATCTGACGAAGGCTCAGGCCGAAACATCATTTGTAACTTGTTTTGGCCAAAAACATATATGCTTATGAAAAAAAAAAATTCTTAATATGGACTGTGTCTGTAATATGTCTGTCTGTATGGAGAAGAGCAGACAGCAGCTGCAGAACTACAAGGCTCAGCATACTCCATCCAGGACTGTATGCAGAAGTTTTTTGCCCACCAAAAAAATGACGTGGGCTTCGCCATATTTTTGTATGCTAGCCAGGTACAGCAGGCAGCCACGGGCTGCCTCCAACCCCCAGTTGCCTATTTGTACCCGGCTGGGAACCAAAAATATAGGGAAGCCCTTTTTTTTTAATTATTTCACTTATTTCATGAAATAATTAAAAAACAAATGACGTGGGCTTCGCCCCATTTTTGTGTCCAGCCAGGTACAACTAGGCAGCTGGGGATTGGAATCCGCAGCACAGGTTAGCCCGAGGTTTCTGGGCGCCTCTGCTGCGAATTTCAGTCCGCAGCCGTCCCAGAAAATGGCGCTCTCATAGAAGCGCCATCATCTGGCGCTGTATCCAACTCTTCCAACAGCCCTGGAGCCGGGTGGCTTGTTGGGTAATTATGAGTTAATACTGGCTTTGTTTTACTAGTCAGTATTAAGCCAGAGATTCTTAATGTCAGGCACGTTTGACCCGGCCATTAAGAATCTCCAATAAAGGGTTAAAAAAAAGACACCACACAGAGAAAAAATACTTTAATAGAAATAAATACACAGACACATTAGAGACTCTATCTTTATTACCCCCTGTCAGCCCTCCACAATCCTGCTCTTCTGTCTTTCTCGTTCAACAAATGCAGCTCTGCTACATCACTGCTGCATGGGGGAAGACGCTGCTTCCCGTGGAGCATTCACTCCGTGAAAGCTGCACGAGAAGCAGCGTGCAGCCTACACTCCGTGAGTGATTAGTGCTGCTAGCGGTAACAGCGGTAACGCTGACAGACGTGTTACCATAGCAACGGTGCTCCCGGAGCCGCGGTTAGAGGTGACGTCACTGCTAACTGCGTTGCTATGGCAACGGTGATCTCCGTTAATGACCAGCTGTGTCAGCCGGTCCCTAACGGAACGGGGAGTCGACCGTGTGCTAGAGCATGTCGCCGGTACACGGCGATACACAAATGTGCACCGTGTACCGGAGAGATGCACTCGCAGGTCCTACATGACGCGTCATAGTCATGTGACCAGTCTGTAGCCAATGAGATAATAGCCGCGTGACTGGGCACATGGCTATTTTGACGTCACGATAGGTCCTGCATCTCTGCTGGCAGTGCCGGACACCGGGAGGATTCAGCGATCATCGGATGGAATAGCGGCAGGAGACAGACTGCAGGAGGGATCGCGGGGACCGGTAAGTGTTATGGCAATGTTTATTAACTGTTTGTGTACATTTATCATGCATTTTTATGTGTTTGTGATTGCCTCCCATTATAGCCTATTGGTTCGAGTTTGGTTCGTCGAACGTTCGACGAACCAAACTCGAACGGGGCCTCCGTTCGGCGAACCGACCTCGAGCCGAACCGCGACCGGTTCGCTCATCTCTATTAAAGGGGTTGTACCTATTTTAAAAGTTATCGCCTTGCATAAGATCAAAAATAAACTCTTGATCACTGGAAACCAACATCTGGGACACCCGCCGATGCCAGATCTGGAGCTTTTCCCATGTGAAGGGAATAGTGGTCGATCATGTTCCCCTCAGCTAAATAAAAAAATATTTAAAGGGAACCTTTCACCAGATTTGTCCCCTATAAGCTGAGGCCACCACCAGGAAGCCCTTATATACAGCATTCTAGAATATTGAATATAAGTGCCCTGGCCATGCTGTATAACATAAAAAGTCCTATTATTATACTCACCTAGGGGACAGTCCGGTCCGATGGGCATCACTGATCTTGATCCGACGCCTCCTCTCTGCTTGTAATCATCGTCCTCCTTCTTGCTTCTTGTAAATGATGTGTCCTACATCATCCACACAGGCTCTGGCCTGCTGAGGGCAGAGCAAAGTATTGTAATGCGCAGGTGAGGGGAAAGGTTAAAAACCGCCCGCACATGCACAATGCAATACTTTGATCTACTCTCAGTAGGTCAGAGAGAAAGAGCGCAATTGAAGCCTCTGTGTGGATTAAGTAGGACATGTCATCCATATGGAGCAGAGAAGGAGGATGGTGATTGCAAGAGAGAAAGCGCCGACTTGAGACCAGCCATGCCAATGGAACCCAACCACCCCGCAGGTGAGTATAATAAAAGCTGCTTTTTAATGTTATATAGATTAACCTGCTCACTTATATACAGTATTCTAGAATGCTGTATATAAGGTCCTACTGGTGGTGGTCACAGTTTACAGGGGACAAATCTGGTGACAGGTTCCCTTTAAAGGTTTACTTACCCTTCAATCACATACACTGTGTTACCCATAAGTTACCCATAAGTTATTCCATTAAACTCCTCAGAAGTAAACTCCGTAATGCTGTATGACATAAATGTTAGGAGAAACTTAACAATTAAAGTAGGGACAAAGTTACACGTCAAAAAAAGACTCACAATGATACAAGTTCTCTTGGCTATTTTCCATATGACTAATAACCTCTATTGCTCATAATCCCCCCGGAGTGCTCTGCAGACAGCTATTCCCTCCGATAGTATTATTATTATTGGACTTTCTCAGGAGTATAGTGATGATACACTACCCTGCAGGCATGTGAAAAATCTGAAATCCCCCATGGGCTCCCTATATATCCATTAGCAGGTTATAAACTGAAATAAAGCAGCACGCATATGCTGATGGATCAGCGGGGCACCTACCGTATAAACATCAGAAATGTCCCTCAGTTTTTCTACTTTGATACAAAGAATTTATATTGGTAAAAGAAACAAATCCAATAAGAACATTGTTCACGGCTGTCACGGCCGGGCGGTCGGGCAGACCCAGGAGGTGGATCCACTGGACCGAACTCTAAGATGGAGGTAGGGAGTCCGGCAGCTGAAGCACTGAAGGGCAGCAGGATAGTCCGTGCAAGTGAAGACAGCGGAGGAGTCCCTGGGACCACGGAGTCACAGAAGGTAGTCTTGGTGACGTAGCTCAGGTTCGGAGGCCGAGATGATATCAGGCGGAGTCCGGAACCTCTGGAGCAAGATGACGGGTCACCGCAGGGATCCGAGATGGCAGGTGCTGTCGGATGGCAGACGGACAGCGTGCGGGGTTCGGGATACGGCAGACTGGATGGCGAGGCAGGTACGGCTCTACAAAGAGAGATAGGTGAGTACAGGCACATAAACACCAGGAGACCTGACTCCTAGCTCAGGGAACACGAAGATCAGGCCCCGCCCCCTTGGACAAGAACCCCCTTTATACCCTGAACCTGACTAACCTCATTTCCTGTTACTGGACGCTGGCCCTTTAAGAAAGGGTCAGTGACCGCGCGCGTGCCCTAATGCGCATGCGCGCGGCCCGGGTGCCAGAAGCCAGGGAAGGAGGCTGCGAGGAGGACGCAGGAGAGCCGGCCAGGGCCTGGGAAGATGTCGGACGCCGGGATCGGCGACCAGAGGACCTATGGAGGACGGGCACCGGAGGCTGGGACGAGGGGAGCGTGGCAGGTGAGCCGGGGAGCGGAGCTGAGGACCCGGGGAGGGGAGCCGAGGACCCGGGGAGCGTGACAGTACCCCCCCCCCCCACGCCCCCCTCCCCGCAACCGGGACATGAATGCACGGATAAGAGGAGTGCCTACGTTCTCCCTGGGCTCCCAGGACCTATCCTCAGGACCATACCCTGCCCAGTCCACCAGGAAGAACTGCCGACCTCGTACGGTCTTCATGGCCACGATATCCCTTACCGCATAGATGTCATCATCGGCAATAGGTGGAGGAGCTGGACTGGCAGCAGCGGAGAAGGGGCCAAGGACCACCGGCTTGAGCAGGGAGACGTGGAACGAGTTGGGTATCCTCATCGTGGCCGGGAGCTGCAGCTTGTAGGAGACCTCATTGATCCTGGTGAGGACTTTAAACGGCCCAATGTAGCGAGGACCCAGCTTGTATGAAGGTATCTTCAGGCGGACGTACTGGGAAGAAAGCCAGACGAGGTCTCCAGGAGAGAAACACGGAGGATCCAGGCGTTTCTTGTCTGCGTGTCTCTTCATCCGCAGGGAAGCACGTCCTAGAGACACCTTGACAGAGTCCCAAATGGTGGCAAAGTCACGGGCTACTGTATCTGCAGCAGGGACATCCGAAGAGGGGGATACAGGCAATGGGATGGAAGGCTGAAGTCCGTAAACAACATGGAAGGGAGAGCTGGAGGACGACTCACTGATGTGGTGGTTGTGGGAGAATTCAGCCCAAGGTAGAAGAGCGGACCAGTCGTCGTGATGGGCGTTAACATAGTGACGTAGAAATGAGGTCAAGATTTGATTGACCCTCTCTACTTGGCCATTAGACTGAGGATGGTATGCAGATGAAAAGTCCAGAGTCACTCCCAGATGGTTACAGAGAGCCCTCCAGAAGCGGGAGGTGAACTGAGTTCCTCTGTCTGATACGATGTGTAATGGAAAGCCATGCAAGCGGAAGATGTGTTGTATAAAAGCGTCCGCGAGTTCCTGAGCAGAAGGCAGTCCAGCCATAGGAACGAAATGGGCCATTTTTGAGAACCGGTCCACCACGACCCATATGACTGTGTGCCCGGAGGACAGAGGCAAGTCCGTAATAAAGTCCATTGCTATGTGTTGCCACGGAATCGAAGGTATCGGCAGAGGCAGAAGGCGGCCATGTGGGAGGTGTTTGGGCGTCTTGTTTCTGGCACAAGAGGAGCAGGCAGAGACAAAGGCGGCGACGTCCGTGCGAAGAGATGGCCACCAGTAATGGCGTACAATCGCACCCCATGTTCTCTTCTGGCCTGCATGGCCGGCTGTTTTTGAGGTATGACCCCAGTGTAAGACCGTTAGCCTGTCGGTCTCCGAGACATAGGTCTTCCCAGGTGGTATCTGGGCCAGAGTGACAGGAGCCACCGGAACAATCTTGCTAGGAGAGATGATAGGCTGGATAGTCTCTTCCTCCTGTTCCATGGGCATGAGAGACCTAGACAAGGCATCAGCGCGTACATTCTTGTCCGCTGGTCGGAAGTGGAGCTGGAAGTCAAACCTGGCAAAGAATAAGGACCACCTGGCTTGCCGTGGGTTCAGTCGCTGAGCGGACCGCAGGTATTCCAGGTTTTTGTGGTCCGTGTAGATAATCACGGGGTACACTGCTCCTTCCAGGAGGTAGCGCCACTCCTCCAGAGCCAGTTTGACCGCCAGTAGTTCTCGGTCACCGATGGTGTAATTACGTTCGGGTGCTGAGAAGCTCTTAGAGAAGAAACCGCAGGTCACCATCTTCCCGGAGGAGGATTTTTGCATGAGCACTGCTCCGGCTCCTGAGGAGGAGGCATCCACCTCCAAGGTGAACTGGCGGTTTAACTCCGGTCGGTGGAGTACAGGGGCGGAGGCGAATGCTCGCTTCAAAGAACAAAATGCGGCGTCTGCCGCAGGTGACCAGTCCTTAGGATTAGCCTCCTTTTTGGTCAAAGCGGAGAGAGGAGCGGTCAAGGCAGAGAAGTGCGGGATAAACTGGCGGTAGTAGTTGGCGAATCCCAGGAAGCGTTGGATTGCCTTCAGTCCAGAAGGCGGAGGCCAGTTGATGATGGCGGAGACCTTCTTGGGGTCCATCTGCAGTCCAGTATCAGAGATGATGTACCCCAGAAAGGGGAGGGAAGACTGCTCAAAGACACACTTCTCATACTTTGCGTACAGGCGATTCTCTCTCAGTCTTTGTAAGACCAGCTGTACGTTTTCTCTGTGGGTTTGGAGGTCCGGAGAGAAGACAAGGATGTCATCTAGATAAACAACCACACAGATGTAGAGAAGGTCCCGAAACACGTCGTTCACCAGTTCTTGGAAGACGGCAGGAGCGTTACACAGACCGAAGGGCATCACGCAGTACTCATAATGTCCATCGCGCGTATTAAACGCGGTTTTCCATTCGTCACCAGAGCGGATGCGTACCAGATTGTAAGCACCCCGAAGATCCAGCTTGGTGAACACACGAGCTCCTCTAAGCCGGTCAAATAATTCGGGAATGAGCGGCAGGGGGTATTTGTTTTTCACGGTGATTTGGTTGAGACCCCGGTAGTCTATGCATGGGCGTAAGTCTCCCTCTTTCTTCTTGACAAAGAAGAAACCTGCTCCAGCAGGAGAGGAGGATCTCCGAATGAACCCTCTTGCTAGGCTCTCTGAGATGTAATCTGACATGGCCCTGGTTTCGGCTGGAGATAAAGGATATATCCGTCCTCTAGGTGGGGTTGTCCCTGGAAGCAGGTCAATGGCACAATCGTATGGACGATGTGGCGGCAGTACCTCGGATTCCTTTTTGTCAAAGACATCGGCAAAGGACCAATAGGCCGAAGGCAGCCCCGTTAGGGTCTCAGGAACCGGAGGTCGTCGGAGGGGTGGTATGGACTTTAGGCACCTCTCATGACACGAAGAGCCCCAACGGGTGACTTCGCCAGTACCCCAGCTAACCGATGGTTCATGTGTCCGCAACCATGGGAGTCCCAACAGGATCTGGTGGGACATGTGTGGGAGAACGTAGAGAGCGATGTTCTCGGTGTGAAGAGCACCGATGCGTAGTTCGACAGGCCTGGTGATCAAGGAGATGGTATCAGAGAGAGGCCTCCCATCCACCGAAGCAATCACTAGGGGTTTGTCGAGTGGCATGACAGGCACCCGGTACTTGTCCACCGTGGCCTGCTGGATGAAATTGCCTGCTGCCCCGGAATCGAGGTAGGCATCAGCCGTGAACCGCGTCTCTCCCGTGGTCACTTGCACTGTCCATGTAACTGGGTCAGAGAGGGTCCCAGCACCTAGGGTGGCCTCTCCTACCAACCCTAGGCTTTGGAGTTTCCCGGCCTCTCTGGACAGGAGCGTAGCAGGTGGGTGTCCTCACCACAGTAAAAGCAGAGGCCCTGGGCGAGCCGCTCTGCTCGACGTCGTTCAGACTGCCGCACTCGGTCGATCTGCATGGGCTCGTGGACGGGAATCCCAGCTGTTGATGACTGAGGAACGGAGGACTTCTGCGGAGGAGGAGAATGCCGTACCGGGCGTCTCTCCCGAGATAGCTCTTTGGAGCGCTCCTGAAAACGTATGTCCACACGAGTTGCTAGGGCGATCAGTGCATCTAGGGTGGAGGGCACGTCCCGACCCGCCAACTCATCCTTGATGCGACTCGAGAGTCCTTCCCAGAAGGCGGCTGTTAGGGCCTCATTATTCCACCCGAGTTCTGAAGCCAAAGTGCGGAAACGGATGGCGTATTGACCCACCGTCAGTGTCCCTTGACGTAGGCGGAGGAGTGATGAAGCAGAGGCAGAGGCGCGTCCTGGCTCGTCAAAGGTACTGCGGAAGGCCTGTAGGAACTGTTGAAGATCCTTGGTCATGGGGTCCTCCTTCTCCCACAAGGGGTTCATCCACGCCAGCGCCTCGCCCTCTAGGTGGGACATTATAAAGGCGACCTTGGCTTGGTCGGAGGCGAACAGATGTGGCAGCTGCGTGAAGTGAAGGGAGCATTGGTTTATGAAGCCCCTGCAGGTCTTGGGATCTCCAGCATACCGAGGAGGTGACGCCAAACGGAGTCGGGAAGCATCTGAAGAGGCTGCCACTGGTACGGGAGCCATGGCTTGCCTGGCGGGGGACCTGGGTGCCGCAGGCGTCATTGATGCTTGTAATGTGTACAGGCGGGTGTCCACGGAGGTCATGAATTGCAGCATGCGGGTCTGGACCTCACGCTGGCGTTGGAGTTCCTCTTGCAGGGCCATTAGTGCAGCAGCGGGATCCATGGCCTGATCTTACTGTCACGGCCGGGCGGTCGGGCAGACCCAGGAGGTGGATCCACTGGACCGAACTCTAAGATGGAGGTAGGGAGTCCGGCAGCTGAAGCACTGAAGGGCAGCAGGATAGTCCGTGCAAGTGAAGACAGCGGAGGAGTCCCTGGGACCACGGAGTCACAGAAGGTAGTCTTGGTGACGTAGCTCAGGTTCGGAGGCCGAGATGATATCAGGCGGAGTCCGGAACCTCTGGAGCAAGATGACGGGTCACCGCAGGGATCCGAGATGGCAGGTGCTGTCGGATGGCAGACGGACAGCGTGCGGGGTTCGGGATACGGCAGACTGGATGGCGAGGCAGGTACGGCTCTACAAAGAGAGATAGGTGAGTACAGGCACATAAACACCAGGAGACCTGACTCCTAGCTCAGGGAACACGAAGATCAGGCCCCGCCCCCTTGGACAAGAACCCCCTTTATACCCTGAACCTGACTAACCTCATTTCCTGTTACTGGACGCTGGCCCTTTAAGAAAGGGTCAGTGACCGCGCGCGTGCCCTAATGCGCATGCGCGCGGCCCGGGTGCCAGAAGCCAGGGAAGGAGGCTGCGAGGAGGACGCAGGAGAGCCGGCCAGGGCCTGGGAAGATGTCGGACGCCGGGATCGGCGACCAGAGGACCTATGGAGGACGGGCACCGGAGGCTGGGACGAGGGGAGCGTGGCAGGTGAGCCGGGGAGCGGAGCTGAGGACCCGGGGAGGGGAGCCGAGGACCCGGGGAGCGTGACAACGGCATTATACTTTAAGCAAGAAATCTTTCAAAACTTATAATTATGAAGTACAATGTTTTGCAAAAGTATTCACCAGCTTGGCTATTTACCTATTTTGTTAGAATACAACCTGTGTTTAATTATTTTTATAATCCGATTTGTGGGTGATGGATCAGCATTAATATAGTCTACATTGGTTAAGTAAGGGTGAAAAATAGAAGCAAAAATTAAATTTATGGGATACAATAAATAAAAATTTCCTTTTGCATATGTATTCCCCACCTTTTTGCCACGAAGCCCCAAAAAATTTCTGGTTCAAGTAATTATCTTAATACGTCGCATGCTTATTGGGTGGATGAAGTCCATCTCTGTGGATACTAAGTATCCCTGGGTCTGTCAGTATATACACACCTATTCTGAAAGGCTACAGAAACTGCATAAAAGCAATGAGATGAATATATCTTTTTTTCTAACTGTCTGACTGGTAATCTACTGGTAACTTAGGCAAAATGGTGGCCTAACCTGATTGCCATTTTTCTTATTTGGCGCCAAGTGACTTATAAACAATCTATACTTTTGAGAATTTTGATATTTTGAACTATTCTTGGAGTATTTGGTTCTACTTATTTCACAGAATCATAGGATCATAGAATAGTAGAGTTGGAAAGAACCTTAAGGGCCATCGGGTCCAACCCCTGTGAGTGTAGGTTTTCCTAAATCATCCAGTCTCTGTTTGAAGATTTCCATTGATGGAGAAGCCACTACCTCCCGTGGTCACCTGTTCCATTCTCTGACTGCCCTCACTCTCAGAAAGATTATAGAATAGTAGGATTGGAAGGGACCTCAAGGGTCATCGTAGGGACCTCAAGGGCCATCAGGTTTTCCTAAATCATGCCAGCTTTGTGTATCCAGTTTCCACTTGAAGATTTCCATTGATGGAGAGCTCATTACCTCCCGCAGTAGCCTGTTCCACTCTCTGACTGCCCTCACTACCTCCCGCAGTAGCCTATTCAACTCTCTGACTGCCCTCCCTCTTAGAACGTTTATAGAATCATAGAATGGCAGAGTTGGAAGGGACCTCAAGGGCCATCGTAGGGACCTCAAGGGCCATTGGGTCCAACCCTCTGTGAGTGCAGGTTTTCGCAAATCATCCCAGACATATGTTTATCCAGTTTCACCTTGAATATTTCCATTGATGGAGAGCTTGCTACCTCCCGTGGTCACCTGTTCCCCTCTCTGACTGCCCTAACTGTCAGAACATTTATAGAATCATAGAATGGTAGAGTTGAAAGAGACCTCAAGGGCCATCAGGTCCAACCGAGTGCAGGTTTCCTAAATCATGCCAGCTTTGTGTATCCAGTTTCCGCTTGAAGATTTCCATTGATGGAGCGCTTGCTATCTCCCTTGGTCACCTGTTCCACTCTCTGACTGCCCTCACTGTCGGGAAGTTTATAGAATCATAGAATGGTAAAGTTGGAAAAGACCTCAAGGGCCATCAGGTCCAACCGAGTGCAGGTTTTCCTAAATCATCCCAGCTATTTATTTATCCAGTTTCTGCTTGAAGATTTCCATTGATGAAAAGCTCACCACCTCCCGTGGTCGCCTGTTCCACTCTCTGACCACCCTCACTACCTCCCGTGGTCGCCTGTTCCACTCTCTGACTGCCCTCAATGTCAGAAAGTCTCTCTGTTTTGCTTCTCATGTGAATACAGCCCATCTTTAAACTGGAGTGAATTATTGTAAGAAATGTACTCCATTTATGGACTGGAGTATATTTCTCTTAAAGGTTCCACCACTTTTAGGTCATAAATATTACAATGGTGGGATCTGTCACTCTTCACTGATCTGCTGTTATCAGGTCTGGTAGTAGATGGATGCTACATGCTAAGAGTGCGGAAGGAGCGCAGGAACTAATGCCCTTGCACCTAGTCCCTGCACTCATTAGCATATCATAAAGGATCTTTAGAAATAATTTTCCTAAAGATCCCTTTCTCTATGCTACTAGATATAGGGACAGTTAGGCAGGGATTAGCAATATGCACCCAGAACTGCTCGTGGTTCTGGGTTCATATTGCACTTGACAGGTTCCCTTTAAAGCCACTTTTGGGTCATGTAAAGTGAAGTGTGATTTGGAGAATCTGTAGAGGGTCACATTACAGAAAAGAAGAGTGGAAAGGCGCTAGATCCTGGAGAAGAGAGTCGTAGGTGAGCATATTGATACATACACAGTATATGCTAAAAATAAATCTTCATGGCTCTTTTTCTTTTAGAAAGAATCACAACGTTGTCATTGCAAGACTTTGATTTGATTCTAATACAAAAAAGGGTTAAAAATAATAAGTTGAAAGCACATTAAATAGGTGTTTACTACATTACAGAAGTAACAGCAAAAAGGTGTCGTCAGCCTTTTCAGAGTCAGGACCTGCGCGGTAGTGTAATTGAAGCTCCTCCATGCATACAATTGCTATCGAAAACAATTTTGATTGTAGCTCTGAAATAACAAGTCTCTTGATTAGGTAAATCAGTCAACTGTACATACCCCATGTCTGCCTGCAATTTGCCTTAAAATACCTCCGTCCACTGAGTGGTTGCTCTCTGGCACTGGGAGGGTCAGTTCTGATATAGTCCTGGTATGTGTAGAGCTTGCTCCACATGCTGGGACCTGGGCTGGCCTCTATCCACAATTGCCTCTTTTGCAACATAGAAGCGGTTATATATACAGGTTACAGGTATGTGTGCTCCATTATGGTTCTGCTTTTAACTTTATCTAGGAGGCCGCATGGCACATGAAATACAGAATATAGAGTAGGACCCCCCTATTGAGATTTGCCGTGACGTTGGCAGGGGTGGCTCAAAGAATTGATCAATTATTTGCTAAAAATCTCATTTGTATTACAGTACAGTTGGAATAAATCTGTGAATTTGCACTTTTTATATGATGCATGCCATTTTCAGATCGTGCTGGCTCCCCTCTCTCTCTGTTTGGTTGTAGTTATGCTACAAATGTCTGGTGGCTGGTCACCACCATGCTATGCACGCCTGATCTTGGTTTGCAATATATTCCTCCTGTTGGTATCTGTACACATTCAGTTGCCTCACCCTTTCCACAGGCATTGCTAATTAAGCACCATACTTGGATCTGGTCCGCCTTTATCAATGGTTGCTCTCTGGCACTGGGAGGGTCAGTTCTGATATAGTCCTGGTATGTGTAGAGCTTGCTCCACATGCTGGGACCTGGGCTGGCCTCTATCCACAATTGCCTCTTTTGCAACATAGAAGCGGTTATATATACAGGTTACAGGTATGTGTGCTCCATTATGGTTCTGCTTTTAACTTTATCTAGGAGGCCGCATGGCACATGAAATACAGAATATAGAGTAGGACCCCCCTATTGAGATTTGCCGTGACGTTGGCAGGGGTGGCTCAAAGAATTGATCAATTATTTGCTAAAAATCTCATTTATATTACAGCACAGTTGGAATAAATCTGTGAATTTGCACTTTTTATATGATGCATGCCATTTTCAGATCATGCTGGCTCCCCTCTCTCTCTGTTTGGTTGTAGTTATGCTACAAATGTCTGGTGGCTGGTCACCACCATGCTATGCACGCCTGATCTTGGTTTGCAATATATTCCTCCTGTTGGTAGCTGTACACATTCAGTTGCCTCACCCTTTCCACAGGCATTGCTAATTAAGCACCATACTTGGATCTGGTCCGCCTTTATCAATGGTTGCTCTCTGGCACTGGGAGGGTCAGTTCTGATATAGTCCTGATATGTGTAGAGCTTGCTCCACATGCTGGGACCTGGGCTGGCCTCTATCCACAATTGCCTCTTTTGCAACATAGAAGCGGTTATATATACAGGTTACAGGTATGTGTGCTCCATTATGGTTCTGCTTTTAACTTTATCTAGGAGGCCGCATGGCACATGAAATACAGAATATAGAGTAGGACCCCCTATTGAGATTTGCCGTGACGTTGGCAGGGGTGGCTCAAAGAATTGATTAATTATTTGCTAAAAATCTCATTTATATTACAGTACAGTTGGAATAAATCTGTGAATTTGCACTTTTTATATGATGCATGCCATTTTCAGATCGTGCTGGCTCCCCTCTCCCACCCAGAACTGCTCGTGGTTCTGGGTTCATATTGCACTTGACAGGTTCCCTTTAAAGCCACTTTTGGGTCATGCAAAGTGAAGTGTGATTTGGAGAATCTGTAGAGGGTCACATCACAGAAAAGAAGAGTGGAAAGGCGCTAGATCCTGGAGAAGAGAGTCGTAGGTGATCATATTGATACATACACAGTATATGCTAAAAATAAATCTTCATGGCTCTTTTTCTTTTAGAAAGAATCACAACGTTGTCATTGCAAGACTTTGATTTGATTCTAATACAAAAAAGGGTTAAAAATAATAAGTTGAAAGCACATTAAATAGGTGTTTACTACATTACAGAAGTAACAGCAAAAAGGTGTCGTCAGCCGTTTCAGAGTCAGGACCTGCGCGGTGGTGTAATTGAAGCTCCTCCATGCATACAATTGCTATCGAAAACAATTTTGATTGTAGCTCTGAAATAACAAGTCTCTTGATTAGGTAAATCAGTCAACTGTACATACCCCATGTCTGCCTGCAATTTGCCTTAAAATACCTCCGTCCACTGAGTTCCATACTGTGCATGTGTAATGGAGTGAAATACAAAATCACATAAGACTTGATATACTAATGCAGAGCAAATGGACTCGCGAGCAGCGCCCATAGCAAGCGAGCACGGTGATCTCCGACCCAGCTTGAACAAGATAATAGAAGCGAGGGGTAGGTCACATCTTACCGGAGAGGTTTTTCTTTTTACATGCAGAATATAATCAGATGTTTTATTCTGTATAAAGAATGTGCTTTAATACAAAATGTATATACAGAAGATGCAATAACATTTCCCCGTCCTATTCAAAATATTGGTATTTGTGTTTCAGGATGACGTATTTTGCGGTGACCAAGTGTGACCCCCAATATCTCCAGAGGCAACAAGTCTTTTTCAGTGAAAAGTATTAATCTTTTGAATAGCCTACCTCAGGAGCTGATCGCAGTAGGAGCGGACAGTGATATCCTCTTTTACTTCTCAGTTAAAATTAAAGGGAATCTGTCAGCAGTTTTATGCTAAGTAATCTGAAGACAGCATGCTGCAAGGGTTAAAATATAGAATGCAGGGATGTCTGTCTTGTCAATGTCCGATCTATTGTTTATTTGAAATGTTTGTTTAAGCAGCAGGACACTTATCATTGCTCTTGTGCCCAGCAGTCCAGTACACCCCTTCCTCTGATTGACACCACACTGTCAAAGTACAATCTCTATAAAGAGCCTGGTGTGGACAGAGAGAGCTCTCTCAGCTCTGCTACATGAGTAATGCTAAAAATTCAGATAATGTCAGCATGGCTGCAGCCAGTAATCTAAGTGTTACATCATTGGATTCAGGATCTCTTTGCCTACATCATGCTACTCTCAGATGAGGTGGCAAAAACCTGCTGACAAATTCCCTTTAATGGACATATGTATTTTTTAATTATGTGCTTATGTGACTATGTAAGTACACAGTAATATTGAACAATTGTTCTCATCTACTTTCTCGTTATTTGCACCTTTTCCCAACCAGCCTGATTTTCTGGTTGCTGGAAGTGGGGTATGGGCCAGTGCTCCTGATTGATTGACACAAGAATAAACGTGAGTTCTTGCAGATATTACGGGATTGTTTAAGTGGACAATATTGTAGCATGGCTCCTGGGCTACTGTGAATAATAATAATGATGATAATAATACACATTATAATAATAATAATAATAATAATAATAATAATAATAATACCTACATAATGGCAACATATTCTGAGGCACTTACAATTCAGATGGGATATGAACAGATAATATAAGATATTTCACAGTAATACACAATTCTACAATTAACATATTTGACCAGGTTTAAGAGCAAAATATGCAGTGACTCATGTCACTTGTATGCTGATGGCATAAATGCGGCCATGTGACTGCTAGCTTGAATCAGTAATATTGGAGAACCGTGTCCACATCCTAACATGGAGACACCTTTGTGGGTAAGAGTGGTAAGTTTATATTGTATTCAATAATGGATGAGCAACCAATGCAAAGACTGGCACAGGGTGGAGGCATTAGTGTAGTAGCTGGAAAGAAACATGAGGGTGGATTCTTCATTCTATAGAAATAAATGGACCTGAGAATTGGCTACAAACAGAACAAATTAATAAATAAATAAGTAAATTAAAAAAATGTAAAATGTATATATATATATATATATATATATATATATATATATATATATACATATATATCTCAAAGAAGACACAGCAGGGGAACATAGGGAAGTAGACAAAAGAAGATAAATTGCAAACTTTCTTATTTTTTTTCTCACTATTAAGCACCAAAGACTGTGTACAACTGATATCTCTACACCTCCTATAGATATCACACTGTTTAAAATGCTAACATTACTGAATATTATGTATATTTATCTTAGTTATATAACAGAAAATGTAAAAAGTAGGGCTACATTCTGCTCACAATGCTTTAGGTGTCCCTTGGGCTGCTCATCCAACATGTAGAGAACAGCACATACTGATCAATAATGAATTTTCTTTATTAACAATATAGTAGTTCAGTAGTGTCAACAAAGAAAAATGCATTTTTCATTCTTTATACTTTCAGATCCAATGTAGTTTTAGTCAGAAAGAAAAAAAAAATATAGAATGTTCAGGGTTATTCTTTTTCAGGATCTTTCTTCAAGTCACCACAAGGTGAAGCCCAGCCAATGACCTGAAGAGAGCTGGGATCACAGTCTCAAAGATTACCATTAGTAACACAGCACTCCGTCATGGATTAAAATCCTCCAGGTCACGCAAGGTAACCCTGCTTATGCCAGAACATGTCCAGGCCTGTTTGATGTTCACCAATAACCATCTGCATGGTCCAGAGAGAGAAGGCATGGGAGGAGGTCATGTGGCCAGATGAGGCCAAAATAGAACCTTTTTGCTCTTAATTCTACTCGCCATGTTTGGAGAAGGAAGGATGAGTACAACCTCAAGAACACTGTCCCAACCATGAAGCATGAGGGTGGAAACATCATACTTTGGGAGTGCTTTTCTGCAAAGGGGACAAGATAATTTCACAATATTGAAGGGAGGATGGATGGGGTCATGTATTGCAAAATTTTGGTCAACAACTTCCTTCCCTCAGTAAAAGCATTGAAGATGGGTTGTGGCTGGGTCTTCCAGTATGACAATGGTCTGAAGCACACAGCTAGGGCAACTACGGAGTAGCTCCGTAAGAAGCATGTCAAGGTTCTGAAGTGGCCTAGACAGTCTCCAGACCTGAACCCAATAGAAAATCTTTAGAGAGAGCTGAAACTCAATGTTGCCCAATGATAGACCCAAAGCATGACAGATGTCGAGAAGATCCATAAGCATGAGTGGGTCAGAATCCCTGCTGCAGAATGTATAAACTTGGTCAAGAACTACAGGAAACGTCAGACGTCTGTATTAGCAAACAAAGATTTCTACCAAATATTAAGTTTTAATACTTATTTCCTGCATTAAAATTCAAATTAATTATTTAAAAATAAAAATCATAAAATGTGATTTTCTGGATTTCTGGGGATTCTGTCTGTCACAGCTGATGTGTACCTATGATAAAATTTGCAGACCTCTCCAATAATTGTAAGTGGTAAAACTTGGAAAATTGGCAGTGAGTCAAATAATTATTTTCACCACTGTATATGAGGTTTATTGACATCACATTCTAAATCCATAGGAATTTATATGTACCAGTAGCTATTCCCCCATTGGCTACAAACACGACTTCCACTTTTCTAGAAAAGGTTCCTACAAGATTTTGAAGGTTTTTTGAGGGAACTTTTTTCCCAATCATCAAGAAAAATATTTGTGAGCTCATAACTTTGATGTTGGTCAAAAGGACTTGGCTTTCAACATATCTTCTAGCTCATCCCAAAGATGTTCTAAGTAATAACTCATAAAAGTCATTATGCCTTAATGAAACTTGCTTTGAGCACTAGGGTATAATCATGCAGGAATAATAAACCGTCTATCCGAAACTGTTCCCACAAAGTTGGAAGCATCAACCATGTTCAAAATATCCTCAAAATATATTAAAGCACGAAGATTTTGACTAACTGGAACCATGAAACATAGGTCAATGCCATATAATTATCTTTCCTTCACAAAACTAGACCGTTGACACAATGCAGATTAACCTTCACTGGAACTTTAGAGTTGAGGCCAACTTCAAAAATACATTCCGCATAAAAAAACTTTACAACTGGCAAAATGTAGTCAGTCCGGTAATATTCTGCTGACATTCTCCAAACCATGAGTCCAACAGACTACAAAATAGAGTAGCATGATTCCCCACTCTACATAATGTTTCCACTGCTCCAGAGTCCAGTGGCAGCATGCTTTACACCACTATTTTTGATACTTGGTGATATAATGCTTTGAGCCATGGAAATCCATGACATTCACAAGGAGCACAGTTTTTTTTTTGCTGATATTAATGCCTGAGGGGTATGAGATTCTGCAATGATTGAGACAGCAGAGTGTTAGTGTGATGCTAATCACTACTTACAGTTAGTATAGAAGGAAGACTAGTCAGACAAGCCGGGGTCAGGTAACAGGAGATCACGACAGGACACAGGGAGTAAACAGAAGCCCAGTCGAGTTACACACCGAGGGACAGAATTCCAAGAGAGTACGTATAGATTCAGGGAGCAGACAGAGACGTCCAAGGTCCAATGCCAGGAGGTAACAACAAAAACAAAGAGCAAGAGAGAGGAGTCAAATAACGGTACAGAATGAAGAAACTTAGATCAAAACACAAGCACAAACACAAGCCAAGAGCACAACTGCAGAACCAGGAAGTACGACTGGCGAGGTTCTGGGAGAGTATGCTCAGTACTGAAACAATTACCAAGAAGGTGGGACACCTGAGTAATCAGCACCTCCCAGAACCTGCATGGAATCCTGAGCTGTCAATCAACCTGCCAGCAAATACTCAGAGAATCACAACAGAGCATCTCCAAATATGCAAAATGCTCTGCACAAAGGAATCATGTCAATTCCGGCTCTAAAGTTCAGGAAAGCGCAGCAGAACATTACCTGTGTGCACAGTGCTCTGCACAGAGGAATAATGTCACTGTCAGCTCTGTAATGCAGCAGAGCATTACCTGTGTGCAAGATGCTCCGCACATAGGAACCGTGAAATTTTAGTCACAATTTGGCAACTCTGTCCTCTAACTTTCTTGGCTGAGTTGAGGCGGTTTCTAAATACTTTCATTATTCAATAAAATCACAATTGATTGTGGAAAAATTAGGAAGAAATTTCCCAAAGATTTTTTTTTAGATTGGTGCAGTGCAATTAAATGACTATGCTGGAATTCAGTGACTCTTGAGAACAAGGCAATGTGCCATACGTGTGTTAATAATAGTAAAGTGCATTGTGAGAGGCTGGATACGACTGATTGAAAAAACTAAATTTGATTATAAAGATTTGTGTCCCATTATTTTAGTCCCTATAATGTATCTCGGCTTCCTACGGTCATATTAGTATTTCTTGGAGGTGACGACTGAGATATTTAGGATTAGTTTTGATGATATTTAAATATTTAGAATTAATGCATAAGTATTAACATTGTTCTACGCATCTATCATATCTGATCTCTATTACTAGTGTCTTCATGGGTCTGAGAGGCCTTTGGGTTAATGTTACCTATACCTTTGCACTCTCTAGTCTCTTTCTTGATGAGTTAAAATAAGATTTGCCAACCTTAAATTATAAAATTTTAGACTTTTCAGCCATTATTTACTACACTAGAACCATTCTAAATGGTCCCAAAGTGGTGGGGATAATATCAGAACTCACCTACTAGCCTCGTATTGCTCTTCTGTACTTACCCACTAGTCTCCTGGCTTCTTCTTTGGGTAAGGTGCACCATTTGACCACTTTAGCCAATCAGCACTCGATGATTGATTGCAGCCTTCACATTTCATCAGTGCACGAAGTAAGATTGGTGGGGAGTCTATACACAGAGTGCAAATAGGAATAACGTTTGGAACACCATTCTAAGTCCGAACTGGGTGCAAAAACCTAAAAAAAACATCAACTATGGGGAGATAAGGTATGCACACCAGTGACTATGTAAGGGGAATACATGAAATAGCAGAAACTGCTGTGTGAATACTGACTTGAAAAATCCAATAGCTATATGCAAGAGTGAATATGTGAAAAATGGAATCTGCATTACTGCCATGAACATATGAATCAAGAGAAATTTAGCTACTGAATTGATCAATGCAATAGAGCCCCAACACTACACTGGATTGGCAATAGGTGTGGTTGGGGAGGGTTCACAAACGAAAAAATACTAACAAATAGGAATAACGTTTGGAACACCAATCCATATCATACGCATAAATAGCCTGGGTCTCAGCTTCCCATACACGGTAGGTTTTTTAACTGCATGAGAGGACACACACAAGCTAGGGACCCCAACGTAGAGAAATACTTTGGCGTAGTGTTGGGGCTCTATTGCATTGATCAATTCAGTAGCTAAATTTCTCTTGATTCATATGTTCATGGCAGTAATGCAGATTCCATTTTTCACATTTTCACTCTTACATATAGCTATTGGATTTTTCAAGTCAGTATTCACACAGCAGTTTCTGCTATTTCATGTATTCCCCTTACATAGTCACTGGTGTGCATACCTTATCTCCCCATATACACAGAGTGCAGACTATGGAGAAACAACGCCATTCCTGTATCAAATTTTTCCCCACCATTGTGGGCTCATTTAGAATATGTTTTAAAGCGGACAGCCCTGTAAAGGGTTTATCTGGTGTAAATCGATAAGCCTTCAGTCACTAAATGTAACTACATATTTATAAATCCTCACATCGCACTGAACACTATGAGGATTAGTCGGTTTCAGAGCCAGGAACGGCCGTTATTTAGCCATTAGTGTGCGATATGCATACTACTGACCATATTTCGACTAGAGGGGCATGTGTCTGCAAGTGTATTGAGCAAGGCTGGGCCTCTCTAGTCAGATTCTGCCGATTGTATGCATATTGCATACTCATGGCTAAGGGACCACCATTCTTGGCTCTGAAACCAGTGAATCCTCATCATGCCCAGTGCAAAGTGGGGATTCAATAAGTCGGCAATCACATAGAGTGGCTGTAGACTTATGGATTGAGACCAGAGAGCCGCTTTAATGAAGTACCCCAGAATTGTCCCGGTTTACTCCAAAGTTTCTCTTTTGTGTATGAACTTACAAAGCCTGACTTTTTTTGCCATTTGGTTCTGAGGATTGGCTTAGCAAAACCATAATTATCAGCAATTATGAACTGATCACACCGCAACCACTTGCAAAAGGACGAGGTACGTTCCCCCTTCTTTTTTGACAACTATTACTTGATTCCCCATGCAGAACTTATGAAGAGAAGAACAATATGTCTCCCCATCCCTTGAAACAAGGCTGCTTTCATATTGCGTTATTACCTACATTCAGTGGTCCCATCGTAACCTCCATTCAAACCCCCCCGCAAAGCAGGTTTTGGACGCACGTGCCGTCGGGGTCATTGACTATAATTGAGCAGGCGGTGTCAGCATGTAATCTATCATGCACCATTTTTTGATGTATATGCTTTCTACAGACAGACACCAAGACATAGTCTACTACGTCTGGGTGTCCGCCTGCAGAAAGCCTACACACCCGAAAATGGTGCATGATAGAGCACATGATGATTCCGTCTTTTCCATTATAGTCAATAACCCAGTAGGCACATGCATCAGAAACCCATTTTGAGGCGGGGTTCGGACAGAAGCTTTGACGGGACTGCTGAATGTATGTAAAAATGCAATGTCAAGGGGCTCTAAGGGAGCTTTCACATCAGAGTTATTTTGCCGCTCTGCCGGATCCGTCACAACTCCAGTACAGTGCAATACAGTTCAATGGCATTGTGGCAAGCTCCGGTCACATGCTCCACTCACATGACAGTGAGAAAGCCAACCTGGACTGGAGCACATATGTTCAGACCTTACTGCAGCCAACTGAGCTTCCACCATATTACGCACATTCTTGCCTCAACACACAGAAGCCTAAGATCACTTGTCATGTATATATCGTCAGATATAAGATGCTAAAAAAATATAAGAACTATCTCATGTTACTTCTGTGAACCTGAGTGACCCTATGTTTATCTCACTTTGCATCCAAAACACTATTTGGGTGAATGGGAGTCAAATGACGTTCTAGCTATCCATACTTCTAAAATCGTTGCGTGCGGTTAGCCGTATTTTTGTGTCCATTATCATCAAAGAGCGGCAATTATTTTCTTGCTCCTTCTAAATAATACATTTCATTATGCAATTATTCCTTCTACATAAATGTGCTGTACGTCCCAATGGTAAATGCAGAATGCATATTTGTAATCTAATTGTTCCATTAGAAGTTTGTTGTGAAGAATATATACCCGATAAGTACTTAAATGATTTGCTCATCTATATGGGTTGCCAAGAAAAAGGAACATGCTGCATGTGAAATCTTTCTCTATCTGGAAGTCTTGCATTTAATTCTCAAGAAACGTAAGGATACGAGAGGTCACTTAATTATATCCTAATGTATAGAGCTGGAAGGCAGAGAGAAGTGCGGGAGAATAAATTACATTTACAGTCAGTATCTCTGGCATGGCAGGTCAATAGATGACCTTCGCTGCTTGCAGAATTATTAGTTCATTTAACTTATGGTGTTTACATAGAATAGTATATTATATTTTGTCAACTTTGGAGATTTGGACTGGATTAACTTTAATAAAAGGAATGTATTATCAGAAAATGACTGACTGTTTAAATAAAGCTTTTATGTTACACACTTTTTTTTATTATTTTTGGTGCTTTTGTTCATAGATTCTATATTTCAAAATAATTCAGCAAATTTTTTCATCATCATCATCATCATAGCATCATCATAGTTTTTAAGGTTGAAGGGAGACTCTAAGGCGGGCTTTGCACGTTGCGACATCGCAAGCCGATGCTGCAATGTCGCACGCGATAATCCCCGCCCCCGTCGCAGCAGCGATATCTTAAGATTCCTGGCGTAGCGAACATTATCGCTACGCCAGCTTCACATGCAGCTTCACATGTCAACAATCAACGATTTTGTGAGTATTTGGGATTGTTAGCGGTCGCTCGTAAGGGGTATTTTGCACGCTGCGACATCGCTAGCTGATTGTAGCGATGCTGAGGACGATAGTCCCCGCCCTGTTGCATATGCGATATCTTGTGATAGCTGCCATAGCGAACATTATCACTACCCCAGCTTCACATGCACTTACCTGCCCTGCAACGTCGCTCTGGTCGGCGTCCCGCCTCCTTCCTAAGGGGGCGGGTCATACAACATCACAGCGATGTCACACGGCAGGCGGTCAATCAAAGCGGAAGGGCGGAGATGAGCAGGATGTAAACATCCCACCCACCTTCTTCTTTCCATATAGCCGCCGGCGGCAGGTAAGGTGATGTTCCTCACTCCTGCGGCTTCACACACAGCGATGTATGCTGCCGCAGGAACGAAGAACAACATTGTACCTGTTGCGGCAGCGTAATTTTGAAAAAGTTGGAGCCTACACCGATGATACGATAACGACGCTTTTGCACTCATTAATCGTATCATCTAGGATTTACACACTACGATGTCGAAAGTGACGCCGGATGTGCGTCACTTTCGATTTGACTCCACCGACATCGCAGGTGCGATGTTGCAACGTGCAAAGCCGCCCTTAGTCCATCTAGTTCAACCCGTAGCCTAACATGTTGATCCAGAGGAAGGCAAAAAAAAACAACAAAAAACAATGTGGCAAACAAGCTCCAATGGGGTAAAAAAATCCTTCCTGACTCCACATACGGCAATCAGACTAGTTCCCTCGATCAACACCCTGTCATAAAATCTAATATACATAACTGGTATTTCTTTTTTTCCTGTGGATATTTTCTTCCATTAGCATACACAGACTTGATGTAGCCCCATAAAACAAAAAGAAAGGGACTGCCATAATGATGACAAGATTTGTCACCTAGGGCAGATCTGGTGATTGTTTCCCCTGAAAGGTCTTTCCAAGTCTTTGCAGCCAATTTCAAACTTGTTTACCATTCTACAAATCAGTTCCAGCTCATAATTTGACGAATGTCAAGACTACATCTGACACTATTCACACACGCTGCTGCTTTTGAGTTGCACAGGCAGCCTCAGGCGTCAACCAGCTGTGCTCTTGTTAGTAATTGGGCTTGCAGGAATTAATTTCTGCTAGCCTGTGGATTACTGCTTGAATCACATGTTACAGGAGACCAATTATATTTGCCTTCCCCCTTTTTAAGATGGTGGAGCCTGTTCTACCATGCTGATGATAGCTTTATGGG
Organism: Anomaloglossus baeobatrachus; assembly: GCF_048569485.1. NCBI lineage: Eukaryota > Metazoa > Chordata > Amphibia > Anura > Aromobatidae > Anomaloglossus > Anomaloglossus baeobatrachus. Next base: position 56,769,868 of record NC_134354.1, read on the forward strand.
ATCCCGATCCTTGTGTTTTGTTATCCTGTTGCTGGTGAACTTCTGTGTGCTGTTTTGTGTGTTGTGGAAATACTCTTGGTGTCTGTTTATTTCCCCCCTTCCTTTAGTTTCCTCATGATAATGTATTGTCTATATCTCTGTGAGTGATTGTTGTAGTTTGGTTTCCCTCTGACTGTTGATTTGGGTGGGATTAACCATTTCTGTCCTGGTCCTCTCCTGGGTGGAAGGAGGAGGGCCACTAGACCAGGGTTGTTCAGTAGCAAGGACAAGGAAGGTGGCCCAAACATTGTCACCTTCAGATGTACCTTTTGGATCAGGGCTAGCTAGGCTTCCTCTCGCCTGAGGACCAGTTAAGGTTCCCATGCCCCTAGTGATCTTGTCACAACTCATGACAGTTCCTCTGGAAAAAGAAGGCTAGCAGTAATATCATCCAGTAGACAAGAGTAACATTCATATCTGTGGCCTTGTATTGTCTGCTGTTTTTAGTATGGACACCCTAGTTCTCTCTTAAAGGGGTTCTACAATCTCAGACCTAGTTTTCAATGGAATGAAACTTTGGCCTCTGTTTAATGCAATGCTTTTGAGACTGAAGAAGATAGCTGAGCACTGTTTTTGGCAGTCCCATTAACAATGAATGGACAAGTGGCTTACATACCTACAACAAGTCTACATGGTAGCATCACAAAATGTTAACTCCTAACCTCTTCCCCATCTGGCGATCTTCTGTTTTTCGTGTTCTCCTCCCCTTTACCAAGAGCCATACATTTTTTATCTTTCCATCAATATAGCCATGTGCAGGCTTGTTTTTTGCTGGATGAGTTGTTATTTTGAATAAAACCATTAATTTTGCCACATATTGTAATGGTAAACAGAAAAAAATCCAAATGTGAAACTGCAAAAAAAAAAGTGCAATTTCATTATTTTTTTTTGTGTACCATATTCGCTATATGGTAAAACGGACTTGTAGGTATGATTATCCAAGTAAGTACGAGTTCATAGATACAAAACATGTATACTTTTATTTTAGTGGTGACATTTTTTTTAGAAATGTTAAGAAAAAAAAGAATTGTGCTTTCAGTAATGTAGCATTAATTAAAGGATTTTTTCGGTGTTTGTGTTTTTTTACATTCACTTACAGATTAGTAATTGGGGGTCTCATAGACCCTCCCCATTACTAATCGAGGGCTTAGTGACTTATGAGCTGCAATCAACCCCTTATTACCACAATTGCCACCGCACCAGGGCAATCGAGAAGAGTTGGGTAAAGTGCTGGGATTGCTGCATCTAATGGATGCGACAATCCTGGTGGCTGCAGGCTATTTTAAGGCTGAGAGGCTCCCAATAAGCATGAGTCACTTCAGCCTGAGAAGACCAGCCCCCAGCTGTCAGGCTTTATCATGGCTGGGTACCAAAATGAGGGGGGACCGCATGTCAATTTTTAAAATTATTTATTTAACTAATTAAAAAAAAGCCACAAAAAAAGATATTTTGATACACAGCTAAAATAAGCACAAGGCTGGGGGCTGCAGCCTGTAGCCATATGCTTTATCAGTGCTGGTTATCCATATGGGGGACCCTATACCAATTTTTTAAAATGTATTTATTTATTTTATACCACACATCATGTGTGATTGGGAGCAGGCAGCTAACACGCTGACACTCAGGGTGAGGGCATGTCTGACTACAACCAATCACAGACTCCAGTGGGTAGGGAAAGCATTGCATATGCATGAGCCTAATTTGCAGCACCGGAAGTGACTGGGCGACTGCGGGAGCAGTTACCTCCACTGCGGAGCCTCGGTAAGTATACCACGCTAGCTCCTATCCCCCTATCAGTTCTACCACCATTATTAATCGCCAGATTCTGGTCCCCAAAGACTTTTAAGGGAACTGGCATCTGGACAGATATCTGGGATAAATTCCGAGCCGGAACCAGATTTTTTTTTTTTTTTAATCTGGCTAGGTCTGCCGGTCCCGGTTATCTGCAAGTCCGCCCATCACTACTCAGGATATATTAAGCCAAGGAAAAAAGTAAGGAAATACATATCCGTAACTATATTGATAATTAAACAGATAAAAGTTATTTTACATCTACAGTTACCAGAAATATATGACAAGTTCAAGTGGCTTTCTTACGAATAGTATATGATATAGAGTAATTATAGAATCGCTAGATGTCTGGGGTAATGCTCTTTACGTCTCAATCTCTAACACAAGCTATTTGAATGCCTCATCTAAATCAGTGTGTATACTGGAGATAATACTCTTAAAATGTGTGCAAATTCCTCCTGAGGTTTATTTCCAGTGTATGACATATTTGCCTGTAATCACATTGAATGAATGAAATGCTCCATTTGACCATATATCTACATATAATCCTCCTTTTTCACATTTTAAGCTCCTCAGCCCTTATCGCTTGTGCTTACAGAACAGTCTTAAAGCCTAAATCTTGCATGACATTCCACTTCAATCCATATGCACAGAGTGCATGCATCTTGCAATACCCTTTTCCTGCCATGTTAAACTGGAACTGACAGTGCTTCTCTAGTCTCAAAGTATAAATGGTCAAAAAAAATATTAAAGTCAAAATGCATGTATGTGAAAAAATCAGCCCAGATAAAGTACTCCTTGTAGAAGTACTAGGATCTTAATTCGGAAAAAAATACAGTTTTAGGTCTCCTTCATATATCGGTGTCTCCGGTAAGTGTGACGTCCATTTTCCCATGTACTGGAGACATGAACACATGTAGACCCAATAAAATTATTGGCCTGTGCATACGTACCATGGGTCTGTGTGGACCACACACTTGTCTATGTGCTCCAAACGGCAACATGTCCATTTTTTCTGGCAGGACGGATGTGACATGGACTGGACACTGATGTCGTCCGTGTGACATAAGTGTGACACGTTCCGGAGGAAACACATGTCACTGAGAAATAAATGTATATTAATACTTACCTATTTCTGGTGATCCTGTCTCCGGCACTGCTGTTGCTTCCGGGCCCGCTCATTATGCTCATGAATATTTACTACACTGACTGTTGATTCGAAAGTAAGTATGACAGCAGAGTCAGAGACAGCAGCAGCAGATGCAGGTAAGTATACAAGTTCGTGCTGTCTGTGTCCTATCCGGATGTCACACGGATAGCACACAAATAGCACATAGAACACACACAGCTGCATGAACGGACCTATGCGACTGACAGCGCAAAACATTCATTTTTTTGCACGGACGTGTGAAGATGGCCTTACTCATAGCAATTATTCAGCTGCTTTTTTGTAGACCTGAAGATGCTGGTTTACTTGTCAGAATGGTTCTATATTACTTTTAAAAATAAGCAGCTCTATATTATCATGCAGTGGCATGAAAAGGTTTGGGCACCCCTAGTCAAAATTACTGTGTTATTGTGAACAGCTAAGCAAGTTGAAGATGAAATGATGAAAGGCATGAAGTTAATGATGACACCTTTCCTTTGTATTTTAGGGGAATATATATATACTAGAAGGTTGCCCGATTCTACGCATCGGGTATTCTAGAATTTACGTATTGTGTAGTTAATGTATGATTTTTGTTATATATATATATATATATATATATATATATATATATATAGATGTTGTTATGTGTAGTTACCAAGTGTTTGTGTAGGAGCTGTACATGTTCTGGGTGTTGTCTGGGTGTGGCGGGGGGTGAGAGCGGTGTTGTATGTGTGTTGCGTGTGTTGCGTTGTTTGTGGAGCGCTGTGTGTCTGTAGTGTTGTGTGTGTGTGTGTTGCGCGGTTTGTGTGGGTGTGGTGTGTTTTGGGGGGAGGTATGTTTTGTGCAATGTGTGTGTGTTGCGTGGTATATTTATGTATGCCGCAGTGTTTGTGTGTTGGGTGTTGTGTGTGTGCAGCATTGTCTGTGTGTGTGGGTGTCTGTGTAGGGCGGTGTTTGTGGTTCCCAGTGTGTGAGTGGTGTGTTGTGTGTGTGTGTGTGTGTGTTGGGGGGAGGTGTGCACCTCCTATCGTGCTCCATCCCCCATCGTGCTCCATCCGCCATGCTGCGCACTCCCAAACATGCTCCATCCGCCATGCTGCGCACTCCCAAACGTGCTCTATCTGCCATGCTGCGCACTCCCAAACATGCTCCATCCCCCATGCTGCGCACTCCCCATCGTGCTCCATCCCCCATGCTGCGCACCCCCCCATCGTGCTCCATCCCCCATGCTGCACCAGCATCAGCCTCTCTGCCCCCAGCATCAGCCTCTCTCCTCCCAGCATCAGCCTCTCTCCTCCCAGCATCAGCCTCTCTCCTCCCAGCATCAGCCTCTCTCCTCCCAGAATCAGCCTCTCTGTCCCCAGCATCAGCCTCTCTCCTCCCAGCCTCAGCCTCCCCCAGCATCAGCATCTCTTCTCTCAGCCTCCCCCCTCCCAGCCTCCCTCCTCCCAGCCTCCCCAGCATTAGCCTCCCCCTCCCAGCCTCCCCCAGCATCAGCCTCCCCCTCCCAGCCTCCCCCAGCATCAGCCTCTCGCCTCCCAGCCTCCCCCAGCATCAGCCTCTCTACTCCCAGCCTCCCCCAGCATCAGCCTCTCTCCTCCCAGCCTCCTCCAGCATCAGCCTCTCTCCTCCCAGCCTCCCCCAGCATCAGCCTCCCCCTCCCAGCCTTCCCCAGGATCAGCCTCTCTACTCTCAGCCTCCCTCCTCCCAGCCTCCCCCAGCATTAGCCTCCCCCTCCCAGCCTCCCCCAGCATCAGCCTCTCTCCTCCCAGCCTCCCCCAGCATCAGCCTCTCTCCTCTCAGCCTCCCCCAGCATCAGCCTACATCCTCCCAGCCTCCCCCAGCATCAGCCTACCCCAGCATCAGCCTACACCAGCATCAGCCTACACCCTCTCAGCCTGCCCCAGCATCAGCCTACCCCAGCATCAGCCTACCCCAGCATCAGCCTACACCCTCCCAGCCTCCCCCAGCATCAGCCTACCCCAGCATCAGCCTACCCCAGCATCAGCCTCTCTCCTCCCAGCCTCCCCCAGCATCAGCCTCCCCCAGGATCAGCCTCTCTCCTCCCAGCCTCCCCCAGCACGCCGTGCTCCTCTGCCGACACTCACAGATCCGATCGCATACACTCACACACACACACTCACACATCAGAACACACTCACACACATCCGATCGCATACACTCACACACACACTGACGATATCGCACATACACGCTCACACTCACAACATCCGGAGATACCACATGCTTCTGGCCATGTGATCCTCCGGCAGGTCCTGGAAGGTCACTCCACAGTATCGCCGCCGAGAAGCAAGCGATATCCCAAGATGTTGTGAGTGTGTGGATGCGATGTGATGTGTGTGAGTGTGTGGATGCGATGTGATGTGTGTGTGAGAGTGAGTGTGATCTGATGTGTGTGTGTGTGTGTGTTGTTATGTGTGTGTGTGTGTATGTTCCGCCGCTGCAGGACCTTGATGCGCTGGTAACTATGCTACCATGGTTACCAGCGTATCCCGTCCCCCGCTCGCACGGGAGCCCACACCAGCATACGGCGGCAACCCAAGCAATGCGAGGGTATGTGTCGGCTGGGTGTTATCATAGTATCATAGTATCATAGTTTTTAAGGTTGAAGGGAGACTCTAAGTCCATCTAGTTCAACCCGTAGCCTAACATGTTGATCCAGAGGAAGGCAAAGAAACCCCAATGTGGCAAACAAGTTCCAATGGGGAAAAAATTTCCTTCCTGACTCCACATCCGGCAATCAGACCAGTTCCCTGGATCAATACCCTGTCATAAAATCTAATATACATAACTGGTAATATTAAATTTTTCAAGAAAGGCGTCCAGGCTCTGCTTAAATTTTAGTAGTGAATCACTCATTACAACATCATGCGGCAGAGAGTTCCACAGTCTCACTGCTCGTACAGTAAAGAATCCTCGTCTGTGATTATGATTAAACCTTCTTTCCTCAAGACGTAGCGGATGCCCCCGTGTTCCAGTCGCAGGCCTAGGTGTAAAAAGTTCTTTGGAAAGGTCTCTGTATTGTCCCCTCATATATTTATACATTGTGATTAGATCTCCCCTAAGCCTTCGTTTTTCCAGACTAAATAACCCCAAGTTTAATAACCTGTCTTGGTATTGCAGCCCACCCATTCCTCTAATAATCTTGGTGGCTCTTCCCTGCACCTTCTCCAGTTCAGCTATGTCCTTCTTATATATCGGTGACCAGAATTGTACACAGTATTCTAAGTGCGGTCGCACTAGTGACTTGTACAGAGGTAGAAGTATATTTTTTTCATGAACACTTATACCTCTTTTAATACATCCCATTATTTTATTAGCCCTGGCAGCAGCTGCCTGACACTGTCCACTAAAGTGAAGTTTACCATCCACCCATACACCCAAGTCTTTTTCTGTGTCTGTTTTACCCAGTGTTCTACAATTAAGTACATAATCATAAATGTTATTTCCTCTACCCAAGTGCATGACCTTACATTTATCTACATTAAACTTCACTTGCCACTTCTCAGCCCAATCCTCCAATTTACATAAATCTCCCTGTAATATAAAATTATCCTCCTCTGTATTGATTACCCTGCAGAGTTTAGTATCATCTGCAAAAATTGAAATTCTACTCCGCATGCCCCCAACAAGGTCATTTATAAATATGTTGAAAAGAAGCGGGCCCAATACTGACCCCTGTGGTACCCCACTATGAACTGAGACCCAGTCCGAGTACGTACCATTAATAACCACCCTTTGTTTCCTATCACTGAGCCAGTTTTTAACCCAGTTACACATATTTTCCCCTATCCCCATTATTCTCATTTTATGTACCAACCTTTTGTGTGGCACCGTATCAAAAGCTTTTGAAAAGTCCATATACACAACATCCACTGCATTTCCCTGGTCCAAGCTTGAACTTACCTCTTCATAGAAGCTGATCAAATTAGTTTGACAGGATCTATCCCTCATAAACCCATGTTGATACTCTGTCATAAGGTTATTTTTCTTGAGATACTCCAGTATAGCATCTCTCAAGAAACCCTCAAGGATTTTACCAACCGTAGAGGTTAAACTTACCAGCCTATAATTTCCTGGCTCAGTTTTTGTCCCCTTTTTGAATATTGGCACCACATTTGCTATGCGCCAGTCCTGCGGTACCGACCCTGTTATTAAGGAATCTGAGAAGATTAAAAATAATGGTCTATCTATCACAGAACTCAATTCCTGTAGTACTCTGGGGTGTATGCCATCCGGGCCCGGAGATTTGTCAACCTTAGTGATTTCGAGGCGGCGGCGTACTTCCTGCTGGGTTAAGCAGGTAATATTCAAGGGTGAATTTATGGCATCACTGGTCATGTCATCTGCCATGGCATTTTCTTGTATAAAAACCGTAGAAAAAAAGTCATTCAGCAGGTTGGCTTTACCCTCATCCCCTTCCACCATTTCACCAAGACTATTTTTAAGGGGGCCAACACTATCGCTTTTCAGTTTTTTACTGTTTATGTAGTTAAAGAATATTTTAGGATTATTTTTACTTTCTCTCGCAATGAGTCTCTCTGTCTCAAACTTAGCTAACTTAATTTGCTTTTTACATATTTTATTTAATTTTCTATAATTATATAATGCCTCATCACTACCTACCCTCTTTAATTCTTTTAAGGCTTTCTGTTTTTCTTTTATTGCTTCCCTTACAGCTCTATTTAGCCATAGGGGTTTCCTCCTATTTCTAGAATGTTTGTTCCCATAGGGTATATTTTCTGCACAAGCCCTATTCAGGATGCTCATAAAAGTCTCCCATTTGCTTTGTGTACTTTTATTACTTAGTACATCATCCCAGTTTATTGCACTAAGATCATCTCTCAACCGTTATGATCCGGAACCATGGAAGATCACCACAAATCATTGGCAAAAAGGTGACAAGAGCATTGGCAACTAATCTGGCCGCCATCCCCTTACTAACCAACACAACTAGAAGTAGCCGAGGGGTGAACTAACATCCTGTGCACCGCGAACCCAGCTGGAGAACTAACTATCCCAAAGGTAGGAAAGATGAATAACTCTCTGCCTCAGAAAATAGACAAGAATAGCAAGCCCCCCACATTCAAAGACTGCGGTGATATAGGAAAAACACAATACACAGGTAGATGACAGGATTAGCAAAAGGTGAGGCCCCCACTGACTAAACTAGGAAAGGACAGGAAAGGGACTGATGATAGCCAGAGAAAAACCCTGCAAAATACCAACTTCCTGATAGTACAAAAAGGCCCTCAGATCGCTCGATCTGAACTCCGTCCTATACCAGGTGCCCTTGTCATACCAATGAACAGAAAACAAGAATTATAACAAATTCAACAAGCCATAAACACATGGACCCAAAGGAGCTAAACTCCACACAGAACTGCAGGGAGTTCCTCAACAATCCACTGAGGGGGAAAATCCCTGGAAGAAAAAAAACTGAAAACACCCACAACAAATGACAAACCCAGATAAGCAAAAGAACCAGGCAATAAATAAAGAGCAAGAACTTATCTGGAGTGGATGAAATGTAGAGCAGGATTAAGCAGGCTGGAGATACAAAGAACAACTGACATCCGGCAACAGCCTGCAATTAGACCAGGACTTAAATAAGCAGAGAGTTAGGAAAGGAAACACCCACTGCACAACCCATCTGGTCTCTGTCCAAACCCGTCCTGGCCACCAGAGGGAGCCTCCCAGCAGCCAAGACATAACTAACATTCACAACAGTACCCCCCCTTGAGGAGGGGTCACCGAACCCTCACCCTCGCCACCGGGTCGCTCGGGATGAGCATGATGGAAGGCGCGAACCAACCTGTCCGCATGAATGTAAGAAGCCACAACCCAAGAGTTATCCTCCTGCCCATAACCCTTCCCTTTCACAAGGTACTGAAGCTGACGCCTACTGCGACGGGAATCCAGAATTTTTTCAACCTCATACTCCAGATCCCCTTGTACAAAAACAGGGTCAGGAGGCGCTGCTGCAGGAATTGCCGGCTCCACATGTTTCTTCAACAAGGACTTATGGAAGACATTGTGAATCTTAAATGACGCAGGCAGAGTCAAACGGAAAGATACAGGATTAATAATCTCCGAAATCTTATAAGGTCCAATAAATCTGGGCTTAAATTTAGGAGATGGAACTCTCATAGGAATATTTTTAGAGGACAACCACACCATGTCCCCTACTTTAAACCGGGGACCAACAGTCCGACGCCGGTTGGCAAACTTTTGGGCAGTTTCTTGGGACTGAAACAATTTATCCACTACCTGCCCCCAAATCTGCTGCATTCTGTCGACCACCGAATCCACCCCCGGACAGTCAGACGCCTCAAGCTGCCCTGAGAGGAACCTAGGGTGATACCCAAAATTGCAGAAAAAGGTGGACACCAACGTGGTAGAGCTAGCTCTATTGTTAAGGGTAAATTCAGCCAAAGGCAAAAACGAAACCCAGTCATCCTGATCCGCAGAAACAAAACACCGTAAATAGGTCTCTAGGGTCTAGTTAGCCCTTTCAGTCTGATCGTTGGTCTGAGGATGAAACGCCGAGGAGAAAGACAGCTGAACACCCAATTTGGAGCAAAACATCCTCCAAAACCTGGATACAAACTGCACCCCTCTGTCAGAAACAATGTTTTCGGGAATACCATGCAAACGGACAACATGTTGAAAAAACAAAGGCACCAACTCTGATGAAGACGGCAACTTAAATAGGGGAACCAAGTGGACCATCTTGGAGAATCTGTCACAGATCACCCAAATCACAGTCATTTTCTGAGAGACGGGAAGCTCTGAAATAAAATCCATAGAGATGTGCGTCCAAGGTTTCTTAGGTACAGGCAAAGGCAATAATAGCCCACTAGAACATGAACAACAGGGCTTGGACCTAGAACAAACTCCACACGACTGCACAAAATGACGGACATCTTGGGACAGGGAAGGCCACCAAAAAGAGCGTCTCACAAGATCCCGAGTACGAAAAATGCCAGGATGACCCGCCAAAACAGAGCAATGAACCTCAGAGACAACTCGGTCTCTCCATTGGTCTGGGACAAACAGTTTCCCTATAGGACATCTCTCAGGTTTATCCCCCTGAAATTCCCCCAGTACCAACCGCAGATCAGGCGAAATAGCCGAGAAAACTACACCATCATTCAGGATAGTAGACGGTTCGACAACCTCCAAAGAGTCAGCGCAGAAACTCCTGGAAAGGGCATCGGCCTTAACATTCTTGGCGCCCGGCAAAAAAGAGACCACAAAATTAAACCGGGTAAAAAACAAAGCCCACCTGGCCTGTCGAGGATTCAACCTCTTGGCCGATTCCAGATAGATGAGATTCTTGTGGTCCGTAAGTACCACAACTTGATGCCTAGCCGCCTCCAACCAATGCCTCCACTCTTCAAATGCCCACTTCATAGCCAATAATTCCCGGTTCCCCACATCATAATTCCGTTCAGAAGGAGCAAACTTCCGAGAGAAAAAGGCACAGGGCTTAAGTTTACCCGAAGTAGCGTCTCGTTGAGACAGAACAGCACCTGCTCCGATCTCTGAGGCATCGATCTCAACTTGAAATGGGCGAGACACATCAGGTTGCTGCAGAACTGGGGCAGAAGTGAATCGCCTTTTAAGCTCCTGGAAGGCCACAATAGCCTCAGGGGTCCAATGCTCAGCATCAGCTCCCTTCTTTGTCAAATCTGTCAGAGGTTTGACAATGGCAGAAAAATTGGCTATAAATTTACGGTAAAAATTAGCAAACCCCAAAAACTGCTGCAGGGAATTTAGAGAAGTCGGTTGCACCCAGTCGTAAATAGCCTGAACCTTAACCGGGTCCATTTCAATAGCGGAGGAAGACAGGATGAAGCCCAAAAAGGAAATCCTTTGCACCCCAAAGAGCCACTTTGACCCCTTAACGTACAGTACATTATCCTTAAGTATCTGAAAAACCTCCCATACTTGCCCCACATGAGAGTCCCAATCATCAGAAAAAATCAAGATGTCATCCAAATACACAATCAAAAATTTACCAATAAGGTCCCGAAAAATATCATTCATGAAGGCCTGGAAGACGGAGGGTGCATTAGTGAGCCCAAAAGGCATCACTAGGTACTCAAAATGCCCCTCAGGAGTATTAAAAGCCGTCTTCCATTCATCACCCTCCTTAATACGGATGAGATTATACGCACCCTTGAGATCCAGTTTCGTAAACCATTTGGCACTCTGCACTCTAGAAAACAGATCAGACATCAGAGGCAAAGGGTACTGATATTTGACTGTAATTTTATTAAGAAGACGGTAATCAATACAAGGCCTCAACGAACCATCTTTCTTAGCAACAAAGAAGAAGCCAGCACCCAAAGGAGAAGATGAGGGCCGAATGTGCCCCTTCTCCAATGATTCTCTGATGTATGACCGCATGGCATCATGTTCGGGCACAGACAAGTTGAAAATCCGCCCCTTGGGAAATTTACAACCGGGCACCAACTCAATGGCACATTCACAGTCCCGGTGTGGGGGCAGAGAATCAGATTCCTGGTCATTAAATGCATCACGGAAATCAGACAAGAAAGCCGGAACATCAACTGCCTGAGCAGACGTGGATGACACGGAAAGGTCCTGATGCAAACCTTGACAACCCCAACTAACTACCGACAAGGATCTCCAGTCAAGAACCGGATTATGGGTCTGCAACCACGGAAATCCCAGTACCAAGGTATCCTATAGATTATGCAATGCTAAAAATGTACAAGTTTCCTGATGCGCTGGTGCAACTCTCATAGGCACCTGGGTCCAAAATTGGGGTTTATGTTCTGCCAAAGGGGTAGCATCAATGCCCCTTAAAAGAATAAGAGTTTGCAAAGGAACCATGGGAAAACCACAATCCCTAGCAAACCCAAAATCCATCAAATTGAGCGCTGCACCTGAGTCCACAAAGGCAAATGCAGAAAAGGAAGACAATGAGCAAATCAATGTGACAGACAAAAGAAACTTTGGTTGCAAAGAACCCACAGTAACAGAAGTAGCCAATCTCCTTTCACGTTTAGGGCAGACAGAGATGTTATGAGAAGCGTCTCCACAATAGAAGCACAGTCTATTCTTCCGTCTGAACCCCTGCCGACTAGCATTAGAAAGGACCCTATCACACTCCATAGGCTCCAAAGGCTGTTCCACAGGCACAAAACCAGCAGGTATCTTCCTGCGCTCACGTAAACGCCTATCAATCTGAATGGCCAAGGTCATAGAGGCATCAAGACCAGAAGGGACGGGAAATTCTACCATTAAATCCTTCACAGCATCCGCAATACCCTTGCGAAAAAGAGCCGCAAGCGCAACATCATTCCATTTGGTAAGGACCGCCCACTTACGAAATTTCTGACAAAACGTTTCTGCAGAATCCAAACCCTGAGTTAAGGACAACAAGACCTTTTCTGCTTGGTCCACAATATTGGGTTTGTCATATAATAATCCCAAGGCTTGAAAAAAGGAGTTCACATCATTGAGAATCGGATCATCAGACGCTAAAGAGAAGGCCCAGTCCTGAGGGTCACCACGCAGCAAGGAGATGACAATCTTAACCTGCTGTATGGGATTCCCTGAGGACTTAAGGCGCAGGTCAAAAAATAATTTACAATTATTTTTGAAGCTCAAAAATCTCGACCTATCTCCCGAAAAAAATTCAGGAACGGGAATTTTAGGCTCTGCAAGGGGAGTCTGTGCAAGATAAGACTCTAAACCATGAACCTTAGCATCAAGATGAGCAACACGCTCACCCAATTCATCCATGCTAGACAAAAGAAATCTTCCACAGAACCCAAAGAAGAAGAGGAAAAAAAACAAAAAAAAAAAATTTCTCAGCAGCTTTTTTTTTTTTTTTTTCCTTCTTAAGAGTACCCTTTAAATTTGTTAGGTCGGATGTACTGTTATGATCCAGAACCATGGAAGATCACCACAAATCATTGGCAAAAAGGTGACAAGAGCATTGGCAACTAATCTGGCCAGCATCCCCTTACTAACCAACACAACTAGAAGTAGCCGAGGGGTGAACTAACATCCTGTGCACCGCGAACCCAGCCGGAGAACTAACTATCCTAAAGGTAGGAAAGATGAATAACTCTCTGCCTCAGAAAATAGACAAGAATAGCAAGCCCCCCACATTCAAAGACTGCGGTGATATAGGAAAAACACAATACACAGGTAGATGACAGGATTAGCAAAAGGTGAGGCCCCCACTGACTAAAATAGGAAAGGACAGGAAAGGGACTGATGGTAGCCAGAGAAAAACCTTCCAAAATACCAACTTCCTGATAGTACAAAAAGGCCCTCAGATCGCTCGATCTGAACTCCGTCCTATACCAGGTGCCCTTGTCATACCAATGAACAGAAAACAAGAATTATAACAAATTCAACAAGCCATAAACACATGGACCCAAAGGAGCTAAACTCCACACAGAACTGCAGGGAGTTCCTCAACAATCCACTGAGGGGGAAAATCCCTGGAAGGAAAAAAACTGAAACCACCCACAACAAATGACAAACCCAGATAAGCAAAAGAACCAGGCAATAAATAAAGAGCAAGAACTTATCTGGAGTGGATGAAATGTAGAGCAGGATTAAGCAGGCTGGAGATACAAAGAACAACTGACATCCGGCAACAGCCTGCAATCAGACCAGGACTTAAATAAGCAGAGAGTTAGGAAAGGAAACACCCACTGCACAACCCACATGGTTGTTGTCCAAACCCTTCCTGGCCACCAGAGGGAGCCTCCCAGCAGCCAAGACATAACTAACATTCAAAACAGCTGGGTTGGCGGCATATGCTGATGTGGGCTCCCGGGGGTACAGTACTCACCTGGGAGTCGTGCCTCCGTGTCGGTTCGGGGAATGCGTGCGGGGGGCGGGGCCAGAGCGAGTGTGCATTGCGTGAGGGGGGCGTGGCGTGGCCGAGTTGCCAATGCGTGCAGGGTGCCGGGGCAAGAGGCCAATCCGTGTGGGGGGCAGAGCCTGGGCGAGCGGCCGGCCAATCCGTGTGCGGGCGGAGCCTGGGCGAGCGGCCAATCCGTGCGGGGGGGCGGGGCCATGGCCAATCAGCTTTGTGTCACCGTAAGGACACAATTTTGGAGCAAGACAGACAGACAGGCAGACAAACAGACAGACAGAATAAGGCAATTATATATATAGATATATATATATATATATATATATATATATATATATATATTTTCATGTTTTGCATTTTTAAATTAGCAAAGATGGAAAATGGGTCAATTCAAAAGTTTGGGCACCCTACACAGTTAGTACCTAGTTGCACCCCCACTGGCAAGTATCATATTTTATAAACGCTCTTTGTAGCCAACCAAGAGTGTTTGAATTCTTATTTGAGAGATTTTCATCCATTCTTACTGGGAAAAGTCTTCCAGTTCTGTGAGATTCCTGAGTCGTCTTGCATGCACTTCTCTTTTGAGGTTCATTCACAGATTTTCAATGATGTTCAGATTAGGGGTCATTGTAAAACCTTCAGCTTGCACCTTTTGAGGTTGTCTATTATGGATTTTCACATGTGTTTAGGATAATATCCATTTGTGGAAGCCATCCTCTTTTCAACTTCAGCTTTTTTACCTATAGCGTTATGTTTGCATCAAGAATTAGTTGAAATTTCATTGAATCCATTCTTTCTTCTACTCGTAAAATGTTCTCCATGCCATTGGCTGCAGCAGAACCCCACCACATGATTGATCCACCCCCATGCGTAATGGTTGATGAGATACTCTTTTCTTGAAATTCTGTGTCCTTTTTTCTCCACATCAATCATTGTGGTCAAAGAGTTATTTTTTAACCTCATCGCTTCACAGGACTTGTTTCCAAAATACATCATCTTCTTTAGATGTTCTTTTGCAGACTTCTGACGCTGAATTTTATGGTAAAAATGCAGGAGAGGTTTTCTTCTGATGACTCTTCCATGAAGGCCATATTTGTGCAGATGTCTCTGAACAGTAGAACAATGAACCACAACTCCAGAGTCTGCTAAATCTTCCTGAAGGTCTTTTGCAGTCAATCAGGGTTTCCGATTTGCCTCTCTAGCAATCCTACGAGCAGCTCTCACAGAAATTTTGCTTGGTTTTCCAGACCTCATCTTGACCTCTACTCTTCCTCGTAACTGACATTTCTTAATTACATTTCAAACTGAGTAAAGGGCAACTTGAAAACACTTTCATTTCATTTCATTTCATTTTCAGAGTGCTAGGCAGCTGCTTAGAAGAAGCCATGGCTGCTGTTTTTTTGGCACAAGGTTAAAGGAGGCTTGGTTTTTATAAAGCTATGAAATTTGCATCACCTGGCATTTCCTAATGATGATAGTGAACAAGCTATAACCCTAACAGGCTAAATAAGGTCTGAAATCTTGGTCAAAGTTATCTGAGCACACAAATCTCCAAGGTTGCCCAAACTTTTGCATCGGCCCATTTTCCTTTTTGTAATTTTTAAAATGTAAAAGATGAAAATACATTTATTTTTTGCTTAAAATGCAAAGGAAAGTGTAATCTTTAACTTTATGCCATTTAGAGAATATTTCATGTTCAACTGGCTAAGGCCCCTTTCACATGTCAGTGATTCTGGTACGTTTGTGCTTTTTTTTTAACGTACCAGAATCACTGACATACGCAGACCCATTATAATGAATGGGTCTGCTCACACGTCAGTGATTTTTGCACTGCACATGTCTCCGTGCAGCGTACCCGCGTGTGCGTGATTGCTGCACGGAGACATGTCCATTTTTTTCTGGCATCACTGATGTTCCACGGACCACGCAGTGGTGTGGTCCGTGAAACACGTGCCAGAAAAAAACGTGCATTTAAAATAATAAACATTTTAACTCACCCGGCGTCCAGCGATGTCCTCTGCAGCCCGTGCAGCTTGCTCCTTCTAAGCCGGCTGATTACTGTCGCGCATATTCATTATGCGCGACACAGCCGACCCGGAAGTAGCTCCTGCAGGGGTCACTGCCGGCCGGATGCTGCATCGCGGGAGCGATCAGCACCATGGACAGCGGGAGCGGGCGCAGGTGAGTGAATCTCTAAGTGCAATCACGGGCCACGGAGAACGGAGCCCGGATTGCACTTAGACAACCCACGTGTGCTGTGATTTTCGGCACACGCAGGGACATGTGCGTGTTTTACACGCCAGTGAAAAACGTCTGTGTTTTTCACTGACGTGTGAAACGGGCCTTAACTGTTCACAATAACACTAATTTTGACCATGGGTGCACAAACTTTTACATGCCACTGTAAATGTGCAGCTGTACTGGGAAAAAAAGGTAGTATTCTGGATTGGATTTACAAAAAAAGTACAATAGTCTCATCAGTAATCTATATTGTATAGTGACATTTGGTGACTGATTTGCTTTAAAGGAAGTATGTCGGCACAAAATGACTGTTCAATCCAAGCAAAATAACTCAGTGAATCCTGCAGTTCACTCTCCCATCTACTTTTTTTTAATTTATTTTTATTTAAAATAAAATTGGCGGCAGATCTCAAGGAGATCTGTTTCCGACCGAAAGATTTTAACAGCTCATTTACAGTGCCTACAAGTAGTATTCAACCCCCTGCAGATTTAGCAGGTTTACACATTTGGAATTAACTTGGCATTGTGACATTTGGACTGTAGATCAGCCTGGAAGTGTGAAATGCAGCAAAAAAGAATGTTATTTCTTTTTTTTTTTTTTTAAATTGTGAAAGGTTTATTCAGAGGGTCATTTATTATTCAACCCCTCAAACCACCAGAATTCTGTTTGGTTCCCCTAAAGTATTAAGAAGTATTTCAGGCACAAAGAACAATGAGCTTCACATGTTTGGATTAATTATCTCTTTTTCCAGCCTTTTCTGACTAATTAAGACCCTCCCCAAACTTGTGAACAGCACTCATACTTGGTCAACATGGGAAAGACAAAGGAGCATTCCAAGGCTATCAGAGACAAAATCGTGGAGAGTCACAAAGCTGGCAAGGGGTACAAAACCCTTTCCAAGGAGTTGGGCCTACCTGTCTCCACTGTTGGGAGCATCATCCGGAAGTGGAAGGCTTATGGAACTACTGTTAGCCTTCCATGGCCTGGAAAGTTTCCACCCGTGCCGAGGCCAGGCTTGTCCAAAGAGTCAAGGCTAACCCAAGGACAACAAGGAAGGAGCTCCAGGAAGATCTCATGGCAGTGGGGACATTGGTTTCAGTCAATACCATAAGTCCTTCTTGAAGTCCTGTAGAACTGTATAAACTAGCCAGAGCAAGTGAGGTGCTGAGCGTGCGAGGTACTGAAGCAAAGTGTGCAGGATTTGAAGATAAGTGTGGCATAGTTTCAACACAATTACATAGTGGTGATAACTGTAATTGTTTAATTTCATTAGGGAATTGTTTGTCTGTTTGTCTTTGATACTGTTAAAAAAGCAAAAAAAAAAAAAAAGTTTGTCTTGGGATTTAATCAGTAGCATTAGTCACACCTGTTTCTAGAAGCTTCTGGCAGCTTCTTGAAGTCCTGTAGAACTATATAAACCAGCCAGAGCAAGCGAGGTGCTGAGCGTGCGATGTTCTGAAGCAAAGTGTGCAGGATTTGAAGATAAGTGTGACATAGTTTCAACACAATTACATAGTTTGACACAAGAACATAGTTTGAATTTATCTTTATACGTTTCCCACTTTTTTTTTTTTTCCCTCTTGTTTTTCTACTTTAACGTTTATCCCCATTTAATAGGTGCTCCATGGACAATGCTACCAGGTGTGTATCTTGTCAGATGTATGCATGCCTTGAGCAGCCGTTCGAGGGTGAATATGTCTGCACTCGATGCAAGCATGTTGCGTATTTGGAAACCAAGGTAACTGATCTAAATAAGCAGCTTGCAACACTCAGGGGCATTGCAAACCTGGAGAGGAGTTTAGAGCTCACTGAGCTTTCTCTGGCTGGGGCCAGTGATATGGAGGAGGGTGGAGGTGGAGAAGATCAGGACCCAGAGGTAGGTAGTTGGGTAACAGTTAGAAGAAGAGGTAGGGGGAAAAGTGTCAGGGAGCCTTGTCCTGACCTGGCACAACCTAGTAAATATGCCTGTTTGGCTGATATTAGGAATGAAGGGCCAGGACTAGGGTCACTACAGCAGGACGTTGCTCCTAGCAACCAGGAAAACAACTGCTGTAGGAAGGAGGGAAAAAGGAGTGCAGCAAAGCCCAGACAGATGTTAGTGGTAGGGGACTCTATAATTAGGCGGACATACAGGGTCATCTGTCGCCGAGACCGTGAATGCCGAACAGTGTGTTGTCTGCCGGGTGCTTGGGTTCGGCATATTGCGGATCGGGTAGACAGATTGCTGGGTGGGGCTGGGGAAAACCCAGCGGTCATGGTGCACATTGGTACTAATGACAAAGTTAGAGGCAGGTGGAAGGTCCTTAAAAATGATTACAGGGAACTAGGAGAGAAGCTGAAGTCCAGGACCTCCAAGGTGGTGTTTTCAGAAATACTTCTGGTGCCACGAGCATCACTAGAAAGACAGCGGGAGCTTAGGGAGATAAATACGTGGCTTGGAAATTGGTGCAGGAAGGAAGGGTTCAGGTTCATGGAGAACTGGGCTGACTTCTCAGTCGGCTAGAGGCTCTACGGTAGGGACGGGCTGCACCTCAATGGGGAAGGTGCAGCTGAGCTGGGGGAGAAAATGGTCAGACGGATGGAGGAGCTTTTAAACTAGGATCTGGGGGGAGGGAGGGTAGTGGAGCAAAAAAGGGGATAGATAGAGCAGATAAAGACAGTGAGATGGTAGGGGTCAATGAAGGATTAGGGGGGATGGGACATGCAAGGAACATAGGGAGGCTAGGAGTAATAAAGGTGTTAATAGGATTAAATGTCTACTGGCAAATGCAAGAACTCTTGCAAACAAAATGAATGAATTGGAGACTCTTATGTCAACCATGGATTATGATGTGGTCGGCATTACGGAAACCTGGCTGGATGAAAGCCATGACTGGGTGACAAACATACAGGGTTATAGTACATTTAGGAGGGACAGGAAAGACAAAAAAGGTGGTGGGGTGTGTATATTTATCAAATCTAACCTAAAACCTGTGTTGAATGATGACATTGGGGGGAACTGCAACAATGTAGAGTCAGTATGGGTAAATGTACATGGGGACGGGAATAATGGAAAAATGCTAATTGGAGTTTGCTATAAGCCTCCTAACATACCTGAACAAATAGAGGGTGAAATGCTGGAACAAATTGAAAAGGCAGCTAATAATAATAATCAGTTTCTTATTATGGGGGATTTCAACTATCCAGACATACAGTGGGACATAGAATCTTCTGGTTGTGCTAAAAGCTGTAAATTCTTATCTACCATTCAAGACAATTACCTCTCTCAGATGGTAGATGAACCGACGATGGGAGGTAATTTGCTATATTTGGTCCTGTCAAATAGACCGGATACAATTTCAGATCTACAAGTCCGGGAGCACTTGGGCACCAGCGATCATAATATGGTAAGCTTCAACGTAATATTTAATAAAACATTTAAAAGGGGAAATGCTAAAACCTGGAATTTTAGGAAAGCTGATTTCAACAAATTAAGGGAAGAGCTTAAATGTGTAGATTGGGACAAAATCATGGTAACTGGGGATACTGAACATAAATGGGGAAAGTTTAAGGATATACTGCTAGAGTCCTGTAAAAAACGTATACCCTTTGGTAATAAAACGTCCCGGAATAAAAAGAAACCACTATGGATAAATAAGACTGTACAAAGTATAATAAAACAAAAACAAAGGGCGTTTAAAATCTTGAAGGCTGAGAATACAGAAATAGCATTTCAGGAGTATAAAGATATCAATAGGCAATGCAAAAAAGAAATCAAACAAGCAAAACTAGCTACTGAAACAAAAATCGCCAATGACATTAAAATAAATCCCAAAATCTTTTATAAATATATTAATGCCAAGAGGAATACAAAGGATAGTATTGGCCCCTTAAAATATAATAACAAGTTAGTTATAGAGGACAAACAAAAGACTGAGATATTAAATAGGCATTTCTCTTCTGTGTTCACCAAGGAACTGACTGTACCAGGCATCATTCAACAAGTGAAAAATCAAAGTTCACCACCCGATATAATTAATTTAACACAAGAAGAAGTACGCCTACGTCTGAGTAAATTAAACATTGACAAATCCCCAGGGCCAGATGGCATTCATCCACGAATATTGAGGGAATTGAGCTCCGTAATTGACACACCGCTGTATCTTATCTTTTTAGACTCGCTTGTAACAGGGTTGGTGCCTCAGGATTGGAGGATTGCTGATGTGGTACCGATATTTAAGAAAGGTAAGAGGGTAGATCCAGGCAACTACCGTCCAGTAAGCCTGAAATCAGTAGTATGCAAAGTTTTTGAGGGCATTTTAAGGGATGACATGCAAAAATATGTTGCAGAAAATAATATAATAACTGACAGACAGCATGGATTCATGAAAGATAAATCGTGTCTAACCAACCTGTTGGGGTTCTATGAGGGGGTAAGTGCAAACCTGGATATTGGTAATGCAGCTGATGTGATTTATTTGGACTTTGCAAAGGCATTTGATACTGTACTACATAATAGCCTTATACTAAAGCTCCAAAAGCAAGGACTAGGGGAAACTATATGCAACTGGGTAAGGAATTGGCTAAAAGATAGGAAACAAAGAGTAGTCATAAATGGAACATTCTCTAAATGGGACATAGTCAGCAGTGGGGTGCCGCAGGGATTTGTGCTAGGACTAATTATTTTTAATATCTATATTAATGACCTTGTGGATGGGATTGATAGTAAAGTGTCAGTCTTTGCTGATGACACCAAACTATGTAGGATATTAAAAACTGACCTTGATAGTATAATATTACAAAAAGATCTGGATAAGATGTCAGAATGGGCAGATACTTGGCAAATGAGATTTAATGTTGATAAATGTAAAGTAATGCACCTAGGACGGAGTAATCCTATAGCTGCGTATATATATTAAATGGAAGTAAACTCTGGACTACAGAACAGGAGAAGGACTTGGGTATCCTCATTACAAATAAGCTGAGCAGCAGCACTCAATGTCAAGCAGCAGCTGCAAAAGCAAACAAGATTTTAGGGTGTATAAAAAGAGAGATTAGATCCCGTAATCCCAACGTATTGTTACCCCTCTATAAATCACTTGTAAGGCCACATCTGGAATATGGGATTCAGTTTTGGGCACCACATTTTAAAAAGGACATTCAGAAGTTAGAGTCAGTTCAAAGGCAGGCAACTAGACTACTACAAGGAATGGAAGGCCTCCCATATGATGACAGGTTGAAAAAGTTAGATATGTTTAGCTTAGAAAAAAGACGTCTCAGAGGAGATCTCATTTATATGTATAAATACATGTGTGGTCAATATAAAGGACTGGCACTTGACTTATTTCTTCCGAAGACAATACTAAGGACCAGGGGGCATTCACTGCGAGTGGAAGAAAAGCGATTCCGACAGCTAAATAGGAAAGGGTTCTTTACAGTTAGAGCAGTCAGACTGTGGAATGCCCTACCACAAGAGGTAGTAATGGCAGATACTATAACAGCTTTCAAAAAAGGGCTGGATGATTTCCTCAGTACACACAACATTGTTGGTTATAAATGACTTTGTGACCAAATGTAGAACTGGTGGAGGAAGGTTGAACAAGATGGACCTAGGTCTTTTTTCGACCTTAGTAACTATGTAACTATGTATACGTAACGTACTCCACCGCAATGGTCTCCGTTCCAGACGAGCCCGTAAGATACCTTTACTTTCAAAGCGTCATGTCAAGGCTCGTTTACAGTTTGCTCATGATCACTTGGAGGACTCTGAGACAGACTGGTTCAAGGTTCTCTGGTCTGATGAGACCAAGATCGAGATCTTTGGTGCCAACCACACACGTGACGTTTGGAGACTGGATGGCACTGCATATGACCCCAAGAATACCATCCCTACAGTCAAGCATGGTGGTGGCAGCATCATGCTGTGGGGCTGTTTCTCAGCCAAGGGGCCTGGCCATCTGGTCCGCATCCATGGGAAGATGGATAGCACGGCCTACCTGGAGATTTTGGCCAAGAACCTCCGCTCCTCCATCAAGGATCTTAAGATGGGTTGTCATTTCATCTTCCAACAAGACAACGACCCAAAGCACACAGCCAATAAAACCAAGGCCTGGTTCAAGAGGGAAAAAATCAAGGTGTTGCAGTGGCCTAGTCAGTCTCCTGACCTTAACCCAATTGAAAACTTGTGGAAGGAGCTCAAGATTAATGTCCACATGAGACACCCAAAGAACCTAGATAACCTGGAGAAGATCTGCATGGAGGAGTGGGCCAAGATAACTCTAGAGACCTGTGCCGGCCTGATCAGGTCTTATAAAAGATGATTATTAGCTGTAATTGCAAACAAGGGTTATTCCACAAAATATTAAACCTAGGGGTTGAATAATAATTGACCCACACTTTTATGTTGAAAATTTATTAAAATTTAACTGAGCAACATAACTTGTTGGTTTGTAAGATTTATGCATCTGTTAATAAATCCTGCTCTTGTTTGAAGTTTACAGGCTCTAACTTATTTGCATCTTATCAAACCTGCTAAATCTGCAGGGGGTTGAATACTACTTGTAGGCACTGTAAATATTCAGAAAAACATGGATTTCTCTGCAAAAATGCATTGCATCGCAGTTAACAAGGTATCATCTTTTTCAGTTTCCTATCACTTACACGCCCATATTGACAACTTAGAAGGGTCAATCAAAGTGACAGACTCCTTTGAAAGCATTATTTGTGGTATATATAAACATATACATCTACCCTCACCTCCCGTATCCTCACCCATCCCTTGTAGACTGTGAGTCCTCATGGGCAGGGTCCTCTCTCCTCGCTGTGTGTGAAACCGCAGGAACGACAAACATCACCTTACCTGCGTCCACCGGCAATGCTGAAGGAAGAAGGTGGGCGGGATGTTGTGTCCCTCTCATCTCCGCCCCTCTGCTTCTATTGGCCGGCTGCTTAGTGACGTCGCAGTGACATCGATGTGACGCCGAATGCACCTCCCCCTTGAAGGAGGGATTGTTCGGCGGTCACAGTGTCGCGGGCGGCGGGGCGCTGCGCTCACCACACTTGGGTCCGGCGCTTCTGCTGCTGCTGCTCGGTGGCTCGAGCGGTGGACCGGACCCGAGGACTCGAGCGGCGCTCCTCGCCCATGAGTGAAAAGGGGGTGGTTTGTTTGAGGACTGGTGGACCAGTCGAAGCCTAATTGTTAGGCGAAACGGCCGTCGTCCAGCACTAGGAGCCTGCACCTAGGTCTCCTCCTGCCTTTTATCCTGCACAGTTTTCAATAAACGGATTCCAGCATAGCGGTCGAGTGTGGTCTATTTTCTCTTTTTGGAGCTATTAGAGGCTATAGCCTATGAAGAATGGGCTAGGGTCCATCAAGCTGCAAAAAACTGGTGTCAGACTTTGCATCATATTTACAGCAGGTAACAACAGCCAAAATGGCCTTACCAAGTGATAAAGAAGATTGTGAGTGAATATTTCTTATAATGCAATAATCAGTAAAAGTTTCATTTTGTTTGAATTTGGGGAAACCACTTGTTATACTTCTTCGCTTTATGTTGTTGTTGTGTGATGACATGATTAATTTATTGCAAAGAGCAGAAAATAAACTTTTTTAATAAACTTAATTTCCAATGGGGAATAGAACTTTTTGATCGCAACTGAACGTAACAAATGTGCAGGAGGCAGATGTCACAGGGTGCACCACAGACCAGAGGTAATTCAAATGCACTCCCAGCATAGAGACTTCTTTACAGATCACTGAGTGTGCCCGTAACACTATACTATAAAAATCAATAAAGTATCTACATATTACAGTGTCCTATGGTCAAAATAGCTGCTGATTGATTTCCTTTTAATCTGCTGACGATTGCATATTAAATATTAATTTAAAGAGAATAGAGATCATAGAAAAACTGTAGCCTTTGACAAGATGAAAGCAGTTAAGTGGGTTCTATAACCAAATATAAATTAGCATTTCAACATGTCATGATCGCCACTGACCACAATGGGGTAAAGGGGTAGCAGGCACGTCATGTGACCATTATTATTATTATTTTTATTATTATTATTTATTTATAGAGCACCATTAATTCCATGGTGCTGTACATGAGAAGGGGGTTACATACAAAATACATATACAAGCTAACAGTAGACAGACTAGTACAGAGGGAAGAGGGCCCTGCCCTTGCGGGCTTACATTCTATAGGATTATGGGGAGGAGACAGTAGGTGGGGTGTAGATTGGGTGGCAGCTTTGCACGGTGGTCGGGCGGCATCTCCGCACGGTGGTCGGGCGGCAGCTCTGTGCGGTGGTTGGGCGGCAGCTTCGCTCGGTGGTCGAGCGGCAGCTCCGCACAGTGGTCATGTGGCCATGTAACCATGTGGCCAAAGGATTCTCAGCCATATCCAGGAATATGATATTCTAGGTAGAGATGAGCAAGCCCAATTGTTGGTGTTCGGCGTTCGTATCAAACATAGACATTACAAAAAAACACAGTCCGGGTTCAGAGTTCAGATGCTTTACGTAGGCAAACCACTCTAGCAAGCATCATAGTATTCGGGTACGCTCAGTGCTCAGCCCAGTGCAAGTCACTTGCAGTGTTTGATCAGCTCACACTGGGGGTAACAGCATGATTGGATGTATTGTGCACAAACAAAAAAAAAATGGAAAAATCCCGCCCATCTGCCGGACGTTTTCTGTTTGTGGCTGCCTGTATGTGGGCAGAGACCAGAACTGCCCTGTTAGTGACTTCCATTGGGGTTCAGGTCAAGTCTGGGTCCAAAACCAAACTTTATCTGAGGTCCAGCTAAATCCGCTGAACCGAACTTCCACTGGTTTGCTCTTCGCTATCCTAATGAAGGGGGAACTCCCAAACGCTGTATATGGTTTCTATGTAAATTATCGTGATTAATCTTGACATTAAATATGTTTTAATGACATGTTAATGTGGATATTGAATGTGTACAACTCACCAGAGCACTTAATGTGGATCCAATACATTTCTTGTTGAAGTGGAGGGTCACATGAAATGTTAACCATGTCTGCACCTTTATTAGTTAATCTCACACTTACAAGTACCTTATTGTTTTTTTGTTGCATAGGTTTTTTTTTTATTTATTCTTGTAATATCATGGAATTTAGGGACCCCAAGTTTTACGTCACTGACACCTTGGTACCTACCAGTAACTGTTCAGTCTCTTTTTCCGTGCGCTTTTGCCCTGTCGAATAAAGGCCCCGTTACATGCGTCGATTTCTT
Source organism: Anomaloglossus baeobatrachus (assembly GCF_048569485.1). Lineage (NCBI taxonomy): Eukaryota > Metazoa > Chordata > Amphibia > Anura > Aromobatidae > Anomaloglossus > Anomaloglossus baeobatrachus. Next base: position 56,795,216 of record NC_134354.1, read on the forward strand.
GTGCGATCGCACCCGCCCCCATCGTTTGTGCGACACGGGCAATTTGTTGCCCGTGTCGCACAAAGTCAGTAACCCCCATCACACGTACTTACCTCCCAAATGACCTCGCTGTGGGCAGCAAACATCCTCTTCCTGAAGGGGGAGGGACGTTCGGCGCCACAGTGATGTCACTAAGCGGCCGCCCAATAGAAGCGGAGGGGGCGGAGATGAGCGGGAAGTAACATCCCACCCACCTCCTTCCTTCCGCATTGCTGGCAGGACACAGGTAAGCTGCAGTTCATCATTCCCGATGTGTCACACAGAGCGATGTGTGCTGCCTCGGGAAGAATGAACAACCGGAGAGCAGAAGGACGATCGATTTTTTGAAAATGAGCGACGTGTCAACGAGCAACGATAAGGTGAGTATTTTTGCTTGTTCACAGTCACTCGTAGCTGTCACACGCTATGATATGTCAAACGATGCCAGATGTGCGTCACGGAATCCATAACCCCGATGACATATCGTTAGATATATCGTAGCATGTAACGGGGCCTTAAGAGGATGTCCAGTAAAGATAAGTTATAATCTATCTACAAGTGAGGTGATAACTTGTTGATCGTGGAGTTCGAGACCCGCACTGTTTGGCAGAATGGGGTAATTTTATCCCTGTTATAATGGAGTGGCAGTGTGTATGTTTGGCTGTGGCTCCATCCCCTTCTTGCGAAGCTGTAGAGCGCTCTACTCTGCTTTTTCCAATAGCCCCAATTTAAATGAATTAAGCAGTGGTCAGGAATTTGCATTGTCTCTCAATTTTGTAACAGGCATAAAAGTGCCCTATTTAGAATAAATTGATGAAAGTCCAAGCTGTCAGACTCCCACCAATCAAAAAATTACCATTTATCCTGTGGATAGATGATAACTTGTTTTAATTCAAGAACCTCTATAAAGAAGGTGTAACTCCCCTTTTCACTAAGACCTGGAGACAGATTTTCAGGGAGATCTATATCCGACCCATAGATCTTAATAGCTCATTTACATATTCATAAAAAAGTGGATTTCTCTGTAATAAGACATCATATCAGAGATATCAAGGGATCATTTCATTCAGTTTGGGTTGGTCCTACTGGAGACTCCCTTTAACACTAGAAGTCCCAGAAATTTCGAGCTCCATAGGGTTCCAATGGTAGAAATGTTAAATGACCCCTCTCTGGGACTTCTAGTGTTAAAACATTATCTGTGGAGTATATTAGCATAAATGGACTACACCTACAGAATTATCTTGTATTCAAATAAAGTTTTTATGCTAAACATTAATTTTTTATGAAGATGTTTTTAATTTCCCATTTTTCTGAGAATACATTGTCCTGAAATCTTGTAGTTTTCAAGAATGCACACGCATGATTGCAATGATACAGTTACAAACAAAATTATTCATCCCACTAAGTAAATTTGTGGAAATGAGCAAATCTTTCGTAAATCGAATCCGTTAGCTTTTTATGAATTGATTCCATTACTTTGTATTTAGTATTTGCTTAATTCGTTACTCTTCCCTTTGTTCTCTTTGGTTTTCTTGGCTTTATTTACTTGCTTTGTTTCCTCCCTCCAGCCTTTGATTCATATTGCTTGCTCAGTATTTTATTCTTTGTTTACTCGTTGCGTCCTGCATCTTATCGCTCCCTATTGAGCTTGACGTTTACTTTATTTGTTAGGTTTTTCATCTTATCGCTCACCATTTAGTTTGCCAAACCCACAGTACATCAAAGCCCCAGGACACATAATACACAGCAAGGACAAAATCATGACCTGTGCTGCATTCACAGAAGAAGCAAAACCTCAGTACAATTTGCTTTAATTCTTCACCGTGTCTTAATCACGGTGTTAAATGGATTAGTTCTGCCGCCTGATTTACAATTAATCATATTTCTAGCGGAGTCAGCTTTTGTTAAATCTCTACAGTCTCAGATTATGTGATAGATTTTGCAAATTTCTAGGTAAATTATGTGGTTAATTATTAGATCTCATACTGAGTAATTCACTGTTGGATTCATATGCAATGTACAAAAAATACAATCATGGTGGTCTCCTTAGGATGTTGTATCATAGAGATATTTTATGATATGGAGGTAATGTTAAATATGGCGGCAATATATGGGTAGGGTTAAAGCCCCCAATACACATTAGAGGGCTATCAGTTGAACGATGTGTTCTCTATGAGGAAACTGCCAACACATTTCTGGCGGAAGCCTTTTTCTGGGAGAACAATGCGATCAGCAGTCCAAAATCAGGCATGTCTGATTGACATCTCCCTCAATGAGTTGGTTGGCGTCCCAACACACATTGAATTGCTGGCCGTACCCATCAATATCAGCAGGTTCGGACAACATTAGTCTTATTTGTAAATATATTAGGAGCTGATTTATACAAAAACAGACACAAAAAGCAGAACCCTGTTTCCTGTGTGGGATTTGTACTTTTTAAATAATGGTAAAATGACTTATTTGCTCATTATAGGTAATGTTTGCAGTTCTGCCAGCATTTTTGATTGTCTTATCAACTCTGGGAACACATTCTTCATTTGTGGTGTGCTTGACTGTAGGCATCACTGTGACGACATGGACACCCAATGCCTCTCATGGGTTAAAGTTTCTTAACATTCAGCCAGACTATTGTTCTTATGTGTGCTAACTCATGTTTGCTTAGCTATTGTTTGGGACCAGACCCTTCGAAGCATTCTTTGTAATGTAGGTGTGTATTGCTAATCTAATGTAAATTACCTTAGTAGCCATTGTGGAGTCTGTGATTTGCAGACTCCATGTAGATATCTTCAGTCTTTCTATGTGCATCATTTGGATGAACATTGTCCATGCAGCTTGAGATTCATCCAATGGGAGAGGCGATCTTGTCCAACCAATCGATGAGGGCACAGTGTATCCAAGTGGAAGGCTGCGGCTATAAAAGGGATTTTCTTTAAGCCACCAGGTTGTTGATGGATGCTGATGGATCCAGTCTAAGCTCTTTGGAGCTGACTAGAGGATCAGGATATCTTATGGCTTCAATCTAGGGACTCCGGTTCCGGTTGGAGACCATATCCACAGCCTAGGGATTTCGACTCCGGCTGCCAGGATTGTATCATCATACCAGGACTATCTAAGGAGGACACTCAGGTTGGGACAGTTCAGTCACCTGGTACAGACTTTGCAGACCTCACACAGCTTCCTAAATCTGGCATTATTCCTTTCTCGGTGGATGCCCGACAAAAGCGGGGTGCTGCTGGATTGGAGTAAATAGCCCTGGAACCTCTGAGGCATGGACATTCTAAATCCCTGGTGAGCCAGCGGAAGGGTGAGACTCTGTTGCCTGTTACATTTGTGTGTTTTGCTGGTTATGTGTTATGTGCCGTTAATTGTTTGGGGATCCAATAAAGTCTAATTATTGTGGTGCCCTCACCCTGTGTTGTCTGAGTAGTGTTACGCCCATGGTTAAGGAGGCCGGCGTTCAGTTGGGATGAGCCCTGAGCCACGCTGTCTTTCTAAAGGCGGTGGGTTTTAGTGGACGAGAGCACCCACTGAACCCCGTGTCTCTACAATCACCATTTCACCGCCATGCTTCTTTGTAGGAATTGCCAGGCATTGCCAAGCCACCAGTATGCTTCACTGTAAGAATTGTCAAGCCACCACAATGCTTCACTGTAGGCATCACCAAGCTACCACCTTGAATTACTTTAGGCAAGATGTTCTTTTCACAAATGCTTCTTTATTTCTCCTCCAAACATACCACAGATTAATAGGCCTGAAAAGTTACCTCTTTATTTAATCATGCTACAGGACAGAATCCCCAAACCTCTGTGTTTTATTTATATGGAGCTGAGTTTGCTTGTGATTTTTGTTCAGCAGAGGTGTACATCTTGGGGTTTAGAAATGCAAATATTCATAGTTTAATATGTTTAACCTTCCAACTGAAATATCAATTCCTTCTTCCACAAAATCTTGTATTCATGGGTTTTTGACCACCTGCTTACTCATGAATCTTATGGCAGCAGATAATAGCTTTCTCTCTCTGCCACATTCGGGTATTGTAGCCAGAGTTCTTCTAAGTTTGAACTTGTGAACTAGACTGTATGTCTAAAAAAATTCAATGTTTTTGTTATTTTTTTTTATTAAAATTCAACTTTTATTGACTACAAGAGTCTATTGCTTTGAGGAATGGCCTCAGATTCTGCAGAAACCCTGCCAGAAAATGGTGAATTACTATGCATCACATTTACAACAGGCCATAATACACAAAGCGTCTCTACTAAAGATGTTTATTGTCATGGTCCAGGACCGGTATTCTCTGCTCCAGAGTTTCCCAGACCCGGCCTGGTCATGTCAGGGGTTAACTCCCATCAGCCTCGTTCTGGTTTCAGGAGACACTATATCTGGTCTCTGCACTTGCATTACTGTGCTGGTTGTAGTTTTGCTCTGCAGCCTGTGACTGGCTCTGGTGAGAATTCCTGTTTGATCTGACTCCTTGTTACCATGCCCTGACCTGTACTCTCCCTTGTTCGTCCATATGTCCCAGTCCCTGATTTCCCACTCCTGTCAGTTGTTTGTGTTTCCCTCTGCATACCTGATCTTCCTCCTTCCGACTCAGTTCTGTTTTCTGACTTGATTTTGATTCTCCCTTTGCAGTGACTTGACTTTCCTGGCTTTACCCTGACCGCTTGACTACTCTATTTCTTCCTGGTAGTTCGCCTGTTAACTGCCTGAGGAGTTACTCTGCTGTACTTCAGCTGCCTTTCTGTTACAGTGTTACTTTACCTCTCCTTCACTACTCTGCTGCCACCTAGTGGGGAATACGCTTTACTATGTCTTACTAGCCCTTTGTACAGCGTGACTTATCATGACGGGATAAATTAATTCTCCGACTGCATTATTCAGTAACTGTGGTATTTTTATGTTGAATTTCGAGAAATTTGTTAAATCAGATTCTTTTAAAACCTGCTGAATTTTAATTTTTATCCTTTTGATTTTTCTACCTGTTCTTTCAAGAGTCATAATTTTTTATCGTTCCACTAACTCAGAATGATGAGGACTAGGTTGTGATGGGACAAGTTCTAGTTTTAAATAACATCACTTAGTGTACAATGTGACATACTCAAAAGTGGTGAAAAAATGTCCAATTGGGGTGAAATAGTCAAAAAAATTACAGTTCCGCTATTGTTTTATGGTGATCATTGTGCTGTAAATATGTCCTAAGCTAGTGAAATTCTTCTACTTAAATTGATTAATTACAAACAGTAGAAAGTTTTTCAATTTTGCCAATAAAGTAAATTTGCAATTGAGGTCTAATCATTTTGATGGAAACTGTATTATTGTTGTTTTTTTAATTGTGACTGCTACTTGCTTTTTTGGTAATTACTTCCATATCTCTTTTACTACTGAATAGTGATGAGCATGTAGTTGACTATTCGTACTCGCAATGCTCTTAGTGAGTACTGTCCGCTACTCGCATATTCGTTATGAGTAGCAGGCGCAATGTAAGTCAATGGGAAATACTCGCTAAGTAGCGAGTAACTCGAAAGCCGTACTTCTCGTGCGAGTAGCCAATAGTACAGCTTTCAGGTTACTCACTAGTTAGCGAGTATTTCCCATCGGCTTACATTGCGCCTGCTACTCGTAACGAATACGCGAGTAGTGGACAGTACTCGCTAAGAGCATAGCAAGTATGAATAGTTAATTACTTGCTCAACACTACTACCGAACAGCAAAAAAAACCCCTAAAAACCTTCAACATGACAGAGAAGAAAGAGAACCAAGAACGGTATCTAAATATCAGAAAATTACTTAACAATTACCTGTTGAACATCCAGCGTTACACATTTCTTGCACTTTACAACCATCTCTCTGTCATTTTCACACATGATCATCCCAGGATGTGATCTATGCTGGAACCTGATGGTGGAAAACAACTGACAGTTGCGACATTGAACATCAGGACTCATGCCACTCCACAACCGGGAGCCGTTTGCCATTAGAAGTCTAACGTTATAAGTTGCAAATTTACTGTCCAAATAAATATTGAATTCTGTTTTGGCCATTTGTCTGATTGTCATTAGATGTTAGGAAATAAATAATAAATTGGCCTTTACACAGAGTTTTATTATATTGTGTCTTAGCGGGTGAGGTGGATCCTTGGAGCACCTGGTCCAGATGAGGAGTTTTTCGCAACACAACAGGTGGCAGGACAGTTGAGTTGGATAAAAGTACTGTCAAAAAAGTAATAAGCTGTAGCAACTGGTGCAGCTGGAACCTCAATGACAGGTGTCACAGAGCTGGAACAGCAATGACAGGTGTCACAGAGCTGGAACAGCAAGGACAGGTGTCACAGAGCTGGAACAGCAATGACAGGTGTCACAGAGCTGGAACAGCAATGACAGGTGTCACAGAGCTGGAACAGCAATGACAGGTATCACAGAGCTGGAACAGCAAAGCCTGATGCAGCAGAGTGAACCAACATTGCCTGAAATACCAGAATTGTAGCAGAATTGGCTGATAGAAAGGTTATAAGGCTACATTTCCACAATGAGCTTTTGGTGAGTTTTTAATGCTGCAGAATTCCCGTAGCATTTTGCACCAAAATATGTAAATTAGGTTATTTGCATGTTTACATGTATTTTTTATTGTATTTGTGACCCTGCGTTCTTTGTTTTTTCTTGGCATGTCGTGTCTTCAAGAAAGCTGTTTTTTTTATAATTCCTGGTATTTTGCTTTTACAAAACTTTATTGATATACTTTCTGTATGTGCGGATTACATTACATGCATTTTTTATGTGTTTCTGCAGTGGAAACCCTTTAAAAAAGCATGTGCATTTTTTACCTGTTGATTTTTCGCGCCTAATGCAATTCTATTCTATTCTTTACTTGGCAAAGGCTACACCACGTAGCCGAAATGCGCTGTCTTTGTCACATTCTCATCTCCTCTCTATAGAGGATGTCTAGCCCATGATATAAATCGTAATTTTTATTAAGAGCATATTGCGGAAATAAACTTGGAAATCTTAAATCTGCTGGGAAAATCCTTGACTCCGAAGTGCTTGACACACTCTCGTTTTACTTCATTGCAGACAGGTAGCTACACCTACTAGTCCGTAAAGCACAGTGAATGGGTGAGCTGTACAAAATATCTTTTTCTGTTATTATAATGCAATTCTATGGGGAAAATCTGCCCGTAAAGGGTGCTTTACACGCTGTTTCGTCATGGGGGTGATCGCTGCCATAGTGAACAATATCACTACGGCAGCGTCACACGCACATACCTGCTTAGCGACGTCACTGGAGACACCGAACAATCTCTCCTTTAAGGGGGAGGTTCGTTCAGCATCACAGCGGCGTCACTAAGCGGCCGCCCAATAGCAGAGGAGGGGCGGAGATGAGCGGACAGAACATACCTCCTTCCTTCCTCATTGCCAGTGGATGCAGGTAAGGAGATGCTCGTCGTTCCTGCGGTGTCACACATAGCGTTGTGTGATGCTGCAGGAATGGTGAACAACCAGCGGCATGCACCACCAACGATATTATGAAAAGGAACGACGTGTCAACTATCAACAATTTTTGATGTTTTTGTGATCGTTGATCGTCACTCCTAGCTGTCACACACTGCGATGTCGCTAATGACACCGGATGTGCGTCACAAACACCGTGACCCCAACGATATATCGTTAGCGATGTCGCAGCGTGTAAAGCACCCTTTAGACTCAGCATACCTGGAAGAAAAATCTACAGGTTGCAAACTTGAAACACGAACCACCGGACACTAAAAAAGAAGCACACTGGGACGGAGATTTCTGTAAATCCCATCCACTTACCTGGAACTGTAAGATGCTGCATTTTTGACACTGCAAAAATTTGCAATTTTAATATCTCACCGTTATGGGCACATCATCTAATAGTGCTATGGTCAGAACAAATGTACTTAAACATTCAGGAAGTGTTCAAGGCTTTTATTGGTGTCCATCAGTTTGTTGCCATAACCCCATGCGAAGGAGAGGTCACAGAATCAGCTGGAGAGGGGGCGTGATGCAGTGCTTTGAGTTGGAACGGGCATGTACAAGGAACATATTACCATAATCTAGATCTACTGTATGGGAGTTTTGTATGAAAGTTTTGCATGAAGGTCAGGGGTTTTTTTTAAAATGTGATTTGGATTAACTGTGTTACTGTTGATTCAGTGACTTTGGATTAAAGGAGTTTAGAAAGGAATAAAGCGGGCTTTACACGCTACGATATCGTTAATGAATTATCGTCGGGGTCACGGTGTTTGTGACGCACATCCGGCGTCATTAAGGATATCGCAGTGTGTGACACTTATGAGCGACCTTAGACGATCGCAAAAGCGGTCAAAATCGTTTGACGTGGAGAGGTCATCCTGAAACAAAAAATCATTTTCTGCTTATTAGCGATGTTGTTCCTCGTTCCTGCGGCACCACACATCGCTGTGTGTGACATCGCAGGAGCGACGAACATCTCCTTACCTGCCTCCACCAGCAATGCTGAAGAAAGGAGGTGGGCGGGATGTTACGTCCCGCTCATCTCCACCCCTCCACTTCTATTGGACTCCTGCCGTGTGACGTTGCAATGACGCCGCACGAACCGCCCCGTTAGAAAGGAGGCGGTTCGCCAACTAGAGCGACGTCACAGGGCAGGTAAGTGCGTGTGATGGGGTTAAGCGAGGTTGTGTGGCATGGGCAGTGATTTGCCCGTGTCGCACAACCAACGGGGGTGGGTATGATCGCTTGTGATCTCGCTAGCGAGATCGCAGAGTGTAAAGCCCGCTTAACTTGTACTGAATTGCTGTTTTTGTTACTTTGTTTATGTTCCGGTCATGTATAATTACTATTAGAAAAATGAGCTCTATTGCTTGCAATGCCTATTGTGCACATCTTGTAGAATGTATGTGTGGCGCCCCTGAGGCTCCAGTCACCACAGAGTATTGCACCTTATTTTAGGTACGCTATTTGCCTCGGGTAAGGAGGGGCTTAATCATCGGTGTTCCACATTCACACCTTACATAAAACATAGGAGCCTTCTCTCTGGGGAGCTGAATTAGGGTAGGTGTGATGCCCTGGACTAGCCAGGTAGTCACAGGTAGACCCCCTGCACAAACACCAGCCCCTAAAAAGGTGTAACCAGCCAACCTAAAAACCATCACCCCTCTCAGGTCTTGACGTTCACACCAGGGGGCAGAGCCAGGCGGTTGGCCACGCCTTCCGAGGAGTTCAGATAGCCTGAGGCGGGAAAAGCAAGGAGATGAAATTAGTTTTGGAGGTGGAGAGTAGTAGCAGTGTGTCAACGTCTGTCAGGGATCCAGGTAGGAGCCCAGATACCCTGTGAACAGGAGGCAGACAGTGGTTGCCACCTGCAGGAGCTGGAAAGACGGCTGGTGGAACCGTAAGGGACCGGGACAGGGTAGTGGTTCGCCGGTACTGAACCGGGGAACCAACTGGAAACCGGAGCACCAGGAAGGGTACTCAGACCCAGAACGAGGTCCAGAAGCCACTGGACCACATCGAATTCACTGATTGAGGTCTGGACCTTAGGTCCTTTCCCGTCCCAAGACCCGAAAGATGGCAACAGCCCCCTGAGGGAGATAGAAAGCCACCGCACAGGCAGAGAGATCCCACGGGCCAGCGCCTGCGGGCAAACGGGTTCTCCGACACATATAAAGCCGGGGAGCGGACTACCATTGCTGAAGCATAGGCAGTCAAGTTTTACCACAGAGGTGCAGGAGAAAAGCGGGAACCACAACCTGAGTAAGGGGAAAAGCGCAGCCAGCTGCGGGCACCGACCACCATCCTTTTTGGTTTACTAGAGACTCCGGTGTATCTGTCATAGTGAGTACAACAGTGCCCTAGGGCCGTGCGCTACACCGCACCATCCCGCCCGCACCTCACAACCACCGGGCCCCGAGACCATCACCCCCTACCCACGAAGGGGTTACCACCTCCCCGGGAGCCTAGTCAATGGCAGCGGTGGTGTCCACATTCACCACAACCCATGGGTGGCGTCATGAACTTACATCCCTAAACGCCACAGCCCCATCCGTGAACCTTCCCCAGCGAAGTCCTTACACGTAGCGCCAGCTTCCTTTCAGAGCGACGTGACCCCTGGGTCCGGGAGGAGCTCGAGCCACCCACCAACGAGCACGGATCCGAGCGGCTCGGCAGCCGGCCAAGCCCCGGGGCGGTACATAAGAAGGGGGTTGGCCAACACGAAGCTTGGGAATGTCCCGGTCACTAGGACAGCCTTTTGGGGCAGGATTCCACTTGGGGTAGAAATAGAAGCAAATACACACAATCAGGAGACAGTCTACCTGGGACATCAGTTCTGGGACACGACACCAGCACCACTTTTTTCTTTTCACAGGGCCTGCGGCTTGGAGCGGAGCGCTCAGCCCAGGTTCCTTTCGGCAGGAAGGGCAACTCTGAGTAAGGACGTTCTTCTTATTTCAAACACCGGTGACTTCTCCCAACTTATCTGGGGTCGACAGGGCCCATAACAGCGGGTGACCAGTACTACCTGGGCGAGCAGCACAAAGAGTGAGTAAAGACACCAGGAACTGCAGCAACCGACTCGGACTCTCATTATCGGCGCCACTGCCCGCGCCTTGGCTCCAAAGGCCATCGCCATCACTACTCCCCTCATCATCCTCCCTGGGGCCCACTCCATCTGTGGGGAGCGTTACCATCTCTGGCTGCTACTCCCATCCACCCTGGAGGACAGCAACAGCAGCGGCGGCTAATCTCTGGCCACGTACCACAGGTGGCGTCACGACAATCATCCTACTACCATCCCCACCATCATCTCTCTTCATTGGTGTACAGCTCGGGGCACAAAGCTGTGCAGGCCATCGCGACATCCCAGATCATCACACTGGCCCGGTGATAAGTAACTCGGGTACGAGATTCCCCATGCCTGACAACCCCTGCGCCCTGGGTGCTACATATTCAATCCGTGAACAGCCTTTACAGGATGCATACCTGTAAAAGATGTGTGAAAGTTGTGCATTTAGAGGCCCATATCCTGGATCTAAATGAACATCTGGCAACATTCAGATCCATAGACTATATGGAACGGAGTTTGCTGCTCACTGAGCAGGTGCTCTCTGGGGTAGTTGTGGGGGAAGACCATAGAATAGAGGTTTAGGACAGTCAGACAGACAGCTGGGTGACAGAAGGTGGAGTAGAGGGAAGAGAGAGTAGAAGGCTTCTTCTGATCTGGAACACCTCAACAAGTTTGCTAACTTGGCAGATGAGGGGGAATCAATCAGTAAAGGAGTAGCACTGCTGCATTAAGACACTTCCTGAGAAAGGACTACTCCAGTAAGAGGGAAATAGGAGCGCATGCAGACATGTTCTGGTAGGAGGTCGCCCTTGATAGGGGAACAGATTGAGCAATCTGTCAGAGGCAAGGATCACCAAATGATAAATTTGGTGATGCCAAAATCTCAAACGCTTGAGTTCAGTTCATTGTTGATTGGATTGACAGATTACTGGGAGGGGCTGATGACGACGCAGTGGTCATGGTGCATATTGGCACTAATGACAGAGGTAATTAGAAGATCCTTAAAGATGATTTTAGGAATTTAGGCTGTAAGCTTAAATCAGGGACCGCAAAGGTGGTACTTTCTGAAATATGTCCTGCACCACAGGCCACACCAGAGAGACAGTGGGAGATTAAGAAGGTGAATAAGAGACTAAGAAATTGTTTTAGGAATAAAGATTTGGGGTTTCTGGAAAGCAGGGCCGACAGGGCCATCTTCTTTGTTGGCTACAGGCTCTATGGTAGCCTACATAGCCTACACTTCTGAAGAGTGGTGACACCAATAACGTTATTGCTCATCAGGTTTGCCAGCTCACCAGGTCATGATGGCTCATGCTGCATTGTGCATGACTTTGTGGCTCTGATGTGCAGTAATGTTACTGATGTTATCTCTCTTTAGAGGAGCAGGGTCTCCCATAGTGTAACGTGAGTCGGGAATGCCTCTTGGCAATGTCTATGGAGAGTCAGAAAAAATGCTCCATAGACTTTCTTCATTGGATTCCCCCTGGGTATTTTTTCTTTTTTTGTGAACAAAGTGGTGAATAAGGGAAAGTATCTTGTTTTATTTTTATGTGATTTATTCTAATGTGATGTGCCACTTCCGGGTGGCTGTGGGCTGCTATTTTTAGGCCGGGAAAGACCCAATAATTGTGCACCTTCCAAGCCTAATAATATCATGCCACAGCTATCTGCTTTACCCTTGCTGGTAATTATGTTTAACAAAAATGAAAGGACCGCATGTCTTTTTTTCTTTTAATTATGTATTTACAGCATACATCTGGTTATTAGCTGTAAGATCTATTATCTATCTTTCATATCTTTAAATCATATAAAGTGTAATGAGTTTTTTCCAATTATGTGTCACAAGGATGTCATGCAGACAGTACACATGGATGACCCACACGTACACAGGGATGGCCATATGGATGGACAAAACGGAACATTCCAGAAATACATTTTTTTATGTGCACGTGTAAAGGGGGCCTAAGGTGGTAAGTGGAAACAGCTTTTCCGACTATAAGCAATTTCTTGTGACATGTCAGCCACAGCATATTGGCTTGAACTGATTGCACATTTTCAGGGCCTTCGAAACGTGATTCATTACAAATCAATTTGCTTATCTCTAATTACAAACATGGTAACATTTACTGTAGCTTTATGAAATCAGTCATAATTAGAGCTCAAATCCCATGTCTTTTCCTATAAATAGTCAAGCAGAAGTATGAAGCAAGTTAGGAAGATGACCTAATAGCTGTTGCTAATTTAGCAGCTATAGGGTTTTGTTTTTTTTATTCTAGACAGAATAAATATACCCCAAATATAAAATGTATTCCTTATTAATATATTAAAATAAGTTACCCATAGAGAACAAACATATAATCGTATCAAGAATATGTATAAATATATATCAGACTAAATAATGGTCCAAACCACATATGTTAGACGCCAAAATAAGTATAGATATAGTAATGGTTGTTTGGAAGGCAAATAAATTGATGATCTCCTCTGAGCCTCTATATATGTATATGTTTATAATGTGGTCCTTGAGCATTAAATGACCCATATTTCCTCTACTATCTTTTTCTTTAGCCTTTTCTATTTTTCCCTATTATAATATCATTGAATGTGGTTACTGGGGATAAGGAAAGGAAAAAAAAAAATAATAATAATAATAATATTTATTCATTTATATAGCGCTATTAATTCCACAGCGCTTTACATACAATGACAACACTGTCCCCATTGGGGCTCACAATCTGAAGTCCCTATCAGTATGTTTTTGGAGTGTGGGAGGAAACCGGAGAACCCAGAGGAAACCTACACAAACACAGGGAGAACATACAAACATTCCTTGCAGAAGGTGTCCTTGGTGGGATTTGAAGCCAGGACACCAGCGCCGCAAGACTGCAGTGCTACTGGCGGGACTGAGTTTATGATAACCCCTTTGTATGGTGGCAACCATTTTTCCTTGTGCGTAGTTAGGGGATAGTATGGAGAATTGGCTCGGAGAATTGGATAATGAAAATTATGCTTTCTAATGACTATATCTAGGACTGTTACTATATCTATACTTATTTTGGAGCCTAACATATGTGGTCTGAACCATTATATAGTCTGATATATATTTATACATATTCTTGATACAATTATATGTTTGTTCTCTATGGGTAAGTTATTTTAATATATTAATAAAGAATACATTTTTTACTTGGGGTATCTATACTGTATTCTTCTGATATATTTTTCAAGTGACGCCATCCATTATCTGTTCTGTAAAAATTCTTCTAGACAGAATAACAAAGATTATGAACAAAAGATCTCACAAGATCTCCTTCTCTACTCCCGTCTTATCTCCTCTCCTCACAATTACATCCAAGATTTCTCCCGTGCCTCCCCCATACTCTGGAACGCTACACCCCAGCATATCAGACTCTCGCCTACCTTTGAAATCTTAAAAAAGGAACCTGAAGACTCACCTCTTCTGACAAGTCTACAACCTGCAGTAACCGTCAGTCCACCACACCATTGCACCACCATCTCTACTCTCTCCTCCTGCATCCTCACCCATCCCTTGTATGCTGTGAGCCCTCACGGACAGGGTCCTCTCTCACCCATCCCTTGTAAACTGTGAGCCATCGTGGGCAGGGTCCTCTCTCCTCCTGTATTCTCACCCATCCCTTGTAGACTGTGAGCCATTGTGGGCAGGGTCCTCTCTCTTCCTGTACCATCACCCATCTCTTGTAGACTGTGTGCCATCATGGGCAGGGTCCTCTCTCCTCCTGTATCCTTACCCATCCCTTGTAGACTGTTAGCCCTTGCAGACAGGGTCCTCTCTCCTCCTGTATCCTCACCCATCCCTTGTAAACTGTGAGCCATTGTGGGCAGGGTCCTCTCTCCTCCTGTACCGTCACCCATCCCTTGTAGACTGTGAGCCATCGTGGGCAGGGTCCTCTCCTCCTGTACCCTAACCCATCCCTTGTAGACTGTGAGCCCTCGCGGACAGCGTCCTCTCTCCTCCTGTATCCTCACCCATCCCTTGTAGACTGTTAGCCCTCGCGGACAGCATCCTCTCTCCTCCTGTATCCTCACCCATCCCTTGTAGACTGTTAGCCCTCACGGACAGGTCCTCTCTCCTACTGTATCCTCACCCATCCCTTGTAGACTGTGAGCCCTCGTAGACAGGGTTCTCTCTTGTTGTGTATCCTCACCCATCCCTTGTAGACTGTGACCCCTCGTGGGCAGCGTACTCTCTCCTCCTATACCAGTATGTGCCTTGAAATGTTCATGATTCTTGTACTTTTCTATGTATACCCCTTTTCACATGTACAGCGCCATAGAAAAAAAGGAGCATAATAATAAATAATAATAACAGAAAGCACCTGCTTCAACTTGACCTCACGTTGTCACCATAATATGATAAAAGTTTGCCACTGTGATTCAATGTGACAGAGCAGTGATTCCAAGATTTCATGTACTTACAATACTTAACCTGACCTGACCTGTCATGTTGTGACTTAACCTATCTATAGTGTCACCAATTGGCAAATTGAACAATATCCTTGAGATAACTAAACCACCAAGACATTAACTGGACTCTTTCAGCAGAGAATGTCTATGCAAACCAAGTACAGGCGCCGTACAACGTGAGTCCACAGTTATTAATTGCAGAAGAGAAAGCTGAAGATAGAGGGAAAACAAACAGGAAGGAAGATGCACTTAAATGTTTGGCCCCGCCACTTGTATTAAACCGTTATTCTGTGCTGGCAGAGTCCCTTCAACCCCTTCACCATCTGGTGATTTTCCACTTTTTCATTCTTGGTTTTTCCTCCCCTTATTTCAAGAGCCATAACTTTTTTGTTTTCATCAATATAGCCATGAGGGCTTTATTTTTTGTGGGACAAATTGAACTTTTGAATGACTCCTTACTTTATTCTGCTCCTTATTTTAATGGAAAATGAGAACAAAAATTGCAAAAAAAGTGCAATTCTATGATTGTTGGGGAGAGGGGATAATTTACCATGTTCACTATATGGTAAAATTGACTTTGTAATATCATTCCCCAGGTCAATACAAGTTTGTAGATAACAACGATATATACATTTACTGTTATCGAAGGCCAGAGTCACACTTGTTAGGGATTCATGCTTAACTCACGTGAGTCTCACATCGCATCACTTGGCACGGCCACACACTCTCCGGAAAGACGCTGGTCGGCTGCATGTATTTCCATTCAGCTGAGTTGCTCGTGTCAGGAGAGTGTGCGCCATGCTGGGGGATGTGATGTGAGACGCACGCGAGTTAAAGGGGACCTGTCACCAGATTTGGTGACTATAAGTTGCGACCACCACCAGTGGGCTCTTATATACAGCATTCTAACATGCTGTTTATAAGAGCCCAGGTCGCTGTTTAGAACATAAAAATGACTTTATAATACTTACCTAAATGGTCGGTACGGTGCAGATGGGTCAGATAGGTGTCTCCCTTCTCCAGGTGCGGCGCCCTCTCTTTGGGCCATCTTTGTCCTCCTTCATCTGAAGTCTGGGTGAATGACACGTCCTACGTCATCCACACAAGAGGCGCTGAAGTCCTGCGCAGGCGCACTATAATACTTTGATCTGCCCTGCTTAGGGCAGATCAAAGTGTGCCTGCGCAGGACCTCAATTCCGGTGCAAGTCCATGATGTAGAACACGTCATGCACCCCGGCTTCACAAGAAGAAGGACAAAGATGACCGAAAGAGGAGGTGCCACCCTCGGAGAACGGAGACACCCATCTGACCAGTTCCACAGCATCAACCGTTTAGGTAAGTATTATAAAGTGATTTTTACGTTCTACACAGCGGCCTGGGCTCTTATATACAGCATGTTAGAATGCTGTGTATAAGAGCCCACAGGTGGTGGCCGCAGCTTATAGGCCCCAAATCTGCTGACAGGTTCCCTTTAAGCATGAGTCACTCACAAGTGTGACTCCGGCCTAAGTGATGGAAAAAAATGTTGTCGACATTTTCCAAGATCCATAATGTTCTCATTTTTCTTGATCTGTGACGGTGTGAGGACTTATTTTTTGTGTCTTGAGCTGACGTTTTTAATTATACCATTTTGAGGAAGATGTAATGTTTTGAACGTCTGTTATTACATTTTATTGCAAGGTTGAGACAACCATAAAACTGTAATTCTAGCATTTTGATTTTTTTTCTCTCTCTATTCCATTAACAGATCAGAATAATTTATTTTATATTTGGATAGATCAGGCATTTCTGAAAGCAGCGATACCAAATATGTGTATAGGACGATAAACGATCACAGTCCGGCAAAATGTCATGATTTCAATTATCACTCCACACGCTCCCAGTGACACCACCTACCACCCCATCAGAGCCATTGGCCGACACTTATATGTACTTTTTTCCTTTGGGAGCTACTTGTTGTCAGATTTATACAGCCCTCCAGAGTTCCTCTAGCATTCCGATCCTCCTCCTTGAAGGTTTCATTTCTATACTAATAGAACTAATTGTTATCGGATCTACACAGCCCTCCAAAGTCCCTCTAGCATTCCGATCCTCCTCCTAGAAGGTTTTCTTTCTATACTAATAGAGTCCCAACTAACAAAAGTATTGTGTATCTTTCACAATTGACCCAACATCCTCATGTTTTTTTCACAATTGACCCAACATCCTAATGTTCTGTTCATTCTAAGACTATAAGGTGTATAAGGTACCAGGTCTCCTTTAGCTACCATCATTGCCAGAGTAATATTAACCCATGCTACAGAGGCGATTGTAGTAATTCCATGATTTCTATGAGAATCATCTTCTTTGTGGTGCTCCTTGTGACGACATGGACTCTCATGGGTTAACGTTTCTTAACATTCAGCCAGACTATTGTTCTTATGTGTGCTAAGTTATGTATGTTTAGCTATTGCTCTCCAGACTCTTCCAGTAATCATTGTATTGTAGTTGTGTATTGCTAATGTGATTACCTTAGTAGCCATTGTCTAGTCGGTGACTCTCAGACTACATGTATACCCTCAGTATTTCTGTAGACATCATTTGGATGAACATTGTCCATGCAGCTTGAGATTCATCCAATGGGAGAGGCGCTCTTGTCCAACCAATCGATGAGGACGCAGTGTATCTAAGTGGAAGGCTGTGGCTATAAAAGGGACTTCTTTAAGCCACCAGGTTGTTGATGGATGCTGATGGATCCAGTCTAAGCTCTTCGGAGCTGACTAGAGGATCAGGATATCTTATGGCCTCAATCTAGGGACTCCGGTGCCGGTTGGAGACCATATTCACAGCCTAGGGATTTCGACTCCGGCTGCCAGGATTGTAACATCAAACCAGGACTACCTAAGGAGGACACTCAGGTTGGGACAGCTCAGTCACCTGTTACAGATTTGCAAACCTCAGCCAGCTTCCTAAATCTGGCATTATTCCTTTCTCGGTGGGTGCCCGCCAAAAGCGGGGTGCTGCTGGATTGGAGTAAGTGGCCCTGGAACCTGTGAGTCAGGACATTCTAAATCCCTGGTGAGCCAGCGGAAGAGTGAGACTCTGTTGCCCGTTACATTTGTGTTTTGTTGGTTATGTGTTATCTGTCGTTAATTGTTTGGGGATCCAATAAAGTCTAATTATTGTGGATCCCTCACCCTGAGTAGTGCGCCCACGGTTAAGGAGGCCGGCGTTCAGTTGGGATGAGCCCTGAGCCACGCTGTCTTTCTAAAGGCGGCGGGTTTTAGTGGACGAGAGCACTCACTGAGCCCCGTGTCTCCACAATTGGTGGCAGCGGTGGGATACTACTCAGCCTGGTTTACCCAGGGGAGCTGCAGCGGACTGGTGTTCGTGGACACCGTCCAGGGCTCAACAGCCATGGAGGCACATAAGCATACCCAGCAGGTCATAGGGGAGGCATTCAGGTTTCGGACGCTGCCATGTCCAACCTCATCAGCTCAGCCATGGGACAAGGACAAGAGAGGAGTTACGACCACTGCAGTAAATGGATGCTACAGGATCTGTGCCAGAGGCGAAAGATTATCTACTGGAATGCTGAGACTCGGTCAGACTTGATCCAGAAATTAGTTCGTTGGGATGCCCAGAATGATGCAGAGGACGCTGATATTGACCCAGAGGATTTAAACTATGTGCCACATCATGGATCTAGTGACAATCGGGAATCAACTTTGTCCAAAATGGCCCAAGCCACAGCGTTGTTGGATGCATTGGGGCCTAGATCCTCAAGAGAAGAGAGGGCTTATGTTCTGGAATATGTTTATGGGATTCCAGCTGCAGTACTGCTAACACCAGCCGGTCGAGAAGGATGGTCCCGCTACCCAGCAGAAGCTGCGCCAAAACAAAGGACTACAAATAGGTCCTGTGACTCGCCCAATCTATGGCGCTGTTATACATGTGGGCGCCATGGACATATAGATAAAGATTGTCTCCAAAACCGAGGCCGCATGCTTGGAGCCCATCTACCAGCTCAGCCGGTCAAGAGCCAGGGACTACAAGACACTGGTTCCTCCATTACCCTGGTAAGCCAAGTTATTGTTTCCCCAGAAGACCCTGTACCAGATTCCCAATTATCCATCTCCCTGGCTGAAGGCCAGTGCTCAGACATTCCTCTGGCATGTGTGCAGTTGGACCTAAGGATCGACGAGGGAGAGGTCGAGGTGGAGCTTGTGGACAGCCTCCCCACACCTGGTATTTTGGGGACCAACCAGGAAGGGATCGATGTGGGGATTGTGAACAGCCTCCCCATACCTGTCATTGTGGAGACTGACCAGAGCAAGGCTGATGTGGAGCTTATTGACACCGTCCCCACACAAGTTATTTCGGGAAAGGACCAGGGAGAGGTTGATTTGAGACTTGTGAACAGCCTCCCCACACCTGTCATTGTGGAGACTAATCAGAGCAAGGCTGATGTGGAGCTTATGGACACCGTCCCCACACCAGTTACTTTGGGGTCTGACCAGGAAGAGGTCCATATGGAGTTTATGAACAGCCTGCCCACACCTGTTGTTTCGGGAACTAGCCAGGAGGAAGTTGAAGTGGGGTTCATAGATGGCCCCACCAAGCCTGTTGTTTCGGATACCACTCAAAGGGAAGTGAAAGTGGGGCTTGTGAATTACCTGCTCACACCAGTCATTTTGGAGAATGACCTAGGACAAGGACTATCCAGTCAGTTTGAAGCAGCCATCACCCACCTCCAAGCGAAGCAGGACCCTGATGTGGATCTTTCTAACATCTTTTCCAGGGATGGTTTGCATTCCCGGTCTCCATCATCCACTTCTGAGCCAAGAACCGTGAGTAAGCCTAACCACACTGTGGCTATTGACTGGGGGAGGATTGATAGTGGAAGATTTGTGCAGGCCCAACTCATGGACCCCACCTTAGTGCTTGTCCACAATATGGCTGCTCAACTTGGGGGAGGTAATCAGGGGGAGGTGTATAGATGCGAGCGTCTGTTGCTGACCTCACCATTAAAAAGGACAATGCCATTAAGAGGAGAAGGGTGATCGGAAGCCTATCATGTCTGGCTAATATTAAGAAGGGGGAGGAATGTGACGACATGGACTCTCATGGGTTAAAGTTTCTTAATATTCAGCCAGACTATTGTTCTTATGTGTGCTAAGTCATGTTTGCTTAGCTATTGCTCTCCAGACTCTTCCAGTAATCATTGTATTGTAGTTGTGTATTGCTAATGTGATTACCTTAGTAGCCATTGTCTAGTCGGTGACTCCCAGACTACATGTATACCCTCAGTCTTTCTATAGACATCATTTGGATGAACATTGTCCATGTAGCTTGAGATTCATCCAATGGGAGAGGCGCTCTTGTCCAACCAATCGATGAGGACGCAGTGTATCTAAGTGGAAGGCTGTGGCTATAAAAGGGACTTCTTTAAGCCACCAGGTTGTTGATGGATGCTGATGGATCCAGTCTAAGCTCTTCAGAGCTGACTAGAGGATCAGGATATCTTATGGCTTCAATCTAGGGACTCCGGTTCCGGTTGGAGACCATATCCACAGCCTAGGGATTTCGACTCCGGCTGCCAGGATTGTAACATCAAACCAGGACTACCTAAGGAGGACACTCAGGTTGGGACAGTTCAGTCACCTGTTACAGACTTTGCAAACCTCAGCCAGCTTCCTAAGTCCGGCATTATTCCTTTCTCGGTGGGTGCCCGCCAAAAGCGGGGTGCTGCTGGATTGGAGTAAGCGGCCCTGGAACCTCTGAGGCATGGACATTCTAAATCCCTGGTGAGCCAGCGGAAGGGTGAGACTCTGTTGCCTGTTACATTTGTGTGTTTTGCTGGTTATGTGTTATGCGCCGTTAATATTTTGGGGATCCAATAAAGTCTAATTATTGTGGTTCCCTCACCCTGTGTTGTCTGAGTAGTGTTACGCCCACGGTTAAGGAGGCCGGCGTTCAGTTGGGATGAGCCCTGAGCCACGCTGTCTTTCTAAAGGCGGCGGGTTTTAGTGGACGAGAGCACCCACTGAGCCCCGTGTCTCCACACTCCGTGTACAATATTCCTTGTAGTGATAGACAAAAGTCCTTGAGAAAGACCCGGATAGGGTTGAAATGTGGGACAATGTTTTAAAAAAATACATTACAATAAAATATTTTTTGAGCACCGTTCGGCATTTTCAATTATTACTTGTTAGTGTGCCTTGAGTATACTTGGAGTATGATGTCAGTTATCAGCTGACATACTAGTGAAAATATTAGAACATATTACTTGACACATTAAGTCATTCCAGTATTCACCTATGTGAAGAGAACCCGCATGTATTTTTCATATTGCATTTAAAAGCATTGTGTCAACAGATTTTTGCTATGCAACCCTAGAGCAGAATGATCTAGGGTTATAGACCCTGATCCCAGCAATATGTCCCTTTCTGATATGCATAATTTTTATACAATTACTATTCTTTCTGTTGCAGATCTAGCAGAGCTCTGAATGCTGAGCCTTGTATAATCGGCCACATCCCTGATTGACAGCTTTCTGTGAATATTATAAATTACTACTAAATTTACTACCAGTAAGGGCTGTTAGGGTATGTACACATGCTGCATTCTTCATTTGACAAAAACAACGCACCCTCTGGCAGATTTGACAACTGTAAAGCCTGCGTTTGACAATAAAAGTGGTGAAAATGCAAGCGTTTTCAATGCGTTTTCGATGCGTTTTTGTCAGTGCGTTTTTAAAGGAGAAATAAAATATGATAGAATAGGATAATTGATAGAATAGACAGAAAGAACATATAGAATAGATAGAAAGAACATATAGAATATTTATTCTATATGTTCTTTCTATCTATTCTATATGTTCTTATCTATAGAATAGATAAGAAAATCAGGTAGAATAGATAGAAAGAAATTACAGAATAACTTTATAGCGGGATATCTATCTTGGACAGCTGTTTGGGGTTTTTTTTGGCTTTTTTTTGTAAAAATATGACGTGGGGTTCCCCCATTTTTCATATCCAGCACAGGAACAGCAGCAGCTGCAGGCTGCAACCCTCAGCTGTCTGCTGTGTCTTGGCTTATTATGAAGAGTAGAGGGGACCCCACAATATTTTTATAATTATTTGATTTATTTTTATTATTATTATTGTTTTTTTATTAATGACGTGGGTCCTCCCATTTTTCTAAAACCAGCAAAGGTGCAGCAGACAACTGGGGGCCAAAATTATTAGGGTGGGAAAGCCCATTATTATTCGGTGCCGCCACAGAAGTGACACATACATAAGATGCGCCAATTCTGGAGCTGAACTCGGCTCTCCCGTTGCCCAAATGTGGTGGAAATCGGGGTAATAAGGAGTTTATGGCTATCCACAGCAGCCACTAAGTTCTAGGTTAGTGATGGCAGGTGTCTATGAGACCCCGCCCCATCACTAATCTGTAAGTGAAAGTAAATAAAAATCCAAAATCCTTTATTTGGAATAAAATACAAAAAAAACACCCTCTTTCACCACTTTATTAACCACAACACACCCTGCAGGTCCGAAGTAATCTACATGAGGTCCCATGGCGATTCAGCTCTGCTACATCTCACTTCTGTCACAGTGAGCACCATAAAGCAAGATTGCCTGCTAAAAGCAGCCAGAGACAGAGCTGCACAATGAGAATGAGCTCATGCAGTAGTGCGGGGCCCGCCTGATTTGCGGTCAAAGGTGAAGGACTTCAGCTGTCACTGATAGCGCGATTCACTTCAGTTGCTGCATGGAGCTCACAGCAACAGTCTTGTTCTATGGCGCTCACTGTGAGTGTCAGATGTAGCAGTGCTGGAAGCAACATGTGACCTTGTGTGGATTACATCGGACCTGGAAGGGTGTTTGGGGGTTAATAAAGTGGTGAAAAGGGTGGCTTTTTTGTCTTTTACTTCAAATGAATGATTTTTTGGTGTTCGTGCTTATTTACTTTAACTTACAGGTTTGTGATATTTGAGAAGGGACCCCCATGTCACCGATGAGCGATTTTGAACGTTTTTGCTACGATTCAAAATCGCTCATAGGTGTCACACGCAACGACATCACTAATGCGGCCGGATGTGCGTCACAAATTCCGTGACCCCAACGTAGCGTGTAAAGCGGCCTTTAGTGGCAGCTATAGGCTGCCATTAATTCCTTATTACCACCAGGGCAATCGGGATAAGCTGGTAAACTCCCGGGACTGTTGCATCTAATGGATGCAGCAATTCCGGGTGGTTACTGACTGATATTTTTAGGCTGGGAGACTCCCAATAATGTGGTCTCCTCAGCTGTGAGGCTTTATCTTGGCTGGTATCAAAATTGAGGGGGGCCGCACGTCGTTTTGTAAAATTATTTATTTATTTTACTGTTCAATATAGACCCGCCCACCGGTGGCTGTGATTGGTTGCAGTCAGACAGCTGTCACTCAGTGTGGGGGCGCATCTGACTGCAACCAATCATAGGCGTCGGTGGGTGGGGGGAGTAGGGAATATGAAATGAGCCTAATGAGTGGGTGCAGTGAATTTGAAATGAGCCTAATGAGCGGTCGGCACTTTCAGAAGCAGGAGAGGCAGCGGGAGCAGTGCGACAGCTGCGCCGCGCCGGTGAGTATGAAGCGGAGAGAGACACAGAGAGAGAGAGAATAGAGAAAAGTTGGTGATCTGCGTTTTTGTTGACAAAAATACATCCAAAGCGCAACCAAAATGCAGTGCAAATTCACAGCTAAACATTTTGCTTGCGTTTTGACACACCGCATTCATTTCAATGGATGACAAAACGTGACCAAAACGCACTGAAGAAGTGACATGCTGCTTTTTCTTAGGTAATGATTTTGCCAAATATTTGTCAAACAAAATGTTGCCTAAAAAAAGCAATGTGCGGATGGAAA
This sequence comes from Anomaloglossus baeobatrachus, assembly GCF_048569485.1. Taxonomy (NCBI): domain Eukaryota; kingdom Metazoa; phylum Chordata; class Amphibia; order Anura; family Aromobatidae; genus Anomaloglossus; species Anomaloglossus baeobatrachus. The sequence continues at coordinate 56,819,135 of NC_134354.1, forward strand.
TTTTGATTTCTCATAGACTTTCCTGGGGAAGCAAAAGCATGCAGTTTGTTAATGACACAGTGCAGTTTAAGACGCAACCAAAACACAATGTGCGCACATGGCCTTAGTTTTCTCAGGACTGTTTTTTTTTACTAGAGTGTTACTAGTGGGAGATTAGTGATTATAATATGATCCAAAACACACAAGGTATAGGTATAATATAATTGGGTGGTCACTCTGGCCGGTAGCTGGCCACCCTAGGGGGTACTTTGCACGCTGCGACATCGCAAGCCGATGCTGCGATGCCGAGCGAGATAGTCCCCGGCCCCGCCCCCGTCGCAGCTGCGATATCATCATATGAGTCGCAGCATTCACCTGCCGTGCGACGTCGCTCTGGCCGGCGAACCGCCCGTGCGGCGTCACTGCGACGTCACGCGGCAGGCAGCCAATAGGAGCGGAGGGACGGAGATGCCCACCTCCTTCCTTCCGCATAGCCGACGGGAGCCGCGGTGACGCAGGTAGGAGATGTTCCTCGCTCCTGCAGCTTCACATACAGCAATGTGTGCTGCCGCAGGAGCGAGGAACAACATTGGACCGTTGCGTCAGCATAATTATGGAATTCGCCGATACTACACCGATGATACAATTACGACGCTTTTGTGCTCGTTAATCGTATCATCTAGGATTTACACACTACGATGTCGAAAGCAATGCAGGAAGTGCGTCACTTTCAACATGACCCCACCGACATTGCACCTGCGATGTCGTAGTGTGCAAAGCCCGCCTAAGGTAAAGCCAACAATCAAATAAATAGATAAAATGAGGTTAAAAATTAGTTCAATAAATTTGATCAGTGAATTCAAAGAGTTCAATAAATTCAAAAAACCACCGCAGCGACCACCCAATTGTATTATACCTATACCTTGTGTATTTTGCATTCTATTCTAATCATTAATTTCCCACTAGAAACAATCTAGTAAAAAAAAATCCAGTCCTGAGAGGACTAACAACCCTTCCTGGTAGTAAATTTTGTAGTAAAAGCGGGGAGATATAATCACAGTTTTATATATATATATATATATATATATATATATATATATATAGATATATATACACATACACTGCTCAAATATAAATAGAGGGAACACTTACACAACAAAATGGTATTTTAGTGTTTCCTCTATTTTTATTCCTTTAGTGTCTCCTGTTGTAGGATGAAATTGGCTCCAATCAAGCGCTGTCCACAGGATATGGTATGGCATTGCAAAATTGAGTGATAGCCTTCCTTATTCAAAATCCCTTTTACATGGGGAGAAATCTCCCACTTTAGCAGCACTAAAGAAACCACAGATCATCACGTTACCTCCACCATGCTTGACAGATGGCGTGAGACACTCTTCTAGCATCTTTTCAGTTGTTCTGCTTCTCACAAATGTTCTTCTATGTGATCGAAACACCTCAAACTTTGATTCGTCTGTCCATAACACTTTTTTCCAATCTTCCTCTGTCCAATGTCTGTGTTCTTTTGCCCATATTAGTCTTTTCCTTTTATTGGCCAGTCTCAGATATGGTTTTTTCTTTGCCACTCTGCCCTGAAGGCCAGCATCTCGGAGTCACCTCTTTACTGTAGGCATTGACACGGGCGTTTTGTGGTTACTATTTAATGAAGCTGCCAGTTCAGGACCTGTGCGGCGTCAATTTCTCACACTAGAGACTCTAATGTACGTGTCTTGTTGCTCAGTTGTGAAGCGGGGTCTCCCAATTCTCTTTCTACTCTGGTTAGAGCCTGCTTGTGCTCTCCTCTGAAGGGAATAGTACACACTGTTGTAGGAAATCTTCAGTTTCTTGGCAATTTCTCGCATGGAATATCCTTTATTTCTAAGAACAAGAATAGACTGTCAAGTTTCCCATGAAAGTTCTGTTTTTCTGGCCATTTTGAGAGTTTAATGGAACCAACAAATGTAATGCTCCAGATTCTCAAGTAGCTCAAAGGAAGGTCAGTTTTATAGCTTCTCTAATCAGCAAAACTGTTTTCAGCTGTGCTAACATACTTGCATAAGGGGTTTCAAGGGATTTCTAAACATCCATTGGCCTTTTAACACAGTTAGCAAACACAATGTACCATTAGAATACTGGAGCGTTGGTTTTTGGAAATGGGCCTCTATACACCTATGTAGACATTGCATTAAAAATCAGACGTTTGCAGCTAGAATAGTCATTTCCCACATTAACAATGTATACAGGGGATTTCCGTTTAATGTTCGCTTCATTGAAAAAATAAATGTGCTTTTCTTTCAAAAATAAGGAAATATCTAAGTAACCCTAAACTTTTGAACTGTAATGTATATATTCCTACCTTGGTTTTTATTAATTTTAAACAACTTTTGTGCCAGTTTCTAAAACTAAAAAATAGAATTTAAAAGAAAGTTTAACTCCTGGCAGCGCATATTTAATTAATTATTTATTTATCTATTTTTTTATTCACTATTGGCAAAGAGAGGGTTTTGCCTAAAATCTGCTGCAGTTTGGGAATAGTGGGATATTAGCGCTCTGCTAATCAAATATATTTAAATTTATTAATAATAATCTCCTGTTGATAAAATACTAATTTTATTGGAGCAACTAAACAACCGAGTTAGTGAAACATCACTTCAATCAGGCTCTCTGTACATCATATTTCTCTTGGATTACATAGCAAAAACCTGTTGACAGATTCCTTTTAATGTCTTCTAAATACTAATTGTTACATAGGTGACGCTGCACTAGAGTTTGTCTCCTGTCCTGGAGAGACAATTTGATTATTTTGCAGAAGGGATGGCAGCTATAAGTCCCCTTACTGGCAGCTAGACTAGACTGGCTTGCAAAGTCTCCATAAGGAGAATAGTGTTCCCCCGTGGTCCCCACAAAGCTTTTCATGAGCCAGATCAGACACCCCATACTTTGCACTGACGAGGGGCAAGCACCCCGAAACACCGTGTCTGCAAATTGGAATTCTAAACTGGCATATATATCGTAAGTTATATGTAAAGGATTGTTAAAAATCCACATTTAACTTTTAGGATCGCTACTTCCAATAGGTGGCGCTGCGCTAGAGTTTGTCTCCTGTCCTGGAGAGACAATTTGATTATTTTGCAGAGGGGATGGCAGCTATAAGTCCCCTTACTGGCAGCTAGACTAGACTGGCTTGCAAAGTCTCCATAAGGAGAATAGTGTTCCCCCGTGGTCCCCACAAAGCTTCTCATGAGCCAGATCAGACACCCCATAGTTTGCACTGACGAGGGGCAAGCACCCCGAAACACCGTGTCTGCAAATTGGGATTCTGATCCGGCTTATATATCCTAAGTTATATGTAAAGGATTGTTAAAAATCCACATTTAACTTTTAGGGGCACTTTGCACACTGCGATATCGCAGGTGCGATGTCGGTGGGGTCAAATTGAAAATGACGCACTTCCGGCATCGCATGCGACATCGCAGTGTGTAAAGGCTGGATGATACGATTAACGAGCGCAAAAGCGTCGTAATCGTATCATCGGTGCAGCGTCGGCGTAATCCATGATTACGCTGACGCGACGGTCCGATGTTGTTCCTCGCTCCTGCGGCATCACACATCGCTGTGTGTGAAGTCGCAGGAGCGAGGAACGTCTCCTACCGGCCTCACTGCGGCTTCCGTAGGATATGCGGAAGGAAGGAGGTGGGCAGGATGTTTACATCCTGCTCATCTCCGCCCCTCCGCTCTGATTGGCTGCCTGCCGTGTGACGTCGCAGTGACGCCGCACGACCCGCCCCCTTAACAAGGAGGCGGGTCGCCGGCCACAGACACGTCGCACGGCAGGTGAGTGTGTGTGTGAAGCTGGCGTAGCGATAACTTTCGCTACGCCAGCTATCACCACATATCGCTGCTGCGACGGGGGCGGGCACTATCGCACTCGACATCGCAGCATCGGGCTGCGATGTCGTAGTGTGCAAAGCCCGCCTTAGGATCGCTGCTTCCAATAGGTGGCGCTGCGCTAGAGTTTGTCTCCTGTCCTGCAGAGACAATTTGATTAATTGTTACATTGGCAGTAAATTTCAATAACTTACAGCATAAACTGATAAAGTGTTTAATTAAAATACTGTTGTAAAACATCATAGTATCATAGTATCATAGTTTTTAAGGTTGAAGGGAGACTCTAAGTCCATCTAGTTCAACCCGTAGCCTAACATGTTGATCCAGAGGAAGGCAAAAAAAAACCCCAATGTGGCAAACAAGTTCCAATGGGGAAAAAATTTCCTTCCTGACTCCACATCCGGCAATCAGACTAGTTCCCTGGATCAATACCCTGTCATAAAATCTAATATACATAACTGGTAATATTACATTTTTCAAGAAACGCATCCAGGCTCTGCTTAAATGTTAGTAGTGAATCACTCATTACAACATCATGCGGCAGAGAGTTCCATAGTCTCACTGCTCGTACAGTAAAGAATCCTCGTCTGTGATTATGATTAAACCTTCTTTCCTCAAGACGTAGCGGATGCCCCCGTGTTCCAGTCGCAGGCCTAGGTGTAAAAAGATCTTTGGAAAGGTCTCTGTACTGTCCCCTCATATATTTATACATTGTGATTAGATCCCCCCTAAGCCTTCGTTTTTCCAAACTAAATAACCCCAAGTTTAATAACCTGTCTTGGTATTGCAGCCCACCCATTCCTCTAATAATCTTGGTCGCTCTTCTCTGCACCCTCTCCAGTTCAGCTATGTCCTTCTTATATATCGGTGACCAGAATTGTACACAGTATTCTAAGTGCGGTCGCACTAGTGACTTGTACAGAGGTAGAAGTACATTTTTTTCATGAACACTTATACCTCTTTTAATACATCCCATTATTTTATTAGCCCTGGCAGCAGCTGCCTGACACTGTCCACTAAAGTGAAGTTTACCATCCACCCATACACCCAAGTCTTTTTCTGTGTCTGTTTTACCCAGTGTTCTACAATTAAGTACATAATCATAAATGTTATTTCCTCTACCCAAGTGCATGACCTTACATTTATCTACATTAAACTTCAATTGCCACTTCTCAGCCCAATCCTCCAATTTACATAAATCTCCCTGTAATATAAAATTATCCTCCTCTGTATTGATTACCCTGCAGAGTTTAGTATCATCTGCAAATATTGAAATTCTACTCCGCATGCCCCCAACAAGGTCATTTATAAATATGTTGAAAAGAAGCGGGCCCAATACTGACCCCTGTGGTACCCCACTATGAACTGAGACCCAGTCCGAGTACGTACCATTAATAACCACCCTTTGTTTCCTATCACTGAGCCAGTTTTTAACCCAGTTACACATATTTTCCCCTATCCCCATTATTCTCATTTTATGTACCAACCTTTTGTGTGGCACCGTATCAAAAGCTTTTGAAAAGTCCATATACACAACATCCACTGCATTTCCCTGGTCCAGACTTGAACTTACCTCTTCATAGAAACTGATCAAATTAGTTTGACAGGATCGATCCCTCATAAACCCATGTTGATACTCTGTCATAAGGTTATTTTTCTTGAGATACTCCAGTATAGCATCTCTCAAGAATCCCTCAAGGATTTTACCAACCGTAGAGGTTAAACTTACCGGCCTATAATTTCCCGGCTCAGTTTTTGTCCCCTTTTTGAATATTGGCACCACATTTGCTATGCGCCAGTCCTGCGGTACCGACCCTGTTATTATGGAATCTGAGAAGATTAAAAATAATGGTCTATCTATCACAGAACTCAATTCCTGTAGTACTCTGGGGTGTATGCCATCCGGGCCCGGAGATTTGTCAACCTTAGTGATTTCGAGGCGGCGGCGTACTTCCTGCTGGGTTAAGCAGGTAATATTCAAGGGTGAATTTATGGTATCACTGGTCATGTCATCTGCCATGGCATTTTCTTGTATAAAAACCGTAGAAAAAAAGTCATTCAGCAGGTTGGCTTTACCCTCATCCCCTTCCACCATTTCACCAAGACTATTTTTAAGGGGGTCAACACTATCGCTTTTCAGTTTTTTACTGTTTATGTAGTTAAAGAATATTTTAGGATTATTTTTACTTTCTCTCGCAATGAGTCTCTCTGTCTCAAACTTAGCTAACTTAATTTGCTTTTTACATATTTTATTTAATTTTCTATAATTATATAATGCCTCATCACTACCTACCCTCTTTAATTCTTTTAAGGCTTTCTGTTTTTCTTTTATTGCTTCCCTTACAGCTCTATTTAGCCATAGGGGTTTCCTCCTATTTCTAGCATGTTTGTTCCCATAGGGTATATTTTCTGCACAAGCCCTATTCAGGATGCTCATAAAAGTCTCCCATTTGCTTTGTGTACTTTTATTACTTAGTACATCATCCCAGTTTATTGCACTAAGAACATCTCTCAACCGTTTAAAATTTGCTTTCCTGAAGTTTAGTGTCCTTGTAGCCCCTCTACTAGACATCTTACTAAAGAATACATGAAAACTTATTATTTTGTGATCACTATTCCCCAAGTAACCCCCAACTTGTATATTTGATATGCGGTCTGGCCTATTGGTTAGTACAAGGTCTAGTAGTGCTCCCCCTCTTGTGGGGTCCTGTACCATTTGTGAAAGGTAATTATCTTTCATTGTTATCAAAAATCTATTTCCTTTGCTGGAACTGCAAGTTTCTGTTCCCCAATTTATATCAGGATAGTTAAAGTCCCCCATAATAATTACCTCTCCAAGACTCGCTGCTTTATCAATTTGCTTTATGAGGAGATGCTCTACCTCTTCCATAATATTCGGCGTCTTATAACATACCCCTATCAGTATTTTATTATTCATTCTCCCACCCCTTATCTCCACCCATAGGGACTCTACATTCTCAGTACCCTCACATATGTTGTCACGCAGGATGGGTTTTAAGGATGATTTTACATATAGACACACACCTCCCCCTCGCTTATTTGTACGGTCATTCCTGAATAGGCTATAACCCTGTAAATTAACAGCCCAGTCATAGCTCTCATCCAGCCATGTCTCTGATATCCCCACTATATCATAATTTTCTTCCAACAATATTAATTCTAATTCCTCCACCTTATTTGTGAGGCTTCGGGCATTAGTGTACATGCACGTTACGTATGACTCTGTACCTGTATTCCTGCTTACTGTATTAACTGTCCTAACCCTTCCCCCCGTACCACCCCCAATTTCATTACTTGTGCCCTGGTCACTATCTGCACTACATTCCCCTTCTATAAAGTGAATACCCTCGCCCCCCCATTCCTAGTTTAACATAATGATAGGTACCAAAGATGAAGGAATCTGCTGCATAAAATACTTTGGTTTTATCTTCTGTAGCCTTTGCTGTTATTTATAATGTACAGCAGCCGAGAAAACTCTGTATCACAAACAATGTTGTCATAATGTTAAACATTTAAACATCCTGTCACAGATGATAAAAACACATTTCCTCTGACTTTTGTCTCTTGATTTAATTTAAGATATATTCGAGAAGACTTTGACTGAAATTGCTTCAATTACTTTGAAGTTGCTGATCAGCACATAAGTGTTTTATGTGAAATCATTGCACATTGCAACAGATTGTCACTGTTTTTGTAACCTTCAGGCTTTAATAGCTGTAATTCTAAATCAAACTTAGCTTTGCATCCTATTTGGCACAATGGGGCTATAGCCTTTGCTAAATAATTCCAAACCCATGGGTCTTAAATATTTGTCATACCAACTCTGAAAGCACAATTTGTAACCTGGGAAATATAATATCCATCTAAGTTCTAGAAAGTAGCATTCTGCAATAATAACCCAAAGCCTTTACGATAAAATCTTATCCATAGCATATTTCATTTAAACACATTTCCTTCATTTCTTTTATGCCAAACTGTAAAACTAAACAACTTCGGTGTAGAAACATAGATCAGCGACAAGACGTCCAGAAATACTGTTCCATTAAAGAGAATCATTTTTAGAGCACTTATATCGTATTATTAAAGTAACTATTAGTCCTTCGATCTTTTGTAGCACCTTTTTCCCGGAAAAGGAAAAAGAAAATGTGAAGATACCGATGTAGCTAGTGCAATGTCAAGAAAAAGTTCAAGGGAACAAATTTATTGTTTTTCTTTGGGGCATAGATATTCTTAGGTATCGGATGCTAAAGATTTCCTTACAAGAAATAATGTATTTGTCATGATTCCATTGTGCAAAACATTCTGTATTGTTATGCCATGCTCTCTTGCAGAGCCAGTATATTTTGCCTATGGTTCAAAGCATTTCACGGTTGTTTTACAGCACTGAGTTTCACGCTGGTCATGGGAGGTGCTTTTTCAGATGCTTCTCGTTCCCAGTGATTGCTCTGCTTCTTTAGGGAGCATGTTATCTCTGGACTCCGCCAGTCGTACTTACTGGTTACAGTTCTGCTGTTGGCTCCCGTGGTGCTCAGTGTTCAGATCTTGGTCTCTCAACTCCGGACTGCTGTTTACTCATCTCTGCCTGTCCTGCCCTGTTTCTGTTGTGACTTCCCGGCTTCTGACCTCGGACTTCCTCCTGATTGCATCCTCACTGGATTCCTGTATCTTGTATGTACTCTCCTGGAACGATGACCTTTGGCTTGTATCTAAACCTCGTCTCTCTGCCCCCAGTGTACTGTCGTGTCCTCCTGGTTTATGGTCTCGGACTGTCTGACTACCTCTCCATTTACTGCATACTAGTAGTGTGACTGTCTAGTGATAGTCATAACATCATTGATTTAGGTGTATGTAGTCTCTACTTTGGATTGGTAAAGCCAATAGGGTTCAATAAAAATTGCAGTGAGATCGCTGTCCTCTTTTCTATTTATGTCATTAATTCGCAAAAAGGAGATAGTAATAAGCAAATTAAATTTGAAATATACCCACTAGTGGAGATGAGCAAACTTGAGGTTCGATGTTCAGAATTCAGGTTTGGAAACCGACTTCCGAAAAACAAAGTTTGAATTCTAAGTCTGAGTGAGTTACAAGTGTAAACCACTCAAGTGAGCAGCACTGTGCTGGGTATAAGTGATGGTCAGCCCTGTGCGAGCCACGTGCAGTGTTTGATTGCCTCGCACTTGGGGTAAAATCAGATTTGATCAGATGTAGTGTGCAGTCACAAAAAAACTAATATTGAAAAACCCCGCTCACCCTCACCCAGTCGTGTTCTGCTTATGCCTGGCAGCATATGGATGGAGCCACGAACTGCCCAATTACTGACTTCCATTGAGGATTGGATCAAGTCGGGGTCAAAAATTGAACTTTTTAAAGGTTCGAATGTACTTAGCGAACTGAACTTCCAAAGGTTCCCTCATCTCTACCCACTAGAGAAGAGCAATAGCCTGAGAATTCCTTTCCTTTTTTTCTGGAGCTCATGTGTCAGCTTAACTCTACAGACTGACACAATAAGCAAAGTAGTATCATTATCATTACAAGGTGATTGAGTTAAATAGACATTAAAAATATATATGATTGTTAACAATTAACAGAACACAAACATTGCCAATAGTGACTGTGTTAAAGCAGAATTTTTCATGGACATCTGGAGAACTCTCTTAGTTACATATAGTTATACAGTTACTTAGGTTGAAAAAAGCCCTAGGTCCATCTAGTTCTCCCTTCCTCCACCAATTATACATACATATATTAATTGTGTGTACTGATGAAATCATCCAGCGCTTTTATAAAAGCTGTTATAGAATCTGCCATTACTACCTCATGTGGTAGGGCATTTCCCAGTCTGACTGCTCTAATGCGGGCGTCACACTGTACGATATATTAGGCAATATGTCAGCGGGATCACGTTGTAAGTGATGCACATCCGGCATCATTTGATATGTCGTAGCGTGTGACAGCTACAAGCGACGGTGAACGAGCAAAAATACTCACCTTATCTTTGCTCGTTGACACGTTGCTTATTTTCAAAAAGTCGTTTCTTCTTCTGCGCGCCGGTTGTTCATCGTTCCCGGGGAAGCACACATCGCTACGTGTGACACCCCGAGAACTACGAACACAGCTTACCTGCGGCCGCCGGCAATGCGGAAGGAAGGAGGTGGGCGGGATGTTTACGTCCCGCTCATCTCTGCCCCTCCGCTTCTATTGTCTGGCTGCTGTGTGACGTCGCTGTTACGCCAAACATCCCTCCCCCTTCAGGAAGAGGATGTTCGCCGCCCACAGCGAGGTCATCCGGGAGGTAAGTGCGTGTGACGGGTTTAACGACTTTGTGCACCATGGGCAACTAATTGCCCGTGACGCACAAACGATGGGGGCGGGTACGATCGCTCGTGTGATCGCACGATAGATCGTCCCGTGTGACGCCCGCATAACTGTAAAGAACCTGTTCCTATTTAGCTGTCGGAATCGCTTTTCTTCCACTCGCAGTGAGTGCCCCCTGGTCCTTAGTATTGTCTTTGGAAGGAATAAGTCATGTGCCAGTCTTTTATATTGACCACACATATATTTATACATATAAATGAGATCTCCTCTTAGACTTCTTTTTTCTAAGCTAAACATATCTAACTTTTCCAACCTCTCATCATATGGGAGGCCTCCATCCCTTGTAGTAGTCTAGTTACCGGCATTTGAACTGACTCTAAGTTCTCAGTAGAATAAACCGGAAAAACTAGGAATGATTAACCAGACACAAAGTTGTAAGCCAAGAGAATTGTTGATTCAATCCCAGGCCAAATTCAGGAGTATTACAAGCTTTGTCAAGTCTCAGGAGTTACAGTATATCACAAAAGTTAGTACACCCCTCACATTTTTGTGAATATTTTAATATATCCTTTCATGGGACAACACTGAAGATCTGACACTTTGATACAATGTAAAGTAGTCAGTGTACAGCTTGTATAACAGTGTAAATGTGGTGTGCCCTCTAAATACTCGTAACTCAACACATAACCAATAATGTCTAAATCGCTGGAAACAAAAGTGAGTACATCACTAGGTGAAATAAGCCAAATTGTGCCCAATTAGCCATATTCCCTCCCCAGTGTCATGTGACTCATTAGTATTTCAAGGTCTCAGGTGTGAATGGGGAGCAGATGAGTTACATTTGGTGTTATCGCTTACACACTCTCTCATACTGGTCACTGGAAGTTCAGCATGGCTGCTCATGTCAAAGAATTCTCTAAAGATCTGAAAAAAAAAATTGTTGCTCTATATAAAGATGACCAAGCGGTAAGGCACTAGGAAGATTGCCGTCACCCCAAAACTGAGCTTCAGCATGGTGGCCAAGACCATACAGCGGTTTAACAAGACATGATCCACTCAGAACAGGCATTGCCATGGTCGACCAAAGAAGTTGAGTGCATGGGCTCAGTGTGATATCCAGATGTGTCTTTTCAAAATAGGCTTATGAGTGCTTCCAGCATTGCTGCAGATGTTACATGGTTGGGGTGGGTCAGCCTGTTAGCGCTCAAACCATACGTCGCACACTACATCAAATTGATGTGCATGGCTGTCATCTCAGAATGATCTAATTCTCTATTTCTGGTGCTGCGCCTTGGTACTCCACTACTAGCACCATGGCTTACTATCAGCTGAGTTTTTGACACTATACAGCTGACATCAGTCCCAACTACAATTACCCCAATTACGAAAGCACCAGGGTAATCGGAAGAGATGAAGCAAACCGCCAGAATTGGAGCATCTCATTTTATTTGTCAATTCTGGGGCTGTTGCAGGCTGCTATTGTTAGGTTGAGATGGGCCAAATAACCATGGACATTCCCAGCCTGATAAGATAAGCCTGCAGCTGTCTGCTTTACCTTTGATGGTTGTCATTTTTTCCATTTAATTATTTATTTTTGTAATATAAAGGTATGCAAACTATATATCTATCCATCTATCTATATCTTTACACATTTTTAACACTTAAAAATTTACTAAATTCTTGAATTCACTATATTGTGGTTTGTGTCACATGGATACAATCCATGTGCAGAACATGCAATGGACTTTTATGGTTCATTGGACATGTAACTAGGAACATAGATTATAATGGGTGCATGTGTGTATGTGTCTGTGGTACATGTTAAAATGGACACCCGCAAGTATTGGAAACACACACACACACACACACACACATGAAGTGGACCTTAAACAGTATTTCATACATTCCAATATAATGTTAAATTGTCAGTGCAAATTGTCTCTTCAGTGAGGAATAGGACAAGAACTCTAGTGCCATCTAGAGAAAGTAACAATCTTAAAAGTCAATCTCAACTGTTTAACAAGCCTTTCAACATGACCTAGGACAAAATACAAACCAGAAACTATTTTGCAGATGCAATTTTTAGTGTGTTTTTCCTGACAAACAACCAATCCAAACATGCTATATAAGAGTCTTCTAACTGGGGTCTAAGGAGTAACATATTTCCTTGTAAAGAGTGACATGCCTTAATTGCCAGAAAAGGAGGCTTATAAGCCATACAAAGCTCCTCTAGAAAAACAAATATGCAAATTACAGCTTTAGGCCCGTTTCACACGTCAGTGAAAAACACAGACGTTTTTCACTGGCGTGTAAAACACGCACATGTCCCTGCGTGTGCCGAAAATCACGGCACACGTGGGTTGTCTAAGTGCAATCCGGGCTCCGTTCTCCGTGGCCCGTGATTGCACTTAGAGATTCACTCACCTGCGCCCGCTCCCGCTGTCCGTGGTGCTGAATCCTCCCGCGACGCAGCATCCGGCCGGCGGTGACCCCTGCAGCAGCTGCTTCCGGGTCGGCTGTGTCGCGCATAATGAATATGCGCGACAGTATTCAGCTGGCACAGAAGGAGCAGGGAGAACAGGCTGCAGAGGACATCGCTGGACGCCGGGTGAGTTAAAATGTTTATTATTTTAAAAGAACGTTTTTTTCTGGCACGTGTTTCACGGACCACACCACTACGTGGTCCGTGGAACATCAGTGATGCCAGAAAAAAATGGACATGTCTCCGTGCAGCAATCACGCACACGCGGGTACGCTGCATGGAGACACGTGCAGTGACAAATCACTGACGTGTGAGCAGACCCATTCATTAGACTGGGTCTGCGTATGTCAGTGATTCTGGTACGTTTAAAAAAAAGCACAAACGTACCAGAATCACAGACGTGTGAAAGGGGCCTTAGAAAAGGAGAGGATTTGAACTGTAGTGCCACCTACTGGAATGTACTTTTAGGGTTGCTACTTCCCATAGGTGGCACTAGAGTTCGAGTTCTCTACCTCTCTGAATAGTCAATTTGCATTATTTAATTTCCCATAGGAGCATCACATGGCTTATAAGTCTCCTTACACTGACATGACAGGCATATCACCCTCTATCCATGAATTGATGCTAAAAATCACTTTAAAATTATATTCCCTGCCTATGCTGGAAGGCATTAGATCTCAGAATTGTCAAGCTTCAGAAGCTCTAAGCATGCTTACCAGGGTTTGATTGATGCAGAAAATAGAGTGAGCATCATTATATCAAGAACTGTAGAGCATTGTCTCAAATCTCAGTTAGTATTGCTCTCTTAAGCCCGCTTTACACACTTCAATAGATCTTTCAATCCGTCGTCGGGGTCAAGTTGTAAGTGACGCACATCCGGCATCGTTTGTGACGTGTTTGCGTGTGAAACCTACATGCGATCGATATTGAACGAAAATACGGTGATCGCATACACGTCGTTTATTCCTCATACATTGGACGTTTGGTAGTACGAAACTAGTCAATTGTAACGTGTGACATCCCTCATACGATTTCGGTGTCTGAGGCTATGTGCGCAGGTGTGCGCTCTGCACCGCAGCTTAAAAAAGGTCTGTTTCAGAGCGGAGCTGAAAAGCTGCGTTCTGAAGCGCCTCACAATGTCTGTCATGCACTAATCTCTGTCAGTCCGTCACTACCTCTGTCCCTCTCTCTCTGTCCATGTCAGTCTATCCCTCTTACCCCCTCTCTCATATACTCACCGATCCCCGATCCCCGGCGCTGCACGGCATTCACACTGCTCCGGCGGCTTTTACTGTTTTGAAAAAGCCGGCCGCCCATTAAACAATCTCGTATTCCCTGCTTACCCCGCCCACCGGCGCCTGTGATTGGTTACAGTGAGACACGCCCCCCACGCTGAGTGACAGGTGTCACACTGCACCCAATCACAGCAGCCGGTGGGCGTGTCTATACTGTGTAGTGAAATAAATAATTAAATAATTAAAAAAAACGGCGTGCGGTCCCCCCCAATTTTAAAACCAGCCAGATAAAGCCATACGGCTGAAGGCTGGTATTCTCAGGATGGGGAGCTCCACGTTATGGGGAGCCCCCCAGCCTAACAATATCAGCCAACAGCCGCCCAGAATTGCCGCATACATTATATGCGACAGTTCTGGGACAGTACCCGGCTCTTCCCGATTAGCCCTGGTGCATTGGCAAATCGGGGTAATAAGGAGTTATTGGCAGCCCATAGCTGCCAATAAGTCCTAGATTAATCATGTCAGGCGTCTATGAGACACCTTCCATGATTAATCTGTAAATTACAATAAATAAACACACACCCAAAAAAAATCATTTATTAGGAATAAAAAACACAAACATATACCCTGGTTCACCAATTTAATCAGCCCCAAAAAGCCCTCCATATCTGGCGTACTCCAGGATGCTCCAGCGTCGCTTCCAGCGCTGCTGCATGGAAGTGACCGGAGCTGCAGAAGACACCGCCGCTCCGGTCACCTCCACGCAGGTAATGAAGACAGCCGTGCGATCAGCTGATCTGTCACTGAGGTTACCCGCTGTCACTGGATCCAGCGGTGGATGCAGCGGTGGCCGCGGGTAACCTCAGTGACAGCTCAGCTGATCGCGCTACTCACCTCCGCTCCGGTCAGCTCCAGTCAGCAACTGAGGTGAGTAGCGCGATCAGCTGAGCTGTCACTGAGGTTACCCGCGGCCACCGCTGCATCCACCGCTGGATCCAGTGACAGCGGGTAACCTCAGTGACAGATCAGCTGATCGCACGGCTGTCTTCATTACCTGCGTGGAGGTGACCGGAGCGGCGGTGTCTTCTGCAGCTCCGGTCACCTCCATGCAGCAGCGCTGGAAGCGACGCTGGAGCATCCTGGAGTACGCCGGACATGGAGGGCTTTTTGGGGCTGATTAAAGTGGTGAACCAGGGTATATGTTTGTGTTTTTTATTCCTAATAAATGATTTTTTTCGGGTGTGTGTGTTTATTTACTGTAATTTACAGATTAATCATGGAAGGTGTCTCATAGACGCCTGACATGATTAATCTAGGACTTATTGGCAGCTATGGGCTGCCAATAACTCCTTATTACCCCGATTTGCCAACGCACCAGGGCAAATCGGGAAGAGCCGGGTACTGTCCCAGAACTGTCGCATATAATGTATGCGGCAATTCTGGGCGGCTGTTGGCTGATATTGTTAGGCTGGGGGGCTCCCCATAACGTGGAGCTCCCCATCCTGAGAATACCAGCCTTCAGCCGTATGGCTTTATCTGGCTGGTTTTAAAATTGGGGGGGACCGCACGCCGTTTTTTTTAATTATTTAATTATTTATTTCACTACACAGTATAGACACGCCCACCGGCTGCTGTGATTGGGTGCAGTGTGACACCTGTCACTCAGCGTGGGGGGCGTGTCTCACTGTAACCAATCATAGGCGTCGGTGGGTGGGGTAAGCAGGGAATACGAGATTGTTTAATGGGCGGCCGGCTTTTTCAAAACAGTAAAAGCCGCCGGAGCAGTGTGAACGCCGTGCAGCGCCGGGGAACGGGGATCGGTGAGTATGAGAGAGGGCTGCTCAATTCAGTTACTCAGGAGTTTAGCGGTCACCGGTAGTCCTTCACTGGTGACCGCTAATCAGGGCGCGACACAGACAGAGCCGCAGCATGACCATGAAGTCGGGTGAAGTTCACCCGAGTTCATTCTGACAGTGCGGCTCTGTCTGTGTCTGCTGTCATCTGCCATTCACCGCTGCTACATGGCTGTCTGTGTCTGCTGTTAGCGGCCATGTAGCAGAGCTGAATGGCAGATGACATAGTAAAAACGCATCCCTACACATTACACACGCTTGTCAAGTCAATAAATAAAAAAAAAAAAAGGGTGCCCGATGCATACGTCACAGAACACATGATCTAAAGGATCGCACACAAAATTGATCAATTTAACATAGACTACTAACGCTCGTGTGACAGCAAATGAACGACCTACGTGCAATCTCATTAGATCGCATATGCGACCTGGGCGTGTCACATCACATACGAGATCGCATACCTAATTGTAAGGTGTAAAGCTGGCTTTACACTCCCTCTTTCTATGTCTTAGGCCAGTGTCACACTTGCGATTGCCTTGCGTGCATCTTGCGCGAGTTTCGTGGTGCGTCACCCAGCCCGGACTCACACTCTGATCACAGGAGCGGGTCGGCTGCATAGAGATGCATGTAACTGACCTGCTCCTGTGAGCAGACTGTGAGTCCATGCCGGGTGATGCACCACGAAACTCGCGTGAGAAATACGCGAGGCAATCACAAGTGCCACACCGGCCTTACTCATTCACTCCCCGTCATTCTATCTTATTTTTTCTCGTTCTCTCTCACTCTCTCTCATGCTGTCTCTCTAATTCTTCATCTCTTTAATTATCTCTCTTTCTCATACTTTCCCTTTTCCTCTTTTTGTCTCTGTCTTTCTCTCATACTCTCTCATCATTTGCAATATAAATATATGAGTAGAAGATTTTAAGCCCTTAAGGACAAAGCCAGTTTTGTACTTAATGCCCAGGCCATTTTTTGCAATTCTGACCAGTGTCACTTTATGAGGTTATAACTCTAGAACACTTCCACAGATCTCGGTGAATTTGGCACAGTTTGTTCGTGACAAATTGTATTTCAAGATAGTTATAAATTTAGAATGATATTTTTTGCTATTATTTGTGAAAAAAAATCGGAAAATTTTGAACATTTTGCAATTTTCAAACTTTTAATTTTTATGCCTTTAAACCAGAGTTCTGTCACACAAAATAGTTAATAAATTACATTTTACACATGTCTACTTTATATCAGCACCATTTTTGAATCAATATTGTTTGGGGTTAGGAAGTTCAAAGGATTCAAAGTTCATCAGCAATTTCCCATTTTTTCAACAAAATTTATAAAACCATTTTTTTAGGGACCACATCACATTTGAAGTAACTTTGAGAGGTCGAACTGACAGAAAATACCCAAAAGTGACACCATTCTAAAAACTGCACCCCCTAGAGTACTCAAAACTACATCCAAGAAGTTTATTAACCCTTCAAGTGGTTCACAGGAACTAAAACAATATGGAATGGAAAAACAAAAACAAAAAAAAAATGTACCTAAAAATGTTGTTCTACCCCAAATTTATTCACTTTTAGAAGATATAGCACAACAAAATGGCCCACAAGACTTGTTACCCATTTTCTTATGAGCGTGCTGATACCCAACATGTGGTCAGAAACCTCTGTTTGGACAAATGGGAGGGCTCGGAACAGAAGGAGCAATATTTGAATTCTGGAAAGAAAATTTGGCTGAAATAGATTGTGGGCACAAAGTTGCATTTACAGTTTCTCTAAGGTACCTAAAGCCCCACAATTTACTCCATTTGGGAAACTAAACCCTTCAAGGCTTCTATATAGGGGTATAGTGAGCATTTTGGACCCACAGGTATATCACAGATTTTGATAACGTTAGGTTGTCATATTGAAAATTGTCATTTTTTTCACAAAAATGTTGCTTTAGCATCAATTTTCAAGATATAACTCCAAAAATTGGACCAGAAAGTTTGTTACCCACTTTCTTATGAGCACGGTGATACTTTACTGTATACTGTGGTCAGAAGCCTTTGACTAGGACCCTCAAGGAATTTATCTAGATGTTGGTGAGTACCCTGAATCCCCAAGTGCTTCACAAAATTTTATAACGTTGAGCCGTGAAAATAAAAAAAATACATTTTTACCACAAAATTGTTACTTCCACCAGATAGCTTTTTTCACAAGGGTAACAGGAAAAAATGCACTATAAAATTTATTGTTCAATTTCTCCTCAGTTCACTGCTACCTCATTTGTGGTGGAAATCAACTATTTTGGCGCACAGTAGGGCTTGAAAGAAAAGGAGTGCCATTTGACTGCAAAATTGGCTGGAATCGTTAACGAAAACCATGTTGCGTTTGGAGACGCCCTGAGGTGCCTAAACAGTGAAGCTCCCCTACAAATGACCCCATGCTGGAAACTAGACCGCGCAAGGATTTTATCTAGGGGTATAGTGTGCATTTTTAACCCACAGGTATTTCATAGAATTTGATAATCTTAGGTAGTCATATTGAAAATGTATTTTTTTTTCAAAGAAATGTTGCATTAGCTCCAAATTTGTCACTTTTTCAAGAGGAAATACCAAAAAATGGACCCCACAGTTTGCTATCCAATTTCTCCTGAGCGCAATGCTACCCCACATGTGGCAAAAAAACCCCTCTGTTTGGACAAACAGTAGGGCTCGAAACAGAAGGAGCATGATTTGAATTTTGTAAAAGGTGAAAAAAATTACGGGCACCGTATCGCATTTGCAGGGCCCTTAGGATACTTATTCAGTATAAACCTCCACAAGTGACCCCATTTTAGAAACTAGACCAACAATGATTTTATTCAGGGGTATAGTGAGAATTTTGAATCTACAGGTACTTCACAAAAATGTTGCTGTAGCGCCAAATTTATCACTTTTAGGATATGTGCCCATGATCCGGTGACACTGTGGTTAGGACGCAGTGCCAGCCCTCCTGCGGAGATGTAAGTGTTGACCATGGGAGAACACAGCTGCCTGTGCATAAAATCCGGGTTCGGGCCGCTGCAGACTTTATTCTCCCTCCGAAGAACACTCTCATCTCCACAGCATAAACTGACATCCTGCTGCTCAGGAAGCCATGCAACGGGTCAGTTTATGCTTCAGAGAAAAGAAGTAACGTGGGCAGGAGATTTCTAAAACTCCTTTCCCTGTGTTTGTACTAAAGAATTCAGCATTTTGGACAAAGCGACAAAAAGCTGCATCCAAAACACTGCAAATCCTGATTGTGGGCACACAGCCTAAAAAGCTAGGATGGATGGATGAATAGATGTCAAACACATATATAATGTTCCACTCGCTGCATATTTTAAGCTGGCGCTCTTAAGTGACTTTCATGTGGCACTAAAGGGTGTTTAGCCTTGTATTTAGCCCAAAATTAAATAAATAATTTAAAAAGAACAACGCGGGGTCCCCCCTTTTTTGATAGCCAGCTAGTGTAAATCAGACAGCTGCAGCCTGTAGACCACAGCTGACAGCTTCACATTGGCTGGTGGTCCAATTTTGAGGTACTCCCAGGCTGTTTTTTATAATTTTTTTTAAATAATTAACAAAAACAAAAATGTGTTGTTCCCCCCAAATTGGATTACCAGCCAAAGTAAAGCGGTCAGCTGTGGTCTAGAAATTATCAGGGTATGAAGGGCCATGGTTATTTGGCCCTTCCCAGCCTAAAAGTAGCAGGCCGCAGCAGCCCCAGCAGTGGCGCATCCATTACATGCGTCAATCATGGCGCTTTGCCCAGCTCATCCCATTGCACTGATGTGGTTGCAAATGCGGTAATATAAGAGGTTGATACCAGCTGTAATGTCACCTGACATCAAGCCCAGCAGTTAGTCATGTCACTGCGTCTATCAGATAACCAACATTACTAACTGTTAGTAATAAAAAAAAAAATTAAGACAAAAAAATTTTTTATTTGAAAAAAAACACTTCCCAACAATCCACTTATTTATTGAAAAGAAAAAAAAAATCTGGTCCGCAATAATACATTTTGGAGGTCCTATGACGATTCTGAACCTTCCAGAATATGGGGGAAACACTCAGGAAACATGCACCCTATTTTCTGAAAGTGCAGACTCTCCATGTGAGGAGAGGGGCTGCAGTGACATGATAATACTGCACTCACCCTCCCCGGGTCTACACCAGGGCTGTTTGAGCAGCAGTAACGTTAGTGTCGCTGCTTAGCAGGGAGCCGGCACTGAGAGAGGCCCTCTGTGCATGCCGACATCTTTCTGAAAAGGAGGAAGGATCATGGGGGATCACCTCTGCAAGGAGGTATGGGAGACCGGGACAGACCGGGATGGTGGCAGAGCGGGGGGACACCTGGGGACTATATTTCTGTTGCATCTCAGATGTCACATACAACAGAAATCAGAGGAGGAGGGTGAATGCAGCGTGCACCGCCAGTCACGCCTGCCATTTTGGCAGGCCAGCAGGGGTTTGGGGGTCGGGGGGGCACTTTGACCACACCAAGGAACTGGAGGGGACTGGGGAGATTTATCTCCTATCTGACATTTTTGATTAATCATGTAGGTGGGAGATAAATCATTTTTGTACCGGTGGTGACATTTACTATCATGTCATCACGGTATACGATGTATACTGGTTATCACGTGATCGGGGACCGGAAAAAAATGGCTCGAATCATGATCTCCAGGGTCTCAGCTACCTGGGGTAGTTAAAACCCGGGAGATTTTCCAATGCTGGGGGGCACTATACACTTTTTTCTGAGCGCCGTGAAAAAGTGGCGCTAAGCAATAAGTACCCTCTTTTGCCACCATTAAAAGGTGGTTGTTAAGGGGTTAAGAACTCAAAACTTTATCACTTCACTCATTTCTCTTTTGGGTGTCTTAACCATGGGACTTTTTTTGTTTAACATAGAAGCTGATGAAAATAAAACATTTTTACTTGAGTCTTGTATTAATCAAGTTATGAAATGTTATGAAATATATCATACTAGCTGTAGTACCCAGGCGTTGCCCGGGATAGTAACTGTCTCTCGGTCTCTCTCCCAGTCCCTGTCTGTGTGTCGCTGTCTGTCTCTCTGTCTGTCTCTTTCCTTGTCTGTCTGTGTCTATGTCTCTGTCTGACTATTTCTATCTCTGTCTGTATTTGTATCAGTCTATCGGTCTCCAGCTCTGTGTCTGTCTGTCTCTCTCTATCTCTATGTCTGTCTCTATGTGTGTGTGTGTGTGTCTGTCTCTTTCCCCGTCTGTGTCTTTTCCATCTGTCTTAGTCTGTCTCTTTCCAGGTCTGTCTCTTTCCAAGTCTGTCTCTTTCCCCATCTGTCTCTTTCCCCGTCTGTCTCTTTCCCCGTCTGTCTCTTTCCCCGTCTGTCTCTTTCCCCGTCTGTCTCTTTCCCCATCTGTCTCTTTGCCCAGCTGACTCTTTCCAAGACTGTCTCTTTTCAGGGCTGTCTCTCTCCTTGTCTGTCTCTTTCCCCATCTGTCTCTTTGCCCGTCTGTCTCTTTCCTCGTCTGTCTCTTTGCCCGTCTGTCTCTTTGCCCGTCTGTCTCTTTCCAGGGCTCTCTCTTTCCAGGGCTCTCTCTTTCCAGGGCTGTCTCTTTCCAGGGCTGTCTCTTTGCCCAGCTGACTCTTTCCAGGACTGTCTCTTTTCCTGGCTGTCTCTTTTCCCGGCTGTCTCTTTTCCCGGCTGTCTCTTTCCCCGGCTGTCTCTTTCCCTGTCTGTCTCTTTCCCTGTCTGTCTTTTTCCCTGTCTGTCTCTTTCCCTTTCTGTCTCTTTCCCTGTCTGTCTCTTTGCCCATCTGTCTCTTTGCCCGTCTGTCTCTTTGCCTGTCTGTCTCTTTCCTTGTCTGTCTCTTTCCTCGTCTGTCTCTTTCCTCATCTGTCTCTTTCCTCATCTGTCTCTTTCCCCGTCTGTCTCTTTCCCCTCTTTCTCTTTCCCCGTCTGTCTCTTTCCCTGTCTGTCTCTTTGCCCGTCTGTCTCTTTGCCCGTCTGTCTCTTTCCAGGGCTGTCTCTTTCCAGGGCTGTCTCTTTCCCCGTCTGTCTGTCTGTCTCTTTCCCCATCTGTCTCTGTCTCTGTCTGTCTGTCTTTTTCTGTCTCTGTCTATCCATCTCTCCACCGACATCATATAACCTTACACATAAGATTCAACTAACAGTTTATTTTGTTCCTATAGCAACCACTGACAATTGCTATTAATAGCCTATACTTCCCACCTCCATTCAGTTTAATGGCAGCAGGATTTTAGAGACTAACTGTAAGGCTTCTGCCACACTCACGTGAAATTCACGCACGTGCCGAGAGACACGTATTTTCCATGCGTGTTGCGTGCAGGTAAGTACGTGTCTCTGGTACGTGCGTGACACGTGTGTTCTACGTGTGCTATCCGCGATAGCACACGTAGAATCAGTAATTATCATACTCACCTGGTCCTTCCTGATGTCCGCGCTGCTGGCCGTGGTGCTGATCCTCGGTCTCCAGCCCTCCCGTCTCCCCGCTGCTGCTGCTGCCAGGCAGTGAAGTGAATATTCAATGAGAATAATGAGCGGCGGTCGGCAGCAAGAGGCAGCAGCGGCAGAGACAGGAGGGCTGGAGAAGGTGAGTTAATGTTTTTTGTTTTTTTCACTGACATGTGTGTTTTCTCCGGCGCGTGTCACACGGGACCGCATCCACACTACACCCGTGTGGTACGGGTGCGGGCCGTGTGACACCCGTGCTGCCGGAGAAATCACTGACATGTCAGCGCTTTGAAAAACGCACACACGTACAAACGCACACGGACACACGTTCCGTGTGGTTTTACGTGTGTGTGCCTGCTACAATAGGGTAGCATTGCTGATCGTGTCTCCGTGCCGCCGGTACGTGTAAAAAATGACAAACACGTGCCGGCAGCACGGATGTGTGGCGCTAGCCTAAAGCACAGGGTTAATTTTTTCTGTCAAAACATAGTCTGCGACGCTCCCTGGGACACATGGGGTGTCTGTGCAAAATTTCGTGATTGTAAATGCGACGGTGCGGATTCCTTTAGCGGACATACATACATACATACATACACTCAGCTTTATATATTAGATGTTAAAAAAAGTAAAAGAAAATAAATTATACTGTTTTTTATTAAGGAGGAAAAAATCAAGATGCTGCAAATACAAACTAGAGATGTCCTCAAACATGTTACTGACTATACTAAATCTAAATCTTACCTTCCAGGCTGAATTAACAGACAAAAGCATGCTGGCCCCCAAAATAGCCTAGTGTTTTCTAATTTACTGTGGCTCTTCTCTTTATTTTGTTTTTTAGCCTCGTCAGGATGTGGCACAGTAGGTCAGAAGACTCATTAAAATGAGGGCCTGTACCATGAAAAATGTAATTTATTCCTTCTATTGTTCAAATAACATTGTGCTATAAATGAGTAAAATAACACAGGCACCCCATAAAAATGAACAGAAGTCAGGAACTAAAAGTAATAATTATATATATATATATATATATATATATATATATATATATATATATATATATACACACACAGCGGATGAAATCGGTAATGAACATTTCACCAATTTCTAAATAAATAAATATATTAAATCTTAAGTCTAATATATAAAGCTGAATGTGTGTGTGTGTGTGTGTGTGTGTGTGTCCGGGATTGGCATCTGCACCGTCGCAGCTACAGCCACTAAATTTTGCACACTCACACGTCTGGACCCCGAGAGCGTCATAGGCTATGTTGTGAGGGGAAATTTTAACCCCGCGTGTTCCAATTTACCAATCAATTTTTCCTCTATCAACATAATGGGGAAAAAGTGAAACGAAAAGTGTATCCGCACCGTCGCATTTACAATCACACAATTTTGCACAGGCACCTCATGTGACCCAGGGAATGTCATAGACTATCTTTTGACAGGAAAATGTAACCCCGTGCTTTATAGTTACTCTCCAAAAAACATGCCTTCATTAAAGTAAATGGAGCCTGGAACTACAGGTTATTAGTAGGAGCTGTGAGTGGTTGCTATAGGAACAAAAGACATTCATAGTATAAGAAGCTTATATGTGAGGTAATAAGATGTCGATGGGGAGACGGATAGAGAGAGACAGACAGAGACAGACAGAGAGAGAGAGACAGACCGAGACAGACAGGGAAAGAGACAGAGAGATAGAGACAGACAGGGAAAGAGACAGACAGAGACAAACGGTGAAAGAGAAAAACAGAGACAGATGGTGAAAAAGACAGACAGAGACAGACGGGGAAAGAGAAAGACAGAGACAGACCTGGAAAGAAACAGACCTGGAAAGAAACAGACCTGGAAAGAGACAGACCTGGAAAGAGACAGATGGGGAAAGAGACAGACTGACATGCAGACAGGGACAGAGACAGGCAGACAGGGAAGGAGGAGACAGCCAGAGAGACAGACAAAGATAGATGGGGAAAGACACAGACCTTGATAGAGACAGACGGGGAAAGAGACAGAGAAATAGAGACAGACAAAGACAGGCAGACACGGAAAGAGATAGACAGGAAAAGACACAGACAAAGAGACGGGGAGACAGACCTGGAAAGAGACAGATGGGGAAAGAAACAAAGAGACAGAGACAGGCAGATGAGGAAAGAGGCAGACGAGGAAAGAGCCAGATGAAGAAAGAGACAGACCTGGAAAGAGACAGACCTAGAAAGAGACAGACGGAACACATTACTTGGCCAATTTAGTTAAATCTGTGTGGAATATCTGTGGTGTTGAACTTTATGTTGTGAAATGCTTCTATTAGCTTAGTTTTTGCCTTTTAATAATTGCATTTATATCTATTTGTTCTGTGGTTTTTGTGTGCAGAATACATTTTTGTCCATACATTCTATTTTGTTAACAGCAGTTATTAACCCGGGCGAAGCTGGGTAGTACAGCTAGTATGTTTCTAAAGGTGATATTGACATGAATTTCTGACCAGATGTCAGTAACAACCCATCCCATCCACTCAGGGGAAAAAAATATCAAAGCCTAGATTTCTATATAATAAGTTATGTGTAATAATTAGAGAAGATCAGACTCATTGAATTTCGGGCTCGGAGAGCTCAGCCTGACTTTAGATAAAGTTCAGTTTTGGAACCGGACTTGACCTAAGCACCATTGGAATTCACTGATTAGGCAGTTTATCATTTTTTATGTACACACTATGTCCAGTAACATTGTTTTTACCTGCAGTGAGAGCTATTCAGACACTGCAAGCGTCTCGTACAGTGCTGAGCACCGAGGGTACCCAAGCACAACGATACTCAATCCAGTGCTTGGCATTCATAAGGAACCCAAACTTCGAACTTCAACACTGATTTTTTTTTTTGTAAAGTTTTTGTTTGGTGGAAAGACTGAACTTTCCTGTTCGGGTTCGCCCATCTCGAGTCTCTAGTAATAATGGCAAATGACAAATGGGAAAATAATTAAACACAAGAAGAAAGAGAGGTACAAAATGCCATGGAAAGTTATGACACTAGATGAAATGCAACAGCAATTAGGAAGCAATCCTGCCAGTTAGTGAGAAATTATAGCCTCTGGTTCAACTGATGGCCTATGAAAAGCTGTCTCATTACCCCAAGGTGTCATACAACAAAACATCCCATGATAGGTATAACCAATGAGCTGTCTCAAGACTTTTGCAACCTTATTGTTACAAAACAAACTGATGGCATTGGTTACAGAAGAATTTCTAAACTACTGATGGTTTCAGTGAGCACTATGGGGGCCATAATCTGGAAGTGGAAAGAGTATAATTTCACCATTAAGCGGCTTTGACCAGATGTGCCACACAAGATTTCAGACAGAGGAGTGAAAATAATTGTTAGAAGAATTGTCCTAATGCCAAGAACCACCTGTGATGAGCTACAGTTAGGTCCAGAAACATGTGGACAGTGACACAAATTTTGGCATTTTGCTTGTTTACCAAAACATTTTCAATATACAGTTATGTAATCAATATGTGTTTTAAGTGTATATTCCCAGCTTTAATTTAAGGGTATTCACAATCTAATTGAAGTAAGGGTTTATGAATTACTGCTCTTTTACATATAGCTGCCTCTTTTTAAAGGGACTAAAATAATCCTTTCCTTAGTGAAGGAAAACACTTTCACAAGATCCACCCAAGTGAAAAACACTCTCAAGAAAGTAGGCGTTTCAGTATCTAAAAGTACTATAAAAAGAAGACTTCCTGAGTGCAAATTCAGAGGGTTCACCACTAGGTGCAAGCCACGAATCAGCCTTAAAAATAGAAAGGCCAGATTAGACTTTGTAAAAAGCATCTAAAGAAGCAGTTCTGGAAGCAATTGTATTGAGAGATGAAAATAAGATCAACCGATACCGGCATGATGAGAAGAAGAAAGTATGGAGAAGGCTTAAAACGGCTCATGATCCAAAGCACACCATATCCTTTGTAAAACATTGTCGAGGCAGTGTGATGGCCAGGCATGCATGGCTTCCAATGGCACTTGGTCACTACTGTTTATCGATGATGTGACTGAAGACAGAAGCAGGCGGATGAATTCTGAATGGTACAGGGTAATACTTTCTGCTCAGATTCAACCAAATGCAGCAAGGTTGATTGGACGGCGCTTCACAGTACAGATGGACAATGACCCAAAATATACTGCGAAAGCGACCCAGGAGTTTTTTTAAGGCAAAGAAGTGGACAATTCTTCAATGGCCAAGACAACCTCAAGATCTCAACCCCATCGAGCATGTATTTCACATAAGTAACACAAAACTTAAGGCAGACAAACTTAAGACCCACAAACAAACAACAACTGAAGTCAGCTGCAGTAAAGGCCCGGCAAAGCATCACAAAAGAGGAAACCCAGTGTTTGGTGATGTCCATGGCTTCCAGATTTCAGGCAGTCATGGTAAGGATTCTCTATGAAGAATTAAAAATGAACAATTTATTTATGGTAAAGTAAATTTGTCCAATTACTTTTGAACCCCGGAAATGAAAAGACTTTGTAGTAAAATGGTTGCAATTCCTAAACATTTCACTGGAGATTTTTGTTCACCTCCTTTAATTAAACCTGAAAGTCTACACTTCAATTACATCTCAGTTGTTTCATTTTAAACAAAAAATGGTGGCATCCGGAACCCAAATCATGAAGATTCATTCACTGTCAAAATATTTCTGGACCTAACTGTACAAAAAGTCTTGGTATCAGTAGGTACAACTGTTTCAAAGAAAATATTAAGTATGGATGTGACGCTCCTGGACTATCAGGTCGTCACAGGGTACTGCATGCTCTTTATCTTTAGTGCAGTATTCAAATCCCTCATAGTTCTGGGTCCCCATCTTACAGTGCTGCCTCCAACAGCAAATCAAATCCTAGATACACCCTGCACCACACCCACCAGACACACCAGTGGGTGGCTTCAGCGGAATAGAGTTGCCCACCTAGGGGTCAGGAAGGGGAGGTGAGTAGTGAAGAGGAGTAGTGAAGAGGAGTAGTGAAGAGGAGTAGTGAAGTTGAGGAGTACAGTGGAGGAGGCTAGGAGTAGTGGCTCCCAGGAGAAGCTGTCTAGGTTGCAGACGGTGGTCTGGGCCTAGAGGAGTCAGACCCCCGGTCGCAGGGGATTGAGGATAGGTGACTAGACCTGTTAAGGAGAACTGTCCGCAGCCTTGTCCTATCACCGGTCTGGACCAAAGGCACGGCATGGTACACGGACCCTAGATCGGGAAGAAGCTTCAGGCAACCCAGCAATTAACCTGCGGAGAACGGAGCCTTTATGGACTGTTCCCACTAGCTCCAGAATTGGGGCACTAGCGTAACAAGGGAGATAGGGCCTTCCATATAAGCAGCCCACTTAAATCCCAAGCGTGAGCCCTGAGAGGAGGCTCCCACACTTAGCCACAGTGGGGAGCAGGACCTGGCAAGTTCCAAACTACTGGGCCACTATGGTGAATTTAAACTTTGTGCCAGGAGGCAGGTCACGGATCACCAAGCAGCACTGCAGGGGACGGGACCCGGACGAGCTCCCCCTGAGAGGCAGCGGCACTCAGAGACTTGGTTTACCCAGTTGTCTGCGTCTGCTTATTGGCTGAGTACCTGAGTGATTCCCCCTTCACGGCACCCAGTAGCATCATCCAGAGTCCTGGGGCCTACCCCTACCCATGGAGGGCAACGACACCTTGCTGCCCCACTCCATCACCCTGAGTACTCCCAACGGCAGCGGTGGTACTCCCAGTTACCACACACCACGGGTGGTGTCACAAACTATAATTCCCCTGTAAATATTCCCCCTTTTACTTTAGAGTGTGGCCCCTAAGCCTCCGGGTCCAGAGACCCTTGAGCCACGAATGGACACTACCTCCGGATCCAAGCAATTCAATCCACTGCTGGGGTGGCACATGGACACTCACCACGACAGACTCCATGCTGAACAAAAAGCATGTTCAAGTGTGTTTAAAGTTTGCGCAAGCACATTTACACAAGCCTGAGAAATAATGTGATAATATAGTCTGGTCATATGAGACCAAAATTGAACTGTTTGAATTCCATAATATACTCTATATTTTGTGGTGAAAAGATAGTACTGCATATATGACGCCACTGGACTATCAGGTCGTCACTGGGTACTGCACAAGCTGCCCTTCCGTGCAGTATTCCACCTCCCTCTTGGTTCTGGGTCCCTATCTAATGGTGTTCTCCAACAGCAAATCAAATCCAAGATACACCCTGCACCGCATGCACCAGGCACACCAGTGGACGGCTTGAGTGGAATAGTGTCGCCCATCTAGGAGGTCAGGGAGGGGAGGTGAGGTGTGTAGTCAGTAGTAGTGAGAAGTAGGAGTAGAGAGCAGAGAGAAGCCCTCGAGCTGTGAGGAGCTCAGAGGTAGCCCCTAGAGAAACTGTCTAGGTTGCAGACGGTGGTCTGGGCCTAGACGAGTCGGACCCCCCCATTGCAGTGGATTGT
The DNA here is from genome assembly GCF_048569485.1 of Anomaloglossus baeobatrachus. NCBI lineage: Eukaryota > Metazoa > Chordata > Amphibia > Anura > Aromobatidae > Anomaloglossus > Anomaloglossus baeobatrachus. The sequence goes on from NC_134354.1 coordinate 56,847,843, forward strand.
GGCAAGGGGTCTGGATTTGTCAAGGAGGACAGCCGGCAGCCTTGCACTGTGACCGGTCCGGGACCAAAGGCACGACGGATTACACACACCCTAGGTCGGGGAGTAGTTTCAAGCAACCCGACAATTCACCTGAGGAGAACGGAGCCTTTATGATCCATTCCCACCCACTCCAGAATCGGGGCATTAGCGCAACGAGGAGGATAAGACTTTCCAACCCAAAACGGTCCAGAAAATCCCAAGCGTGAGCCCTGAGAGCAAGCTCCCACACCTAGCTACAGTGGGGAGTGGGGCCCGGCAAGTTCCATACTACTGGGCCACCACATTGAAATTAAACTTAGTGCTAGGAGGCAGGTCACGGATCACCAGGCAACACTGTAGGGGACGGGACCCGGATGAGCTCCCCTCAGCGGCAGCGGTACCCAGAGAATTGGTTTACCCGGTTGTTAGCGCCTGCTTATGAACTGAGTGAGTACGAGAGTGACCCCTGCATCCCACGGCACCCACCTACCCGTGGAGGGCTAAGACACTTTGCTGCCCCACTTCATCACCCTCGGTACTCCCAATGGCAGCGGCGGTACTCCCAAATTACCGTACACCACGAGTGGCGTCACAAACTATACATCAACTCCCCTGTAAATACCTCTTTCATTTGACTGGCCACACGACCCCTGGGTCTGGAGACCCTCGAGCCACAGCGAACCTGGATCTGAGCAGCTTGGCTGCTGCCACGGGGGCGGCACACATATCACCCCAAAAACACCATAACAACAGTGAAGTTTGGAGTTGTGAACATAACGGTGTGGGGCTGTTTTTCAGCCTACGATAATGGTAAACTTCATGTAATTGAAGCAGTGATGAGAGGACAAATGTACAGAGACGTTCTTTATAAAAATCTGCTGCCATCTACCAGGATATTGAAGATGAAACAAGGGTGAACATTTCAGCAAGACAATAATCCCAAACACACAGCAAAGGAAACTCTCAGTTGGTTTCATGGAAAGAAGATGTTCACCATTTGAAAGGAGTGGGACTGCTAGACTGGTAAATCATATGCAATATGTGCAAGGCTTCCCAAAATTTTAAGTTTGAATTCCAATACACCCTCGAACACAAGTAGAGTAGGGCCTCAGAAAACATTTACATTTAGATGGACTGGGACTTCTGTGGCCAACAACAAGGAGTCCTCAATTTGAGGCCTTTACTCAGAGTACAACTGGCACACAAGGCCCATCAGACATCCGATTCCGATTTTTCTCCAGTTATGGTGGGTGGCAGTTCCTCCTGTGCCAGCTCAGGGTATCAGGCAGTCCCGAGACTTCAAATTTATTGAATCAGAGGTTTCCAATCATTTTTTTACTCTCTTTGGAGACCATTGCCAATGAAATTTCATGAACCATATGGTGTAAAGTTATCCAATCCATTCCGGAAGAAAGAATAAAACAAGTCCTTTGTTCATTTACACATGTGATGCATTTGGGCCTTTCTCACAATGTATAAATGCTTCTTTGTTTATTTTTTTCATAGAGTTCAGGAAAATCTAATTTTTAGAGGGGCATTAGGTGGACTTGACTCATAATGATTGGAGGGCATGCAAGCAGTGCTCACTCAACAGTTAGAGAGTTATCAGGCACCCCTTACTAAATTTTGAGAGGGCCACCAAAGGCAGTGGGGTGGTCTAAGGAAAAGGCAGGCACCTGTTCTCCAGAGCATCCACACAAGTCAACTTCAAGGCTAAGAGTTATGTGTTCCAAAGTCTGGCACTTGTTAAAGAAATTAGAGATGACAAAAGAACTCTCATTTTCAACCTGTGTCATACCAAGATCAGCAGAGGCCTGATCACTATCACTCTGACCACCACCAGCATGCTCAGGCACATGTCATCAAAGCAGCAATTATGTGGGCTAACCACCACAATCATTGTTTCTGGGTGACAATACTGCCACTTTCCCTGTGCTATGTGCTTGCCAGTTAGCTGTCCGGGATGCATTCGCAGATGCCTCCAGCCATGCACCTGTCATTGCACATTCACAAGTACTAGCAGCCAGTCACCTATCCACAGGTCCAAACGCTAAGTGGGCACTGTTGTGAATACATTTGAATTAGATTTCAGTTTGGGGCTCCTCTTGTGGTCAGTGCTGGTAGTGCAGTTGACTTGCTGAATGGGAAATACACAGCTTAGGAGGATTGGCAATCAGGCTATTCGGATTGGGCCTATATAACTGAGTAGTTTTTTTCCTGTGTGCTAAGGACATTCTGAAACCAACTCTTTTCGCTGTGTCCAGCAAAACTCCTCTCAGATAAGTTGGACTTTGTACCTCTGCTTATTGTTTTTACTTTCTTGTTATTTTGCCTGTGTGGAGTTATTGGTGGAGTTGGATCATTCCCTACTGGGAGTATCTGTGTACCTTGTTCCTTGTTCTGCTATGTATTGTGTTTTGTCATGCTTGGTACTAAATTTAGACCCTCCTCTATATCAGTGATTTCCTTGGACCCCAGTAACACCAGAGCACTGATGTAGTGGGGGAGAGCCTGTGTAGGCTCAGTATTTTTCCATATCAGGCGTGCTGGTATTTACTAGAGTTTTTACGGTTGCAGTCAGTACTCTTTCCTATCCTTTCCTATGCAGATAGTTTGGGCCTCATCTTTGCTGAATCTATTCTTTAGCTACGTATTGTGTTTTCCTATATCACCGTAGTCTTACATGTGAGGGGCTATCTATATCTTTGGGGACTGCTCCGAGGCCGATTAGCTTTTCTATTATTTCTCTCTGTAAGAAAAAAAAAAATCTCCGGCAATGTCGAGGCGACCAGGTCATTGTAGGCACGCCCCACGACTACTTCTAGTTGTGTGTCAGTATTAGGTCTGCAGTCCGTTAAGGTTCCGGCCACTCTGGTTATTTTCTGGGTTTCCAAGTTTTTGTCCTTTTTTAATGTCCTTCTCAGTCACTGAATCATAACAGGGCATATTTACAGTCTGCTAGTATCATGACATAGACTAGGGATGATCCGGCATGAGCCAAGACACACATCAACAGGGGTTACACCATGAAAACAAGGGGTACACTGGGGACACTTTTACAACTCGGCCCTGGGACTAGTGAGAGGGAAGATAGACACCTTCTCCACTTACCTGCCACTGTACCCTGCTGCTCTATATATACGTATATACAGTGGTATGCAAAACTTTGGGCACCTCTGATCAAAATTACTTTTATTGTGAGCAGGTAAACAGGTCGATGATGAAATGATCTCTAAAAGGCATAAAGTTAAATATGACACACTTCCTTTGTATTTTAGACCAAAAAGAATAATTTTTTTACATTTTAGAAATTAAAAAAACAAAAAAAGGGCCAATGTTAAAATTTGAAACTAAAAAGGGAGAGAGCACAATAGGGTTTTACCAGATTAAAAAAAGTCGTGTGTAAAGGATAACACTCACTTGGCAGGATTGTGGAAAGGCACAACCCCTATTAAGGTATAAGAGATAATGGTGGCTGCCGCAGCCCCGCATGGGTTAGTATTCAGTGCTGGAGAGAAGAACGGGTTTAACGCCATTGATTCCCTTGGTCCTGAAGAAGGAGACTTGATCCCAGAAACGTGTCGACCTATGGAATAAAGATAATATCGTTAATCAACAATTTTTCCTTGTTGGCGGTAGCATGGCGGTAAACCTGTTCTTCTCTGCAGCACCAAATTTTAAAATTTGGACACCCTTGGAGATTTGTGTGCTCAGAAAACTATGACCAAGGTTTCAGACCGTAATCGGTCTGTTATCACCTGATGGGTACGCCAATGGGCAGGATCAATGATGCGCTACCTGTCCGCACAGGTTGAATGCCTTGTCAGTGATTGATAGAAGCACTTAACTGACTAACAGTTGTAGGCAGATCTTGGATTCACCTTCGGCTGTTAGGTTAAGTCAGCCATCAAGTGTGGGGAAACATGCAGACTGTGTGACACAGAAGATGACGTAACTATCAATCATTGGGCGAGAAGGGGTTGAAGGGAACCTGTCACCTTGAAAAATGCTATTTTACATTTTCCCCCCTCCATCTACTTGCTTTCATTTTAGGGGCTGATATAGAGGCCTGCCACTATACAGTCAAAGCACTGTAATACCTCCCCGTCACTGTGATTGAAAGCCTGCTCTGCAAATTTATTGCACACACATGCTGCAGCTGAAGCTGTCAATCGATGTCCTAGGGCGTGATTGCAGCTGCAGTACTGGGAGGTGGCTCAGCTTTCTGTGCTGCCTTAAATACTGGAAGCTGTCAGCTGAGTGGAGAATACAACTTACTTTTTTACCTGCAGCTGCTACTCCACTAAGCCGTCTACACAGGGCTGACTGCAGATTAATCCTGTGTCTTCAGATAAAGTGTTTATTAAGGTCACAGGTTCCCTTTACAGGATTAAAAAGGGTTTTCCTTAGATTTCAATCCTCATCCTCCATAACTCAAAGGGTTCATGTTCCATCATAAAGTCCCACCTACTGTATTTCACAGAGTTTTAGAAATATAAAAGTCATTTATAACAAATTAAAAAAATTGGAACTTTGTATCAATGGGCTATTTTATTGACTTATCTTACTGTCGGTGATGGCGTATTGCTGTTGGAAACATACTGTACATATAAAGCGGGAAGACTTTATTTAGAAATTCAGATTTTAATAACTACTTTACTATGAATTATTCTGCTTTATGTCTGATATTTTGTGAACATCCTCGAAGAGGTCAGATCATTATAGATCATATCAATATGGAAATGAGAAAGATGTTCTCCGATAATGAATCTGCTTCTCTACAACTTCATGAAAAAAAAAAAAGTCTTAACTCTAGGCGCTGTCTACAGCCGCAAATCCAATATGTAAATGAGAGCAATTGTGAAAATCTATATTGGAAAGAGTTATGCATTTTCCTGTAAAGGATTCGTTAATGCTTCCAATTTTCTAATTCATAACTATTGGCATGAAATGGATATTGTCTCACTTGACACATTAATATGTCTTAGGGCACATCAATAGTGACCGTTCCTAGCTACATTTTACATGTTTCTGATCAATGCTCTAGAATAACAATTATCTCGCATTTTATTGAAGTTAAGTCATAAAAAGATTATTAAAATAATTTGTGCTAAGAAGAGAAAGGTCAACAATATTCTATTCTTGCTTCTAATTTTGCTACTATTTTTCTCCCTACTCACTTATATAGAAGCATGGGGGGGTCAGAAACTAGAGAAGGGATTCAGCTCTGATTCTTTGAGTTCTAGCCATTTACATGGTCTTATAAAATGTATATATTTTCTACTATATTAGTGAAACGTAATTTTAAATCTCAGGAAAAACACTTTAAAGGGCGTAAATAGTATCTCATTTATTTTTATATTTTTACTTACTTCAAATAAGATGTAGATATTCAATATGTCCCAAAAACTCTTGACCAATTTTATTCCACAGAATCAAAGTATGATCTTCAGAATTTATTTTAGTTATAATTATAATGGTCTAATAACACCATTGTCTTTACCTCTGCTTTGTGGAGGAAAAACAGAGGTTTACACTTAAAGTTCTTTTGTTTCATTTGATATAAATTTGTTTATGCCCAAAAAAGACAAAAGTATTCTAAGAGTAAAAAGAATATGTTATCACAGCTCACCTAGACCTATATGTATCCCAAATGGTGGACACTGCAGGCACATCAGGCCGAATCCTGGTGTACCAGCAATGATCAAGAGAAGTGAAAGAAGCCAGCAACCATCTTGGAAAAACTTTGAAGCTTTATTGTGAATAATCCAGTAAAAACATACAGTGGATAAAAAGCTCAGCGTGTAGACAACGGTCTATGCGTTTCAAGTCTAACATGGAACAGGCCCTTGATTAAGGGCAAGTTCCATGTTAGGCCTGAAACGCGTAGACCCTTGTCTACACGCTGAGCTTTTTATCCACTGTATGTTTTTTATGGATGTTTCACAATAAAGATTCAAAGTTTTTCCAAGACGGTTGCTGGCTTTTTCCACTTCTCTTATGCTAGGAGTAATACCGGCTAAAAAGGAAAATTATATTTGCAAAGTTTAAGGCTCAAATGCTTCTTCTTCAGGCAAGATAACAAAGAGCACAAAAAGAGCACAAGAAATAAAGGGAATCTGTCATCATGTTTTTGCAATGGAATCTGAAAGCTGCATAATATAGCGACAGAGAGCCTGATTCAAGAGATGTATCACCTTTTGAGCTGCTTGCTTGTCACAACAGAAGCCAGAGGACTGCCAGTGAGTGACTCAACACAAAAGGGAAAACCAGGGAAACAATAGTTAATGCCCCATGTGCACCATCTGGTGCCTAGGCGGCTCTTGCTGGCCCTAAACTCGCCCTGACCAGAGAAGGCCAGCAAGACACTAGTCTCATCACTGCAATAAGACAACACATGGAAGGTAAGACAAACAGTTGGGAATAGACACAACAAGTAACACTCCATGGCTTCTCCAGCAGGAACTTCTGAACTGCAATGAACACCTAAGCTTCTGCAGAGACTGGCTCCTTCAAAGTGAACAATATAGAATGAGTTATAGCCAACATAGGGAGGAGTGAGGAGTGGATATTTATAGCATAAAAGAGTGGCTGCAGCTGAGGTTATGATTAACTGTTAGATCACAGCAGGATAGAAAGTAACTTTTAATGCCTTCATTACTGGCAGTAATTAAATAAGCTCCAATTAAGGGTAGACAATAGGCTGGCACTAAAGAGCATCTGCAATCAACTACAGTAAATGCTGTGACCTTCTGATCCCGAATCCCCCTGAGATAACATCAGGCCATGGCACACTCATGACAGTGCTGTAGTATTCATACAATCTCTTTTTTGTTGGATGTAGCAGAGCTAAAGGTACTGTCACACATAACGAGATCGCTAGCGAGATCGCAGCTGAGTCACCGTTTGGTGACGCAGTTGCGATCCCGTTAGCGATCTCGTTATGTGTGACACTTACCAGCGATCAGGCCCCTGCTGTGAGATCTCTAGTCCTTGCAGAATGGTCCAGGCCATTTTCTTCAAAGGTGATCTCCTGCTGGGCAGGACACATCGCTGTGTTTGACACTGTGTGACAGGGTCACAGTGACTGCTGAGATCGTTATACAGGTCGCTACTGCGATCTGTATTGTTCTGCATCGCTGGTAAGATCTGACTGTGTGACATCTCACCTGCGACCTCCCAGCGACTTACCTGCAATCCCTATCAGGTCGCATCGTTTTCGGGATCGCAGGTAAGTCGTTATGTGTGAAGGTACCTTTAGACTTCTGGGCTGTGTGTATCCCCACCCACATCACTGATTGGAAGCTTTCTGTGTACACTGTATATTATCAGCATGCTGCCAATTAGTGGTGAGGGCAGGGATAAACAATTAAACTAACTGGCCTAAATGAGACATGTTGTCCAGTTGAGCTAATACAGTGCTGATAAAAACACTTATTGTCTTGAAACTACAGCACACTGTCTATTAAGTGACACATCGCAGGAATCAGGCTCTTTCCTGCTACAATATGCCGCTTTCAAATTTAGTAGCTAAACCTGCTGACTAGTGATGGGCGAACCCCTCGATGTTCAGGATCGGGAGACTCACCCAAGTTTTTTGTAAAGTTCGAGTTCGGGGTTGGAAATAACGCGAACTTGCATCTGAACCCCGAGCTTGGACTTTACAGTTATGGGATGGGTCGGGGGGGACTGTAAAATAAAGAATATAGTTAATAGTAAAGATTGTCATACTTACCAGTCACGCGTCACATCCTGCAGACCCGCTATCTCATGGCTGCTTCTGCTTTCTGCTCGTCATTTGGCAGTTTTTGGCTTTTTTTCGGCCGTGTTCGCGGTGACGTTAGGGTTGACCCGAGTTTATGGCTTAGCCATGGACTCGATTGAACTTTGACTGTCACTGTCAGGATATGATTCCACTTGCGCATGACTCGTGCGAGTCTCGCATTGGTATCACCCAGCGTGGTGCCACACTCTCTGGACAGGAGCGTCTCAGCTGCATAAAAATACAGTACATGAAGCCTACCAGCTCCTTTCAGGAGAGTGTTGGGTAATGCCGATGCGAGACTCGCTGAGTTATACGCAAGTGAAATCATACCCTGACAGTGAGAGTCAAACTTCAATTGAGTCCATGGCTAAGCCATTGACTCGGGTGAACCCTGACGTCTCTGTGAACATGGCCGAAAAAAGCCGAGAACCAAAAGTTAATGATCGAAACCAGAAGCAGAAGCGGTCGGGAGACAGCGGCTGAGTGGGTCAGCAGGACGCGTCGCATGACCGGTAAGTAAAATCATAATGTTTTTTAATAATGTGGGGTTTTTTTAAAGCCCCTGGACCCAAACTGGACCCGAAATGTAACACGGGTTTCCCAGGAAAAATCGTGTTCGGGACCTTGTGCACGAACACTATGTGTTCGGTACAGACCCCGAAGTTTACAGTTCGGGTTCGCCCATCACTACTATCGACACCTTCCCTTTAAGAGATGTTACAACAGCATGAATATGAAAAACTTGTTGAAATTACACATGTGGATTTCAAAATCCTACTGAAATTCCCTCTTGTTATATCTCTTCAATGTTGTGCATTTGTCTCAGTAATTCATTTGTAAACCAGCTTGACGAAGGAGCCTTGTGCTCTGATAGTGTGCAAATATAATTTTACTGGTTAACCAATAAAGGCATCACTCCTAGAATCCTTTTGTCTTGTTTTGGCACATAAAAGCATTTAGGTTGATAATTTATGGCTAAGACCATACCCCAATATAATTTTTTTATTGAACTTCATTACATTTGGTCTCATTTAACACTTGTAAGGAAATGTCCAAAGACGATTGTTCTATGTATAGTACTCATTTAGGTATCTTCCTATGTGACAGAGATGTTCTTATGGCATCAGAGTTCTGTAGCAACTTTAATAAGCGGAATGTCTTTCAAGACATTTGGGGGGGGGGGCTGTTTTAGTATATTCATCAATTAAGTTTCAGCACCTAGACATTGAATGAATGCAGACCAGTAGTGTTAATTTCTGCCCCAATGCAGACAGAAATGTCACCGGGGTCTCCTCGTAAATTCCTTTAACCGTATCAATCCAACAATTTGTTTATAAGCCCACATAGATCCATTAAGATCATTTGATAATTGTCTTTGAAGCACAGACCTATGCACGTGCCCTCCTGAGTGCAGAGAAAAGTCTTGAAATGTTTTGAACTTCTGTGTAGTCAGCTCCCTCAGGAAGTTAGAGCAAACCATACCTGTCAGATCTGTCCTTCAACTTCACAGACTTAAGATTTGCATTGCTCGCTGGATAAAGTATGAGTTATCATCCCCTCCATCAAGACAGGATGGCTGGCAAATACAGAGAGAAAGGAAGTGTCAAGCAAAAACCCATGACACTCATTCGGACAGGACTATGCTGACTAGCATACATTGTAGAGAGTTCTAAAAGCTTTTTTTGTGGATCTACGAAGGAGCATGGGGCACAAAGTGGTGGAGTAAGATGTAAGAGGGTGTTAATTTGGTGTTATTAGTTTATTTGGCTAAAACCTGATGACATGTTCAGGTCACCACTATATCAGTCTTCTGCTCTGCGTTGTTTAGGTCCACTTGCTACACAAGGCATACAGAGTTGGTTCTGCTTATAGCTGCAGACTAGCTAAGACCTATCGATTGACCTTTTAAAGTTGGAGCCTGTGTTTGCCCTCTTGGTGTGTAATTTGTTTCTTGATAAGTTGACCAAAGACAAATATACAAAAAATACTTGATGTAAACACATTGTTTAAGGGTACCTTCACACTTAGCGATGCAGCAGCGATCCGACCAGCGATCTGACCTGGTCAGGATCGCTGCTGCATCGCTACATGGTCGCTGGTGAGCTGTCAAACAGGCAGATCTCACCAGCGACCAGTGAACAGCCCCCAGCCAGCAGCGACGTGCAAGCGACGCTGCGCTTGCACGGAGCCGCCGTCTGGAAGCTGCGGAGACTGGTAACTAAGGTAAACATCGGGTATGGTTACCCGATGTTTACATTAGTTACCAGTGTGAGCAGGGAGCAGGGAGCCGCGCACACTGAGCGCTGGCTCCTTGCTCTCCTAGCTACAGTACACATCGGGTTAATTAACCCGATGTGTAATGCAGCTACATGTGCAGAGAGCAGGGAGCCGCGCACACTGCTTAGCGCTGGCTCCTTGCTCTCCTAGCTGCTGTACACATCGGGTTAATTAACCCGATGTGTACAGCAGCTACATGTGCAGAGAGCCGGAGCCGGCAGCACAGGCAGCGTGAGAGCTGCAGAGGCTGGTAACTAAGGTAAATATCGGGTAACCACCTTGGTTACCCGATGTTTATCTTGGATACAGCTTACCTCAGCTGTCAGACGCCGGCTCCTGCTCCCTGCTCGCTTCATTTGTCGCTCTCTTGCTGTCACACACAGCGATCTGTGTGTCACAGCAGGAGAGCGGCTTTGAAGAAAACGAACCAGGGCTGTGTGTAACGAGCAGCGATCTCGCAGCAGGAGCCAGATCGCTGCTCAGTGTCACACACAGCGAGATCGCTAATGAGGTCACTGCTGCGTCACAAAAAGCGTGACTCAGCAGCGATCTCGGCAGCGAGCTCGCTGTGTGTGAAGCACCCCTAAGGCCCAGTCCCACTAAACAACTTACCATTGATCCCAACAACAATACAACCTGATAGGGATCGCTGGTAAGTTGCTAGGAGGTCGCTGGTGAGATGTCCCACTAAGCGACGCTCCAGCGATCCCACCAGCAACCTGACCTAGCAGGGATCGCTGGAGCGTCGCTACACGTGGAAGCATGCTGCGCTTGGTAACTAAGGTAAATATCGGGAACCAATCCGATATTTACCTTGGTTACCAGCGCACACCGCTTAGCGCTGGCTCCCTGCACACCTAGCCACAGTACACATCGGGTTAATTACCCGATGTGTACTCTGCTACGTGTGCAGGCAGCAGGGAGCCGGCTTCTGCAGACGCTGGTAACCACGGTAAACATCGGGTAACCAAGAAGTCCTTCCCTTGGTTACCCGATATTTACCTTCGTTACCAGCGTCTGCCGCTCTCACACTGCCAGTGCCGGCTCCCTGTTCCCTGCATTCCTAGCCACAGTACACATCGGGTTAATTACCCGATGTGTACTCCAGCCACGTGTGCAGGCAGCAGGGAGCCGGCAATGACAGCTGAGAGCGGCGGACGCTGGTAACGAAGGTAAATATTGGGTAACCAAGGGAAGGGCTTCTTGGTTACCCGATATTTACATTGGTTACGAGCGTCCGCAGAAGCCGGTTCCTGCTGCCTGCACATTTAGTTGTTTCTCTCTCGCTGTCACACACAGCAATGTGTGCTTCACAGCGGGAGAGCAACAACTAAAAAATGGTCCAGGACATTCAGCAACAACCAGCGACCTCACAGCAGGGGCCAGGTTGTTGCTGGATGTCACACACAGCAACATCGCTAGCAAGTTGTGCCTCAGCAGCAATGTTGCTAGCGATGTTGCTTAGTGTGACGGTACCTTTACATACTTAGTCTGACTGCCTTTGTGTTACGAACCGGCGCCGCCATAGCCGCAAGCAGCCTGCTGCGGTTCCTGTTGCGCCCAGGCGCCGGCTGCCGTTCTTGGCCGTGCCTCGGATCGTCCAGTTGGCTGTTCCTTCCACCACGTCTAAGTGTGGAGAGGCGGCTAGTGCACATGTGTGCGCCGATTTACCCCAGCCAGAGTTTAAGCCCGGTGTTTTGCCTAGTGAGCATGCTCAGCCTGATTGTGTTATATCTGAGACTAAGTCCTCAGTTCAGGCTACTGAGCATGTTCCTACAATTAACCCTAACAGCCTCTTTGCACAGGTACTTGGACTTCGTGCTGTGTCTAAGTTCTGGGATGTGCCTACTGAGCATGCTCAAACTGATAGTCTGCTTTCTAAGCCTGTGGCTCAGGCTACTGAGCATGCTCAGGCACTTAGTGCATCAGAGGCTAGGTCCGGTAAGGACCTCAGTGAGTATGTCCGTGAGGTGGCAGGCCCTGATAGGGCAGAGGGTGTCAGGTGTCCTGATGACGTGGCAACTCCGGACTGGCTCGCAGAGGCCCGCCCCTATGATCTGGCACCTCAGTATTGGTCGTCAGACGATGACTGGTGAAGTGTTTGGGGCGTGGCTGCCATGAGGTCATCAATGACGTGGCGGTTCCGGATAGGTCGCATGTGACGTCACTGATGACATGGCACTCTGCTATTGGACCTTGGTGGTTCCACCCTGGGTTTGGAGCGGACCCAGGTTATAAAAGGGGCTGGAGACAACATGGAGGTGCGCAGTCTTCACATTTGCTCAGTCAGAGCACACCTCCATGTTAGAGCCTCATTGTGGCATAAGCCTATGTTGGGAAGCGGTAGGTAGGGTTAGGCGAACGGTGCCTGTCACGCCAAGATTCGTGGCTCGGCACATCAGGGTCAGGCGCCGTGCTTCCCTCCTGCCGTTCCAGTCTTGCTATAGCAGCCCAGTGGCGTTAACTGGGTTGCGGCTGCTGTGCTTCCTGTCCGATTGTGCCTCCTACGCACACGGACAACGCACCTGCTGCGCCACCTGTCCGATTGTGCCCCCTAGGCACACGGACAACGCACCTGCTGTGCCACCTGTCAGATTGTGCCCCCTACGCACACGGACAACGCACCTGCTGCGCCACCTGTCCGGTTGTGCCCCCTACGCGCACAGACAGTGTACCCCAGGACCCCTGTGGAGTTAACAGGGTGTTCCTTATCCTCCTCGGCTTCCCAGTCAATGCTACTGGTGTACCCATCTGGCCTGACGTGTCCTACACACACGTGGCCAGTCGAGAGGTGGCCAGAAACGCTAATCGGAGGACCGCTCGGCCTGATGTGTCCTACACACGTGGCCGACAGGGCGCTTTCGTGGCGGTCTTCCGGTCAACGCTACCTGGTTACCACCCGGCCTGACGTGTTTCCTGCACACGTGGTTGGTGTAGCGCTAGGTGCACCAAAACGCTAATCGGGTTGTCGTCCGGTCTGACGTGTCCCAACACACGTGACTGGTTCCCAGAGTTCCTGGGTTATCTCAGAGCCATCCAGCTCTATAGTCTCCGCCTAACCCTCAGGTGCCAGCAGCTCCTTTGTCATCTGGAGCACTGTGGGCCCCGACTGGTGATTAGGATATATACCCCCTGGTCCTAATCTGCCGGCTCCCCCGTAACAGTAAGACTGCGCCAGGGTCTGGCTGGCATGCCGGAGATGGAGCAGCTATGTCAGTTCATGCTGCAGCTTGATGCCAGAGTGAGGTCTCTGGAGAAGTCTGCTCTTGCTGCTGATATGGATGATGTGGTGGCTCAAGCGGCTGCAATGGTGTCCGTCACCAAGCCTACTCCAACCCTCCCTCACCTCTCGCTGCCCAACAAGTTTACGGGGAACAGCAAGGCATGTAGGGGATTCGTGAACCAGTGCTCATTCCATCTAGAGCTGTTGGCTGCACGGTTTCCTACAGAGAGGTCGAAGGTGGGGTTTATCATCTCCTTGCTCTCTGGTAGAGCACTGGAGTGGGCTACACCATTGTGGGAGAGGAATGACCCCGTAGTACAGGACTCTAAGGCGTTTTTGGAGTCCTTGCGACAAGTGTTCCTGGGGCCTCAGGTCACTCACGACTCGGCCCTACAGCTACTGACTTTGGAGCAGGGGCGTACCTCCTCAAGTCAATATGCTGTGAGTTTCAGGACACTTGCTGCAGAACTGGGGTGGTCAGAGAGGACTCTCATTCCACTGTTCTGGAGGGGATTAGCCTCGCACGTGAAGGACGCATTAGTGTCGCGTGAGGTACCAACTACCCTTGAGGGCCTCATGACTCTGGCTACCCGCATTGACCTGCGGACCTCCGAACGTCAGCTGGAGCGCAGGTCAGAGGGTCGTTCAGCCACTGTAGTGGTCTCTCCTACTGCACCTCCCTTAGAGGACATCTCTGTCCCTATGGACATCGCTAGGGTTGGTGTTGCTAGGTCTTCGAGTCGCAAGGGCATTTCCTGTTTCGCTTGTGGGCAGTATGGTCATTATGCTAACCGTTGCCCAAAGCGTCAGGGTAAGCGACCGCGATTGGTGACCATAGCTGAAGGTAGACTGGACTCTGCGTCATCCATTAGGGTGACGTTTCCCGCGTCCATTTCCTTTAAGGGGTCAACATGGTCCACAAGGGCAAGTGTGGACACAGGTGCTGGGGATAGTTTCATCTCCTCCTCTTTTGCCCGGCGGCATGCCATCCCACTGGTGCAAATGCCAAGGCCAGTGAGAGTCCGTGTATTGGATGGGTCCTTGTTGCCCAAGGTAATTCACCAGCGGACAGTGCCCATTACCCTTGCCATGTCATCTGGGCATAGGGAGACCATTTCATTTCTGATTCTCCCTAAGGGTGCAGATGATATTCTGCTGGGTATTCCTTGGTTGAAGCAACATTCCCCACATATCGACTGGTCGTCTGGGGTGATTACGCGGTGGAGCGAGTCTTGTAGCTCCCACTGCATGTCTCCATCTTCCGTCCGTCGCTCAGTGGTATCTGTGGCGACTATAGACCATTCGAGTGGGAGGGCCGCTAGAGGGGGGGGTACTGTTACGAACCGGCGCCGCCATAGCCGCAAGCAGCCTGCTGCGGTTCCTGTTGCGCCCAGGCGCCGGCTGCCGTTCTTGGCCGTGCCTCGGGTCGTCCAGTTGGCTGTTCCTTCCACCACGTCTAAGTGTGGAGAGGCGGCTAGTGCACATGCGTGCGCCGATTTACACCAGCCAGAGTTTAAGCCCGGTGTTTTGCCTAGTGAGCATGCTCAGCCTGATTGTGTTATGTCTAAGACTAAGTCCTCAGTTCAGGCTACTGAGCATGCTCCCACAATTAACCCTAACAGCCTCTTTGCACAGGTACTTGGACTTCGTACTGTGTCTAAGTTCTGGGATGTGCCTACTGAGCATGCTCAAACTGATAGTCTGCTTTCTAAGCCTGTGGCTCAGGCTACTGAGTATGCACTTCAGGCATGTCCGTGAGGTGGCAGGCCCTGATAGGGTAGAGGGTGTCAGGTGTCCTGATGACGTGGCAACTCCGGACTGGCTCGCAGAGGCCCGCCCCTATGATCTTGCAGCTCAGTATTGGTCGTCAGACGATGACTGGTGAAGTGTTTGGGGCGTGGCTGCCATGAGGTCATCAATGACGTGGCGGTTCCGGATAGGTCGCATGTGACGTCACTGATGACATGGCACTCTGCTATTGGACCTTGGTGGTTCCACCCTGGGTTTGGGGCGGACCCAGGTTATAAAAGGGGCTGGAGACAACATGGAGGTGCGCAGTCTTCACATTTGCTCAGTCAGAGCACACCTCCATGTTAGAGCCTCATTGCGGCATAAGCCTATGTTGGGAAGCGGTAGGTAGGGTTAGGCGAACGGTGCCTGTCACGCCAAGATTCGTGGCTCGGCACATCAGGGTCAGGCGCCGTGCTTCCCTCCTGCCATTCCAGTCTTGCTATAGCAGCCCAGTGGCGTTAACTGGGTTGCGGCTGCTGTGCTTCCTGTCCGATTGTGCCCCCTACGCACACGGACAACGCACCTGCTGTGCCACCTGTCCGATTGTGCCCCCTACGCACACGGACAACGCACCTGCTGCGCCACCTGTCCGATTGTGCCCCCTACGCACACGGACAACGCACCTGCTGCGCCACCTGTCCGGTTGTGCCCCCTACGCGCACAGACAGTGTACCCCAGGACCCCTGTGGAGTTAACAGGGTGTTCCTTATCCTCCTCGGCTTCCCAGTCAACGCTACTGGTGTACCCATCTGGCCTGACGTGTCCTACACACACGTGGCCAGTCGAGAGGTGGCCAGAAACGCTAATCGGAGGACCGCTCGGCCTGATGTGTCCTACACACGTGGCCGACAGGGCGCTTTCGTGGCGGTCTTCCGGTCAACGCTACCTGGTTACCACCCGGCCTGACGTGTTTCCTGCACACGTGGTTGGTGTAGCGCTAGGTGCACCAAAACGCTAATCGGGTTGTCGTCCGGTCTGACGTGTCCCAACACACGTGACTGGTTCCCAGAGTTCCTGGGTTATCTCAGAGCCATCCAGCTCTATAGTCTCCGCCTAACCCTCAGGCGCCAGCAGCTCCTTTGTCATCTGGAGCACGGTGGGCCCCGACTGGCGATTAGGATATATACCCCCTGGTCCTAATCTGCCGGCCCCCCCGTAACACTTTGAGACTAGTAACCTTGAAAATTCTTCATCAATGTGTTTGGATTAATTAAAGCATTGAATTTATTAGCATACTATAAGCTTATGTCTTGGATACTGTGAATACTCTTTGCCCTGGGGCTAGTCCCACAGACCTATCATCAGACATGTGAACAGGTAAAGGCAGGGGACTTACATTTTCTGTCTAGCCCAGAACAATGATAAAGCATGGCATCTTCAACAGAGTTTCCTTAAGGAGAATACCTTTGTAAGGGGGTCTAGGGCTCTGCCACTGCCACAGAGGTAAAAACACTCTATGTTTATTATAGGAGTATCTTATGTGTTGTATGGCCGCTAGATGTCAATGTTGTACAGACAACTTCCCTGGTACCTTCTGGACTAATTGCAGGGAGGGGTATAGTAGATAAAAAGGGCACATAATAGGAAGAGGACAGTAGAGAGTCCCCGGTGAGGATAAAGTGAAGAGTAGCTGCTGCTGCAGTAGGCCTTATAGGCCAGAAGCCCGTTTGGATTAATTTGGCTAGACCTTCAGGGTCATACTCGATGCAAGAAGGGACTGCATCCCCAGAAGAGGGTTTAGACCATGTGGTCTGAGTGGCATCTGTTTCCCTGAAAGGAATAAACATAGAACCCCCTCAAAAGACTGATGGTTAGTGTGACTCTAAAGAAAGAGTGGGAACCGAACGTGAGAGCAGAGGGTGAACCTGCCATGTACTTTGACGTCCTTAGAGAAGATGAGTGGCTTAGAGGTTCTTTCAGAGACCAAAGTGCCAGGGCAGTGGTCGGCCTGTAAACTGTACATTGTGACTGTTGCTATGAGGAACCCCATTGGGGTCAAAGTCGGTGCCCACATATTGCAAGATGAAGATGTATGTGCAAAGTTAACAAGTAAAGTTCTGGTGACTAAAAGAAATCTACACATGTCAAAGTTACTGTGTCAGCAAATGAATGGATTTATGTTGCTGTGTTGCACTAGAGTGGTGACCGGGGTGCGAGGAGGTAATGACAGGCCATGATGCAGCCAGGGAAGCTCTGCAGTGGCTACATGGACCCCCTTTAGCCACCCCAACACCTTGACAACAAGACCTCAGCATGGGGTGGACATATTGGTGCAATGTGTGCCGTTGCAAAGGGGCCCAAGAAGTATGGAGGTTCATTATCATCTCTAAAGCAGGTGGAATATAGCAATATGATGAGCTATTGAATTTGGACTGCTCTACTATTGTTCTTGCACTGGGGCCTTTTTTCTTCTCTTTCCACCAGTGCTTAACATCTTTGCAGATATGGCACATGGGGCATCATTAACCTGTAGCCATTCCCTACATAACAGCAGCAATATTAAGCTATTCTGCACCAAACAAAGCCACTAGATACCAACCATGATACAGTTTAAAAAAATGGAAAGCTTTTTTTCTTGTGGAGACTGACACAGCATTCCAGCATGCCAGTTGTGAGGATACTTTAAGCCGCAATGTTGTTCCGGGAAAAGTGCAAATTGCATATTTCCCAAAGTATTATTGCAACTTAAAATCTCCTCATCACTGGCATGCTGGAATGGTGTGTCCGTCTCCAGAAGTAAAATAGCTTTCCCTTTAGACCCAGTCTTAAGGCCCCCTTACACGCAACGACGTATCTAACGATATATCGCCAAGGTCTCGGATTCCGTGACACACATCCGGCATCGTTAGCGACGTCGTTGCATGTGACAGCAAGGAGCAACTGTTAATGATGTAAAATACTCACCTTATCGTCCATCGTTGACACGTCGTTCCTTTTCAAAAAATCTTTGATTGTTGAGCTCGCAGGTTGTTCGTCGTTCCCGAGGCAGTATATATCGCTACGTGTGACACACCGGGAATGACAAACAACAGCTTACCTGCGGCCGCCGGAAATGCGGAAGAAAGGAGGTGAGCGGGATGTTATGTCCCGCTCATCTCCGGCCCTCCGCTTCTATTGGGTGGCCGCATAGTGACGCCGCTGTGACGTCGCACGAACCGCCCCCTTAGAAAGGAGGCGGTTTTCCGGACACCGCGATGTCGCTAGGCAGGTAAGAATGTGTGACGGCTCCTAGCAATATTGTGCGCCACGGGCAGCGAGTTGTCCGTGACGCACAACTAACGGGGGCGGGTGCTTTCATCAGCGATATCGCTAGCAATATTGCTGCGTGTAAAGCCCCCTTTTGCCTCTCATACAGCCAGATCAGATCTCATACTTTGTACTGACGAGGGACAACAATCCCGAAACACCATGTCTAGCAATTGAGGTTCTGATCTGGCATAAATCCTAAAGGGGGCTTTACACGCTAGCGATATGGGTACCAATATCGCTAGTGTGCGTACCCGCCCCCATCGTTTGTGCGACACGGGCATATCACTGCCCATCGCGCACAAAATCGCGCTCCCCCGTCACACGGCTTACCTGCCCTGCGACGTCGCTCTGGACGGCGATCCGCCTCCTTTTTAAGGGGGCTGGCCATTCGGCATCACAGCGACATCACATGGCAGACGTCCAATAGAAGCGGAGGGGCAGAGATGAGCGGGACGTAACATTCCGCCCACCTCCTTCCTCCGCATTGGCGGTGGAGGCAGGTAAGGAGATGTTCCTCGCTCCTGCGGTGTCACACACAGCGATGTGTGCTGTCGCAGGAACGAGGAACAACATCGCTAATGAGAGGTAAACTATTTTTTGTTTTAGTACGACCTCTTTGCGGCAAACGATTTTGGGTGCTTTTGCGATCGTTTTAGGTCGCACATAAGTGTCACACGCTGCGATATCGTTAATGACGCCGGATGTGCATCACTAACGACGTGACCTCGACGATAAAACATTAACGATATCGTAGCGTGTAAAGCCCCCTTAAGTCCCATGACAAAGATTTTCAAAGGGTCACTTTTGACTTTTAGGATTGCTACCTCCAATAGGTGGCAGTAGAGTTTGTCTACTTCATCACTGAAGAGACAATTTGCATATTTCCCAGATGAGTTTTTCTGCTTAAAGTCTCCTCACCACTGGCATACTGGAATGGTGTGTCAGTCACCAGGAGGAGAATAGCTTTCCATTTAGACCTTGTCTTAGTCTCTCACACAGCCAGATCAGATCTAATATGTTGCACAGATGAGGGACAACCATCCCGAACCACCGTGTCTGCAAATTGAGGTTCTGATCTGGCATAAATCATAAGTCATATGACAAGACTTGGAAAAGGGTCACTTTTAACTATTAGGATTACTACTTTCAATAGGTGGCAGTAGAGGTTAGCTACTTCATCACTGAAGAGACAATTTGCATATTTCTCAGAGCAGTATTGTGGCCTAAAGTCTCCTCACCACTGGTATACAAAAATTGTGCGTCAGTCTCCGGAAAGAAAATAGCTTTCAAGTTAGACCCCGGCTTAGCCTCTCATACAGCCAGATCAGATCTCAGACTTTACACTGACAAGGGACGACCAATCTGAAACACTGTGTCTGGAAAGTGAGGTTCTGATCTGGCATAAATCTAGGTCATATGAAAGACTCGTTAAAGCAGTGGTTCTCAACTCCAGTCCTCAAGACCCACCAACAGATCATGTTTTCAGGTTTTCCCTCAATCAGGTCTTCCTTAATGTTGCACAGGTGATGAAATTATTCCCTGTCTAACATTGAGGAAAACCTGAAACCATGATATGTTGGTGGGTTTTGAGGACTGTAGTTGAGAAACACTGCATTAAAGGGTTACTGCTGACTTTTAGGATTGCTACTTCCAATAGGTGGCAGTAGAGGTTGTCTACTTCCTCACTGAAGAGACAATTTGCATGTTTGATGCACAGAATTGAATTAAAACTACAACCATGTGATAGACAATATAAAATCAGACAATATTTAGTAATATAGCACTAAAGCAACAATGTATAGTACTGAATACATGGTTGGCTGATCCTGGCTTAGCTATCTTTAATGTTCATTGGCTCTTTTTTATCAAGAACAGCTGCCATAGCAAAAAATACGTGGAATAAATATAAGATCCAAATTTAATTACGTTTTTTAAAAAAATGACCAATGACCAAGTCACTTTACCAAATATCATTTCCGCTAAAAGAAAAAACAATATAGGCCACCGTTGCTCTACTAAGCTGAAATATTGGCTGCGTTTGGTACCAGTAATTGACTTCCATAAAAATGAAATGAAGGTCATCAGAGACTGTTCACAACCGTATGTACAAATGTTAGGCTTCTTGGTTTACAAAATTGCTCATCCTTTTACATAAATTTGAGTTCGGGGGATGATGTAGAATTTTTTTTGCATTATGTAATTGCCGTTGTTACAGGCGGGAATCAATAAGCTAAAAGGACAAGCGCTCCCCTAAAAGAGTATCATTACCTTTCATCAGCAAACACATCACACAATTACAGAGCTTTCCACTCACTGGTTGTAATATACAATAACTATGCAGCAAAGCGTATTGTAACAGTCCCAAATGTTAAGGCAATAGCAGCTCAGCGGTGGGAGCGGAGGCACAAAACAAAATAGAAATGTAATGTGAAATAACATGGTGCTGCTCACACGAGTGACCTGTCTCTTTATCGGATCGGAGCAGATTCTGAGCTTTAATTTGTATTCTGTCACATAAAATCATATACATGACAGATGGCTTTTCTGCAGCTATTTTCTGTTTGAGCATTTTCTAACTTTCGCAGAAGATAAAAAAATTCACAGGAAAGAAATAAAATGCAGAATTATAACACATTTCCAAACGCTGTCTTCTTAGAGCCTAGGAAATAAAATAAAAGTTCTACCTACAAAGTGCTCACATCCTAAAAGAAGCAGTTCAACAGCAGGAATATAGTGATTTTGACCACTGGCACCTTGGAAATACAAAATATGTCTCTTCGAGGAGGAAGTGAAAATTTCTCCCTTCTGGTTTATAGGTGAAAAAACAAGTCTTTTATTTAATCTGGACTGTCTACAGATGGGTGTCTCTAGTTTGGCTGATAACCATAGCCTTATTACAATGATCTATAAGGGGTTAAAACTGATTACTGAGATATAAATCAAATAATTTCTACCTTTTGTTTTCATCCTTTAAACTTCCTGCAATATGACTTTACGTTTTCATTTTTTACTAATTTTCCGCTTTGCAGGTTTTATCTGTAATTTTAAGTTGTCTCTGAGCTAGTGGGTGCTCTGATGTCTCCAATACACATTACACCGAGGCATTAGGTATTCCTTCTCTCCTGTTTGTATATAGCACATGAATATATCAAAAAGACTGACCCGCACATCCAACATTTGTGAACAGATGCCAGCAGAAAACACATTATAATTACAAAACACATATAGCTGCACTCTAAAATGCTAACAATGAATAAGGGAACTCTGGTGTTGCATTACTGCTATAGGAATATATGAAAGAAGCAATATTTAGCTTATGTATTGGCCAATGCATGAGCACAACCAGACCACTGCCTACACATCGGTCATTTCAACAATGGAAATCTCTTCGGACATTTGTAGCATATATTTAACACTTGGATAGATAATATGTACTTTCATGGTAATATATTTGAGTCAAATTCTCTCAGTTATGAATACCAAGGCAATAATTTTGTGCCAATATCTTCAATGCTACTGCTCCTTCTGAACATGTGCTATATACAATAAATATTCATTGGACCCGTAGAAGCACAAGGACGTGCAAAACGGCAGCCGTCCATTAGGGGGCCTGCACTCGGCTCTCTCCCCGCTACTTTTAACTGCACATGATGTAGGAATAAAGCACTTTGGAAATTGGATGGTGTCTGCTGTAGATTTCTGGTTCCTGGACATACAATAAATAAAGGAACTCTAGTATTGCATTACTGTTATAGGAATATTTGAAAAATAGATATTTAGTTTATGTATTGGCCAATGCATGTGAGCCCAGCAAGCAATGACAAGGTGTATCTCTGTATACCGAGAACCTAACTCAAATGCCTCTATCCAAATTAAAACCTCCATGTCTGGGCAGCTAGGATCCAGAAATAAAGGGAAATGGACACAGCCTGGTTATAAGGTGAAGTGCTCAATCAGAAAAAAATGCACTACAAATAGACAAAAAGAGAATGGAAGTCTTTCATTTTGCCAAAATAACCACATACCTCATAGTCAGAACCAATAGATAATCATAAGCACCAGTGTGAAGATAAAAAAATATATTCTTTATTGATCAGACAATAGTGTAATACAAGGCATGAATAATATAATAGATATAAAGGTAGGTTACAAAGACATAGAGGGTGATTAGTTTCCCATACAGTCAGGGCCAGAAATATTTGGACAGTGACACAAGTTTTGTTATTTTAGCTGTTTACAAAAACATGTTCAGAAATACAATTATATATATATAATATGGGCTGAAAGTGCACACTCCCAGCTGCAATATGAGAGTTTTCACATCCAAATCGAAGAAAGGGTTTAGGAATCATAGCTCTGTAATGCATAGCCTCCTCTTTTTCAAGGGACCAAAAGTAATTGGACAAGGGACTCTAAGGGCTGCAATTAACTCTGAAAGCGTCTACCTCGTTAACCTGTAATCAATGAAGTAGTTAAAAGGTCTGGGGTTGATTACAGGTGTGTGGTTTTGCATTTGGAAGCTGTTGCTGTAACCAGACAACATGCGGTCTAAGGAACTCTCAATTGAGGTGAAGCAGAACATCCTGAGGCTGAAAAAAAAGAAAAAAATCCATCAGAGAGATAGCAGACATGCTTGGAGTAGCAAAATCAACAGTCGGGTACATTCTGAGAAAAAAGGAATTGACTGGTGAGCTTGGGAACGCAAAAAGGCCTGGGCGTCCACGGACGACAACAGTGGTGGATGATCGCCGCATACTTTCTTTGGTGAAGAAGAACCCGTTCACAACATCAACTGAAGTCCAGAACACTCTCAGTGAAGTAGGTGTATCTGTCTCTAAGTCAACAGTAAAGAGAAGACTCCATGAAAGTAAATACAAAGGGTTCACATCTAGATGCAAACCATTCATCAATTCCAAAAATAGACAGGCCAGAGTTAAATTTGCTGAAAAACACCTCATGAAGCCAGCTCAGTTCTGGAAAAGTATTCTATGGACAGATGAGACAAAGATCAACCTGTACCAGAATGATGGGAAGAAAAAAGTTTGGAGAAGAAAGGGAACGGCACATGATCCAAGGCACACCACATCCTCTGTAAAACATGGTGGAGGCAACGTGATGGCATGGGCATGCATGGCTTTCAATGGCACTGGGTCACTTGTGTTTATTGATGACATAACAGCAGACAAGAGTAGCCGGATGAATTCTGAAGTGTACCGGGATATACTTTCAGCCCAGATTCAGCCAAATGCTGCAAAGTTGATCGGACGGCGCTTCATAGTACAGATGGACAATGACCCCAAGCATACAGCCAAAGCTACCCAGGAGTTCATGAGTGCAAAAAAGTGGAACATTCTGCAATGGCCAAGTCAATCACCAGATCTTAACCCAATTGAGCATGCATTTCACTTGCTCAAATCCAGACTTAAGACGGAAAGACCCACAAACAAGCAAGACCTGAAGGCTGCGGCTGTAAAGGCCTGGCAAAGCATTAAGAAGGAGGAAACCCAGCGTTTGGTGATGTCCATGGGTTCCAGACTTAAGGCAGTGATTGCCTCCAAAGGATTCACAACAAAATATTGAAAATAAAAATATTTTGTTTGAGTTTGGTTTATTTGTCCAATTACTTTTGACCTCCTAAAATGTGGAGTGTTTGTAAAGAAATGTGTACAACTCCTACAATTTCTATCAGATATTTTTGTTCAAACCTTCAAATTAAACGTTACAATCTGCACTTGAATTCTGTTGTAGAGGTTTCATTTCAAATCCAATGTGGTGGCATGCAGAGCCCAACTCGCGAAAATTGTGTCGCTGTCCAAATATTTCTGGACCTAACTGTATGTGGCTGCATGCAATATCATACCAAAAGCAGTTAATTATAGCTTACTGGTATGGTCAGTGCTGGAAAAAGGGTTAATAATAACACCCAGATACAAGCCTGGAAGGGTAACAGCTGAAGAAATCAGCGTACCAACTGAAGAAAAATACACCATCAACACAGCACAAAACCAGAAGCCAGTATAGAGCTTACCAGAGTAACGTGGAGGGGCATGCAAGAACACACGAGGATAGTCCCGGGACTGCATGCCCCCTGCATAGTGTGTGCCTTCATGCCCCTCTACGTTACTCTGGTAAGCTCTATACTGGCTTCTGGTTTTGTGCTGTGTTGATGGTGTATTTTTCTTCAGTTGGTACGCTGATTTCTTCAGCTGTTACCCTTCCAGGCTTGTATCTGGGTGTTATTATTAACCCTTTTTCCAGCACTGACCATACCAGTAAGCTATAATTAACTACTTTTGGTATGATATTGCATGCAGCCACATATGGGGAACTAATCACCCTCTATGTCTTTGTAACCTACCTTTATATCTATTAGATTATTCATGCCTTGTATTACACTATTGTCTGATCAATAAAGAATATATTTTTTTATCTGCACACTGGTGCTTATGATTATCAATTGGTTCTGACTATGAGGTATGTGGTTATTTTGGCAAAATGAAAGACTTCCATTCTCTTTGTATACATATATGTTCCCAGAAGTTGTTGCCTCTTACTGCTGCTAAGATCTAGTTGTACTGTTTACGTTTTTCAAATATACAAAAAGACTGACTTGCACATCCAACTGGTGTGAATAGGTGCTAACTGAAATACAAAACACACACAGCTGCACGCTAAAATGCTATCAATGAATAAGCGATATATATTTAGAGATACACCTTGCCGCTGGTTACTGGGCTCCCATATATTGGCCAATACATAAGCTAAATATCTCATTTTTCAAATATTCCCATAGCAGTAATGTAATACCAGAGTTCACCTATTCATTGTTAGCATTCTAGAGTGAAGCTGTATGTATTTTATAGCTATAATATGTTTTCAGCTGGCACCTGTTCACACCTAGATGTAGTTCCAAAGACAGAAGTCCCATGGTGTTAGATATGAGGGAAACATTGATGAATCAATCTGAGACTGTGCACCACTGAAACAGTAGAATCCATGTCCAAGGATATGCTGCCATGTATTTAACATACCTGGACCATCTCTTAAGCGGGCTCTACACGCTACGATATTGCTAGCAATTGCTAGCGATATCGTACGCAAAAGCACCCGCCCCCATCGTGCATGCGATTTCATGTGATCACTGCCGCAGCGAACATTATTGCTACGGCAGCGTCACACGCACTTACCTGGTCGGCGGCATCGCTGTGACTGCCAAACAATCCCTCCCTCAAGGGGGAGGGACGTTCGGCATCACAGCGACGTCACCACGATGTCACTAAGCGGCCGGCCAATCAAAGCGGAGGGGCGGAGATGAGCGGGACGTAACATCCCGCCCACCTTCTTCCTTCCGCATTGCGGCTGGCGGCAGGTAAGGAGACGTTCCTCGCTCTTGCGGTGTCACACACAGCGATGTGTGATGCTGCAGGAGCTACCAACCACATCGATAATCAACCATTGCCGATTTTTGGTTTTGGGACGACCTCTCCATGGTGAACGATTTTCACCATTTTTTGAGTTCGCTTAAAGTCGCTGGAAAGTATCACACGCTGCGATATCGTTAATGACGCCGGATGTGCGTCACTAACAACGTGACCCCGACAATAAAACATTAACAATATCATAGCGTGTAGAGCCCCCTTTATACCTTTGCCATGTTACCAAAAAAAATCACCTTGAATATTTGTGGTATATGAAAAAAAATTCTCGACTACAAATACCGGAGATATAATTTTGCAATTTCCTTCTTCAAGCATCCTCTACAGAACTACTATGTGGTGTACCTGTGAATCCAGCTCTTGAGTAACATAAACCACTTAATAGATGGGAGCAGTACGATTTGTCTCCCCTTCACCCTGGTCCTCTTTCTTCTCATAGACTCAGAGTG
Source organism: Anomaloglossus baeobatrachus (assembly GCF_048569485.1). Classification (NCBI taxonomy): domain Eukaryota; kingdom Metazoa; phylum Chordata; class Amphibia; order Anura; family Aromobatidae; genus Anomaloglossus; species Anomaloglossus baeobatrachus. The sequence goes on from NC_134354.1 coordinate 56,874,051, forward strand.
GCATCTGTAACCTGCACTATCAAGGAACGGGCAGTCCATATTGTTTTAGCCAAAACAGATTTTAGCAGTTCTTCAGCATGTATGAGAAGTTCAAAAGGCAGAAGGGAAGAAGAAATGGCTCTGAAGAGGAAAAAAATGTTTATTTTTCAGATTAAATTTATTTATGCAGAATGTGTTGAAACACTAGGGTACATATAAAATGTCTTTTAGACCGTCCATCTTATGCTGGATTAATGAAAGGAGAATACGTTAGCACTTTTTGTGAGCTTGTCATAAATAAATCTTAAAATATAGGTAAAGCTACAGTTTAAAGAGACCTGAAATGTCTGCTGAAGGAAATAACTTTGTTTTCCGCATGAAATAATAGCTATTTTCTTATATATCCCTGCATAAAATGACAACTAGGTGATCCCGTTAACCATACCCTTCCAACAGTTAAACCCTTTATGACCTATACAGTACATCACATATCATATCCCTGACTTTGGTCAGCCATCATGTGTCATTAATAACCTTGGAGCTGTTAACCTGCTAAATGCTGCTGTAAATCTCTGATATCGGCATATAACACCTGCTGGCAGGGGGTGGGGGGGGTCATCATTCCACGTAACTCTCAGCATGCCCGTGATGTGATTGTATGGTGCGGGTAGGTTCTTATGACAGCCGTGGGTGCCTGACATTAGCAATCTCCTATGAAAGCCAATATTTGCCTGACATTTGTAGGAGATTGTGGTTTCTGCTATACACAGCAGTGCTGGTTCATTGCTGTGTATAGCACAAGAGATTAGATGATCACAGCCTCAAGTCCCCTTTGGGGACTGTTACAGAAAGTAAAAAGTTTGGGAAAAAAAAGTAGGAAATAAAATACAAAAACAAAAGTTCAAAGTTCATCCTTTTTTGCACCATGAAAAATAAAATAATTTAAAAAAAACCTAAACATATTTGGTATCGTTGCATTTGTAAAAGTCCGATCTGTCAAAATATAAAAATTACTTATGCTGATCAGTTAACAACATAATGAAAAAATCAAAAAATAAAAATGCCAGAATTACATTTTTTGGGCCACCACAATTTTGCAATAAACTGCAATAAGAGGCGATCACAAAATTGTATCTATCCCAAAATGGTATCAGTAAAAATGTCAGTTTAGGGCACAAAAATATAAGCTCTTACACAACCCCATCTCCTTAAAAATAAAAGTGTTACGGATCTCTAAAAATGACAAAAAAAGTTGCTTTTTTTCTACAAATTTACAATTTTTTTATCACTTAAATAAAAAAAAACAAACAACTTCATATTTGGTATCTGTGTAATCATACTGACCTGAAAGTCATATTGCAAGGTCAATTTAGCCATATAGCCATCATAGTATTTTAAAACACCCCAAAAAATTGTGGAATTGCACTTTTTTTTTGCAATTTGAAGACACTTAAAATGTAGTTCCCATTTTCCATTACACTATGAGGTGGAATGAATGGTGTCATTCAAAAGTACAACTCATCCCACAAAATACAAGCCATTATACGGCTATTTTGACAAAAAAATAAAAATCTATGGCTTTTTGAAGAAAAAAAAAGAAAATGAAAATAGCCATGTCATAAAGGGGTTAAAGTTGTTTTTCTCTTCCAGGAAAATAAAGGTCAAATGCTGAAATATCTAAAACAATTACTAAAATCAAAACCCAACCTATTCGAGTCCAGTACTGGCTCGCCACTGCTGCTGCTCAAGTGACGTCATGTTGACTTCATGCATCACAGCTTCAGACAATCACTGAGCTCAACGGTTGTACTGATATGTTTATTATTTTAGGTATTTTAGAGTGTACTGTATGGGTTTCACTTTCCTGAAAATGGAAAATCCCTTTAAGCCTATAAGTAATTTTTATAGCATGAATAGATCTGCTTACTGTGCTATTCTTACTGTCAAATGCTTAAAAAAAAATGCTTAATGGAGGCATTGACCTATACTTCTTTGTATGTATAATCAATTGATTTGATTTATTTCACTAAAACAATATAAATTGTTATGTTGATAAGGAAAATAGGTAAACCGATCATTAATCGATCCTATTGAGTCACTGAATTAATGAATTGCTATATTATATTCCTATTAGTATATGTATATAAACTGCACTGTACATTTCATTCTCTTTTAGAAATGTTTTTGATGGAATAACCTAGAAAGCCGTGTAAGTGCCTGGTCGTCTTGCCTTGGTTTTTTCAGGAAAAATAATTCTTGAGTAAATTAAATAAATTTATTTATGTGTTTTGCTGAGTTGTTCAATAGTTTCCAATAGTTTATAAAGAGGATCCTCTGCTGGGAAATAGCCATAAAATCCACTTAAAGGGAACAATCACCAGGATTTTTGTATATAACCTAAAGTCACTGCTATACTGGCACTATCAGGCTGAGTCTATACAGACCTGTAGTGGTCAACTCAGATGTTTAGGTGTTGAAATCTTGAAATCCAAGTAAGGAAAGCTTATAAAATTGGCAGCTGCTTCAGTGACAGCAGCTGAGGATCAGATAATATCGGGGAAGGGGGGTATTCATAGTTATCCCCTCCCCCTGTTAGAATTAGAATGAGTATTATACAATCGATGTAAGTTTTCTCTTCTAGGACCTGTGGTGAGGTCATACCCATGTGCCCAGAAAGGGTGGGGCCTAAGCCAACAACGCTGATATCAGGAAGCAACATTTTCCTATTGGCTGAGGCCCCTTCTGGTCACATGGGTATGACCTCATCACAGGTCCTGGAAGAGAAAAGTTGCATTGATTGTATAATAATTATGCTAATTCTAACATCAAACAGGGGGAGGGGATAACTATGAATACCTCCAGATATTATCTGCTCCTCAGCTGCTGTCACTCAACAACCTGCTAATTTTATAAACTTTACTTTCTTGGATTTCAAAACCTAAACATCCGAGCTGCCCACTGCAGGTATGTATAGAATCAGCCTGATAGTGCCAGTATAGCACTGCCTATAGGTTATATATGAAAATCTTGGTGATTGGCTCCTTTTAAAAAGCAAGCTTTGGGAATGGGGAGTATATTCTCTTAACATCCGCCAATTAAGAAAGCCTCCATGGCCATGTCTTTATTTCTGTCTATGTCTTTGGGCTTTTGCTGTAAACTCACTTCTAAGCTTCCTAATTGCCTCATTACACAGAGACACCATGGACATTTTCTATATCACAGTTAATGCCAAAAATATAAGAACCATGAAGGCAGAACATGACATGCCTGGAGAGAAGAGATTTATTTCAAATCATTCTTGTTTAACAGGTGCTGAGACCATTCACACTGAAGTGCAATGTTAGCACCTAAGTCCACTTTATGTAATGAAAATCTGATCAAGGCCTTCTGTTGCAGTTGGTTACTCATGTGGTGGTCTTTGATACCAAGCTAGCCCTTGAGCCACTGGCAGACACAGACAGAAAAAGGCCCCTGGGCAAGAACAGTATCTGGGCCTTTTTCAATCCAATATTTCATCAAAATGCCCTTTTAAACCTTTTTTGGAGGTAGAAATGGGCCCCATTATCCCTTGGGTCTCTATGCACCAATAATGTGACATCCCTGGACTCAGCACCTCTATGTACGACACAAGTATGGTCATAGCCTCAAACTCCTGCTCTCATCTGTGTCTGTTTGGAGTCATTAAAATTCCTTTTAAAATATGTATTATTATTATTATTAGTAGTAGTAGTAATAGTAGTAGTAGCAGCAGCAGCAGTAGTAGTAGTAGTAATAGTAGCAGCAGCATTGTAGTAGTACTACTATTACAGAAAGAAAAAAGGAATATAGGACACACAAAGAAGAAACTGCTAATTACTTATTGTACAATTAGTGTCACTGTAGCTTTATTAAGACGTATTATTAAATTAATAATATAAATAATATGATTAATAATAATATGAATTGTTTTATTGTTATTATTATTATTATTATTATTTTATTATTAGCATTATTAGCATTATTCTATTGTTGTATGTTTTTTTGTAAATAATGTTATTATTATTAATATTATTATTATTTTTATTATTATTAGCAGCGGTAGTATTGTAGTAGTACTATTATTACAGGAAGAATAAAGAATATAGGACACACAAGAAAAGAAACTGCTAATTACTTATTGTCCAATTATGTCCCTGTAGATTTATTAAGAATTATGAATAATGCTAATAATATGGTTAATACTAATAAAAATTGTTATATTGGTATATTATAAGTTTTTGTAAATAATGTTATTATTATTTTTAATATTATTATGAACTACAATTACTAAAATTTATATAAGAAGTAATGAGCATTTTTCCCCAGTGTCTTACATTCTCTATTCATACAGTAATAATAGTAACAGTAGTAGTACTCATCCTACTACTACTACTAATTATTATTATTATTATTATTATTATTGCAATTAGTAGTTGTAATAGTAGTAATAATACTAATAAAAGGAATCAAAATTGCTGGAAGAATCATCGACAATCTTATATAGGCAAAAGACAAAATATTGATTGGAACAAGCGTAAATGGAATGAAGGACTTATTACAAAGCGTCCAGATGGAAAACTCAAACATCAGACTCTTAATCAATACAAGGAAGGTAAAGATATTGACTACTGCCAGGTACAACTGAGACACATTTGAGATGGATGGCGATGAACTGGAATTTGTAAAGTACTTCACCCTACCAGGATCTAGGATCACCCAAGATGCAGCAATGACAATGGAAGGAGAATAGCTATGAGCAAATCAACAATGAAATCACTGGACAAGTTCCTCAAATGGAGGAACATTTCACTGATGGTGTTTTCTGTAGTAACATATGGATACGAAAGCTGGACAATAAAGAAACAAGACAGAAGAAGAAGAGTATATACCTTCAAAATGTGGTGCTGGAGAAGAATGTTTTCAATACCATAGATGGTAGGAAGAACAAATAAGTCCATTTTGAAGAAAATCAAGCCAGACATCTTACTCAAAGAAAGGATCGCCAAGCTACGACATGCCTACTTTGAACACATCATTTGAAAAGAGCAATCACTGGAGAAGAACATCATGGTGGGATGATTATAAGGAACAAGTCGAAGAGGAAGACCAGCAACCCAATAGCTTGAGACTATCAAGAAAATGTCAGAGAAGATCCTGGTGGACCTATCCACTTTTGCGCAAGATCGATCTTCCATCAAGTCACTATGGCATGAGATTGAGCCAAAGGCCAATAAAAAAAAGTCATACAACTACTATTACTTATCAAATAAAAAATAATAAATTATTGAAAATAAATAGTTAATGTAAAAAGCAAAAAGCTAAGAATACAAGAAAATGGGTAAAAGAATCGTATTAATACATATTGTTTTGTTATTGTCATTGTTCCTTTATTTGAATATGTATTATTATTATGAAAATTATAAATACACAGTAATAAACTAATTTATTGAAAAATATTATTCCTGCTGCTAATTTACAGAATTAGATTAATTTGAGATCTCACAGCAAGATATCTGCAAAAAAAAAGACTTTTTCAATCATCCCTAACGTGTGATATCACATAACATGCAGTGTCATTTACAGTCACAAGGTGTATTTTCCTTCCTCGGGGAGACTGCGTGTTATCACCTGAGAGAGTTGCTGTGGCAGACTGGCAATCATTATGAATAATCAACCATACTGACACATTGGACTCTGCTCACTAGAGCTTATAATCTAATTGTCTATCTCTAGGAAGTACACAAATACTACTGGGATTCTACTAATGTCTCCAGCAAGTCATTCTTAAAGTGATTGTCCGTACCCTCTGAGCCACCTCTTTTTCATTGATGCAAAGTTAAACAGATCTCTTTCATTTTACTTAAAATTACATTAGAAAACAAAGATCTTGTTCCGTCCAGTCAATTACATGAGTCACAGGTTAACTCATGGCTTCTCGATTGTTAGGTGTTAACTACCGAATATCTTACGAGACACTCAACCTACAGCGGAGTAGTGTAAATCATTCAGCATTAATCTAAGAAGCTGACCAAGATAAATAAAGCAATAGACTAATCAGTAATTGGGCTCATTTGTAATTGTATTTCACAGGTACATATGTAAGTGACACAGACATAGCTCCGTATTCTTCTCGGAAAGATTGATTAACATTTAGGAGTGCCTCAGGCAGTACTCCCTAATCAGGATGCCTGGGAATCTTGTAAGAAGAAAGCAACAGATAGCAATATTTCGGCAACCATGGCAAACTAAGGGTTGAGTCATAACAAATATCATATTTTTCATTTTATAAGAAGCACCCCAAATTTAGAGGAAAAAAAAATATAGGGTCCATATTATAATTCGGTGGTGTCTTACAGAAGGGGGGTGGCAGCGGAGGTGGAACGGAGTCGGAGGAGGTAGGGGCGGTTGTGGAGTAGGACGATGCTGCCGTCAGTGCATAGAGTGTCCCAGATGTTCGCTGAGAGGCTCTACTGTGCTGCGCTGTGGGCTCTGCTCGGCTGTGGGCTCTGCTGCGCATGTGGCTGTGCTGCGCTTCGAGCAGTGAGACGGGCTGCCATCCTAAATGTTGTTGGTGCAGGCATCAAAGAAGTGGTGCCTGAAGCTGGTGCGTGTGCAGATTGAGCTATTGGCTCAATCACAAGCCTAGATCTTATCTGCGCATGCGCCACCTCTGGCCAACTGATCTCCCAGCAGCAGACGTAAGGAAAATGGCGCCCTATTATGCATTGAGGTCTCTACAAACCTCAGACCATAGTAAATATGGGGTTAAAAAAAATGCTCATCCTGCCTCTTAAGGGTACTTTACACGCTGCGGTATCGGTACCGATATCGCTAGCGAGTGTACCCGCCCCCGTCGGCTGCCTATGGTGCACAACATTGCTAACACCCGTCACACAGACTTACCTTCCCTGCGACGTCGCTCTGGCCGGCGATCCGCCTCCTTTATAAAGGGGAGGTTTGTGCGGCGTCAAAGCGACGTTACACGGCGATGTGTGCTGCCGCAAGAACGACGAACAACATTGTACCTGCAGCAGCAAAGATATTAAGGAAATTAACGACGTGTCAACGAGCAACGATTTTTCAAGTTTTTGCACTCTTTGATCGTCGCTCATTGGTGTGACATGCTGTAAAGTCGCTAACGGCGCCGGATGTGCGTCACTAACGACGTGACCCCGACGATATATCATTAACGATGTCGCAGCGTGTAAAGCACAATTTAATGTAGCTCAAGGTCTGCAAGCTCCACACATTTTCTCGCACCTTCTTCTTTCTGGCTCTGAGTAGGTTTTAGATTTCAGAATGCATAAATCATGACATATGCCTGATATTAGTGGTGTGCAAAGTTTTTGAAGGCATTGTAAAAGATGACATACAAAAATATATTGCAAAGAATAGTATAACAGATGAGCAGCATGCATTGACGAAAGAAAAGTCGTTACTTACAGCAACAAGAGGGCAGCAGTTTTAACCTGCTAAGGCCATAGAATCTAATGCACTGACAGGATGCAACAAGACCCCCCCCAATAAAGATGGAGGCATCACAGAAACTAAATTAAAATTAATTACAAAATAGGCTTGTATGGGGCGTCGCTCACACATGTAACATGTACATGTTATATATACTGTATATACTGTATAAAGTTCAAATGTTTGGGGTCACCCAGACAATTTTGTCTTTTCCATGAAAAATCATACTTTTATTTATCAAATAAGTTGCATAATGTATGGAAAATATAGTCCAGACATTGACGAGGTTAGAAATAATGATTTTACTTGAAATAATAATTTTCTCCTTCACACTTTGCTTTCGTCACAGAATGCTCCTTTGCAGCAATTCCAGCTTTGCAGACCTTTGACCTTCTAGCTGTTAATTTGCGGAGGTAATCTGGAGATATTTTGCCCCATGCTTCCAGAAACTCCTCTCACAAGTTGGATTGGCTTGATGGGCAATTTTTGCGTACCATAGGGTCAAGCTGCTCCCACAACAGCTCAATAGGGTTGAGACCTGGTGTCTGGGCTGGCCACTCCATTTCAGATAGAATACCAGCTGCCGGCTTCTTCCCTAAATAGTTCATGCATAATTTGGAGGTGTGCTTTGGGTCATTGTCCTGTTGTAGGATGAAATTGGCTCCAATCAAGCGCTGTCCACAGGGTATGACATACCAGCAGCAAAGCAACCCCAGACCATCACAATACCTCTACCATGCTTGACAGAAGGCGTCAGGCACTCTTCCAGCATCTTTTCAGTTGTTATGCATCTCACAAATGTTCTTCTGTGTGATCCAAACACCTCAAACTTTGATTCATCTGTCCATAACACTTTTTCTAATCTTCCTCTGTTCAATGGCTGTGTTCTTTTGCCCATATTAATCTTTTCCTTTTATTAGCGAGTCTCAGATATGGCTTTTTTTTTTCCACTCTGCCCTGAAGGCCAACATCTCGGAGTCAACTCTTCACTGTAGACATTGACACTGGCGTTTTGCGGGTACTATTTAATGAAACCACCAGTTGAGGACCTGTGAGGCGTCGATTTCTCACACTAGAGACTCTTATGTACTTGTCTTGTTGCTCAGTTGTGCAGCGGGGCCTCCCACTTTTCTTTCTACTCTGATTAGAGCCTGTTTGTGCTCTCTTCTGAAGGGAGTAGTACACACCGTTGTAGGAAATCTTCAGTTTCTTAGCAATTTCTCGCATGGAATATCCTTCATTTATAATAACAAGAATAGAATGTTGAGTTTCACGTGAAAGTTCTCCTTTTCTGGCCATTTTGAGAGTTTAATGGAACCAAGAAATGTAATGCTCCAGATTCTCAACTAGCTCAAAGGAAGGTCAGTTTTATAGCTTTTCTAATCAGCAAAACTGTTTTCAGCTGTGCTAACATACTTGCACAAGGGTTTTCAGGGGAATTCTAAACATCCATTAGCCTTCTAACACAGTTAGCAAACACAATGTACTATTAGAACACTGGAGTGGTGGTTGTTGGAAATGGGCCTCTATACACCTATGTAAAACATAAGGAACCGTGGATAACAGTTAAAGGCAACAACTCAATAAATTACTATATTCATAAATAAAAGAGTCTTTAAATTTACCAAAGTATGAAAATACCCAAGAGACACCGTAATTCAAATGTATAAACATTTTTATTTTTATAAATGCATAGGGTATACATAAACAATGATCAAGAGGAGAACACCAGAGTGAGTAAGTGATAGAGGGGAAGAAACCCCACGTGGCCCAGGGAAGGATGTCAGATCTCACAGAGGATCTGCACTGATGTTTGGATAAGCAAAAAAGTATCCACATGCAAGTGCAAAAGATTGCTAGCAAGGAGAGACCCAATGTCTAATGCATAGCCAAACAATGGAAGAGCTTACCTAGCTGGCAGATCACCAATTTACCCTGGTATACACGTGGGGACCGGCGTCCCAACACGTGTTTCGCCTGAAGTGCTTCGTCGGGGGAATATATATATATATATATATTTTGAAATAAAGGTTGTAGACCAACTCACCTGTCTGAGCTCAAGCCCCGGCCTCTTTGTTCTCCTTATTGCACGGACCCGAAGTGGGAGACTTCCAAGATATGTAGAACAAGCTGAAGAAGGATCCAGCAAGGCAGAATGACTCCAAAGGGCAACAATGCCGAAACGCGTAGTCCATACTGCATATACCTTGCCCTTAACATCTTGTCAAGAGCTCTGGAATTTTTTATTCTTAGTTAATAAAGTCAGAGAAAAAAAAAAACAAAAAACTTTTGTTGCCCTCTGGAGTTATTCTGCCTTGCTGGATCCTTCTTCAGCTTGTTCTACATATATATATATATATATATATATATAGCTCAGTGTATGTGTGTATGTGTGTGTGTGTATGTGTGTATGTGTGTATGTCCGCTAAAGGAATCTGCACCGTCGCATTTACAATCACTAAATCTTGCACGGACGCCACATGTGACCAGGGGAACGTCATAGACTATGTTTGGCCGGGAAAATTTAACCCCATTGCTTTCCAGCTACGCTACAAAATCCTACAGCCATTAAACTGAATGGAGCTGGGAGCTATAGGCTATAAATAGCAACTGTCAGTGGTTGCTATAGGAACAAAATAAACTGTTAGTATAAGATAGGATAGACGGATAGAGAGAGACAGAAAAAGACAGAAAGACAGAGAGACAGACTGGGAAAGAGACAGCCAGAGAAAGAGACTGCCCTGAAAAGAGACAGCCCTGAAAAGAGACAGCCCTGAAAAGAGACAGACGGGCAAAGAGACAGACAAGCAAAGAGACAGACCAGGCAAAGAGACAGACCAGGCAAAGAGACAGACCAGGCAAAGAGACAGGCGGGAAAAGAGACAACTGGGCAAAGAGACAGCCCGGCAAAGAGACAGCCCTGGAAAAGAGACAGCCCTGGAAAAGAGACAGCCCTGGAAAAGAGACAGCCCGGGAAAGAGACAGCCAGGGAAAGAGACAGCCAGGGAAAGAGACAGCCCGGAACAGAGGCAGCCAGGCAAAGAGACAGCCGGGCAAAGAGACAGCCGGGCAAAGAGACAGAGAGAGAGACAGACAGATACAGAGATTGAGACAGATATACTGATGCAAATACAGAGAGATAGAAGCAGACAGACAAGGAAAGAGACAGACAGACAGCGACACACAGACAGAGACTGGGAGAGAGACAGAGAGACAGTTACTATAACCGGGCAACGCCCGGGTACTGCAGCTAGTCTAATATATAAACCTGAATGTGTGTATGTATGTGTGTATGTATGTCCGGGATTGGCATCTGCACCGTCGCAGCTACAGCCACAAAATTTTGCACACTCACACATCTGGACCCCGAAAGCGTCATAGGCTATGTTGTGAGGTGAAATTTTAACCCTGCGCGTTCCAATTTACCAATCAATTTTGCCCCTATCTACATAATAGGGAAAAAGTGAAACGAAAAGTGTATCCGCTCCGTCGCATTTACAATCACGAAACTTTGCACAGACACTTCATGTGACCCAGGGAACGTCGTAAACTATGTTTTGACAGGAAAATTTAACCCCACGCTTTACAGTTACTCTCCAAAAAACATGACTTCATTAAAGTAAATGGAGCCTGGAACTGTAGGTTATTAGTAGGAGCTGTGAGTGGTTGCTATAGGAAAAAAAGACATTCATAGTATAAGAAGCTTATATGTGAGGTAATAAGATGTCGGTGGGGAGACGGATAGAGAGAGACAGACAGGGAAAGAGACAGAGAGATAGAGACAGACAGGGAAAGAGACAGACAGAGACAAACGGTGAAAGAGACAGACAGAGACAGACGGTGAAAAAGAGAGAAAGACCTGGAAAGAGACAGACCTGGAAAGAAAACAAAATAATCACTGATCTTGGGGAGACCAGCCAGAGAAAACACTGCCAGCAGCCAGCGAGGGCGCTCAAGACAGTGAAATCCTAGGTACACTGCCCCCTGGGAAATATGCAAATCAAAAAGGTCCGTGGAGCCTCTGTTAGGAGTCTCAACACAGAAACCAGCCAGATATCCCTCCGGGAAGGGCCCAGCCAAGGGGTGACTCTTTTTAGGAGACCACCATAACCACCATATTAAGTGGCCCTTTTAGTCAATATCCAACTTTTTGACAAGTTTAAAGATATGACAAGGGAAATACCAAGGCCAGGGATATCTGGCTGGTTTCTGTGTTGAGACTCCTAACAGAGGCTCCACGGACCTTTTTGATTTGCAGACCTGGAAAGAGACAGACCTGGAAAGAGACAGATGGGGAAAGAGACAGACAGACATGCAGAAAGGGACAGAGACAGGCAGACAGGAAAGGAGGAGACAGCCAGAGAGACAGACAAAGATAGGCAGACAGACAAAGAGTCAGACAGGAAAAGACACAGGGATAGAGACAGACAGGAAAAGACACAGACAAAGAGTCGGGGAGACAGACGGGAAAAGAGACAGACCTGGGAAAGAGACAGACTTGGAAAGAGACAGATGGGGAAAGAAACAGAGAGATAGAGACAGACAAAGAAAGAGACAGAAACAGGCAGACGAGGAAAGAGGCAGGCCTGGAAAGAGACCGACAGGGAAAGAGACAGACAGAGATAGACGGGGAAAGAGACAGACGGAGAAAGAGACAGATCTGGAAAGAAACAGACGGAGCACATTACTTGGCCAATTTAGTTAAATCTGTGTGGAATATCTGTGGTGTTGAAATATATGTTGTGAAATGCTTCTATTAGCCTAGTTTTTGCCTTTTAATAATTACATTTCTATCTATTTGTTTTGTGGTTTTTGTGTGCAGAATACATTTTTGTTAGTACATTCTATTTGTTTCAGCAGTTATTAACCCGGGCGAAGCCGGGTAAAACAGCTAGTGTAAATATATATATATATATATATATATATATATATATATATATGTACTCCATATATCATATAGCTCAGTAACTCAGGAAAGGGCAGCACAGCATCTCCAAAGGCTAGATGCCCTGCACAGAGGAAAAGGGACTGTCAGGAATGTAATTCAGGAAAATGCAGCAGAGCATCTTTTAGTCTGCAAGATTGCAAGATGCTCTGCACAGCGGAATTGTGATAATCTTGTTGCTGACCTATCATGCATCCTAGTGTATTAAAGCATATAAGAAACCATATACCATAGTTACATAGTTACATAGTTACTAAGGTTGAAAAAAGACCTAGGTCCATCCAGTTCAACCTTCCTCCACCAGTTCTACATTTGGTCACAAAGTCATTTATAACCAACAATGTTGTGTACTGAGGAAATCATCCAGCCCTGATATAAAGCTGTTATAGTATCAGCCATTACTACCTCTTGTGGTAGGGTATTCCACAGTCTGACTGCTCTAACTGTAAAGAAACCTTTCCTATTTAGCTGTCGGAATCGCTTTTCTTCCACTCGCAGTGAGTGCCCCCTGGTCCTTAGTATTGTCTTCGGAAGAAATAAGTCATGTGCCAGTCCTTTATATTGACCACACATGTATTTATACATAGAAATGGGATCTCCTCTGAGATGTTTTTTTTCTAAGCTAAACATATCTAAATTTTTCAACCTGTCTTCATATGGGCGGCCTCCATTCCTTGTAGTAGTCTAGTTGCCGCCTTTGAACTGACTCTAACTTCTGAATGTCTTTTTTAAAATGTGGAGTCCAAAACTGGATCCCATATTCCAGATGTGGCCTTACAAGTGACTTTTATAGGGGTAACAATACGTTGGGATCACGGGATCTAATCTCTCTTTTTATACACCCTAGAATCTTGTTTGCTTTAGCAGCTGCTGCTTGACATTGAGTGCTGCTGCTCCGCTTATTTGTAATGAGAATACCCAAGTCCTTCTCCTGTTCTGTAGTCCTGAGTTTCATTCCATTTAATGTATACGCAGTTATAGGATTACTCCGTGCTAGGTGCATTACTTTACATTTATCAACATTAAATCTCATTTGCCAACTATCTGCCCATTCTGACATCTTATCCAGATCTTTTTGTAATATTATACCATCAAGGTCAGTTTTTTATATCCTACATAGTTTGGTGTCATCAGCAAAGACTGACACTTTACTATCAATCCCATCCACAAGGTCATTAATAAAGAGATTATAAAGAATCGGTCCAAGCACAGATCCCTGCGGCACCCCACTGCTGACTATGGCCCATTTAGAGAATGTTCCATTTATGACTACTCTTTGTTTCCTATCTTTTAGCCAATTCCTTACCCAGTTGCATATAGTTTCCCCCAGTCCTTTCTTCTGGAGCTTTAGTATAAGGCTATTATGTGGTACAGTATCAAATGCCTTTGCAAAGTCCAAATAAATCACATCAGCTGCATTACCAATATCCAGGTTTGCACTTACCCCCTCATAGAACCCCAACAGTTTGGTTAGACACGACTTATCTTTCATGAATCCATGCTGTTTGTCAGTTATCATATTATTTTCTGCAATATATTTTTGCATGTCATCCCTTAAAATGCCCTCAAAAACTTTTCATACTACTGATGTCAGGCTTACTGGACGGTAGTTGCCTGGATCTACCCTCTTACCTTTCTTAAATATCGGTACCACATCAGCAATCCTCCAATCCTGAGGCACCAACCCTGTTACAAGTGAGTCTAAAAAGATGAGATACAGCGGTCTGTCCATTACGGAGCTCAATTCCCTCAATATTCGTGGATGAATGCCAACTGGCCCTGGGGATTTGTCAATGTTTAATTTACTCAGACGTAGGCATTAGTGATGAGCGAGTATGCTTGTTACTACTCGGTACTCGCACGAGTATCACTGTACTCGGGCTACTCGGCGGGTACCGAGTAATTTCGCGATACTCGTGCTGTACTCGTGGTCTTCATCCCTGCATGTTGGCGCTCTTTTGAGAGCCAGCCCTCATGCAGGGATTGGCTGGCAGACCACTGCAATGCCACAGCCCTGTTAGTTGTGGAATTGCAGTGATTGGCCGGCCTGCACAGCGTGACCGAGCCTTTATACCGGCGGGCGCGCTGTGCTCTGTACACAGCCATCTCATATTCCCTGCTTTCCACGCCCACAGGCGCCTATGATTGGTTGCAGTGAGACACGCCCCCACGCTGAGTGACAGGTGTCTCACTGCACCCAATCACAGCAGCCGGTGGGCGTGTCTATACTGTGCAGTAAAATAAATAAATAAATAATTTAAAAAAATGGCGTGCGGTCCCCCTCAATTTTAATACCAGCCAGATAAAGCCATACGGCTGAAGGCTGGTATTCTCAGGATGGGGAGCTCCACGTTATGGGGAGCCCCCCAGCCTAACAATATCAGTCAGCAGCCGCCCAGAATTGCCGCATACATTAGATGCGACAGTTCTGGGACTGTACCCGACTCTTCCCGATTTACCCTAGTGCGTTGGCAAATCGGGGTAATAAGGAGTTAGTGGCAGCCCATAGCTGCCACTAAATCCTAGATTAATCATGTCAGGCGTCTCCCCGAGAAACCTTCCATGATTAATCTGTAAATTACAGTTAAAAAACACACACACCCGAAAAAATCCTTTATTAGAAATAAAAAACAATAACAAAGTCCCTCATCACCAATTTATTAACCCCGACAAAGCCTCCATGTCCGGCGTAATCCACAGTCCTCCAGCGTCGCGTCCTAACGTGGAGCTCCCCATCCTGAGAATACAAGCCTTCAGCCGTATGGCTTTATCTGGCTGGTATTAAAATTGGGGGGACCGCACGCCGTTTTTTTAAATTATTTAATTATTTATTTCACTGCACAGTATAGACACGCCCACCGGCTGCTGTGTTTGGGTGCAGTGAGACACCTGTCACTCAGCGTGGGGGCGTGTCTCACTGCAACCAATCATAGGCGCCGAAAAGCAGGAAAGTAGGGAATACGAGATTGTTTAATGAGCGGCCGGCTTTTTCAAAAGAGGAAAAGCCGCCGGAGTTTAGTGAACAGCTGTGCAGCTGCAGCGCCGCGGCAGTGATCGGGGAACGGTAAGTAAGAGAGAGGGGGGAGAATGACCGACAGACTGTGAGAGGGGGACAGACAAGACAGAGAGAGACAGACAGAACGAGACCGACCGACGGGAGATAGAATGAAAAAAAAAATGACCGACATCGCTAGTAAAAAGCACAAAACGTGCGTTTTGGACATCGGAGTGCCACACAATGTTTTACGTAAAATCTTTCATGTATTAATCTCAAAAAGTAACATACACCAGCTCTATCTCACTATTAGGTATGTGCCCTTAACATTTCCGCCATGTAAATTCATTTTGGTGTCATTTTGGAAGGTTTTCTGGTGAGTCCGTAAAAATGGCGTAAAACGCGGACAAAATTGTTCACAGCTGTGACTTTTGAGTGATAAATGCTTCAAGGGGTCTTCCCCATGCTGTTGCCATGTCATTTGAGCACTCTTCTGAGACTTTTGTGACATTTTTAGGGTTTCTACATGCTGCCGGGGGTCATTTCATAAAAATACTCAGGTCTCCCATAGGATAACATTGGGCTCGGTGCTTGGGCCGAGTACACGAGTATCTTCGGATGCTCGGCCCGAGCCTCGAGCACCCGAGCTTTTTAGTACTCGCTCATCACTAGTAGGCATACTTCTTCTTGTGTTAAATTAATTATATCGGGTGGTGAACTTTGATTTTTCACTTGTAAAATATCTTTGCACTGTACTTTGACATTAATAGACTTGCATATATTTTGTGGTTTACTACTATACATTATGAGAGCATATAATAAGATAAGTTGGATTTCCAGCTAATGTTCCTTCTAAATTTTATGGTTAAAAATAGACAAATCTGCAGAAAGGTACAACAACTACTATTGAGATTGTTAATCTCATAAAATATATATTTTTTAACTCTATTGTTTCTCAAGTACCCATCTTGGAGAAGAAAGTACCTCTAACACTAGTAGTACACCAGCGGCTCATTAAAATGGAAGGGTCAGTTCACTCCAGTACAACTCTCTCCCACCGAACATTCATTGATGGCCCATTATGAGGGTAAGTCATGAATGCAATATCGTGGAAAACTCCTATAAGATAGAATAAATAGATTTTATCCAGATAAAGCTTTGAAAATTCCCTATAGACTTAAGGTTTACTGGCATGATTTTAGCTCAGGGAAGTTGAGAAGTTTTCTCACCAGTGGAAATAATTGCTTCTTCTGATCAACTGCCTCCATCTCACTAGTCTGTATGGATAGATTCTGTTCTTAGTGAGTAACTGGGGTAATCTTCCAGGGCTCATTTTGTTTCTTTGTGTACAGTAGATGAAACTGATGGCAATCAAGGACAGCAATTCTCCTGATAAGCCAGCCGAAGAAAAGATCTTTCCAAAGCTGAATTTGATAATATTGATGGGATACAGAGCAGGATGAATGAAATTGATTGTACCCATGGGGTGTTCTCAACACCAGCTGAGAATAAACACATTTAGCAAAATATAATTTTTCTCCTACAGAAATATATTTATTTTTGACACAGTTTTTACATGATAAAGTCTCTGCAGTATAGCTGTGCTGCAAACTGTGACATTGACATCTTCACATTTATGTTATTTAGTGTATGAAAGAAAAGAAATGAGGTTAGTGCGATCCCTTGACGTTCGGATTGCATTGATAGAACGGATGTATAATAAAGTAGAGCATCAATAATTTAGGTTGATTTAAGCTGCATTAGATTCTGTCATTGGAAATACTTGACTGATTAAAAAAAGTGCATAAATGGGATCTTCACTTCCAAAAAGTATGTGTTGAAATATAAATACATACAACATGCTATGTATCCACAATGGTGCCTTATCTTCTCTTCTGCCAGTCGTCAACCTAAAAAAGAGTTTCCTGTGTCTGCACATCATCAGCCCTATACATGAATAGGGCTGCATGGCTGGCTCATTACAATACCTAAGCCTTCTCTGTCTATTCATTAATTGTGACAAAAAGCGGAATGGCTTAACTTTATAGTGTGCAGAGCATCTTGCCTTCGGAGATGCTCTACTGCATTTTCCTGAGTTACTGAGCTAGCAGCTTGATTGACAGCGCAGGATTCCATTTTGGTGCAGATCTCTCAGGTGTTCCACCTTCCTGGTAATTGTACAGGCTTCTTTACTGAGCATGCTCGACCTGAACCTTGCCAGTTGTATTCTCTGGTTCTGCAGTTGTGCTGTTGGCTTGTGTTTCTGTTAATGTTCTGATCTTGGCCTTCTGACCTCGGACCGTTACCTGACCACGTCTCTGTTTTCTCCCTGAACCTATTACGTTCTTTCCTGGATTTCTGACCCTTGGATATTGACGTGACTATGCCTTTGCTTACTCTTTGTGCTCACTCATGTCCACCTATTATGAGACCCCGGCTTTCCTGACTACTCTTTTATCCATATTACCCGTAAGTAGTGACTAGCATCACAATAAATAAGTAGACAGTCAACCCCTTTGAAGACAGGAATGATAATGTGCCAATACAATAAATTCTGTCCTGTGTTGTGCTCGAGCTGAAAGTGAGTCTGCCAGGGCCCAGTATCCATGCTCATATCTGAAGAAACAGAAAAGACAGAATGTGCCGCCCCTGCAGCGGTTGAACCGCTCGGATCCGGTGGTGATTACTCGTGGCTCGAGGGTCTCCAGAGCCATGGGCTAGGGGCCACTCTCAAATGAATAAGGGGGTATTTACAGGGGAGATATATATAGTTCATGATGCCACCCGTGGTGTGCAGTAATAGGGAGTACCGTCGCTACCATTGGAAGTACCATGGGTAGGGATAGGCCCCGGAACTCTGGATGGTGGGGTGCAGTGCAGGGGGAGTGCAGGCTCGCTGGTTGCAGGGGTTAATCAGGTACTCACTCAGCAAGAAAGCAGATGCTGACAACATGGTAAACCAAGTCTCTGGGTGCTGCTGCCCTCTTGGGGAGCTCGTCCGGGTCCCTTCCCCTGCTGAACTGCCTGGTGGTCTGTGGCCTGCCTCCTGACACAAATTTAGAGTGTCCTTTGTGGCCCGTCAGCTTGGAGCTTTCCAGGCCCCGCTCTCAACTACGGCTAAGTGTAGGAGCCTGCTCTCAGGAGCTCATGCTTGGGATTTCAGTGGGCCGCTTGTTGGGAAAGCCATATCCCCCTTGTTGTGCTAGAGCCCCTGATCTCTGAGCTTCGTGCGAACAGTCCATAAAGGCCCAGTCCTCCAGAGGTTAATTGCCGGGTTGCCTGAAGCTTCTCCCCGATCTAGGGTCTGTGTACCATGCCCGGCCTTCGTTCCCGTACCGGTGATTAGGCCCAGGCTGCTGAACATCCTCCAAGACAGATCCCAGGCACCTAGCCTCAATCCCCCACGACTGAGGGTCCGACTCCTCTAGGTCCAAACCACTGTCTGCGACCTAGTCTGCTTCTCCCCTGGGAGCTACAACTCCCAGCTTCTTTAGAGCTCCTCACAGCTCGAGGGCTACCACTGAACTCTGGGGAGCTGCTACTCCCAGCTCCTCACTCACTGGGAGCTACTTCTGTTCTGCCTTTCAGCTCTGCTTTTCCTCCTTCCCTGACTTCACCCCTCCCACCACTCTGTCTGATCCCTAGGTGAACTGCCCTATTCCTGCTTAAGCAGCCCACTGGTGTGCCTGAGAGGGTGTAGTGCGAGGTGTAACTAGGATTTGTGAATGCTGGTGGAGGCAGTACTGTGGGTTAGGTTCCCAGAACCATCGGAGGTTGAATCCTGCACTGTAGAGAAAGAGCGTGCAGTACCCTGTGATGACCTGAATAGTCCAGATGCGTCACACAGAATGGTAGTGTGAAACAGGCAGATATACAGAAATTAATCACAATTGCAAATGTAATACAATAGAAATTAATTTGATTCCAAATACCTTTAAAGAACTAAACCTTTAAAGGGGATGTCCAGTACTTTTTTTTGCAATATGCTTTAGAACAAGTCAGAAGTTGCCATCTACCTGCCTGTTGTCACTGGCGCCAATCTGCGCCACACAGTGCAGTCACAGACCGCTCAAGCGGCTTCTGCTGACATCACATCAACAGAGCGGCAGCTTCCTTTCCACTCTGCTCTGTAGTAGTGACTGCCAACATCATGCTGATTGATAGCAAGCTCCCTACTGACTAACTGAGGGGATCTGGCTTTCAATCAACATGATCCTGGCAGTTATGTGCGTACGATAGAGCAGCTTGGAAGAAGAAGAGCAGCTCTCCTGACACAGTGAGCTGAATCAACTGCAGGAGCACTCAACGACCGCTCTGTGCCAGCACTGGTTACAAGAGGTAGGTAGTTCCTTCTGTAAAGCCCGCTTTACATGCTACAATATATCTTACGATGTGTCGGCGGGGTCACGTCGTAAGTAATGCACATTAGGCATCGTAAGGTACATTGTAGTGTGTGACAGATACGTGCGATTGCGATTGAACGTTAAAACGTTCATCTCATACACATTGTTGAATCCTGACGAATTGCACGTCGGGTTGGTCAATGTTCCCGAGGCAGCACACATCGCAGTGTGTGACACCCCGGGAACATTGAACAGATCTAACCTGCCTACCGCGGCTCCAGCCGGAAAATGTGGAAGGAATGAGGTGGGCGGGATGTTTACGTCCCGCTCATCTCCGCCCCTCCGCTTCTATTGGCCGGCTGCCGTGTGACATCGATGTGACGCCGAGCATCCCTCCCACTCCAGGAAGTGGACTTCGCCGCCCACATCGAGGTCGTATGGACGGGTAAGTACGTGTGACGGGGGTTAATCGTTTGTGAGGCACGTTCAACAAATTGAACGTGCCACACATATGATGGGGGCGTTGCAAATCGCATACAATATCGTATGTCGCATACGATATCGTATGCGAAATTGCAACGTGTAAAGCTGGCTTTAGTAACTAGCTGTAAGGTAGTTTTTAGCATATAGTAAAAAAAAATTCTGTACAACTCCTTTAAAACCAATTAAAAAGAGCCTAAAAATCTCCAAGAGCTCTGTCCTTTTAAATACCTATTGTCCCAGACACTTTTCCCCCAATTCTTATGTATCAATATGTATCCTGGGCACTCAAAAAGTTATAGCAACCATTTATATGTCAAAAAGAGCATTTAAGTATACCCAAGGCAAAGTAATAGTAAAAAAGTGAAAAATATAACTAAAGGGGTTTTTAAGTTTCTAGGGGAAGGGTAATATCATTGCACTCACCTGTAGTAAAAGACATTAAAAAAATACATGGAGTGATGGAGTGCATGGAGACCTTTTTTACTTAGATCAGTTTATTACTTTGCTTTGGGTATACTCGTATGTTCTTTTGACACCTGTTTAAGGGTATGTGCGCACGTTGCGTTCTCTGCAGTGCAGAAAAGAATGCACCCTCTGGTAGACTGGAAACTGCATTTATAAAAAAAATGCATCCACAACGCATGCATTTTGGATGCTTTTTCCATGCATTTTGCATGCGTTTTGGATGCATTTTTGACAGTGCGTTCCCCGGCAATTCAGCTCTGCTACTTACTGGCTGACAGCAGACACAGACAGAGTCGCACGATGAGAATGAACTTCACCCGACTTCATTGTCATACCGCGGCTCTGTCTGTGTGTGGCGTCCTGATTAGCGGTCACCCGTGAAGGACATTACCGCCTATATCACCGCACACATCCCGACATTACCGCCTACATCACCGCACACATCCCGACATTACTGCCTACATCACCACACACATCCCGACATTACTGCCTACATCACCACACATATCCCGACATTACCGCCTACATTACCGCACACATCCCGACATTACTGCCTACATCACCGCACAAATCCCGACATTACCGCCTACATCACCACACACATCCCGACATTACCGCCTACATCACCGCACACATCCCGACATTACTGCCTACATCACTGCACACATCCTGACATTACTGCCTACATCACCGCACACACACTGGCACTACCGTACCCATCATCTTTGCACACACACGCACTACCACACTTATCACCGCACACACACACACCGGCATTACCTCAGTGATGTCCCCGCTGACAGCGCAATTCACTTCAGTTGCTGCGTGGAGCTCATAGGAGCGGCGGTGTTCTACTGCCGCTCCTGTCAGCTTCATGTAGCAGAGCTGGATGCATCACGGGACCTCATGTGGATTACGTCGGACCTGGAGGGGTATTTGGGGATTTTAATAAAGTGGTGAAAGAGGGTGTTTTTTTTGTCTTTTATTCCAAATAAAGGATTTTTTTGGGTGTGTGTTTATTTACTTTCACTTAGAGGTTAATAATGGAATGTGTCTCATAGACGCCTGCCATGTTTAACCTAGGACTTAGTGGCAGCTATGGGTTGCTGCCATTAACTCCTTATTACCTCGATTGCCACCACACAAAGGGAAATTCAGGATGAGCCGGGTAGAGTCCCAGGGCTGTGGCATCTAAAGGATGCGGCAATTCCGGGTGGCTGCTGGCTGATATTGTTAGGCTGGGGGGCTCCCCGTAATGTGGGGCTCCCAATCCTGAGAATACCAGCCTTGAGCCATGTGGCTTTACCCTGACTGGTATCAAAATTGGGGGGGACCGCACATCATTTTTTAAAATTATTTATTTAGTTTTTTTCCCTCCACGATATAGACCCACCCACCTGCGGCTGAGAATGGTTGCAGTGAGACAGCTGTCACTCAGCGTGGGGGCGTGTATGACTGCAACCAATCATAGGCGCTGGTGGGTGGGGAAAGCAGGAAATTCCAGATTGAATAATGAGCGGCCGGCATTTTCAAAAGAGGAAAAGCCGCCGGAGCAGTGTGACAGCCATGCAGCGCTGCGCCTGTGATCGGGGATCGGTGAGTATGAGAGAGGGGGAGAGACTGACCAACGGACAGAGAGAGGTACAGACAGAGAGAGAGACTGACCGAGAGAGAGAGAGAGACAGACAAAGCGACCAACTGACAGAGAAAGAGACCGACCGACAGATAGAGGGAGATTCACCGACATCCACAGACAGAGATTGACCAACATTGACAGAGAGAGACTGAAAAGACCTGCATTTTACTTGTCAAAAAAGCATGCGAACGCAACACAAATGCAGTCCAAGTGCATTTTGGTTGCGTTGTGACCCACATCATTGATTTCAATGGGTGGAGAACGCAGCGACAACGCACAAAAGAAGTGACATGCTGGGTTTTTTTCCGCAGCGATTTTGGGCATCCAAAACGTTGCATTTACAAACGCAGCGTGTGCATTGATTTTTCGGCTTTCTCATAGACTTTGCTGGGAAAACTGAATGCATGCAATTTGGCACTGAAAACATTGCAGTTCAAAACTCAGCGTTTCCGCGGAAAAAAATGCAATGTGCGCACATAGCCTTATTCTTTGACACAGCAGGGTTGACTTGGCTGGAATATATTCTATTGTTTCCCCGTAATTTGTTGGTGTCAGATGAACTACTGGACAAAATAATGCTACAAAACAGCACCGTACTGAGACAGAATACAGACCAATCCTGGAAGTATCAGCTTATGAGGAATCCATGGTAGAACGGTAAA
This sequence comes from Anomaloglossus baeobatrachus, assembly GCF_048569485.1. Classification (NCBI taxonomy): domain Eukaryota; kingdom Metazoa; phylum Chordata; class Amphibia; order Anura; family Aromobatidae; genus Anomaloglossus; species Anomaloglossus baeobatrachus. The sequence goes on from NC_134354.1 coordinate 56,897,044, forward strand.
ATTTGCGTCAAGGTTTAAACCAAGGGCCCTCCCTTTGTTTTGACTAAGTGATATCTACAGGTATATATTTTTTCACATTATTCTATGACACTTAGCCCTCATATAGACATTCAGAACTGCATCTTTATCTGAATTCAGTGCTATAGTTAAAGGGATTATAAAAATTCAAACTAAATTTAATTTAAATCCTTATCTATTTAGTGACGTAATTTAAGCTGTTTTCTAAGACACTTATATTCAAAATTCCCTATCATTCCTTAACTATACTATGTAACTGCTTTACTACTTTTTTATAAATTCTCTGTGTGAAGATGCTTTGTTTGAGAGTCTCAGTGCCTGGTATATTCAAACAAAGCATCATCAGAGTAGGAGGAAGAGGCTGCAGGTAATGCCACAGCCTCTGGGTTGCTCCATAAATGAAGCATTGTCAGTGACTAATGATAAGCGAGTTTCAAAATACTTAGATTCGCAATACTCGTAACAAGTACTGTCTAATACTCGCGTATTCTTTCTGAATAGTGTGTGCAATGCAAGTCAATGGGAAATACTCGCAGTGTAACGAGTAACGCGAATTTCGTACTATTTGCTACTCGCACGAATATTGCGGCATTCGGGTTACTCATTACATTGCGAGTATTCCCCATTGACTTGCATTGCACACGCTACTCAGAATGAATACGCGAGTATTTGACAGTGCTCGTTATGAGCATAGTGAATCCAAGTATTTTGAAACTTGCTCATCATTATCAGTGACGCTTGTTTCAAGGCTGTGCTCATCCCTGCTTGGTCCCTGCTCTGTCCCTCTATGTCCCAGCTGTCCCTGCTCTGTCCCTCCCTGCACTGTGCACTGTGTCATCTACGAGGATCCGCTCTGCTTTTGACTCAGATTATTAATAATCAGCAGGCAACAGAGTGGTGTGAACACAAAGCATGCAGGAAACCTATGACGTCACTACCAGGGGCAGCATTATTCTCCTGCCCGCTGGGTATTCTGACACCGCTTTGTTGCCAGCAGATTATTATAGATTTGAGATGACAATGCAGTGGACATTGTCACAGTGCACAGTCATACCTCCCAACTTTCCAAGAAAAGAAAGAGGGACACAGTAGGCGGCACGCACAGCGCGCCGCGGCAAATTTTGACCACGCCCCTAGCCACACCCATTTAGCAGTAAGGGTCATTCAGCAGATGCCCCGGGCTGTTCATTCATATCTATAGCAGTCAGAATTTTTTTATATTTCTGTGTCACTATATGACATGTTGCTTATTTGTGCCTATAAGGCCGTGGTCACACGTTGCATAAATCCGGTGTTTTTTGTGTCTGCAACAAACTACACAATAACTATCTTCTCTGTTTTTTTCCATTTTTGCTGCATTTTTTTTCTGCCTTTTCTCCATTATTTAATGCGTGTTTGGTTCACATGTGAATCTGCGTTTTTAAGTGTTTTTATGTACAGAGAAGTTTTTTTCTGCATTTTTTTAACCTCCAGAGATCCCCCCCCCCAAAAAAAAAACCGCAGAATTCAGCGGCATCTTTTCATGGAATCACATCTACTTTACTTGGACAATTAAACACAGCAGAATAAATGTGCAAAGAAACAGCAGAAAAAAATGCAGCATTTACACTACATGTGAATATGGACTAATTGTCCAAGCAAAGTGGATGAGACGTCCTGAAATATCCGCCCCTGGTGCGTGGAAAGACGCCGCTGAACTGTGCGTATTTGGTGTTTCTTTCTTCATAAGCTTCAGGATTCACATCAGCAACAAACATGTATCAAATAAGGTGACAATGTATAAAAAATACCGCAAACACACAATAATCAGAGAACATTGTTATTACACTCGTGGCGCGGACACCTGCAGAAATAATGCAGCATTTACGCTATGTGTGAACACGGCCTCAGTGATACATTTTTATTACATTTTATATGGGTTTTAATAAAGAAAAATAATAAATTGCGCCTTTTTTTTCCCGCCATTTACTGATCCCCATAAATAATCTGATGGCTGTGTTGTTCAGGTCATTACGATTACAGGGACACCAAATATGTCCATGTGATTTGCTGATTTGTAATGTTTATTATTTTATAAAAAGTGCAATAAAATTACATTATTCTATTTTTTTTTATTATTTTTAGTAACTTTATTAGAAGAAAAAAAAAATCCTCTTTTCCTCTCCCTCTAGAATACAGGACATAGAGATGCTGCTCTGTACAATGTAGCTGTGTCCTGTGTAATCTGCTGTGTAATCAGAGGCTGCATTGTAGGTTCATTTATGTGAAATCCTCCCTCTGACATCATCAATCCTAGTGGTTCAACAGCTAGAGCAGCTAGGAAAGCCAGGAGGTTGCTGGACACAAGTTTTGAACGTTGCTGGTTTGAATCCAAGGTGGTGAAGATAAAAAAAAAAAAAAATTGTATTTGTATTTTTTTCCTCATTTCTTTATAGTAGTTTTATGGGAACAAATGAATCTGACTCTTTCACCAACATCGAGATACAGTATCTATCTATCTATCTATCCCTCTATCTATCTATCTATCCCTCTATCTATCTATCTATCTATCTCTATCCCTCTATCTATCTATCTATGATTCTATCTCTCTATATATCTATCATTCTAGCTATCTATGATTCTATCCCTCTATCTATCTATGATTCTATCTCTATCTATCTATTATCTGTCGTGTATCTATATATCCCTCTATCATCCATCCCTCTATCATCCATCCATCCCACTATCAGCCATCCCTCCCTCTATCCCTCCCTCTATCTCTCCATTCATCCCTCCATTCATCCCTCCATTCATCCCTCTATCCCTCCCTCTATCCCTCCATTCATCCCTCCATTCATCCATCCATCCGTCCCTCTATCCCTCCATTCATCCCTCTATCATCCCTCTATCATCCATCCATCCATCCCTCTATCCCTCCATTCATCCCTCTATCATCCATCCCTCCCTCTATCCCTCCCTCTATCCCTCCCTCTATCCCTCCATTCATCCCTCCATTCATCCATCCATCCCTCCCTCTATCCCTCCATTCATCCCTCCATTCATCCCTCTATCATCCATCCATCCCTCCCTCTATCCCTCCATTCATCCCTCTATCCCTCCATTCATCCCTCCATTCATCCCTCCTTCTATCCCTCCATTCATCCCTCCATTCATCCCTCTATCATCCATCCATACCTCCCTCTATCCCTCCATTCATCCCTCCATTCATCCCTCTATCATCCATCCCTCCCTCTATCCCTCCATTCATCCCTCCATCCCTCCATTCATCCCTCCATTCATCCCTCCTTCTATCCCTCCATTCATCCCTCCATTCATCCCTCTATCAACCATCCATCCCTGCCTCTATCCCTCCTTTCATCCCTCTATCCCTCCATTCATCCCTCTATCATCCATCCATCCCTCCCTCTATCCCTCCTTTCATCCCTCTATCCCTCCATTCATCCCTCCTTCTATCCCTCCATTCATCCCTCTATCATCCATCCATCCCTTCCTCTATCCCTCCATTCATCCCTCCATTCATCCCTCTATCAACCATCCATCCCTGCCTCTATCCCTCCTTTCATCCCTCTATCCCTCCATTCATGCCTCCATTCATCCCTCTATCATCAATCCATCCCTCCCTCTATCCCTCCTTTCATCCCTCTATCCCTCCATTCATCCCTCCTTCTATCCCTCCATTCATCCCTCTATCATCCATCCATCCCTCCCTCTATCCCTCCATTCATCCCTCTATCAACCATCCATCCCTGCCTCTATCCCTCCATTCATCCCTCCCTCTATCCCTCCATTCATCCCTCTATCATCCATCCATCCCTCCATCTATCCCTCCATTCATGTCTCTATTATCCATCCATACCTGCCTCTATCCCTCCATTCATCCCTCCCTCTATCCCTCCATTCATCCCTATATCATCCATCCATCCCTCCCTCTATCCCTTCATTCATCCCTCTATCATCCATCCATCCCTGCCTCTATCCCTCCATTCATCCCTCCCTCTATCCCTCCATTCATCCCTATATCATCCATCCATCCCTCCCTCTATCCCTCCATTCATCCCTCTATCATCCATTCATCCCTGCCTCTATCCCTCCATTCATCCCTCCCTCTGTCCCTCCATTCATCCCTCTATCCCTCCATTCATCCCTCTATCCCTCCATTCATCCATCCCTCCATTCATCCATCCCTCCATCCATCTTTGCAGCTGAATAATCTGCTTCTGGTGTCTCACCTGCAGTATAGAGGTCAAGATAACAAAATCTTCCTATTGGTTTCAATAGAGGCAGTAGCTCAGTGGTTAGAGCTGCTGCCTCTGAAACAATGAACTCACAGCTCCACGAGTTCGAGTCCCGGCCGCCCCGAAAATCCAGCCGATGATAATTTAATTTAATTTATTCACTCCACTGAGGGGAGGAGCCGGGACATCAGCTGTGAGCCGCGGGAGTGCGGGACAGCCCTGATAAATCGTGCAAGTCCCGCAGAATCCGGGACGGTTGGGAGGTATGCACAGTGCATGGAGGGACAGATGATGAAGGGACAGCTCTGACAGACAAGGGAAGACAGAGGGAAAGAGCAGGATTCAAGCAGTGATGAACACAGCCCCTAAAAAAAGCTCTTCTTCTGGTGGGGATATAGGCTCTCTCACCCGTCTGGTTGCTCTGCTGTGTTTTCCCCATCCTTGGCCCATGCTGCGGTCTCCCAGAGGCTGTGCACACCTCACAGACCTCTGGGAGCTTCCCTTAGGGTGCGCTTGTATACACGGTCCTTTTCTTAAAGGACCAGTATGCCCTGACTCATAAATTACTTTCTCATCTTGCTGAGAGGCTGCAGGTATTTAAGGCACCTTCCTCTTAAGGGAAGTACCTGGGCAACGAGTCTCATATGTAGTTAGCTCTGAGGTCCTTAGCACTGCTGCTGTTGTTTCTGCTGCTGTACTGTGATATATGCTGCTGCTGATTTATGCTTGTGTTTTAGTGTCCTGCTGATACACTGCTGCTGTTATCCCAAGTCTGCCGCAGCCTCAAGCTGCCACACAGAACACCATTCCCAATACCTGCTGCCGCAAAATATGTTTCTAGCTGTTGCTGCTGCATCCATCTATCCGTCCCGACCAAAACCTCGACACCTGCTGCCCTGTAACGCTTCTCTAGAGGCTTTCTCTCCCATACCCCTGGTGCCAGTCTTCGCAGCACCGGTATTCCCGAGTGCCACCCAGTCTCACACCTGTAGTAATACCCTCACCATTAGAGACTTTAGTGAAAACCAGTTGTGGTTCCACAGTCAAGCCCCCTGGATTTTCTGTGTGATAGGACCCAGTAGGTCCACTAAGGCTGCTTTCACACATCCGGTTGTTGCAGTGCGGCTCAATCTGGCTCAAAAACCTATGCAACAGATGCGGCGAAAAAAACGGATCCGTTGCATAAGTTTTTTCATGCGGCCCGTCCGTTTTTGACGGATGCGGCTTGATACTACTGAGCATGCGCAGTTCAAAAACCTGCATCCGGTGGCCGGATGCGGTTTTTGCCGCAGGACACCGCATCCGGCGTCCATATCCTTGTATTGTAAATTGCGCCACATTGCGCCGGATACAGCACGATGCGTTTTTTTTGCCGCACAAAAAAACGTGCCAGGCAACGTTCCATCTGGCCGCCGCATGGGCTAAATATGCTGCATCCGGCAAAAAACGGACGCAACGCAAGGCCATGCGGCACAATACAGTGCTAATGCAAGTCTATGCGGAAAAAACGCTACCGGCGGCAAAAAACAACGGTTGCATTTTTTCTGCAAAGCGCCGTATTGTGCCGCTCAGTAAAAACTGGATGTGTGAAAGCAGCCTAAATCCCCTGCTCGCCCTGCAAGCGTAACATGATGCTTTGTTTCAGTGACGAGGTGGAGGCTGTGACAATGACCACTGCCTTTGCTCCCTGCTCTGATAATGCTTAATTTGAGTATCCCAGCATGCACTGGGATTCTCAAACTAAGCGTCATCACATAGAACATAAGAAAAAAATAGAATAGCATTTAGATAGTGTAGTTAGGGAACGGTAGGGAATTTTAATACAAGTATTTTAGAAAATAGATTAGATTAGAGCATTAAATAGACTACTCCATTGCCAAGATAAGGGTACTTTCACACTTGCGTTGTTTTCCTTCCATTACAATCCGCCCTTTTGGAAAACAGCGGAATCCGTTAACGGATTCCGCTGTTTCCCATAGACTTGTATGGATGACGGATTGTACCAAAAGGACCTGCGTTGCTTTCACTGGGCGACGCTCCGTTGCTTCCGCCCAGCGGGAGGAACGCAGCATGTAACGTTGTTTTGAGCTGCGGAATCCTCTGGATTTCACTGCACATGCTCTTCTTTTTTTTTTTTTTTTTTTTTTAAATCACAAACTTTATTTTGGCTCACGGTGGCTGAACGTTCAGCTGAGCCCCCGCCCGCCAGCATGCCCGGCCGCCGGCAAGTGACAGCGCTCAGCTGATTACCCGGCGGTCGGCTGCAGGGAGCGATCAGCTAATCACCCAGCGGCCGGCTGCAGGGAACGATCTGCTGATCACCCGTGGCCAGCTACTGGGAGCGATCAGCTGATCACCCGGCGGCCGGCTACTGGGAGCAATCAGCTGATCACCCGGCAGCCGGCTGCAGGGAGCGGTCACCTGATCACCCGGCGGCCGGCTGCAGGGAGCGATCACCTGATCACCCGGCGGCTGGCTGCAGGGAGCGATCAGCTGATCGTTCACAATAGTCTGCCACCGGTAATACTGTAAAAAAAAAATCAAAATGGATTCCGTTGTTTTGCAGCATCCGTTGCATCCGTTGTGCCACTATATGCAACACATCCGTTGCATCCGTCACACAACGCAATGCAACGGATACCGTTCAACGCAAGTGTGAAACTAGCCTAATCTATCTAGGGTCCAGGGCTTTTGTATTTACATGTGTTTTGTGGTTGTGGGTCTCATTAATGTACTGACAAGTTCTATGTACTGTATATTAGTGAACTATGTGTATCTATGTTTCAAACAAGTCTAAAGATATATGTTTTTTTAAAGTAGTCAGTCCCTCTAATACAATAACTTATCGTGTTGGTATTCAGACGATTTTGCTCAGTCGTATACCTTGCTTGTATTTATTGTACCCTTTCTTCTTAGATTCCATTTTTTTTTTTTGCACCAGCCTAACCGTGTACATTTTCAAATGATTCCAAAATAAAATTGTAATTCGTGTAACTTTACATTGAATAGATCACATCGTTTTAAGAAAGTTTCATATTGAAATTGAAATGCATTTGTGCCAAAAAATTCTGATTAATAATGCAAATTGACATGGGAAATTGCATGATATCAATGATTCCAAGCTGATTTCCCATGTCCCTCTGACAGCACAGTGGCAATCCAGCACAACACTATTTGAAGATGTGTTGCTAAGAATATCTAAGTCTGATAAGTATACATGGTTGGGGAAGGGAGATGCATTTTTTTCTACTTTGAAGAAATTGTATGTCACTCATATGCCTAGCTCTCAGAAATTATTAATATTATTTATTTAGTTATTTACTTATTTCTAGCATAACATTGGTTCCATGGTGCTGTATATAAACTACAAGTATAATTACAATGAAGACACTAATGCGGGCTTTATACGCTACAATAAATCTAACGATGTGTCAGCGGGGTCACGTCATAAGTGACGCACATCCGGCATCATTAGTGTTGTTGCAGCATGTGACAGCTACGTGCGATTGTGATTGAACGTAAAACACGTCGTTCATTTCCTTAAAATTGCACGTTGGGTTGTTCAATGTTCCCAAGGCAGCACACATCGCAGTGTGTGACACCCCGGGAATGATGAACAGATCTTACCTGCGTCCCGCAGCTCCTGCCGGCAATGCGGAAGGAAGGAGGTGGGTGGGATGTTTACGTCCCGCTCATCTCCGCCCCTCCGCTTCTATTGGCCGGCTGCCACGTGACGTCGTTGTGACGCCGAACGTCCCTCCCACTCCAGGAAGTGGATGTTCGCCGCCCATATCGAGGTCGTATGGAAGGGTAAGTACGTGTGACGGGAAATAATCATTTGTGCGACACGGTCAACAAATTAAACGATGGGGGCGGGTACGAATGCATTCAATATCGTATGTGATATCGTAAGGTGTAAAGCAGCCTTAACAATGGTGGACTGGAACAGAGGTGAGAGGACGCTGTCCTTGCAGGTTTACATCCTAAAGGACAATGGTGAAGGAGATAGTAGTTTTGGGGGTTGCAGCAGCTCCAGTGGTGGTGAGGTGGCAGCTGGGTCATTGCAGGCTTAAGCTTTCTTGGAAAAGATGAGATGGGTTTACAAGTTCCATTTGAAAATTACAAAAGGGATCGATAATTGTCAGGTTGTCAAGCGTGGCAAGTGCGTTCAGACCAAAAGGAGTCTGACGCACAACGTAAAAATCACCAAAACACCACCGCAAAAAAGGGGAAACACCGGGGATGCAAAAACAATGGTGGGCCCTGGCACTGGTAAGAGGGTACACCTCCTATCCTCATCTGTAGCTGTCCCTACTCTCCTACCAGTCCCTATACAGGCTCTACAACTGTTGCTGAGCAGCTGCCTGAGACCCTTGGAAACCCTAGAGATGCCCTTACTACTGAGAGGCAGGTGAGGTTCCCTAAACCCACCTTTGCACTTATAAAACAAGAGGTTTGGGTAAACATATAGGGGAAAAACTGCATCACAAAAGGATAAAGATACGGTTTCTTGATTGCTCGAACACAGCTCCTTCCACCATGGGGGCCAGTATACAAATGGATTTCATCAGGGATTGCTGGATAACACCTTTATTTAAACCTGAAGGATGTAACTACAAAGCTACTGCAGGTGAAGCGCTCAGCTAGGGGCTGCTGGAGAAGCTGCCAGCAGCAAAACTGACAGCCGTTTAGGTACTAAAAAAACCAAAACCACATTTAAATGTAGATAGCCAGAGGGAGATGAGAGGCTCCAGTCCAAAAGTTGTCACTAGTCTCCAACAACAGGGAGGTGACCATGAAAATAATTGGATGTGATGAGGCACAAAATTCTAGAGGATGAGAGATACTCTGGAGAAGTCTTGGAAACGATTGTGTGAGGAACGTGCAAGTGTGACGAACAGGAGGTGTTCTTGGGAGGACCAGAGGCTACTTGTTGGAAGATATTGAGAGATTAGTTCGGAGATATATGGAGTAGACAGATTATGCATGGCTTTGTAGGTAATTGTTAGTAGTTTGAACTAGATATGTTGGGGGAATGGAAGCCAATAAAGGGGTCTGCATGGGGGGAAAAGCGGAGGAGTAGTGTGGAGAGAGCTGGGTTAGTCTGGCTGCAGAATGAAGATATATATATATATATATATATATATATATATATACTAGAAGGTGGCCCGATTCTACGCATCGGGTATTCTAGAATTTACGTATTGTGTAGTTCATGTATGATTTTTGTTATATATATATATAGATGTTGTTGTGTGTAGTTACCAAGTGTTTGTGTAGGGCGCTGTACATGTTCTGGGTGTTGTCTGGGTGTGGCGGGGGGTGAGAGCGGTGTTGTATGTGTGTTGCATGTGTTGCGTTGTTTGTGGAGCGCTGTGTGTCTGTAGCATTGTGTGTGTGTTGCGCGGTTTGTGTAGGTGTGGTGTGTTTTGGGGGGAGGTATGTTTTGTGCAATGTGTGTGTTGTGCGGTATGTGCGTATATTTATGTATGCCGCGGTGTTTGTGTGTTGGGTGTTGTGTGTGTGCGGCATTTTCTGTGTGTGTGGGTGTCTGTGTATGGCGGTGTTTGTGGTTCCCAGTGTGTGTGTGTTGTGTGGTGTGTGTGTGTTGGGGGGAGGTGTGCACCTCCCATCGTGCTCCATCCCCCATGCTGCGCACCCCCCATCGTGCCCCATCCCCCATGCTGCGCACCCCCCATCGTGCTCCATCCCCCATGCTGCCCACCCCCCATCGTGCTCCATCCCCTATGCTGCGCATTCCCCATCGTGCTCCATCCCCGATGCTGCACACCCCCCATCGTGCTCCATCCCCCTTGCTGCGCACTCCCCATCGTGCTCCATCCCCCATGCTGCGCACTCCCCATCGTGCTCCATCTCCATGCTGCGCACTCCCCATCGTGCTCCATCCCCCATGCTGCGCACTCCCCATCGTGTTACATCCCCCATGCTGCGCACCCCCCATCGTGCTACATCCCCCATGCTGCGCACCCCCCATCGTGCTACATCCCCCATGCTGCGCACCCCATCGTGCTCCATCCCCGATGCTGCGCACCCCCCATCGTGCTCCACCCCCCATGCTGCGCACTCCCCATCGTGCTCCATCCCCCATGCTGCGCACTCCCCATCGTGCTTCATCCTCCATGCTGCGCACTCCCCATCATGCTACATCCCCCATGCTGCGCACCCCCCATCGTGCTACATCCCCCATGCTGCGCACCCCATCGTGCTCCATCCCCCATGCTATAATAGTTCTCCTATTATACTCGGAGAGGAATATAATAGGAGGACTATAATAGGAGGAGTAGTCCTGGGGGGAGAGGAGTATAATGTCGGCTCCCTGCACATGTGTACCGGGAGCCGGTGTACGCTGGTAACTATGATACACATCGGGTAACTAAGGGACCTTAGTTACCCGATGTGTATAATGGTTACCAGCGTTCACCGGCTCCGTCACGATCCCAGCAGCGCAAGGTTATGTCTGGCGATGCGTGCGGAGGGCCGGGGCGAGTGGCCAATCCATGCGGAGGGCGGGGCCAAGCCGAGGCGAGCGACCAATCCGTGGGGGGGCGGAGCCGAGGCAAGGCGAGCGGCCAATCCGTGCGGGGGGGCGGGGCCATGGCGAGCCCAGCGGCCAATCAGCTTTGTGTCACCGTAACACAATTTTGGAGCAAGACAGACAGACAGACAGACAGACAGAATAAGGCAATTATATATAGATATATACACAGTATATACTATATATACAGGGTGGGCCATAAGTATGGATACACCCTGATAAAATGGAAGTGGTTGTTGATATCACCTTACTGTTTCTGGCATATTAGTACTTGGGAGGGGCCAAACATTTGAGGCCGGGTGACGCCCATGGCGGCCATCTGCAAAGCTGCCATTTTGAATTCAAGTTTACGTTTTTCAATGGGAAGGAGGTTATGTGACACATCAAACACATAGAGAATTGCACAAGAAAAGCAATGGTGTGCTCATATTTAAAGTACCTTTATTCATTATCGAGTTATTGACACGTTTGTGACATGGAAAAACAACAGTAACCCTCTAAAGGATATGCTCAAAGTGCTGCCCATTATCTTGAACTGTCAACGCAATTCTCATCTCACACGCTTGGCACACCGAGAGCAATACCGCGGAAGAAATGCTACCACAGGCCTCCTACAACCGTTATTTCAGGTGCCCCACATCCTATATCCTGGATCTGCGGTATTGCTCTCATTGTTCCATATCACAAATGTGTAAATAACTCAATAATGAATGAAGCTATGTTAAAAATGAGCACACCATTGTTTTTCTTGTTAAATTCTCTGTGTTTGATGTGGTCACATGACCCCCTTCCCATTAAGAAAAGTAAAGTTGAATTCAAAATGGCAAATTTGAAGATGGCTGCCATGGGTGTCACCCGGCCTCAAATGTTTTGCCCCTCCCATGTACTAATATGCCACAAACGGTAAGGTGATATCAGCAACCACTTCCATTTTATCAGGGTGCTAAATATACGCCCCATACTGACTGCCAGTGATGGAATTTGAAAGTTGTTAATTAATCACATTCAGCTCTGCTATGCTCCAGCACATGTAATCACTCTGTAGTGAGGAGAGCAGGCTATTTGTTTATACATGTCTCACACTGAGTTTGATCTAAGTAACTATATGAAATTTCTCCAGTAATGCAAAGTTAGACTTGAAAAAAAACCTGTTAAGGTCCAAAATACTTTGATAATAATAATATTTAATAATAATAATAATAATAATAATAATAATATTTTTATTTCTATAGCGCCAACATATTCGACAGTGCTTTACAATTCAGAGGGGACATGTACAGACAATGAGACAATACAAAATAACAAAATTCAGATACCAAGAGGAGTGAGGGCCCTGCTCGTAAGCTTACAGTCTATGAGGAAATAGGGGAGACAGAAAAGGTGAATTGGGGGGAAAACTTGTCATATATGGTCCAGCCATCGATTTAATAGGGGATTCAAAACCAGCTGCATGGATCGGTCACCAGCCAGAATTTATACAGGTACAGAGTGTAAAAAAGTACATGAAGAGGAAGCAACCAGAAGATACAGGGGACAAGAATTGGAAGTAAATTTTATGAAGGGCGGAATGGGACTAGAATAGATGAGGGCGGTGAGGTGATAGGCTAGTCTAAAGAAATGCGTTTTTAGGACCCACTTAAAGATGTGGATGTTGGGAATTAATCGCATTGTTCTTGGTAGTGTGTTCCAGAGCATAGGCGCAGCTCGTGAGAAATCTTGAAGATGTGAGTTTGTTGCTCTCATCTTTGCAACAGAGCCAAAAAAAACAAAACCCTCTACCGTTTATTCTGCTCTGCAGCCAATATTACATTGAGTCTCCAGTATAACATTAAAACATTATGGTTAAAGATCCTCACTAATGAAAATTTGTTAGGTATTTGTGCAGCATATTTAAGCTGATGTCTTTATGGTTTAAAATCGATTGTTGTAGATTTTGAAAGAAAAAGTATAAAGTTTATGACTCAAGAAAAAAAATTCAGGAGAGGGCTGAAAGTTAATCTGTTCTGCTTAGCTTTTACAGTATTTTTTTGGTTTATAAGACACACCGGATCATAAGACGCAACCCAAATTTAGAGAAAAAAAATGGGATCCGTCTTACAATCCAGTGGTTTCTTACCGGGGAGTAAAAAGCAATGGTGGAGAGGAGTCACAGGAGGCAGGGGAGGTGGTGGAGCAGGTCGATTCTGCGGGCGCTGCAGGCGGCGAATGACCCAGTTGCTGTCAGAAGCAACTTCCAGAAACTGTCGGCGATGCGGGCTTCAAAGAAATGGCATCTGGAGTCCGCGTGTGTGCAGATTGAGCTATGTGCTCAATGATAGGCTGAGATCTCATGTGCGCATTTGCCACCTCCGGGCAATATTTTCCTATAGTCCGCTGCAGGGAGATTAATGGGCAGGAGGCGGTGCGTGCGCAGATGAGATCTTGAGCTGAGAGCTCCACCTGCGCATGTGCGGTCTACGGGTGTCATTATTTAAACCCCACACCGCCAACAATTTCAGGAAGACCCGCCTCACAGCCCACCACCACACCGTGTGCCGTAGCACAGCCTACTGCACCCGCTCTAGCACAGCCCGCTGCACTGGCCCCAGCACAGCCTGCTGCATCGGCCCCAGCACAGCCTTCCACACCGACCCCAGCACAGCCTGCCACACCAGCCCCAGCACAGCCTGCCACACCGGCCCCAGCACAGCCCACAACACTGGCCCCAGCATAGCCCACCGCACAGATCCCAGCAAAGCCCACCGCACAGAGCCTGCCTCCTGTGACCCCTCCCCACTCCCTCCCAGTAAGGTGCATTCAGATTATAAGATGCACCCCTCATTTTCCTCCCAATCTTTGGGGGAGGAAAAGTGCATTTTATATTCCGAAAAATACAATACCTTTTTTTTCCTAAAAAATGGACTTGCTAGCTTTTTCAAAGAATAAAGCAAAAGCAAAACAAATACATAGTTTCTAAAAAATATTTGCTGACAATGAATAAAGTTGACATGTCCTAATATTAATCATGGAAACATGTTTTGTTTGTGACGCAGGTTGAGTCCAATTTCCTCTTTGTACAGGATACATATATACTTGCTGTGTACGTTAACAAGCTGTATTTCAGTCTGTATGCAAAGCTTTCAGTAACAATATACCTGTCATTGAAATACTTTCTCATCCCTCACGCTTTCCTTCTTTGTCTTTGTATAGTTATTTGAAAAAGTATTTGTTTTCCCGTCGTCTTGTAAAAAAAGTATAGACAAAAAAAAGTTGCCTAAAAATAATATCACAACATTACCTCTTAAAGGGGGTTGACCAGTTGAAACATATTGATGACCCTACAGACGGATCATCAATAGATCAGTGCGGGTATGAAACCCAGACCCCACCAATCAGCTGTCACTAGTTTGGTGGAAATATGAAGTACAAAAAAACAGACCACCAGACCGGCGACCCACCTGGACATTCAATCCCATACTCCGACCGTGAATGTCAAATGTTTGAAACTAGCTTAAAGGCTTTTTTGTTGGAAGAAAAGTTGCATTCTATATTACTGCAATTTTGGGGTACAAATAATGTATTCTGAAGGACATGAGCGTCTGATTCCATTGAGCAGTCACTTAATAGGCTGTGTATTGTAGTTTTTCAATCAGTATTTTATCAGCAGGAGATTATCATAACAGTGCTACATCTCAGGCACAGAGCAGAAAGGCTAATAAGTGTAACCCCGCCCCCACCACTTATTAACAACTTACTGAAAATTCACAGTGTACAGAGGAAGTTGACAGTCTTGTGTGTGGGTGGGCTATACACAGCACAGACGTCTCAGCTCTGCTACATCTACAGCAGACAAAACAGGTCTTGTATGAAAACTACACCAAGCAGACCAGTAAGTGAAACATGCCTGCAATCAGGATTTCTTGCCCTATGGTATGCTGCTATAAGATTATATGGCAAAAACCTGATGACAAATTCCCTTTAAAACTGGGATAGCTCTTATGTCTTTATCACCTTAAAAGGAATGTTTCACCTACGGAATGAAAACTAACAAGTGAAAATATTCCTATGTGCTATGTTTTTATCAATCATGCCATCAGCTCTGTTCCTGTTCAGCTTTGTATGAACCACAAATAGCAAACGCGTGGGCTCACGGAATTGTGATCCTCTACCTCAACGCTATTTGATCTACACATCTGTTGTGAGATCAACACGTTGTGATCCTTCATCAACATATGCGTCATTCCAATCCCACACATACAGCTAACCAGAGCAATAAGCTGCATGAGCCAGACTGATATACTAAACCAGGTTGTCATCGGTGTACTCACTAATTCTAGCAGTTTCATTCCTCATATATCGCTGTCAAAAATAACAGGGGCACATGAGGAGTTTGACATGGGGAGACTGCTCCCTCTATCACCCCAATGACACCATGCAGCATGATTGCAGGGTAACAATAGGTTTCTATGCCATCTAAAGGCCTGAAAATAGCCTCCGTTTCTGCCATGCACTACAGCCTATAAGATCCCACTGAGATTGAAGTTTACCTTTCAATCAAACTCTCACAGTTTGGGTAATGTACCACTGTGTGAAGGACTGTTCTGTCCATTTTCTTGTGTGGGGACGGTTGTGGGGACAATTATATTATGTTGTAGTGGCTGTGGGAGCCATCATACTATGTTGTGGTGGCTGTGGGGGCCATCATACTATATTGTGCTGGCTGTGGGGACCATCATACTAGGTTGTGGTGGCTATGAAGGCCATCATACTATATTGTGCTGGCTGTGGGGACCATCATACTAGGTTGTGGTGGCTGTGGTGGCCATCATACTATACTGTGGTGGCTGTGGGGGCTATCATACTATGTTGTGGTGGCTGTGGGGGCCATCAACTAGGTTGTGGTGGCTGTGGTGGCAATCATACTAGGTTGTGGTGGCTGTGGTGACCATAATAGTAGGTTGTCGTGGCTGTGGGAGCCATCATACTATATTGTGGTGGCTGTGAGGGCCATCATACTATGTTGTGATAGCTGTGGGGGCTATCATGCTATGTTGTTGTGGCTGTGGGGAGCATCATACTAGGTTGTGGTGGCTGTGGAGGTCATCATGCTATAATGTGGTGGCTGTGAGGGCCATCATACTATATTGTGGTGGCTGTAGGGGCCATCATACTTTATTGTCGTGGCTGTAGGGGCCATCATACTATATTGTGGTGAATGTGATGTGATGCATAAAAAATTCAATGCATTTCATCCTACCATAAACTTGACATTGGACCACTCAAAAACAGAAATCAAAAGTCTGGAAACAACCATAAAAAATCAAAATGGTTCAATCCAGACATCGGTGTATTGGAAACCTATTGACCGTCCCACATACCTTAGATGGGACAGTTTCCATCCCAAACACATTAAAAAGTCCATTGTCTACAGCCAGGCCCTCAGATATAATTGTATCTGTTCCAATCTAGCAGACAGGGATGAACACTTAATCCATCTTCAATCCATCAATCCAAGGCTACCACTCCACCTCCATTGATGATCAGATCGTTGGAGCCACAAGGACCCCTAGAAATGAACTGCTTCAATACACACAAAAAAATGGAAAATAGTCAAGTACCTCTGGTGGTAACCTACAGCCCACAGCTTGAGAAACTGAGAAAAATGGCCAAGAAACTTCACCACATTCTACACAAGGATAACCGGTTAAGATCAAAGATTAAAAGATCATCCATTGCTGTGCTACAGGCAACATCCTAATTTAAGAAGCATCAGGATCCGAAGCTCAATGCCCTCAGACACACCAAGAGGAACTTATCCTTGCAATATAAAGAGCTGCAAAATTTGCTCTCATGTAGAGATCAAAGACTACAAAATTCCTGGGACATTCACATGTTCCTCTTCCAACGGGGTGTACTTAATCCTGTGCACTATATGTCCTATTGGGGGTCTCTATGTTGGAGAAACAGAACAGAGACTGAGAGTAAAGATGAGATCTCCCCGCCACACAGTTACAGACAAAAAATCCTTTTACCTGTGGCCAAACATTTCTGTGCTTCAGGACACAACATAAACCACATGAAAGTTGTCATATTATAAGGCAACTTCAGATCACAGAGCCATCAAAGGGACTGGGAATACAAATGCATTACAATGTTTAACTCTATCCACACAGGACTCAATCTGTCAGGAGGATTTATGACCCACTACAAAATCTGAGGAGTCTGCTCCAGATAATGAGGGCACCAGACCTCTGATCCTACATGGATATTGGGACAATAAAACTTTCACGCCACTAATCAAAGCTAATTAAGGATTCACTCTCTAAGGGTACCGTCACCCTTTAGCGACACTCTGGTGATCCCACCAGCGATCTGACCTGGTCAGGATCGCTGGTGCGTCGCTACATGGTCGCTGGTGAGCTGTCAATCAGGCAGATCTCACCAGCGACCAGTGACCAGCCCCCAGCCAGCAGCGATGCGTGGAAGCGATGCTACGCTTGGTAACTAAGGTAAATATCGGGTAACCAAGCGCTTGGTTACCCAATATTTACCTTGGTTACCAGCGCACACTGCTGAGCACTGGCTCCCTGCACTCCTAGCCAGAGTACACATCGGGTTAATAAGCAAACCACTTTGCTTATTTACCCGATGTGTACTCCGGCTACGTGTGCAGGGAGCCGGGACTGGCAGCGTGAGAGTGGCGGATGCTAGTAACCAAGGTAAATATCGGGTAACCAAGCAAAGAGCTTCGCTTGGTTACCCGATATTTACCTTGGTTACAGCTTACCGCAGGCTTCCTGAAGCCGGCTCCCTGCTCCCTGCACATGCAGATTGTTGCTCTTTCGCTGTCAAACACAGCAATGTGTGCTTCACAGCGGGAGAGCAACGTCCAAAAAATGAACCAGCACTGTGTGTAACGAGCAGTGATTTCACAGCAGGGGTCAGATCGCTGCTCAGTGTCACACACAGCGAGATCGCTAATGAGGTCACAAAAAACGTGACTCAGCAGCGATCTCGCTAGCGATCTCGTTATGTGAGAAGTACCCCTAAGCTTACAGTTTGTTTATTTAAATGTCCTTTTATTATGTCATCCCTCTGCTCTGTTTGTGTATATATTTGTGTTTCTTCAGATATTTTGTTATACCATGTCTGATGAAGAGACCGGAGATGTCTCGAAAGCTTGCTTTGTAACATTTTTATTTTAGTTAGCCATTAAAAGGTATTACAACTACAAAATTATAATTTTGTTTCTCTCACTGAGAGCAATCTACTGTATCAATTTTTCAACTGGCTAACACGGTACCAAACGTTTTTTCTTTTAAATTTAATTTAAACACATAATACTTTGGTGGGGGTATTGTAGGGTCATGATACTGTGCATGTGATGGGTAATATGAAGGAATTCCCTATGGGTGTATCATACAACATGTTAGGTATGTTTTTGGGAGCATCATACTTTATATTGGCCATGAAAGGGGCATCATAGTGGGTGACAACACAAGGGAGATTAGTAGGGTACAAGTACTGTGTAGGTGCTGAAAACCTAATCTTCTCCCTTTATTTAAAGTTTAGAGGTATGCTCTTCTTTGACTGAGAATATAAGCAGTGATCACACTTACCCTAACATTTATATATTTATTTATTTTTAATAGGGTGATTGTATTGCCAAGTAGGACTTTTGCTATTGTGTATAATGATTTGTATGTATGGTTCATGAATTGATCATGTATAGCAAACCTAATAAAAGTCAATGGGAAACTCAAACAATTTTCAGGAGGACCTTGCCTTGAAAGTAGGTCTTGGAGGGCTGTAAAAATGCTGCAATGGATGGAAAAGTGTTGAAACTGATGGAGAACAGCAAGAGGAAGATGCCTGTATGCATTTTTCACTAACAATTGGTTTCTGAGAATAATGATGTCCGAGTATTACGTAGAATTAAAGCATAAAAACAACACTTACTGAGATTTCCCACGGCTGTCACACTCCTTCCAGGTCCACTCATTACATCTCATACATATTCCCTGCTTCTGTGATTGGCTGAAGTCAGACTCCCGGTGTGACGGTATCTTTCATTGGCTGCCATCTCTTAATAGAGTTTTAAAAAAAATTAAATAATTAGTAGAGTCTTTTAATAGAGTACAAAAATAATTAAAGAAATAAAAATCATGTCTCAAGGTCTCCCAAATTCTTGCACAAGCAGCAATCTGACTGCAGCCAATTACAGACAGTGTCACAGATGGTGGACAGAGTAAAGCAGTGAATATGCATGAGAGCTACTGAGCGGAGTGTAACAGCTGTAACTCAGTAAGTTATTTTTTTTTTTTTTACTGTGTGGCCCAAACACAGTAATACCAGTAGTAAAGATGGCTACAGCATTACTGTGATTGGAATGCAATCCCAGCATGTTTAGTGGCTGAAAATCAAGTGCCAAACATGCCGGGAGGGGTCTTGTAACTCACGAGGCGAATACCAAAATACTCAACGTGTAGCAGATAAGCAAATACTTTATTATTTGGGTGAGTAACTTGGATGAACATCACATTTTAATGTGTTTTTTTTCTGCCCAGATATGAAAAATGGTTGCAGGAATTTTTTATAAAAATTCCAGCATCAAATCTGCATCTCTTGGCAAAAAAAGGGATTTTCTCCCAGGTGATGCAGGTCTCATTGAACTCAATGAGTTCACCTGAGGTGAGATCAATGAGTTCAATGAGTTCATCTGGGGTGTGATTACCTGCAGTTACAGGAGGGGTATCGTGGGAACCTCAAGCTGTGACCATAGGTAAACTCAGTAACGTGATCGCTTACAGCTGCGGCTCAGTCAGTGTCTGCCTGAAGCCTCAGTGGGGAGTCATGTTCTCTAATGTGTCCACACACTAAGACTTCAGCATGTAGCAGATCCGGTATCATCATGGGTTGTTGTGGTGTAGAGTACGCCAGACCTAAGTGTTTTGGGGCTTAATAAATTGGAGAAAGAAGGTGATTTTTTTTATTTTCTTTAATAAAGGATTTTTGTGTTTGTGGTTTTTTTTTTACTTAATTACTAATGGGTGGCCTCATAGACCTCTATCCATTGCTAATAGTGGCAGTTCTGATTTTTTACATTAACCCCTTATTTTACCCCGTTTGTTACCACACTAGTGAAATAGGGATGAGCCGGAAAAAGCACCAGAATTGTTGCATCTAATGGATGGTGGATGTGGACTGCTATTTTTAGGCTGGGGAGGTCCAATAACCATGGGCCTCCCCAGTCTGAGAATACCAGCCCCCAGCTGTTGGCTTTGTCTTGGCTGGTTATCAAAATTGTGGGGGAGAACCGAATAACTTTAAAAAAAATTAAATCTATATTTACATAATTAAAAAAGTTGCTTGAGTTCCCTCTTATTTTGAGACAAAATATTGCACACAGCTGTGGACTGCAGCCTATAGCCATGTGCTTTACCTGTGCTGGGTAGCTATATAAGGAGGAACCTACTATATCCTTATTTATTTATTTTTTATTTATTTTTACACTTCATTAGGGGACCCAGACAGCTATTATGAGGACAGCTGATTTGAGACTCTCAGCGGCAATCTGACTGCAGCCAATCACAGACGCTGTCATGGATGGTGGGCGGGGGAAGCTGTGAATATGTATGAGATGTAATGAGCGGACCTAAAAATAGTGTGAAAGCCTCAAGGAATCTCAGTAAATGTTATTATTTTCTTGCTTGGCATTTAGTCCATGATATACTCTGAAAACATTATTCCCAGAATCCAAATGTGAGTCAGAAATGCATCCAGGCATCTTCCCCATGTTATTCCCATTCAGTTTCAAAACTTTTCCATTCATTTCAGCATTTTTACAGCCCTTTCAGACAGCCTTCCAAGGTTCACCCAAAAAGTTTTCCTTTGACTTGCATTGGGTTTGTAATTCATGATAAATACACGAATAATAGAAATTATTCAGCTCGACTAATCCGAGCCTGAATATTTCACTATTTGCCCATCTCTAATAATAATGTTTCAAAGCACTGAAACTTTTATGCATTAATTATATATAGCAGTAAAAGGAAAATTCTTTGATATCATAGAATGAAGAGCCAACTAATAATTTTCATTGTCAGATTTGAATTCTGGAGGTCAAAATGGCTCATTTCATAAATGAACCTGACAACTTTTGAAAACAATTAGAACAGTGTTTTTGGTCATTTTAAGCCTTTATATTACAGTGGAACAAAGTAGAGGGACTGTCGTAGATCTAGCATATTAAAAAAAGAAATACAATCTTTTTGTAACTGCTGTTTTTTTCCCAGCCTTAACTTGATTTGCTTTTCTTTTCAAATATCAGTTATTTTGTACTTTTTATACAATTCTTTTATTCTTTAGCAATATAGCAAAATATTGTATTAATACAAGTGTTCACTTATAACTGCAGTTTAAACCATTTTTTTAAAAAAGCAAGCACATTATTGTTCTCCACAAACAATATACAGAAAAACTATTACAAGTATGATTAAAAAAAACAATATTTTATACTGTCTAGTTTTCAACAGAATACGTTTGTACTAATCTGATTGGAAATAAAAGGAATTTTCCATGACATAAAAAAGTAATATATTTCACAAATCGCTCAATGCAAAAGAGGTAAAAGAACAGTTTCCCACAATATAACCTAGAGTGCCATGAAGAGGTTATTTGGGAATATTTTTTTTTACTATGAGCCTAAGAAATAAGAGGTACTTCTCAGATAGCGAGATCACTGCTCAGTCACAGGTTTTGTGATTTACCAGTGACCTCATCAGCGATCTCGCTGTGTGTGACACTAAGCAGCGACCTTGCCCCTGCTGTGAAATCGCTGATCGTTACACACTGTTCTGGTTCATTTTTTGCTCATTGGTCTCCCGCTATGCAGCACACATCGGTGAGTTTGATGGTAGGAGACCAAGAAGCACTGACTCTGTGTAAGCAGCGTACGCTGGTAACCAGGGTAAATATCGGGTAACTAAGCAAAGCGTTTTGCTTAGTAATGGATTTGCACCCTAGCTACGTATACAGGGAGCCAGCACTGGCAGCCTGTAAGCGGTGTACGCTGGTAATCAGGGTAAATATCGGGTAACCAAGCAAAGCGCTTTGCTTAGTTACCCGACATTTACCCTGGTTACCAAGTGCAGCATCGTTACACGAGTCGCTGGTGGCTGGTGGCTGGTGGCCGGATTGACAGCTCACCAGCGACGTACCAGCGATCCTGACCAGGTCGTATCGTGGTCAGAATCGCTGGCACGTCATTTAGTGAGATGGTACCCTAATAGGCAGTTAGTTGCTAACTTCCTGCCTGTTGTGCCTGACGCAGATCACGGATACCACAGAGTGGTCATGGTTCGCTCCTGCTGGCAACTCAGTGACCTCTCCTCTACTCTCCTCTGTTGACTCATGTCATGCTGATTGACAGCTGTCTCTCCATTAAATAACTGCATTAGTAGTCACACCTCTGTTAGTTTTTACAGACAATAGTAAAACAATATAAAATAGTATTGGATAAGCCCTTTAAATTAAGAATCTCAGTGTGTATTATGGTCATTGCTCACAAACTTGGCAATACCCTATTTGAAATCAAGGCAGTTAATTTACGCTATCTGTGTAATTGGGGGCCATGGTGCAGTATACAAATACTGTAGCATACGACCCCTACAAGAGTATGTGCGCACACAGCGTTTTTTTACCGCGTTTTTGCATTGCCATTTTGGGCTCAAAAGTGGTTGACTTTGCTTCCCCAGCAAAGTCTATGACTTTTCATTTTTGCTGTCCACACACAGCTTCTTTTTAATGCTGCGTTTTGGAAGTGAAAAGAAAATGGACATGTCACTTCTTTTCTGTGTTTTGCTGCGTTTTTCCACACATCCAATGCATTGGAAAAATGTACCAAAATGCAGTGGTCAAAAACACAGCGAAAAACAGTAAAAAACGCAGCTCAACGCAACCAAAAACGCAATGTTTTTATGGCTGCATTTTTGCCGCAATTGCATTTTTGTGTGTTTTTTAGTGGCCAGAAACGCAGTGTTTTTGATGCCACAAAAAATGGTTAGGTGCGCACATAGCCCAATAGTGGCACAGATCACCACACCACTTCTCTTTTCAGATACATACATAAGCCCTGATTAATCATTTGTCTTTTTTTCTATGTCACTTAACTACAGTGGAACCTTGCTTAACGAGAACAATCCG
Source organism: Anomaloglossus baeobatrachus (assembly GCF_048569485.1). Taxonomy (NCBI): domain Eukaryota; kingdom Metazoa; phylum Chordata; class Amphibia; order Anura; family Aromobatidae; genus Anomaloglossus; species Anomaloglossus baeobatrachus. The sequence goes on from NC_134354.1 coordinate 56,920,036, forward strand.
TTCTGGGAGTGTGCTTGTTAACCAAGTTACTCGTTCAGCAGAGCAAGATTTCCCATAGGACATCATTGCAATGCAGACAATTCCTTCCACAACTTGTTAAATGTCCCATCCTGGTCCCCTATTCTGTCATTCCACACATGCACAAACACACACAAACACGTACAAACACACACAAACTCACACAAACACACACAAATACACATGCACGCATGCACACGCACATATTATATGCTCACCTTACCTTCCGTTCCATCGCTGGTCTCCTGGGACTTGCTGTTCTCTGGTACGGGGCCGGGCTGTGTATCGCGTTACCATAACGACCAGGGAGGAACGTCCCAGCCAGAGCGCTGACGTCAAAGGCAGAGCCGCTTGCCTCTGATTGGTCAGCGCGCTGCCTTTCAGTAGCGGCGACAGGAAGTTCCTCCCTCGTCGCTATGGATGCCGATACACAGCGTGGACTGGAGCGGAGCGGCAAACTACAGGACCCAGGAGGCCGGTGATGAAACGGAAGTATATTATGTTATATTATATGCTCACCTTACCTTCCGTTCCACTGCCGGCCTCCTGGGTCTTGAAGTTCGCCGCGAGGATGTCGCGATGTACCCAGGAACGACAAGAACCATGAGACTGGCGGTGGAACCGAAGGTAAGGTGAGCATAATATTGTATGTGTGTGCGTGCGTGTGTGTTTGTGTGTGTTTGTGTGTGTTTGTGTGTGTTTGTGTGGACTGCAAGAGTGGGTTAGAGCGCGGTGGATGTATGGAACCGGAAGTGTGTGCAGTGAGGATTTCGCTCGTACAGAAAAGCTTTCTCGTAAACCGGGTTACAAATTTACAGAAAGCTTTGCTTGTTAAGCGAAATTCTCAATAAGTGGGTTACTCGTTAAGCGAGGTACCACTGTATTTTGTCTTGTTATTAATTGTCTTTTTTGGCTCACTTCAAAAAGGGTCACGAGATTCATGAATTTGGTGGTATGTAAAAAAAAATGGGGGTTTTTTGTCTGTTTTTAACTGATTTTTTTACTTCTTGGCACCAAAGTCACAATTTCACAAAAATATTGAAAAACTTGTGCTAAAATGCAGAATCCTTTCCATGCTGAAGAAAAGTCCCTTCACAATATCCAACCAAGTGAAAAACGCTCTCCAGGAAGTGTTTCAGTATCTAAATCTACCATAAAGAAAAGACTTCATGAGAGCAAATACAGAGGGGTCACCACAAAGTGCACACCATTATTCAGCCTCAAAAATAGAAAGGCTAGTGTAGACCTTGTAAAAAACTTCTAAAAAAGCTTCTCAGTTCTGGAAAAGTATTTTTGGACAAAGGAAACTAAGATCAACCTGTTCCAAAATGATGGGAAGAAGAAAGTTTGGAGAAGGCTTGAAACAGCTCAGGATCGAAAGCACAGCCTTTGTAAAACATGGCAGAGGCAGTGTGATGGCCGGGCTTGCATGGCTTCCAATAGACTTGGATCACTAGTTTTTATTGATGATTTGACTGAAGACAGAAGCAGCCGGATGAATTATGAAATGTGCACAGGGCAATACTTTTTTATTAGGTTCAATCAAATGAATCAAGGTTAATTGGAAGGCACTTCACACTACAGATGGACAAAAACATACTGCGAAAAGCAACACACGAGTTTTTTAAGACAAAGAAGTGAAATAGTCTTCAATGGCTGAGTCATCACCTGATCTTGCCGCATTGATCTGCATTTCACATGCTTAAGACAAAAACAAGCAACAATTGAAATCAGCTGCATTAAAGGCTGACAGAGCATCCCAAAAGAGGAAACTCAGTGTGGAGCCCCATTACCTTCAGGTCGCCTCAGGGTCTCCAGGGACTCTACGTGCTGGTGATCTTCTGGCCACAGGTAGGTCAGGTTAACTTCTATGGGAATCGTGATGCCACTCTCGGTAATTGCGGTCAGGGAGTGACCGCCACTGCAGTTTAGGGAGCGCCAGGGGCTGATGGTGAATGCAGTCAGTTGTTGTGGCATCCCAAGAGTGAGGCTGGCCCCAGGGCCCAGTGTAAGTGTGTAGTACCACAGGTCGCAGAAGAACTCACACACAGGCAGCAATATTTTTTAGGGTTTTTACTCACTTTCAGATGGTAGGGGTGAGTCAGGCGATGCTATGATGAACCAGGTGGAACCAGGTATCCCTTCGGCTGATGTAGGGGTGACTGCTGACTCTCCTTCCTAGCCCTTCTTGTTTGGGGTGACTCCTTACTTGTAGTATTGCGGGGATCACCCAGGGAAGTCGCAACTGCCATTCTCCCCTTTCTGGCCCATTTGCTGGCAGCGTGGACCAAGGTTAAGATGGCTCCAGGCTCAATCCTCCTTATGGGCTCCCTCGTTGCTGCTGATGCTGCGGACTCTATGTAGGTTGAGGAGGCACATACAGTACCCTCACCAGCAGGTTTATCAGGCCAAGTAAATGGGTTCCTGCTCTAAGGACCTGTTTCCCCGTGCGGGCTTGGTCTACCGGTCATCTCCTTACTCAGCTACCTCATCACTAGGTGGATTTCAAGCAGCACCACTGGGTAGCCTCTCTCCCCCGCCAGCAGCCACTACAGGTGCATGGTCTGGCAGTGTCCTGCTCCTCTGCTCTACACTCCAGACGCGGCTCCTCTATTCCTTCGTGTTTGGCTGCCACTGCACAACTCCCCGTCTCCAGTCCCACTACCCACCACTAGCTGGGATGCGAGGGCCACGCCCCCTCCCTGGGTCTGCTCAGCTGTGTGTGTGTTCCTGGTTACTTCATGTCTGTGTGTCCACACCCTAGTCAGCCTTTGGGATTGCCTGTTTTGTACTGACCCAGCATGCGTGCAGTACTCAATGGTGCCTGACGAGGTCAGGGGTGCCACATCAGCATTTGGTGACATCCAGGGGTGGAATAATCGCGGTCGCAGGGATCACAACCATGATCTGGCCCTGGGATGTAGGGGGCCTGTTGGCCCCAGCCTCTGCTTCAGCTGGGCATGCGTCCGAGGCTGCACATCCAGCTGAAATGCATCGCGGTGTAGAGACCTGTCGGGTTACTGTACTGCGATACACGATGCTGGCCAAACAGAAGCTGGCAGCTTTCATCTATGTCCCAGCTGCCGGCCACTGTGCACAGGCTACACAGGAGGACACTGCATGACATGTGTGCCAGGACAGAGACATATTTACCTGGATGGGGACATATATACCAAGAGGGGGATAGTATATACTAGGAGGGACCCAGAAGGGTGACAGTGTACACCAGGAAGGGGACAGTAGATACAAGGAGGGGGACAACATATATCATGAGGGCCCCTGGAGGGAGACATTAGATACAAGGAGGGGGACAGTATATACCAGGAGAGGGACAGTATACACCAGGAGGGGGATCGTAGATACCAGGAGTCTGACAGTATATACCAGGAGGGGCCCAGGATGGGGATATATATATATATATATATATTTTTTTTTTATTTATATATATATATATATATATATATATATATATATATATATATATATGTAACAAGATGGTGACATATATACCAGGATGGGATTTTTTTTTACCAGGATGGGGTTATATCTACGCCATGATGTGTGCTAAAATGGGGAACATATATACTAATATGGGGGACACATATGCCGGGATGGTGGACATACTGACCAGGATGAGTGTAATTTATATTAGGATGGGGGACATATTTACAAGGAAGGAGCCCAGGATGGGAGACATTAGAACAGGGTGGGGGACATAACTACATAATTGGGGAGGGCAACTCTTATGTATTTATAGGATTTAGAATCATAAATGTATACATACATCAGACCAACATAATGGGGGCCCAGATCCAAATTTTGCACCGGGCCCATTGAACTCTAGTTACGCCACTGGTTACATATATGGCTTTCATACTTCTGGCAGACTTTGTCTGCAAAGGATTCTCTACACAGGATTAAAGATGAACATTTTATTTATGGTAAAGTTAATTTGTCTAATTATTTTTGAACCCCTTAAATTGGAGGCTTTGAAGAAGCATGGATGCCATTAATAAGCATTTCACAGGATATTTTTCAAACCTGAAAATTAACACTTCAATTGCAACTCAGTTGTTTCATTTAAAAAAATAGTGGCCTGCAGAGATGAATTTTTCTGGACCAAATTGAACATGTCTATGTATTTAGGTACTTTTGTAATAAACAATTTCAATAAATGTAGAAGAAATACACACGTATGACTCAATAGATTAAGCTTGTAATTAATGGATAACTCGATGTTTCCTTTGTTCCCTTGCATACTTCAGATTGTAATGTAGTATCATGCGATCCTTCCATTGTGCCCTCCTAGAATTTAATCTCTTCTTATGAACTTTTAATGATTATTTCCCCCCTCAGAGTTTAATTAGAAAAGTGATTAACATTTTAGTCATTGACTGAAAAAAATAATCTGAATTAGAGAACATAGAAATGTTTTTTTTTTCATTTAGGTGACCCATCTTATCAGATAAGAATTACAAAGCCGCATTGATCGTAGCTATCTTTTCTCCGTCATGCTGTACTCCAAAATCAATAATCAATATTGCTGGCAGGTAAGTGCCCAAAATAACATTATATAATTGAAAAAGAAACAAAACTTTGCTCTTTTTATATTATAGCTGTCTGATCTTTCTGGATATTCTGTTCATGCTGTAATACTTAATCTATGCAATCAAAAAGACAAAATAAGTAATATGTTTTAGTCAGTGGCATATTGGCTAATATTGTAGTAAAATGCAAACATAATTGTAGAATTGATGCAAAGCATTAATTGGGTCTTCACACCTTTGACCAGGGGTCCACAACTTGTGGCTTATAGGTCCATGATATGTGGCTTTGAAGAGAAGGTCCCCAGATGGTGGCTTTTGTGAGTAGCCCCCATAGATGATCAGGCCTGTCTATCAATATATAAATAACTTTTACAGTCCGGATTTGCTCAGCCCTAATAAATATATGATAAGCTTGAGATAGTATGATATTGATGTTTGAAGTTAGATGCAATAGTGTGGTATGTTTGATGAAAACATACTGAATGGAGGTAAAATTGGGACCTATGGATGAAAGTACACTGCCTATAAGGGTGGGGACACAAGGTCTTTGTGATCTTTATTTGGGACCTTTGGCTATCTTTATTCCATGCTCTGGATGTCACTACCGAGGGGGGGGGTTGTCACTGAATGTGGCTCATGACCATCTCTCAGAGCTAAATGTGGTTCTCATGGTGAGAAAGTTTGGGGACCACTGACTTAGCGAAACTGTTTCATATAGAACACTCTATGTATATTGATTGATTAAAATTGTTCTCAAGACCCACCATAAAGAGGTGATTTTGTCATGAAAATGTCAACAAGGAATTATCACTACATCGAGCACTGTAGGAGAAATGTAGTTTTATATTGAGGCTTTTAAACTGAATGACCATCCATTAGTTGAGCAAGTACTACCATGCTCGGTACTTGTAATGAGCAGTTGAATGCTCGTTTGAGTGCGACTCAAGTGCACAAGTATAATGGAAATCAATGGGGAACTAGGGCATTTTTCTGTAAGAGTTCCTGGAAAAATGCTCAGGCTCCTCATTTACTTCCATTATACTTTGATACTCGAGTCGCACCCATCCAAGAATCCAACTGCTTGTAACAAGTACTGAGCACTCAAGCATGGTAGTGCTCACTTATCACTGCCATCCATATAAAACACAGGCAGCTAAGAAGCTTCACCCTCTCCATTATGACATCAATTTGCCAAAATTGGACAGGAACAAATTTATAGGCATTTTTCTGATGGATCCTTCAATAGTATTAGAAAAATAGAGTTCATTAAGGAACTCATTATCAACAGTCATATTACTTTAAAGCTAACTGTATACATTCTATCTTCTCAGATACATTTATGCTCCGTTTCGTGAAACAAGTATCTAATATATAATGCTGAATGTGTGTATGTGTGTGTGTGTGTGTGTGTGTGTGTGTGTGTGTGTGTGTGTCTCGGATTGGTATCTGCACCGTCGCAGCTACAGCCAGAAAAGTTTGCACACTCACACTTCTGGACCCCGAGAGCGTCATAGGCTATGTTTTGAGGGGAAATTTTAACCCCGCGCTTTACGGTTATTCACCAAAAAACCTGCCTCCATTAATGCGAATGGAGCTGGGAGTTACAGTGCAGCCAGAACTTCAGAAGAATGCGCAGCCACGCCCTTAAATAGAATGTTGGTGTGTCACAATGCAGCCAGGGAAAGAGACAGACACAGACAGGGAAAGAGGCAGACACGGACAGGGTAAGAAACAGACATAGACAGGGTAAGAGACAGACACAAAGAGACAGCCACAGACAAAGAGACAGACTGACAGGGAAAGAGACAGACAGGGAAAGAGAGGAAAAGAGAGAGACAGGTTAAGAGACAGACACAGACAGGTAAAGAGACAGACACAGACAAAGAGATGGAGACAGACACAGGAAAACAGACAGACAGGGAAAGAGAGGGAAAGAGACAGAGTAAGAGAAAGACAAAGACAGGTAACTGTAAAGTGCGGGGTTAAAATTTCCCCTCAAAACATAGTCTATGATGCTCTCGGGGTCCAGAAGTGTGAGTGTACAAAATTTTGTGGCTGTAGCTGCCACGGTGCAGATGCCAATCCCGGACATACACACATACATACATACACACACACACACATACACACACAAACACACACACACACACACATTCAGCTTGAATGATTTTTTCAGTGTTTTTGTTTATTTCTTTTCACTTACAGATTAGTAATAGGGGGTCTCATAGATGCCTCAAATTACCAATCTAGGGCTTAGTAGCAGCTGTGGGCAGTTATTAACCCCCTATTACCCCGATTGCCCCCACACCAGCGAAATCAAGATGACCCAGGTAAAGTCCAAGATTGTCGTATCTAATGGATGCGACAATCCTGGCTGGCTGCAGGCTGCTATTTTAAGGCTGGAGGGCCCAATAACCATGGGCTTCCCCAGACTGAGAATACCAGCTTCCAGCTGTCAGATTTCTCATGGTTGGGTATCAAACTTGGGGGGACCGCATACTGGTTTATTGAATTATTTATTCAAATAATTTTCAAAAAAGCCGCATATGGTTCCGTTTATTTTGATACACAATCAAGATAAGTGTACGGCTGGGTGTTGGAGCCTGTAGCCTTATGCTATATCCGTGTTGGGTATTATAATACGGGGGGACCCTTATTTAGTTATTTATCTTTACATCAACCTAGACACAGACACACACATCGCCTCTGATTGGTTACAGTCAGACACATTGTCACACAGGTTGGGGGCGCTGTCTGACTGCAACCAATCAGAGTTACTGGGACTGCCAGAGGGCAGGAAAGCAGTGCATGTGCCTGAAGATAATGATCGGCCTTGTCTTGGAAGTAGAGTGAATGGCATGGAAGCAGTATACACCCTCATGGAGACGGGTTAGCATAAAGTACTTGCTTATTTTTATTTCCTTTCTATTGTTAATTTTTTTTTTATTACTCTGGTGGCTTGACCCAGATCGTTACCCAGAGTTCCCTGAGAACTCCAGGCGTGGGGTCGGTGCTTGGGTTCTTTGAAGTCGCATGGATCCGGACTGTTACACTCCGGATCTGCCAATCATTAGTCCTTCTGTTGTGTATGACAAAAGTAAACAGCACATGGACTCCATGTGCTAATTCACTATTTTTCAAGCGGATTTCAGACATTTTTATAAGAAATTACAGCAATGCCTAATTCCAAAAGGGATGTAAGTTATCAAGTATGAGTAAATGAAATATTAAATTCATACAAAAATAATGAAGCACACTGATAATTAGTATAATATAGTATTTTTTATTAATAAATCCTATTTTTTAAGTATTGATACAAAGACCATAGAATATAATAAAATCAGGCAAGTACAAAACATAAAAATGGACAACCATATGTGAAGGTGTAACAATATGTGAAGGTGTAACAGTATTGACATGCAAACCAATGTCAGTGGAATATTCAATATTGAATCAATACATATAAGTACTTATAGCAAGTTGCTACCTTTACCAAAGGTACATATGCACAAATATAGCAGGTGCAATAAGTAATGAATATGTCCCCAATTTTACAAGTAAATATATTTCTAAAGGTTCTATTGACGTGAATTACTCACCGGAGGAAGGTTGAACTAGATGGACCTAGGTCTTTCAACCTTAGTAACTATGTAACTATGATATCGGTAACAACTCTTCCTATCTACACAGGCAAAGAAATCAAATATCGATATCCATAAAATACGTGATGTGTTATAATGAGAAATGACACCAGGAAAAAGTACTAAACACATGAAGACAGAGTGGTGCAAAAAGCTATGGCTAGTCATGACACCAGCATTAATTAAAAAGTGTTAAAGTGCTCCACAAGAAACATCTCATGATATGTAAAACCAGTCAGCTATCTCAAGACCTTTACAACCTTATTGTTGCTAAACATACTGATGGTAGTGGTTAAAGAAGAATTTCTAAACTACCAATGGTTTCAGTGAGCACTGTTGAGGCCATAATCCAGAGGGGGAAAAAACATTTCACCATGAACCAGGTGCTCCCTGCAAGATTTTAGACAGAGGAGTAAAATTAATGTCCAGAGGAGTAAAATTAATGTCCAGAGGAGTTGTCCAAGAGCTAAAAATTCCCTGTGAAGAGCTACTGGAAGTCCTAGAATCAGCATGTACAATTGTTTCAACCAGAGCAATAAGTAATGTAATCACCCTCTATGGTCTGAATGCACACTCACCAAGTAAGAATCCTTGGCTAAACAGAAAGCATGCTCAAGAAAGTTTAAAGTTTACTCAAAAACATTTAGACAAGCCTGCAAAATACTGGGATAATACAGTCTAGTCAGATGAGACCAAAATTGAACCCTTTGGATGTCATAATGTACTCCATAATTGGAGGTCAAAGGCACTGCATATCACCCCCAAAACACCATACCAACAGTAAAGTTTGTTTGGAGGTGGGAATTAATGATTGCTTGAAGCTGTTTTTCTGAATACGGCACTGGCAAACTTCATATAATTGAAGTAAGGAGGAATAGATAAATGTACTCAGATATTCTTAATAAAAAAATCTGCAGCAATCTACCAGGATTATGAAGATAAAAGGATGGTGGACATTACAGCAAGATAATGATCACGAACATACAGCCAAGGAAACTCTCAAATGGTTTCAGAGAATGAAAATAAAGCTGCTCGAATGGCCGAGCCAATCACATGACCTAAATGCAATAGTAAATTTATGGAATGAACTAAGGCTCAGAATTCATAGAAGGGGCCCACGGGACATTCAGCAGTTGAAGAGCATTTACGTGGAAAAATGGCCCAAAATCTCACCTGAGCAATACATGAGACTAGTTTCTTCATAGTGAGGATAGGCTATCAATAGAAAACTAGTGGCCAATCCTTTTAACTCTTATACACAAACAACTTTTCTCCACATTACTGTTTTGTCTCTCCTCCATGACAATCTGTTCACTAGCTATCAATAAACTGAGATAATTCTGCTCAAAACACTATCTACAACTTACAAGGCCATCCATACACTGTTCTCCGCATCATATGTCTCTGATCAAGCCTCAGACTTCTTCCAATCACAATCTCATATCTTCTTAAGATCTCATTCTCTGTTCTCCACTCATCTGTTCCTCAAATAACCATCTCCAAGATTTTTTACGTTTCCCTCATACTTTGAAACTCATTAACCTGAATATTTCATATGTTTTGAATTTTACATTGCAACTTAAAAACCCATTTCTTCAACATAGCTTATAACCTGCAACAATCCTGCTTCCTCCACAATGTCAAATCACCACTTTCTAATTCTAAACTGTCTACTCCCCTCCTCCTTTATATTGTAATATCTTGTGGGCAGGAGATTCTCTCATATTGTACCTGCGTGCCAATTAACCATGTTGAATTTTACTTTTTGTGCCTTTTTATGTGCTGCTAAAGGGAATGTGTCAGCAGGTTTTTGCTAAGTAACCTAAAGATCGTGTGCTGGAGGAGGTAAAGGGAACCTGTCACCTAGAATATGCGTTGACTTATCAGCAGATGCATGTGTGCCCTAATTACACCTCCCTACCCAACCCTCTGCTGTAAAATTGGGTAATATGAAAGTGATAAAAAACGTTTTATTACCTTCATATTTTGTATGTAACTAGCAGGGAATGTGTTCACAGGGGCGGTGCCTTGCCCTATGGACGTCTGCATATTTCCATGGTATCACACCCCTGTGGGCGTGATACCATGGAGCTATGTCCCCATCGCTCATTCTATCCTGCACGCAGTGCAGCAGGCTTCGTTTACGGGTGTTCAATCGCCGGCTTCAGACGCGCACTTCGCATGTGTCGCGGGCGGAGGGGACGCGCTCGCCACGCTCGGGTCCGGGGCTTCTGCTGCTGCTTGGTGGCTCGAGCGGTGGGCCGGACCCGGGGACTCAAGCAGCGCTCCTCGTCCACAAGTGAAAAGGGGGTGGTTTGTTTGGGGAGATTGCTTGTGACGCCACCCACGGGTCGTGGTGATAATGGGCACCACCGCTGCTGGTGACGGGGATCCCGGGAGCGATGGCAGGGAGCAGCTAGGATGTTGTCCCCTCCGTGGGTAGGGATTGGTGGTCACGGGGCCCGGTGGTGAATGGGGAGAAGGGCTGCTGGGTGCAGTGCTGCGGTACGGTGTCTGATGGCACTATTGTACTCACAAGTAAACCACACAGAGTCACTGGTAAACTAGAAACTGCCAGAGTCCACAGCCTTCGGTGCGGAGGTATTTGGGGTCCCACACGCAGTACAGCAGGATCCTGTTCTTGTTTTGCAGCCAGACGCTTCTTTCTCCTTCTTTAGTCGGGAACGGGGAGCCCACTCCCCTGCAGTGATCCGGGTCGTCCCATGATGCCGGCGGGCTACTACCCTGCCCCGGCCACCTCGGGCCCCTTCCTCACACTTCCTTTCCTTATAGTAGCCAGTAGCTATCCTCTCCTGGTCTGCTCTCTTCACACTCCAAACTCATTCTGCTCCAGCCCCTCCCCTCCTGCTCTGTTCAGCTCTTACACTGGGGGGGGGAGGGGGGTGTCTGTCCTGCTGCACTGGTGTGGGATCAGGTTACCAAGAAGGAGAATGACCTGCACGTTGCTGGATTTCTGCAGGTCTGTGACACCCTGGTTTTGCCAGGGCGTCACACATGCGCAGTGCGCATCTGAAACTGACAAGGAGAACCCGGAAGAGAAGCCTGCCGCAATGCTCGCAGGATAGAATGAGAGACAGTGACGTCGCTCCATGGTATCACGCCCACAGGGGCGTGATAACACGGAAATATGCAGACGTCCATAGGGCAAGGCACCGCCCCTGTGACCACATTCCCTATTTACATACGAAATACGAAGGTAATAAAACGTTTTTTATTACTTTCATATTACCCAATTTTACAGCACAGGGATGGGTAGGGAGGTTTAATTAGGGCACACATGCGTCTGCTGATAAGTCAGAACGCATATTCTAGGTGACAGGTTCCCTTTAAAACAGAGATTTCAGCAATGCTTCTATTATCAAATTATGATTGTTTTAACACCAGGAGATTACCATTGCTCTGACTATTGCAGAGTATCCCTGAAAGTCCGACACACGCCCTCTAGTGATAGGCAGCTCACTGTCTATAGACATTGTACATAAAGATCAGAAGAAGGGGAGCCAGCACTGCTTGAAAAATATCGTGCGAAAAATTTAGAGTGTAAATACACAAAAAATTCCATCTGTGCTACAATACAAAATAAGATTTTTAGCAAAAAATTGATCAACCTTTTGAGCCACCCTGCCATATCACGTCAAATCTCAATAGGGGGGTCCTACTCTATATTTAATATTTCTATTGTGCCATGTGACCTCAAAAATTAATTAAAAGTAGAACCATATTAAAGCAATACATTTAACTGTAACATTTCAGAAACTGCTTCCATGTTTGCAAGGAGAGGCAACTGTGAATAATGGTAGCCCAGGTCCCAGCATGTGCAGCGAACGCCACACACACCAGGACACTGTCAGAACCACCCTCACAGTGCTAGACCAGGGTCCATGAATAAAGGCGGAACAGGCCCAAGTAAATGGTGCTTAATTAACAAAGCCTATAATACAAGTAACTCCGGCACTCAGAAGAGATTATATTTTGATTATTTTTTATTCAAAAAAGTTTTTTCTTCCAATAAAGTTTTGCAAATAAACGTTTCGGCTATTCGCCTTCTTCAATTTTATATGGTTCTACATGATAAGAAAACAAGGTATCAATACAATATATGTATATATATATCTTATAGTAATTTAGAAGAGAGAATCATGTCACAGACAAAGTAAATCAAATATCAAACATACTTGAAAATATACAGGAAAAAACAATTTCACCATTTTATTAAAGAATTCATTTATCCATTACCTCTGGTAATGGAAGGTAAAGTCTGGACTCACAACACTTTTATCCTTGTTTATACAAATGAAGTGAAATTATCTGTGTAAAAACAAAAGTACATGCATATGAGTTATAATACTATTATAGACAGCTGTTTGTCCAAAAGTCACAGATTTACTGTGAACTACAGGGTATCAATGAGAGACTATGAAAGGGTTCAAATGAACAAAACTGATAACAATCAAATCTGCCCTCACCATAAATGCCATCTGTATAAATCCGGACACATACCTCATGTCGCTCTGATAATTAACAAGCTACTGTGTGATACAATGCCCTTAAACCACAGGGGACATCAGGTCATGAAATGAAGGATCTAATGTGAACAATAAAGGCCCCGTCACACTAAGCAACATCGCTAGCAACATCGCTGCTAACGAGCAACTTTTGTGACGTTGCTAGCGATGTTGCTGTGTGTGACATCCAGCAACAACCCGGCCCCTGCTGTGAGGTCGTTGGTTGTTGCTGAATGTCCTGGACCATTTTTTAGTTGTTGCTGTCCCGCTGTGAAGCACAGATCGCTGTGTGTGACAGCGAGACAGCAACAACTGAATGTGCAGGCAGCAGGAGCCGGCTTCTGCGGAGGCTGGTAACCAATGTAAACATCGGGTAACCAAGAAGCCCTGTCCTTGGTTACCCGATATTTACCTTTGTTACCAGCCTCCGCCGCTCTCACTGCCTGTGCTGCCGACTCCTGCTCTGTGCATATGTAGCTGCAGCACACATCGGGTTAATTAACCCGATGTGTGGTGTAACTAGGAGAGCAGGGAGCCAGCGCTAAGCAGTGTGCGCTGCTCCCTGCTCTGTGCACATTTAGCTGCAGCACACATCGGGTAATTAACCCGATGTGTGCTGTAACTAGGAGAGCAGGGAGCCAGCGCTCAGTGTGCGCTGCTCCCTGCTCTCTGCACGTGCGGTGGTAACCAAGGTAAATATCGGGTTGGTTACCCGATATTTACCTTAGTTACCAAGCGCAGCATCTTCCACGCGGCGCTGGGGGCTGGTCACTGGTTGCTGGTGAGCTCACCAGCAACTTGTGTAGCGACGCTCCAGCGATCCCTGCCAGGTCAGGTTGCTGGTGGGATCGCTGGAGCGTTGCAGTGTGACATCTCACCAGCAACCTCCTAGCAACTTACCAGCGATCCCTATCGTTGTTGGGATCGCTGGTAAGTTGCTTAGTGTGACGGTACCTTAAGAGAATGCGGTAAAAAGTGATAATGGCTTAAAACAAAGCCAAACATTGAAAAAGGTATAATTACCATTGGGGAAGATAAGTATATAATGGGCTGAAAAAGAAACAACAGTCCATAAGGAACTCCTTATCTATAAGGCATCAAATAACAAGCTCACATGAGATCCATTCATTACCTGTTGCCTTGGTGATCAGAGAAGAAGTGGTGAGTGAAGGGATAACCCTGCACAGGTTTATATAGTGGTGGAAGGCGGGTGCATGTGTCAATTTCCTCATTATGGAACGCAAGCGGTGCAGAGGGTGAGACGCACGCCACGCGTGCGCAATGAAGTCAGAAAGTGCGCGCATGCGCAGTGTATTCAAAGGGAGAATAAAGACGCAAACAGCTCCGGAAGAACCGCTCCTGACATTCAACGGGTCTGAAAGAGACATTAGTAACTTATTAGTCATAGGGAATATGACAAGATACAAAAGGAAAGTTATAATCCGCCTTTATACTAAACAATAGGTATCCTTATGATTATGAATGAATATATTATTTATTTAACATGTGACATAGTGGCACAGAATACATGACACATTATATTGGAATATACTGGCCATATATACATATATGTACATATACACATATATATATATATATATATATATGCATATACATACACATATATACATACACATGCAAACACCCACATACATACATATATACATATGTACATGTTAAGACAGGTATATGGGAACTACACATGAAAGTCTATACGCTCATCTTAAATGAAAAGATGAAATTAATGCACAACATATCCCAAAATTATGGGATATAGACGAATCTGTTTACCCATCAGATATATACATGTAAGGAAATTCAATTATGGTAATATATCATATTTACGATTTAGGCCGTGGGGGGACAGAGTTCTTAAAGTGTGTATCCAGAAAGACTCTCTTTCTTTGAGTCTCTTCACCCTGTCCCCTCCACGTCTCATAGGTGGAACATGTTCCAAAATTTGGAATCTCAGTTGGGAAATGGTATGTCCCAAGGTCAAAAAATGGTGGGGAACTGGCAGCATTAATAATTTACACCTAATGGCCGATTTATGCTTGCCAATGCGGTCCCAGATATGCTGGGTGGTTTCCCCAACATACCCGAGACCGCACGGGCATTTAAGCAAATATACTACGAAAGATGTATCACATGTGAAGAAATCCTTGATATAAAAGACCTTACCAGTATGGGGGTGTGTGAACGTATTACCCCTCACCATATTTGAACATTGTGGACACCGAAGACAGGGATAATTACCCTGTTTTGGAGTGGCCAAAAAGGTTTGTCTCGACTTGCGAATTGAGGACCCTATATCAGCTCGAACCAAAAGGTCCCTGAAATTGGATGGTCGTTTAAAACTAAATAAAGGTGAGACAGCAAATTCGTCTATATCCGGATAGGACTGATGTAATAATTTCCAATGTTTTAAGATAATGCCCCGAAGGACAGAATGAAACGGATGAAAGGTGTTGGCAAATGTTATAAAGGGGCCTCGTCGTTTTTCTCTTACAACATTGTCCTGTGCCACATAGTCAGCAATATATGAAGGATAACCTCTCTGTACAAATTTCTCCTGTATTTCTTTATGTCTGAGTTTACGTTGCGTAGTCTCTGACACAATCCTGGCAACCCTTTTGTGCTGTGAATGGGGTAAAGATTCTTTAAGATGACGAGGATGACAACTATTGTAATGAAGTAGGCTATTCCTATCGGTTTCTTTGACATATAGGTCTGATGAAATGGTGCCTCGCGAATCAATAGTAATCAAAGTATCTAGAAAATTTATAGAATGCTGATCCATATGTTTAGTGAATGTTAGACCAGGTATTTGTTGATTAAGATATTGAAAAAATTCTTCAAATATAGTATTGGGACCATTGAAAATGAGAAAGACAACATCTATAAATCTTTTCCAAGTCGTAATATGTAATTTAAAGATGGGGTGGGAATAGACATACAAGGTTTCAAAATGGGCCATAAATACATTAGCGTATGGTGGCGCAACATTAGAGCCCATTGCGGTGCCTCTATTCTGAATATAAAATTGATCTTGGAACATAAAAAAGTTTTTTTGTAATACTATAGATAACAAATCGAGGCAAAATTCCATCTGGATAGGTGAAAATGTGGTATATGTCCGGAGGAACCATTCCATTGCCTCAAGACCTAAACTGTGTTCAATACTCGTGTATAACGAATTCACATCAAGGGTGACCAGGATGGAGCCAGGAGAGAGTTGTCCTAATGATTTTAAGTGTTCGAGGAAGTGAGTAGTATCTCGTAAATATGAATCAGTACTAGGTACCAAGGGAGATAGGATGCGATCCAATGTGATGGCTAACGGCGACAGCAGAGAATCTGTCGAGGCGACGATAGGTCGTCCCGGTGGATACCACAGATTCTTGTGCACTTTGGGTAATGTGTAAAACACGGGGATCTGAGGATTAGACTTATTTAGGAAAGATGCTAGTTTCATATCAATAACCCCTAATTGTGAATAATAGGATATTTTATTCAAAATGATCTCTTTGATAGCTGGAGAGGGGTCAGAAGTAACAGGTGTATAGGTGGCACGGTCCGCAAGTTGGGTTAGGATCTCAGAGATGTAATAGCTCTTATCCATAATAACTAATGCACCCCCTTTGTCAGCAGGTTTAATAACTGTAGAAGGATTAAGCTTCAACGATCGGAGAGCATTTGACTCTTCCGTGGACATATTACGTTTAACATGTAAATCACCATTATTTACTCTATTGACAAAGGCTTCAACATCAGTCTTCACCAGTGAAATATATGTCTCCACAGGGTGATAGGAACGGGGAGGCATAAAATTACTAGATATATGCAAGTTTAATCCTCATAGTGAGAATTATGATGTTCCAGAGCCCCCTGAAGAAATATCAGAATTAACCTGGGAAGGGTGAACCTGAAAATGAGCCTTTAGTCTGAGAGATCTGAAAAATCTATTGAGTTCTTGGTCTAATCTAAACGTGTCAAAACTGGGTGTAGGACAGAAGCTTAATCCTTTTTGTAACACCTGTGACTCAGCGGGGGACAAGGTATACGAGGAGATGTTAAGGACGAGATCCGTCCTACCTGGGACCGTGTCACAATCCGTTCGCCGGAGTAAGGTCTTCCTCTTTCCCCTCCTCGTCCTCTTGGGATATACGGGCGACGTGAGCCTAAAAAGGAAGAAGATTCTTGCTCACTTCCTGAGCTCGCAGAGGATGAGAATTCAGTCCTGGGATAAAAACGTCGACGAGGAGCTGGTTCTCCACAGCGCCATCTATATACTCGGCCTTTTTTGTAATCCTCCTCATCCCTTGAAAATGTTCCTCTTTTTCGTTCCTGCAGAGTTTTCTTATAATCATTTATAGTAACATCCAATTTGGATTTCATATTGGAAAGTTCAGTGGAGGAAAATGTGTTGGTAAGTTGACTTTCAATGGTAGAAATATTTTTAGAGATACTATCCAATTCCTTCTGAAGATAATCGATAGTCAATGTCATTAAATCAAATGAACATTTATTCAATATCTGTTCAAAAATAGAACAAAATTCAGAATTATCCGAAAAAAGAGTAGGACGCAACGAAATCCTGAGGCCTCTAGGGATACGTTTCATCTTATGATATTCTGCCATTTTTATCAGGTGCAGTTCCAGGGCGGTCTGACGTCTCAGTTCCCTCTCATAGTCTTTTGTCCTAGTCTCTTCAGTAGGAGTAAATAAAAATTGTCCAGAAGTTGTTACCCGTGAAACAATAGAAGATGACTGTTCATCATTATAAGAGAATGTATTCTGGGACATCTTATTATTATTCTTCCAATGTCATAGAAAAATATTATAAAAAAATATTAATATGGATATAAACGGGTGCTAAAGCCAAAATAACGTGTACAAGATGAGGTATGGCTAAGCACACCGTTAGGTGGGTGCTCTGGAGAAAAAATCCGAACTATAATACAAGTAACTCTGGCACTCAGAAGAGATTATATTTTGATTATTTTTTATTCAACAAAGTTTTTTCTTCCAATAAAGTTTTGCAAATAAACGTTTCGGCTATTCGCCTTCTTCAATTTTATATGGTTCTACATGATAAGAAAACAAGGTATCAATACAATATATGTATATATATATATCTTATAGTAATTTAGAAGAGAGAATCATGTCACAGACAAAGTAAATCAAATATCAAACATACTTGAAAATATACAGGAAAAAACAATTTCACCATTTTATTAAAGAATTCATTTATCCATTACCTCTGGTAATGGAAGGTAAAGTCTGGACTCACAACACTTTTATCCTTGTTTATACAAATGAAGTGAAATTATCTGTGTAAAAATAAAAGTACATGCATATGAGTTATAATACTATTATAGACAGCTGTTGGTCCAAAAGTCACAGATTTACTGTGAACTACAGGGTATCAATGAGAGACTATGAAAGGGTTCAAATGAACAAAACTGATAACAATCAAATCTGCCCTCACCATAAATGCCATCTGTATAAATCTGGACACATACCTCATGTCGCTCTGATAATTAACAAGCTACTGTGTGATACAATGCCCTTAAACAACAGGGGACATCAGGTCATGAAATGAAGGATCTAATGTGAACAATAAGAGAATGCGGTAAAAAGTGATAATGGCTTAAAACATAGCCAAACATTGAAAAAGGTATAATTACCATTGGGGAAGATAAGTATATAATGGGCTGAAAATGAAACAACAGTCCATAAGGAACTCCTTATCTATAAGGCATCAAATAACAAGCTCACATGAGATCCATTCATTACCTGTTTCGTTGGTGATCAGAGAAGAAGTGGTGAGTGAAGGGATAACCCTGCACAGGTTTATATAGTGGTGGAAGGCGGGTGCATGTGTCAATTTCCTCATTATGGAACGCAAGCGGTGCAGAGGGTGAGACGCACGCCACGCGTGCGCAATGAAGTCAGAAAGTGCGCGCATGCGCAGTGTATTCAAAGGGAGAATAAAGACGCAAACAGCTCCGGAAGAACCGCTCCTGACATTCAACGGGTCTGAAAGAGACATTAGTAACTTATTAGTCATAGGGAATATGACAAGATACAAAAGGAAAGTTATAATCCGCCTTTATACTAAACAATAGGTATCCTTATGATTATGAATGAATATATTATTTATTTAACATGTGACATAGTGGCACAGAATAATTAACAAAGCCTGTGAAGAAGGGGGAGGTGCTGAAGTGTGAACACCAACCAATATATAATTTTGGTAGAAACAGAAGGAATCTGCAAGCCAGACCAGGCGTGCACGGCATGGCGGGGGTCAGCCACCGAACCAATATACATCAGAAGGGGGGGAGCCAGCACTGCTTGAACTCATCTGTTCCTCAAATAACCATCTCCAAGATTTTTTACGTTTCGGTCACACTTTGAAACTCATTACCCTGAATATTTCATACGTTTTGAACTTTATAATGACACTTAAAAACCCATTTCTTCAACATAGCTTATAACCTGCAACAATCCTGCTACCTGCACAATGTCAAATCACCAGTTTCTAATTCTAAACTGTTAGGTTGACCTAACAGTCACAGCTGTTGCCAGCGATGTCCGAATGCAGAGAGGGTACCGGTGACCCCCCTCTGCCCTCCCTTTAGCCTTCAATGAAAACAGGCAGACACCGTTATACACGTAAAGGCTAGGAGACGTGCGGCTCCGAATAGAAAGTGTATTGGTATTGTTTACATTACAAAGTTATACAAAGTTGATTAGGGCGTAACTATGCAACATACATATTCATTAATCTACATTCATTAAGGCGTGGATTGCATATTCCCAGCAAGAGAAATTAATATAATGACTTATACTCCCATAATAGTCTATTCCGCCTCTCATTCTCATAACAAGATGTTTGTCAGTCATTTCTAAGTCAAAACATTCTGCGTCCTTGAAGTTGGTCTCATAGTTTATTACGCAAATAAGTCTGGTTCGGTCTTGCCAGGGAGAATGAATTTCTATTATTTTCTAAGTCAGTGAAAAAGGTTAACTCTTTCCTCACAATCCCCCCTATTGGCGTGATTGATGGACAGGGGGCCATCGAGAAGCTTTGGACTATAGAGAAAGCAGGCTAGCCTCCAGATACTTTCTGAGCCGCGGGTGTGCTCAGGGAGTGTCGTCTCACATCCGTCACCCAGGACTGCCTGCATGCCTCTCGATAGGAGTCTCATCATGATACGCCAAGGTGATTTCTAGAGGAAAGAGTAGAGAAGAGAAAAAGGCATATTAGTGATTTCATACGGGTGCTGAATAATCATTGTATCTACATTGCTTCAAGCAGCGGGAAAACAAAGCCATTAGCAACTTGAACACTACATAAGCAACTAGTAAACAGAGTAACACTTGGAACACTGATAATCTGTTGTAACAGCCTCCCCATTGAAACACTTTGTTTATTGGGACGGGTATGGCTAAGTATGGCATGGAAGAGGCTGTCACAAGTGCGTGTGTACATATCCAGCAGTCTGTGATCTCAAGTTTTTCAGCTAACACTTCATGATGGGTCTCAAATGAATTCTGCCGTGGTGTAGAAGGCCCCAAAAAGAGAGTACACATAGAAATACTTATCAGCGGTATTAGGCCTTCTTGCAGTGGCTGGCATGGACCCATATCGATCTCCCCTCAAGTTTGACGGAGGTTGGAGTGGTCAGCTGGACAGTCAAAGGCCCTTCGAATCGTGGCTCAAGGGTCTTTCTCGCGTGCTTCTTTAGGTAGACCCGGTCACCAGGCTTTAGAGAGTGGGTTCCTGGAACGGAATCAGGATCAGGTAGAGAAGAGTAGACCCATTGGTGGGTTTCAGTTAGTCTCTTCTGCAGGGAAACAACATAAGACGTTAGGCTATCACATTGCAGGTGTAACTCCTGTGGGAAGTAGCATCCTAATCTGGGTGCACTACCAAAGAGTATTTCAAAGGGTGAGAGCCTGTGCTTTCCCTGTGGGGTAGTCCTTATGGAGTAAAGAGCTATGGGGAGACATTCTGTCCATGGTCTACCAGTCTCCTCCACTGCCTTGGCTAGTTTGAGCTTTAGAGTCCCATTTAACCTTTCCACTTTCCCTGATGACTGTGGGTGGTAAGGTGTGTGTAAGGCTGACTGAATGCCTAACAGGGCACAGGTGTTCTGGAAAACTTGTCCAGTGAAATGAGTACCTCGGTCTGACTCTATGACTTCAGGGAGTCCAAACCGGGGTACCAGCTCACAGGCCAATTTCTTTGCTGTAATTCGGGCCGTGGCTGAGCTGACAGGGTAGGCCTCTGGCCATCCTGAGAAGAGGTCTACACAGACAAGTACAAACTCGTAGATGCCATGTCTTGGCAACTGTATATAGTCTATTTGTACTCTTTGAAATGGGGCAAACGTCTTTGGCATGTATCTTTGCGGGGTTTTAGTTAGCTGGCCTGGATTGTGTTGTTGACAGATGTGACAAGCTTTTATTCTCTGGGAGGCGTATTGTCTGAAGCCGGGGGCTATCCAATATGGTTGCATCTGGTTCATGATTGAGTTTGTGCTACTGTGTGTGGGATAGTGGAGTACTTGGAAAATGGCAGGGAACCAACTGCGTGGCAGGACGGGAAGTCCGTTTAGGCGCCAAATCCCCTCCACCTTTTCTGCCCCCTTGGCCCGCCATCCGGCCTTTTCTTCCTCAGAGGCGTTTTCTTGTGTCTCAAAGAGGTTCTGCATTTCTTCCTCCGTCGTTGACACTGTTTCCGTCTCCTTCAAAGGGAGTAAGGCGGCTTGTTTTGCTGTTTGATCGGCCAAGCGATTTCCCCTTGCCTCGGGTGTTTGAGCCTTGGTGTGGGCAGCAACCTTTATGATTGCTAGCTGTTTTGGTTTTAAGGCTACTTCCATTAGTTTCTTCACTGAGGCTCCATGCCTGATGGGATTTCCTGTTGCTGTGAGGAATCCTCTAGTCTGCCAGATAGTGCCAAAATCGTGCACAATGCCGTGTGCATAGGCTGAGTCCGTGTAGATGTTCGCTGTTCGTTCTTCCAGAAACTCAATTGCCCAGATGAGAGCAAGAAGTTCTGCTTCTTGAGCAGATATGCGTGGAGGTAGCGGTTGTTTGGCTAGGACTGCATATAGAGTCACTACTGCAAATCCGGTGTGGAACTTGCCTGCTTCATCAGCGTATCTGCTGCCATCCACAAAAAGTTCAAAGTCTGGATTTGTAAGCGGTGTTGTCTGAATATTGTGCAGGGGCTTTGCCTCATGTTCAATGAGTTCCTGACAATCATGATCAAATGGTGCGCTGGTACGTTTGTCACTCTCTTCTGTCCTCTCTTCTGTCACTCTCTTCTGTCCCCCCTTCTAAACTTGTAAAGATCAGCAGATCAGCAAGGTTTAGACTTGTAACTCGAGCAAATGAGATGTTTGGGGGGTAGCAACAGCGTGCACTGGAGTATGACCTGTCTTGCCATGGAGAGGTGTTTCAGCTGCACTTGATTGAGAACAGCATAAATGTCATGGCTGGTAAGGATGGTAGTCGGGAAATCGAGTGAGATTTCAGATGCTTTCTGCAGTATGTTTGAAACCGCTGTAACAGCACGGACACAGGTTGGTGCTGCTTTGGTGACGTTGTCGAGTTGAGAGGAGTAGTACCCGATTATGTGATGTTTGTCCGTCTTCTGGGTGAGTACTCCTACGGCAAATCCTTGAAGCTCTGCTACGAACAGATTAAAGGTGAGATCATAGTTTGGTAGTGCCAGAGCAGATGCATCAATCACTAGTTCCTTGAGCTTTTGAAAGTTTTATCAAGCTTCTTCTGTAAGGGAGAAAGGAACACTCTTTGTGCAATCATACAGCGGTTGCATGAGTAGTGACGCATTGGGAATCCACCGTCTGCATTTATCTCTGCTCGCTTTGCATCCTACTTCTGCCAGAAAGGTAAGCATTCCTCTTCACTAGGGAAGCACAGTAGTAAATCATCCACGTACTGGTAGATGTACTGCGAGAGGTAGCGGGAGGGGGGATTGTCTCAACTGCGGTGGCATAATTCCAGGCTTGACTGAAACCTTTACTGTGGGCACGGGTAGTGTGCCGAGGTCAGTTTTTGATGTGGACCAGAGTTTTGCAGGAACTTGTAGAAGTATTGGATCCGTGTTTACTTCATGTGTAACTTCAGATTCTGGTTGATCTTCTATCATCTGGAGAGTGCACAGGATTTCTTCTGGGATATCTTCTGGAATTTGCAGGATAGCAGATCCATCTTCATTGTAGACAATCTGAGCTTGTAGTCTTGATAGTAGATCTTCTCCCACTAGGGCATCTCCACCCAGGGGGGACACTAAGAATTTAGACACGAACATGTGTGGTCCCAGTTTCACCTTCAGTGGATGTGTTATTGGGATTATCTGGGCTTGTCCATCAAATCCGGATACTACAGTAGCTTCAGATGAGATGGATCCTTCAGGCACTAGGTTCCTGGGGTTCAGGAGCGTGAGGCTCCTGAGTCCACCAAAGCTCTTATTTCCTTGTTGCCAATGTGAAGGGGGACATGTTTAAATGGACCTCTGGAATCCCTATCCCGTGCTGCCACAAGTCAGGCAGTCTTCTCCTCCTGACTCTCGGGTCGGTTTTGAGTGTCCCTCTTCTTCTTTCTACAGTCTCTGATCACATGTCCTCTGACTCCACAATAGTAGCAGGTCGGTGCCTTCCTTCTTGTACCTTCTGGCTGACCGTCCACTGCTGCTATGACAACTTTCTTGTTGCTCCTTTTATCCTTTGCGTCGGTTTCTAAGCCACTTGCTTTGTTGACTAGAAGATCTATGTCTTCCATGTTTCTGCATTCTGGGCAGCACGCTTTCAATCTTTCTGCCAGAGGTGCATGTATTCCATCCATAAAGGATCTTACCATCAGGCGACGTATTGCACCCGCTTGTAAGTCCAGCCCTTCATCTGCGAATGACTGCATCAATCTGTAGGAGACCTGTATTTGGTTCAGGTAACGTGAAAAACTGACTGGGTTTCTAGTCGGGTCTGGAGCATTTTGCAGGAAAGCAATCTGCTCGGCTGGAGTCCAGGGTACGTAGTCTTCATACGTACGGGGAACTGCATCTCTGGGAGCATCTGGGTTTTGTAGATTAACAGGTGGTCTTATCAGGACTCTTCTTTCCACTACGGGATAAAGAGGCACTGGTGCTGTGGCTTGTAGCTTGTGCTGTGGGGCTGCACAGGCTAGGCATGTTTCACTCCAGTCCGGATTTTGTTGGCCACAGTTTGTGCAGGTCCATTCCGGGGATCCTGCTATTTTTGGAGCTGTTCCAGGAGTAGCTGACAGGTACGGAGGGGGCTGCGGATCCTTATTAGCTTGCTTCCCAGCTTCTTCCCATGTGTCTGATTCTTCATGGTATATTCAACCTTGATCGTGGGCTGTTTTTGCCATATCAGAAAGAGTTCTGATCAGTTTAGTCCATGATTTATCTGCTATCACTCCTGCTCTAGTAGCTGTTATTGTATCCCATTTGTTGGGGTCCAATTGATCCTTCCCCTTCAATCCAAATGTCTTGAAAACTTCCTTGGACTGACTGGCTGTTCTTTTGCCATAATAACGCGTAATGAGATGTTGCAGGGTGCATCCAGCTCTTCTGTCTTTTGATATTCCTTGCCCCATTTTTCGTCTTCTATCTTCTTCAGCTTTTAGACCCTTGAACGTCCTTTGGACTAAACCTACCTATCCTGGAGATACTCAGAGACTAACTCCTTTTGTATTCCCACCTAAGGTGAGGTCTAGAACCACCTTTCCTGGAAGTACCCAAAGACTGATTCTTGATCTGTATTCCTACTGAAAGGTGGTGTCCTAACTTCAGAGGGGGCTGAGGATGTTGAATGGCGCTGGGTTACCCTTCTTGTACCAGAGATACACTCTATATCCGATAGCAATGGCAAACAGGGCTATTCCCACTAACACTAGGGCAGTGAATATCACATCCATTGGACAGAGCAGGTACACTATTCCCTTTCAACACTCACTGATGTATGGGATCTATGACAACCAACAAGGACAACAGCACAGAAGTAAAGCGCAGGAGAGCAGACACGCGACACACGGAGAGGCAGAGAAACACAGAGAAACAAACAAACAAACAACCAAACAAGGCACAGAAAACATCAGCTGGCAAGGCTCTCTCAGAGTTCAGTGGAAACCCGCCAATAACCCAGTATCTACTCACAGTGTACCATTTTGCGCGTTGAGGAGAGGGGAGATCAGATGTGGGGAGCATAAAGAGAAGAATAAGGTTCAACTCTTACCTGGCCAGGTGTTTCTGGTCCCCACGTCTGGTCCACTCCTCCTCTGAATGGCAAGACAGTCCACTGCATCCTGGGATTAGAAACACGGGTCCCTGCTTTTCGGGCGCCAGATAATGTTAGGTTGACCTAACAGTCACAGCTGTTGCCAGCGATGTCCGAATGCAGAGAGGGTACCGGTGACCCCCCTCTGCCCTCCCTTTAGCCTTCAATGAAAACAGGCAGACACCGTTATACACGTAAAGGCTAGGAGACGTGCGGCTCCGAATAGAAAGTGTATTGGTATTGTTTACATTACAAAGTTATACAAAGTTGATTAGGGCGTAACTATGCAACATACATATTCATTAATCTACATTCATTAAGGCGTGGATTGCATATTCCCAGCAAGAGAAATTAATATAATGACTTATACTCCCATAATAGTCTATTCCGCCTCTCATTCTCATAACAAGATGTTTGTCAGTCATTTCTAAGTCAAAACATTCTGCGTCCTTGAAGTTGGTCTCACAGTTTATTACGCAAATAAGTCTGGTTCGGTCTTGCCAGGGAGAATGAATTTCTATTATTTTCTAAGTCAGTGAAAAAGGTTAACTCTTTCCTCACAAAACTGTCTACTCCCCCCTCCTTTATATTGTAATCTCTTGTGAGCAGGAGCTTCTCTCGTATTGTACCTGCATGCCAATTAACCATGATGAATTTGACTTTTTTTCTGCCTTTTTAAGTGCTGCTAAAGGGATTGCATCCGCAGGTTTTTGCTATGTAACCTGAAGACAGTGTGCTGGAGAAGTTAAAACAGAGATTTCAGCATTGCTTCTATTATCAAACTATCGTTTGCGTGTAATGATTGTTTTAACACCAGGGGACTGCTCTGACTACTGCAGAGTATCCCTGAAAGTCTGACACACCCCCTCTAGTGATAGATAGCTCACTGTCTATAGACATTTTACATAAAGAGTCTAGTGTGGGTTAGCTTTCTCAGCTCTGCTGAATTGCCTAATCTAAAGGATGCTTTACATGCTGTGACATTGCTAACGATATCATCAGGGTAACGTCATTAGTGACGCACATCCGGTGCCGTTAGCATCATCGGTGCGTGTGACACCAATGAGCGACGATCAACGAGCTCAAAAACGTGAAAAATCGTTGCTCATTGACACGTCGTTCATTTTCTTAATATCGTTGCTGCTGCAGGTACGATGTTGTTCGTCGTTCCTGCGGCAGCACACATCGCTATGTGTGACACCGCAGGAATGATGAACATCTCCTTACCTGCGTCCACGAGGAAGGAAGTGGCCAGCATGTTCTGGCCGCTCATCTCCGCCCCTCCTCTGCTATTGGACGCCTGCCGTGTGACGTCGCTGTGACGCCACACGAACCGCCCCCTTAGAAAGGAGGCGGAACGCCGGCCAGAGCGACGTCACAGGGAAGGTAAGTCCATGTGATGGGTGTAAGTGATGTTGTGCGCCACGGGCAGCGATTTGCCTGTGACGCACAACCGACGGGGGTGGGTACGCTCGCTAGCGATATCGGTACCGATATCGCAGCGTGTAAAGTGCCCTTAAAACCTCTAATTTTGACTAAGTGATACATCATTGGATTCAGGGTTTCTTTGCCTACATCATGATGGTGTCAGATGAGGAAGCAAAAACTAACATTCTTTTTAATTGATCATTATGTACTGGAAAATTAGTTTTCATATGTACAGTTCGCTGTGAATTTAGAGCACAAAAAAAAAAAATTTAACTCCAGTACTTTGTATGCAGTGAATATTATAGGGGTGCTAAATTAAAATGTTTCTCTTAAGAGCTATTTTGAATGAACTTCTAAACTCTACTGGACTTTATGGTCTCTGCTGCTGCTAAGGTCCATGATCATGTCCAAGTCGGTTGAGGGTCCTCCTGACCAATTTTTTGACCAGCTCGGTCCAGATAGAGATTGTAGTTGTATTAAACAAAATGAATTTGTCAACCATACAGATGATATAAAAAAAACTGACATAGTGTAACTAAAGTTTATATGAAATAAACAGAACTCCTTATCAGGGCTGTATTTTGCCTTCGTGCTGCCCTAGGCACTTTAAGTGGTCGCGCCCTTTAGTGACAACGTAACACTGAGTTTTCGCACATCACATCTGTTTAAGGCAGATCTACTTTGTAAAACACTTTTAAAAAGTATAAATGAGAAATGAAGGGCACTAAACCCCCCCCCAATGGGGATCACCACAGGCACATCAAAACATAGCATGAGTATAAAATATTCCCACCACACCGTCCCCACTTATATACTGTGACTGTCACATTGCCCCTAATAAACACCACACTGCCCTCCCTTATAAATTATACCCACCACACCTTCCTCAATTATGAAATATGATCTGCACATTGACCTCACATCATGCTGCCCCCTCCTCACAATGTCCCATGCATGCTGCCCCCCTCCTCACAATGTCCCATGCATGCTGCCCCCTCCTCACAATGTCCCATGCATGCTGCCCCCTCCTCACAATGTCCCATGCATGCTGCCCCCTCCTCACAATGTCCCATGCATGCTGCCCCCTCCTCACAATGTCCCATGCATGCTGCCCCCTCCTCACAATGTCCCATGCATGCTTCCCCCTCCTCACAATGTCCCATGCATGCTGCCCCCTCCTCACAATGTCCCATGCATGCTGCCCCCTCCTCACAATGTCCCATGCATGCTTCCCCCCTCCTCACAGTGTCCCATGCATGCTGCCCCCTCCTCACAGTGTCCCATGCATGCTGTCCCATCCTCAGTGTTCCATGCATGCTGCCCCCCTCCTCACAGGGTCCCATGCATGCTGCCCCCTCCTCACAGGGTCCCATGCATGCTGCCCCCTCCTCACAGGGTCCCATGCATGCTGCCCCCTCCTCACAGGGTCCCATGCATGCTGCCCCCCTCCTCACAGGGTCCCATGCATGCTGCCCCCCTCCTCACAGTGTCCCATGCATGCTGCCCCCTCCTCACAGTGTCCCATGCATGCTGCTCCATCCTCACAGTGTCCCATGCATGCTGCTCCATCCCTCACAGGGTCACATGCATGCCTGCCTCCCCCTCGCTCACAGGGTTCCCATGCATGCTGCCCCCTCCTCACAGGGTCCCATGCATGCTGCCCCCTCCTCACAGGGTCCCATGCATGCTGCCCCCCTCCTCACAGTGTCCCATGCATGCTGCCCCCTCCTCACAGGGTCCCATGCATGCTGCCCCCTCCTCACAGTGTCCCATGCATGCTGCTCCATCCTCACAGTGTCCCCATGCATGCTGCCCCCCTCCTCACAGTGTCCCATGCATGCTGCCCCCTCCTCACAGTGTCCCATGCATGCTGCCCCCTCCTCACAGTGTCCCATGCATGCTGCTCCATCCTCACAGTGTCCCCATGCATGCTGCCCCCTCCTCACAGGGTCCCATGCATGCTGCCCCCTCCTCACAGGGTCCCATGCATGCTGCCCCCCTCCTCACAATGTCCCATGCATGCTGCTCCATCCTCATAGTGTCCCATGCATGCTGCTCCATCCTCACAGTGTCCCATGCATGCTGCTCCATCCTCACAGTGTCCCATGCATGCTGCCCCCTCCTCACAGTGTCCCATGCATGCTGCCCCCCCCTCCTCACAGTGTCCCATGCATGCTGCCCCCTCCTCACAGTGTCACATGCATGCTGCCCCCTCCTCACAGTGTCACATGCATGCTGCCCCCTCCTCACAGTGTCACATGCATGCTGCCCCCTCCTCACAGTGTCACATGCATGCTGCCCCCCTCCTCACAGTGTCACATGCATGCTGCCCCCTCCTCACAGGGTCCCATGCATGCTGCCCCTCCTCACAGGGGTCCCATGCATGCTGCCCCCTCCTCACAGTGTCCCATGCATGCTGCCCCCTCCTCACAGGGTCCCATGCATGCTGCCCCCCTCCTCACAGTGTCCCATGCATGCTGCTCCATCCTCACAGTGTCCCATGCATGCTGCCCCCTCCTCACAGTGTCCCATGCATGCTGCCCCCTCCTCACAGTGTCCCATGCATGCTGCCCCCTCCTCACAATGTCCCATGCATGCTGCTCCATCCTCACAGTGTCCCATGCATGCTGCCCCCTCCTCACAGGGTCCCATGCATGCTGCCCCCTCCTCACAGGGTCCCATGCATGCTGCCCCCTCCTCACAGGGTCCCATGCATGCTGCCCCCCTCCCTCACAATGTCCCATGCATGCTGCTCCATCCTCATAGTGTCCCATGCATGCTGCTCCCATCCTCATAGTGTCCCATGCATGCTGCTCCATCCTCACAGTGTCCCATGCATGCTGCTCCATCCTCACAGTGTCCCATGCATGCTGCTCCATCCTCACAGTGTCCCATGCATGCTGCCCCCACCCTCCTCACAGTGTCCCATGCATGCTGCCCCCTCCTCACAGTGTCCCATGCATGCTGCCCCCCTCCTCACAGTGTCACATGCATGCTGCGCCCTCCTCACAGTGTCACATGCATGCTGCCCCCCTCCTCACAGTGTCACATGCATGCTGCCCCCTCCTCACAGTGTCACATGCATGCTGATCCCTCCTCACAGTGTCCCATGCATGCTGATCCCTCCTCACAGTGTCCCCATGCATGCTGCCCCCTCCTCACAGTGTCACATGCATGCTGCCCCCTCCTCACAGTGTCCCATGCATGCTGATCCCTCCTCACAGTGTCCCATGCATGCTGCCCCCTCCTCACAGTGTCACATGCATGCTGCCCCCTCCTCACAGTGTCACATGCATGCTGCCATGCTGCCCCCTCCTCACAGTGTCACATGCATGCTGCCCCCTCCTCACAGTGTCCCATGCATGCTGATCCCTCCTCACAATGTCTCATGCATGCTGATCCCTCCTCACAATGTCCCATGCATGCTGCCCCCTCCTCACAGGGGTCCCATGCATGCTGCCCCCTCCTCACAATGTCCCATGCATGCTGCCCCCTCCTCACAATGTCCCATGCATGCTGCCCCCCTCCTCACAATGTCCCATGCATGCTGCCCCCTCCTCACAATGTCCCATGCATGCTGCCCCCTCCTCAGTGTCCCATGCATGCTGCCCCCTCCTCACAATGTCCCATGCATGCTGCCCCCTCCTCACAATGTCCCATGCATGCTGCCCCCTCCTCACAATGTCCCATGCATGCTGCCCCTTCTCCATAATGAGCTCCCAATGCTGCCCCCCTCTTATTCTGAGTCCTTACACTCCCCCCATCGATTTTGTCATTGCACTATCCCTCAACCCTTGTTCTCTGTCTCTAGCATTGGCCCCTCTCTCCCATTCCCCCAGCAGCAGCCTCTCCCCCAGCATCAGCCCTCTCTCACCCCAGCCTCCCCCAGCATCAGCCTCTCTCTCCCCCAGCATCAGCCTCTCTCTCCCCCAGCCTCCCCCAGCATCAGCCTCTCTCCCTCCAGCATCAGCCTCTCTCTCCCCCAGCATCAGCCTCCTCCCCAGCCTCAGCCTCTCTCTCCCCCCAGCCTCCTCCCCCAGCCTCAGCCTCTCTCTCCCCCCAGCCTCCTCCCCCAGCCTCAGCCTCTCTCCCCCCCAGCCTCCCTCCAGCCTCAGCCTCTCTCCCCCCCAGCCTCCCACCCAGCCTCAGCCTCTCTCTCTTCCCAGCCTCCCCCCCCCAGCCTCAGCCTCTCTCTTCCCAGCCTCCCCCCAGCCTCAGCCTCTCTCTTCCCAGCCTCCCCCCCAGCCT
This sequence comes from Anomaloglossus baeobatrachus, assembly GCF_048569485.1. Taxonomy (NCBI): domain Eukaryota; kingdom Metazoa; phylum Chordata; class Amphibia; order Anura; family Aromobatidae; genus Anomaloglossus; species Anomaloglossus baeobatrachus. The sequence continues at coordinate 56,950,779 of NC_134354.1, forward strand.
CAGCCTCTCTCTTCCCAGCCTCCCCCCCAGCCTCTCTCTCCCCCAGCCTCAGCCTCTCTCTCCCCCCAGCCCCCCCCCAGCCTCAGCCTCTCTCTCCCCCCAGCCTCCCCCCCAGCCTCAGCCCTCTCTCTCTTCCAGCCTCCCCCCAGCCTCAGCCTCTCTCTCTTCCCAGCCTCCCCCCCAGCCTCAGCCTCTCTCTTCCCAGCCTCCCCCCCAGCCTCAGCCTCTCTCTCCCCCCAGCCTCCCCCCCAGCCTCAGCCTCTCTCTCCCCCCAGCCTCCCCCCCAGCCTCAGCCTCTCTCTCCCCTCAGCCTCCCCCCCCAGCCTCAGCCTCTCTCTCCCCCCAGCCTCCCCCCCCAGCCTCAGCCTCTCTCTCCCCCCAGCCTCTCTCTTCCCCCCAGCCTCCCCCCCAGCCTCTCTCCCCCCCAGCCTCCCCCCCCAGCCTCTCTCCCCCCAGCCTCCCCCCCAGCCTCTCTCCCCCCCAGCCTCTCTCCCCCCCAGCCTCTCTCTCCCCCCAGCCTCCCCCCCAGCCTCTCTCCCCCCCCAGCCTCCCCCCCAGCCTCTCTCTCCCCCCAGCCCTCCCTCCAGCCTCTCTCTCCCCCCAGCCTCCCCCCCCAGCCTCTCTCTCCCCCCAGCCTCTCTCTCCCCCCCAGCCTCCCCCCCAGCCTCTCTCTCCCCCCAGCCTCCCCCCCCAGCCTCTCTCTCCCACCAGCCCTCCCCCCCCAGCCTCTCTCTCCCCCCAGCCTCCCCCCCCAGCCTCTCTCTCCCCCCAGCCTCCCCCCAGCCTCTCTCTCCCCCCAGCCTCCCCCCCAGCCTCTCTCTCCCCCAGCCTCCCCCCCAGCCTCTCTCTCCCCCCAGCCTCCCCCCCAGCCTCTCTCTCCCCCCAGCCTCCCCCCCCAGCCTCTCTCTCCCCCCAGCCTCCCCCCCAGCCCTCTCTCTCCCCCCCAGCCTCCCCCCCCCAGCCTCCCCCCCAGCCTCTCTCTCCCCCAGCCTCCCCCCCCAGCCTCTCTCTCCCCCCCAGCCTCCCCCCCCAGCCTCTCTCTCCCCCCAGCCTCCCCCCCAGCCTCTCTCTCCCCCCCAGCCTCCCCCCCAGCCTCTCTCTCCCCCCAGCCCTCCCCCCCAGCCTCCCCCCCAGCCTCTCTCTCCCCCCAGCCTCCCCCCCCAGCCCTCCCCCCCCAGCCTCTCTCTCCCCCCCAGCCCTCCCCCCCCAGCCTCTCTCTCCCCAGCCTCTCTCTTCCCCCCAGCCTCCCCCCCCCCCTCTCTCCCCCCCCAGCCTCCCCCCCAGCCTCTCTCCCCCCCAGCCTCCCCCCCAGCCTCTCTCTCCCCCCCAGCCTCCCTCCAGCCTCTCTCTCCCCCCAGCCTCCCCCCCAGCCTCTCTCTCCCCCCAGCCTCCCCCCCCAGCCTCTCTCTCCCCCCAGCCTCCCCCCCAGCCTCTCTCTCCCCCCAGCCCCCCCCCCAGCCTCTCTCTCCCCCCAGCCTCCCCCCCAGCCTCTCTCTCCCCCCAGCCTCCCCCCCAGCCTCTCTCTCCCCCCCAGCCTCCCCCCCCAGCCTCTCTCTCTCCCCCCCAGCCTCCCCCCCCAGCCTCTCTCTCCCCCCAGCCTCCCCCCCCAGCCTCTCTCTCCCCAGCCTCTCTCTTCCCCAGCCTCTCTCTTCCCCCAGCCTCCCCCCCAGCCTCTCTCTCCCCCCAGCCTCCCCCCAGCCTCTCTCTCCCCCCCAGCCTCCCCCCCAGCCCTCTCTCTCCCCCCCAGCCTCTCTCCCCAGCCTCTCTCCCCCCAGCCTCCCTCTTCCCCCAGCCTCTCTCCCCCCAGCCTCCCTCTCCCCCCCAGCCTCCCTCTTCCCCCAGCCTCCCTCTTCCCCCAGCCTCTCTCTCCCCCCAGCCTCCCTCTTCCCCCAGCCTCCCTCTTCCCCCAGCCTCCCACCAGCCTCAGCCTCTCTCTCCCCCCAGCCTCCCCCCCCAGCCTCTCTCTCCCCCCAGCCTCTCTCTCCCCCCCAGCCTCAGCCTCTCTCTCCCCCCAGCCTCCCCCCCAGCCTCTCTCCCCCCAGCCTCTCTCTCCCCCCCAGCCTCAGCCTCTCTCTCCCCCCCAGCCTCCCCCCCAGCCTCTCTCCCCCCAGCCTCTCTCTCCCCCCCCAGCCTCAGCCTCTCTCTCCCCCCAGCCTCCCCCCAGCCTCTCTCTCCCCCCCAGCCTCCCCCCCAGCCTCTCTCTCCCCCCAGCCTCCCCCCCAAGCCTCTCTCTCCCCCCAGCCTCCCCCCCCAGCCTCTCTCTCTTCCCAGCCTCTCTCTCCCCCCAGCCTCCCCCCCAGCCTCTCTCTCCCCCCAGCCTCCCCCCAGCCTCTCTCTCTCTTCCCAGCCTCCCCCCCAGCCTCAGCCTCTCTCTCTTCCCAGCCTCCCCCCCTCTCTCTTCCCAGCCTCTCTCTTTTCCCAGCCTCCTCCCAGCCAAAAAGAGGCATTACAACGATCATCAACTAACCTGTAAGGTGCCCATACATTCTAGGCTCTGCCTCTGCCTTACCTGCTCCGGTGCCTGCTGCCCTGCTCTGCTGATTATCCACTTCTGGCTGGCTCCAGCTCCAGTCGCGTCCTCCTCCGCGGCGTGAGTCGTCTGCAGCATTGGACGCTGCAGCACGGGGCAGTGAGCTGATTGGCGCGCCCGCGCGCCTCTGACCCGGAAGTGCAGGCCCTGGCGCCCTCCGTGTATTTAAAGAGACAGAGGTGCGCCTTTCCCTCCCTCTCACCCCCCCCCCCACCCGAGAACACAGCGAAGTGCAACGGAGGGGGGGGCGGGGGGCGGGGATGTTAAAAAAAAAAAAAAAAAAATTATAATTTTTTTTTTTTTTTTTTTTTTGCTGCCCAGAAAGTGCCGCCCCCCCCGCAACGTGCCGCCCTAGGCACCGGACCACGGGTGCCTAGTGGCAAATACGGCCCTGCTCCTTATAGTTTCATAGTTACACAGGCTAAAAAAAAAGACCCTAGGTCCATCTAGTTCAACCTTCCTCCTTCAATTATATATTTTGTCACTAAGTCACTCATAACCAACAATGTTGTGTGTACTGAGGAAATCATCCAGCCCTTTTTTAAAAGCGGTTATAATATCTGCCATTACTAACTCTTGTGGTAGGGCATTCCACAGTCTGACTGCTCTAACTGTAAAGAACCCTTTCCTATTTAGCTGCCGGAATCGCTTTTCTTCCACTCGCAGTGAGTGTCCCCTGGTCCTTAGTACTGTCTTTGGAAGAAATAAGTCATGTGCCAGTCCTTTATATTGACCACACATGTATTTATACATATAAATTAGATCTTCTCTGAGACGTCTTTTTTCTAAGCTCAACAAATCTAACTCTTTCAACCTGTCATCATATGGGAGGCCTCCATTCCTTGTAGTAGTCTAGTTACCCTTATAACCATATACATCATATTCGCAAATAGGTGCCAAACTCTGGTCACTCCACTGCATACACAAACTCCATAGCATATGACTTCAAAAACAGGAGAATGTGAGTTTAAAATGTTTTTGCTTAAAATGTATATTATATGTAAATTATATTTTTATTAATGACCAAAAAAGCAGTGGCACACACATTAAAAACACAAACATGGTGTAAATATGTGTAGAGGGACTCTCATATTTGTGAAAGTCAATAAAATATATGATACAACAACAGACGGGGTGGAGGAAAGCTTGACACGCCCAATGACATAAGTCACCACACATCCATGGAGTGCAACGATATGAAGTCCACCAGGTGGACTATAACTTGAATAGAAGGAAAAGATATCGGCACATCCAACGTAAAATAATTTCTTTCTTCATTGTCACGTAGTATTAAAAAAGTCCATCCATATTTAGAAGACCCTAAAATATATGATAATTCATATGACACCAAACATTGAATGAATAACCCACTAAATGCCAATCAATAGCAAAGAAAATCCCCATTAGGTGACCCTATAGATATCAAGGTTGTACCCAAATATCTCAATATTTAACATCACAAACATTACTCATGTATTGGGTAGCAATTCAACCCACATAAAACACACAATGGGGATGTTGCCCAGAAGAACATGTCTCTCACAGTGTAACAGATACGTAAGAAGAAGTAATTGTATCAAGGGTTAATGTCCAGGAGTAACTCTCCCATACATACCAATACAAGATGCCTAGTGTAGAATTACAGAAATAAATATGAATGTCCCGAGAGAGGAAGGTTCCCCCAACACCCCCCGATGCGCATTTCGCCAGGGAAAACAGAATTTCACATGTGGCTTCTTAAGGGAGGGACAGTTGTATACTTGAGGTAGTCAAAATATTGGTGTAATAAATGTCGCGCTACCACGGTCCTCCATGGAATCTGTATAGATAAATTTTGAATATTTTATTGGTATTAGTATGACCTTTAATACCAATAATATAATCAAAATTTATCTAAACGGACTTCATGGTGGTCCCTGGGAGTGCAACATTTTTTTATACTTCTATTACCTGTCGATGGAAGTTCCAAGGGAGGAACTCATCTGCAGTTCACCTTGTCAGCAGTATACTGGACCAATATCATATTCTTCATCGATAGCGACTCTATGTGTCTATTTGCACCTACTATTTGGTGAGTGCAATCTTACTATTGTTCTAATTTTCAAAAACTTCTAGCACACTTATATTAGCGCAGCAGTGTCTCAAGTCGCTAGTTCTCCTCTCTAGGGGAAAAATCCGGTGTAGTCAAAATATTGAAAGTATCAAGGTTAAATATTAAGTCTACATTTAGACAGGAATGTTTCAGAAAAAGCTAGAATGGGGATTAAGTGCAAAAAATCAAACATCTGAATTACATTTAGTACAGAAATGTTGCTCTTTGATGGTGAGAGAAATTACAGAATGACAGTAATTGCCTTTTATATTTACTTTTTTAATGGTGTCTTGGACTTGTTTAAGACTAACAACCATTTTCCATTTTTTTATTGTTTTATTTCACTCACATCAACGACAGTCACATATTATTATTTTTTATGTCAACTTTACTGGTAAAGACTGAAATAGAATGCAAAATATTAAACATTAGAGAAATTATTATTTAATCTTTATGTCATATGTATTTCAAGATGCACTTTCATGTAAAATCAGCTGTCAGCTTTCCTGATATGAATTGGTAGGTTCTGCGAGAAGATTTTTCATCAGTATTTTGCAGCCCCCACCTTTATTATGGGGGTCTCTTGCATTGGTAATATAAGCTGTTGTAGGTAAAGGCTGCTTTACACGGTATGACCGATTGTGCAATTTCACAATCGATCGTAACCGCCCCCGTCCTTTTTGCATCACGGGCAAATCGCTGCCTGTGGCGCACAAAGTCGGTAACCCCCATCACACGTACTTACCTCTCGTGCGACCACGCTGTGGGCGGCGAACGTCCACTTCCTGGAGTGGGAGGGACGTTCGGCGTCACAGCGACGTCACACGGCCGCCGGCCAATGGAAGCGGAGGGGCGGAGATGAGCGGGACGTAAACATCCCCACCCACCTCCTTCCTTCACATAGCCGGCGGCAGCCGCGTGACGCAGGTGAGCTGCTGTTCATCGTTCCCGGGGTGTCACACGGAGTGGCGTGTGCTACCCCGGAAACGATGAACAACTAAATTAAACGATATTATGGAACCTAGCGAGCAGTACACAACTCACGATTTGTGAGCGATACTGCGTCGCTAGGAGGTGTCACACAGGCTGGCATCGCCAGCGATGCCGGATGTGCGTCACAAAAACCGTGACCCCGACGATCTATTGCACAATAGATTGTCTGGTGTAAAGAAGCCTTTAGACTGTTCTTTTACTGTGAGATTTTTCTTTAATTGCAATAAAGGCCCCGTCACATGCAGCGATATCGCTAGCGAGCGTACCCGCCCCCATCATTTGTGCGTCACGGGCAAATCGCTGCCCGAGGCGCACAATTTTAATATGAGCCGTCACACTACTTACCTGCCTAGTGACGTTGCTTTGGCCGGTGAACCACCTCCTTTCTAAGGGGGCGGTTCTTGCAGCGTCACAGCGGCATCACTAAGCGGCCGCCCAATAGAAGCGGAGGGGCGGAGATGAGCGGCCGTAACATCCCGCCCACCTCCTTCCTTCCTTATTGCTGGCGGCCGAAGGTAAGCTGCAGTTCGTCGTTCCCGAGGTGTCACACGTAGCAATGTGTGCTGCCTCAGGAACGATGAACAACCTGCAACGTCAACAATCAACGATTTTTTGAAAATGAACGATGTTACAACGATGGACGATAAGGTATTTTACATCGTTAACGGTCGCTCGTTGGTGTCACACGCAACGACGTCGCTAACGATGCTGGATGTGCGTAACGGAATCCGTGATCCCGGCGATATATCGTTAGATACGTCGTTGCGTGTGACAGGTCCTCAGCAGCCACCAGATATCTCATTGTTAGCGCTCATGCTATGTGCACCACTTTGTTCTCGCTGCTCTGTTCTCGGCTTCAGAGCAAGCACATATGTGAAATGAAATTGAGGACATGCAATCAGATTCAATGTGCATGCCCGTCGGGCTGATGGCAAGTGCATAATTGCAGAATTTAATAGGATATTTTAGTGACGTTGGTCCAGGCAAGACAATCAGTCAGACTGCTAACAAAGTGCATAAATTGAAGATGACCATGATTGAAAGGCTACAAAGCAATTTTTTAAGATAAATACTGGGACCTTTCATCAGAGAACACCATGTTAGACTTTTTCCACACGTGCGTGTAAAAAACTCATGCGTTTCATGGTCCATTTTTTTCAACCGTGTAGCTATCCATGTGTACGTATGTCATCCATTTGCTGTTTGTCATCTTTGTGGTCATGTGAGATATCCGTGTAACATCCACGTGACATCTGTGTGACAGATGCCAGAAAAGAACGTATGATACTGAAATTAATATTTTTTTTATCTGTAAAAGAAATGTAAAGTTAGAAAAATGAAAGAAAAATGCTAGATATATAAATAGATAAATATATTGTACAGTTATTTAGCATAATTTATAAACAATTAAAATGATTTGGGGTCCCCCCTATTTTTCATAATCAGCACAGGTAAAGCAGCAGCAGGCTGCAACCTTCAGCTTTCTGCTACACCTTGGCTGGGTATCAAAAATGGAGATGATTGCTAGGTGTTTTTTTAATTTATTTAATTAAAAAAAAAACAGCAAAACGTGGCGTCCCCCCTTTTTTCATAACCAGACAAGGTACAGTAAACATCTGGGAGATGGTATTATTAGTCTTTGAAGGCCCATTTTTATTTGGCCCTACCCATCCTATAAATAGCAGCCCGTAGCCGCCCCAGAAATGGCACATCCATTAGATGTGCCAATTCTGGTGTTGAACCCGACTCTTTCTGATTGCCTGGTGTAGTGGCAATTGAGGGTAATAGTTTATGGGGTTGATGCCAGCTGTGTAATGTCAGCTGTCATTAATCCCTAGTGTTAGTAATGGGTGGGTGTCTATTAAACACCTCCATTACTAACCCAATCGATGTAAATAGAAAGAAATACACAAAAAAATTTTAATATCAAAAACACCACCCACACTAGCCATCATTCACTAATTTAAAAAAAATTGTAAAAGCCTTGAAGTTCTGACAATATTCAAAAGAAGGCCCCATGACGTTCCCCAACTCAGTGTCTCAGCCAACGAAGAAAGTTAAGAGAACAAACCCCATGGGCTGGAACAGCAGCAACTACCAGCTCTTAAGGGGGCTTTACACGTTAGCGATGTCGCTGGTGAAAGCACCAGCCCCGTCGGTTGTGCGTCACGGGCAAATCACTGCCCATGGTGCACAACATCGTTAGGACCTGTCACACGGGACTTCCCTGACTAGCGATGTGGCTGTGGCGGGCGTCACAGCGGCGTTACTAAGCGGCCACCTAATAGAAGCGGAGGGGCGAAGATTAGCAGGCGTTACATCTCGCCCACTTCCTTCCTTCCTCATTGTAGGCGGCTGCAGGTACGGTGATGTTCCTCGTTCCTGCGGTGTCACACATAGCGATGTGTGCTGCCGCAGGAACGACGAACAACCATCGTCCTGCAACAGCAATGATTTTATGAAAATGAACTATGAAAAGTATTTTTGATTGCTAATGTGACACCCCTGACCTGGTGAGGTACCACTGAGTACTGCACCCATGCTGGGATAGTGCTTCCAGGTAGTTCGAAAGGCCGGAAAGAGGTGTGTACACAAAGACACATTAAAACCAGGTCTCCAACACCATTAGATGGGACCCTTGGGTAGTCCCTAGAGGGATCTGGCCTTCAATTCTTGTCAAGGGGTGTAGTGGAGGGCCTGGGAGCTAAAATGCAGAGGCTGAAAGGGAAGGAGTGGAGCGAGCCAGTCTGGTAGTGGTGAGCGGCGGTTGCTAGGAGACGCAGACGCGCGCTCACACTAGTGAGACCCTGCACGTGGAGTAGCCGTTAGCGGGGGAGAACGGTTACCAATCAGTCAGTCAGAAAGACAGAGGAAGAGAGTGAGTCGAGTACGGGGACTACCGGTGACTAGGCACGCTTGGGGAACAGGTCCCTAGAGTAGATGTCAATTTATTGATCTGCTAAACCTGCCGGTGAGGGGAACTACAAGTCTCTCACCAATCATCTAGAGTCCGAGCGTCAGCAGCAACGAAGGGGCCCATAAGGGGATAGAGCTTGAAGCCATCTCACCTGGTCCACACTGCCGGCAAACGGTTCAAAAAGGAGAGAAACGGCAGTAGCAACTTCCCTGGATAGACCCCACGGTATTTCAAGTCAGGGGTTATCCGAAAAAAGAGTGCTAGGAAGGCGAGTTAATGGTTACCCTCAGACTGGCCTGAAGGAGCCCTGGTTCAACCTGGTTTATCTCAGCATCGCCGGGGTCAGCTCACCATAGCAACATCAAAAGTGAGTAAAGAGTAGTTGAAACACTTTCTGGACTGAGACTGAGTTATTCTGGGACCTGTTGTTCTACACACCCCTGGGTGCCTGTCTCACTCACGGGAGGCTACACCATCCGACTGCAGACTCCATCAGCCCCAGACGCTCGTTAAACCTGCAGTGGCGGTCACCCATATCCCTGATCGCAAGCCGTGAGTGGCGTCACGACACATACAAAACTACATACCTGTTGCCATATATACAGAAGAAGACCCTGTGGCATCCCTGACAGTGGATTGATGTCCCTGGGGCAACTACTGGGCTTCACAATAACACTTGCTCGGAGCTGTTACACACAACGACGTTGCTAACAACGCCGGATATGCTTCACAGAATCCGTGACCCGGGAGATATATCGTTAGATACGTCGTTGCGTGTAACGGGATCTTTACTCTGCACTAAGTGAGTACCGCCGGTGGCAGTGAACTGCAGTGACCTTATGAGGTTACCGTAATTTGCTGCCACTGAGTCACACAGAATGTAGCGTGAGAAGTGCCGGCAGCTGTCTTATGTGCCACTTGCAATTTGCATATGGTGAATTTTTGTAACCACAATTTAATTTTCATTTATGCACCAAGATTATTATTTTTTATTATTATAGCGTCATTTATTCCATGGCACTTTACATGTGGAATGGGGTACACATAGTAAGGACAAGTACAATAATCAAACAAAACAAGGCACAGACTGGTACAGGAGGAGAGAGGACCCTGCCCGCGAGGGCTCACAGTCTACAAGAGATGGGTGAGGATACAGGAGGTGAGATAAACCCTAATAAAGGCTCGTAAGAGCCAAAACATTGTTCCTTCTGTATTCATGAGTTGGCTACAATAAAGAATTCAATTTCACATGATTTCTAAAACAATTTTCCTTTATTTTCTACATTTTTCTGTTTTTCTTTTTCGGTTATTAACTTTATTTCTGAGCATCTAAGTGGGCAGTTTGAACAAATTTATTCTTCATATCATACAATAAACAATTAGGAAATAGTCACCCAGAGTAATTTGCATTTTGATAACTTTTTTGTGTGTAATTTAACTATTACTGTATTTTTTCCCCATTGGTTTTGGTTTGACTTGTCTATTTTTTTAAAGGTTTTATCCTGTTCTTCTGCAACAGACGCATGTATCAAATTGAGAGAATATAGATGATAGGTTTTGTTTGTTTTTTTAACAATTTTCTGCAGCGAAATATTTAGAAAAAAAAGTTTGAATCTTTTAGTTCACTGTGGTTCAGTACAAACTTAATGGCTAAAACTATATAAAGCATGACAATAGATTTTACTATTTTAAGCTGCAGTGTAAACCATTATTTTGCTTTAGCTTATGCCAAAGTACTTATTCCTACTCAAAAATCTATTCCAATATGTTTTACTGTGGAGGAGTTTTTTTTCTTTACAAGTCGAGCCTCATTCATGTCTGGCTATTCTACTTACGGCAACTTTTCAATATATTGTATAAAAAATAGATAAATGACATATACAGCTTTCTATCTAAAACAAAAAGGAAATAGCAGAACATTGTGTGTAGAACATTGACTCACCAAAGACAAGACCTTTTTCGTAAAATTAAGCTCAGCATAAAAAAAGAGAGTTTGCCGAGCTTTAAAAATTCTTTGCAGATGGTCATATTTGTTAGTTAAAGATGTACAGCGTATAGCCGAAATTCTCTGTAATCCAGTGCAAAATAGTCACAGGACAACTTCCCTGCTTCAGTTACATCCACATTATACACCGTGTGCAGAATTATTAGGCAAGTTGCATTTGAGGATTTTTTTATTATTGATCAACAACTATGTTCTCAATCAATCCAAAAGACTCATAAATATCAAAGCTTAATATTTTTGGAAGTTGGAGTGGAGTTTTTTTTAGATTTATCTATCTTAGGAGGATATCTGTTTGTGCAGGTAACTATTCCTGTGCAGAATTATTAGGCAACTTAATAAAAACCAAATATATTCCCATCTCACTTATTTATTTTCCCCAGGTAAACCAATATAACTGCACAAAATTTAGAAATAAACATTTCTGACATGCAAAAACAAAACCCCCAAAAATTAGTGACCAATATACCCAGCTTTCTTTATGATGACACTCAGCAGCCTACCATCCATAGATTCTGTCAGTTGCTTGATCTGTTTACGATCAACATTGCGTGCAGCAGCCACCACAGCCTCCAGACACTGTTCCGAGAGGTGTACTGTTTTCCCTCCCTGTAGATCTCACATTTTATGAGGGACCACAGGTTCTTTATGGGGTTCACATCAGGTGAACAAGAGGGCCATATCATTATTTTTTCATCTTTTAGACCTTTACTGGCCAGCCACGCTGTGGAGTAGTTGGATGCATGTGATGGAGCATTGTCCTGCATGAAAATCATGTTTTTCTTGAACGATACCGACTTCTTCCTGTACCACTGCTTGAAGAAGTTGTTTTCCAGAAACTGGCAGTAGGTCTGGGAGTTGAGCTGCACTCCATCCTCAACCCGAAAAGGTCCCACAAGATCATCTTTGATGATAGCTGCCCATACCAGTACCCAACCTCCACCTTGCTGTTGTCTGAGTTGGAGTGGAGCTCTCTGCCCTTTACTGACCCACCCTCTTGCCCAGCCATCTGGCCCATAAAGAGTCACTCTCATTTCATCAGTCCATAAAACCTTTGAAAAATCAGCATTAACAAATTTCTTCGCCCAGTCTTGATGTTTTATCTTATGTTTCTTCTTCAAAGGTGGTCGTTTTTCAGCCTTCCTTACCTTGGCCATGTCCCTGAGTATGGCACACCTTGTGCTTTTTGATACTGCAGTAACATTGCAGCTCTGAAATATGGCCAAACTGGTGGCAAATGGCATCTTGGCAGCTTGTTATTTTGCGCCTTTTTTGCCCAACACGCTTCTTGCGACCCTGTTGGCTATTTGCCATGAAACGCTTGATTGTTTGGTGATCACGCTTCAAAAGTTTGGCAATTTTAAGACTGCTGCATCCGTCTGCAAGACATCTCACAATTTTGGACTTTTCAGAGCCCGTAAAATCTCTCTTCTGACCCATTTTGCAAAGGAAAGGAAAATGCCTAATAATTAAGCACACCTTATATAGGGTTTTGAAGTCATTACACCACACCCCTCCTCATTACAGAGATGCACATCACCTGATTTACTTAATTGGTAGTTTGCTCTCAAGCCGATACAGCTTGGAGCATGACATGTATAAAAATCATCATGTGATCAAGATACTCATTTGTCTAATAATTCTGCACACAGTGTAAGCATGTAGTTATTATCGCTTTCCTCATGGTTGCAGTACAAGTCATGCCTCTCAACTCCGTCATGATCGGACTATTTTCCATTTTTCGTTTCATTTTTGTTATTTCCTTCCCTTCTTCCAAGAGCTATAACATTTTTTCCATCGACAGCCATATTAGTTCTTGTTTTTATGAACGAGTTGTAAATTTGAATGACATCATTCAATTTATCACGTGATACATGGAAAAACGAGAAAAAAATCCTAGTGCCTTGAAATTGCCAATAAAGTGCATTGTCACAATTAGTTTTTGGGATTATTATTTACCATGTTCACTATGTGTTAAAACTGACCTGGTATTATGATGCTCCATGTCAAAATGATTATGTAAATAACAAACATGCCTAGATTTTTTTTAAAATGGTGAAAATTGGGGGGAAATAAAAAAAAAATTCCTTGTGCTGCCAATTATAAAAATTGCGCCAACAGTTGTGGCCTTCTCACCAAGCTGCTTGCCTACTATACTAAAGTCCATCAAAGCCTTTTGCAGGTCTACAATTTTGTCCTTAGTGTCTTTTGACAGCTTTTTTGTCTTGGTCATGGTGGACAGGATGGAGTGTGATTGATTGATTGATTGAGTGTGTGGACAGGTGTCTTTTATACAGACAAAAAGGTCAAACATGTGCAATTAATACAGGTAATGAGTGCAGAGTAGGAGGGGTTCTTAAAGAAAAAATAGCAGGTTTTAACAGCCAGAATTTTTGCTGGTTGGTAGGTGATCAAATACTTATTTCATCCAATAAAATGCAAATTAATTATTTAAAAATCAAACAATTTGATTTTCTATTTTTTTTATTTTCTGTCTCAACACAGTTGAGTTTTACCCACGATAAAAATTACAGACCTTTCCATTCTTTGTAGGTGTGAAAACTTGCAAAATAGGCAGTATTCCAAATACTTATTTTATATATTTTTTTTTTCCTATGCATGGTAAAAATAGAGGATTTCCTTTTTTTTTGGTTGAAGGGGAAAACGTTTCTCATTGCGGAAAAAGAATAGAGAATTTTTCCCCTTGGACACCACTATAGCTTCTCTTACAGCCAGATCAGGTCTCATACTTTGCACTGATGAGGGGCAATCATCCCGAAACACCGTGTCTGCAAATTGAGGTTCTGATCTGCTATAAATCCTAAGTTACATAGTTATTTATAACCAATAAGGTTGTGTGTACTGAGGAAATCATCCAGCCCTTTTTTAAAAGCTGTTATAGTACCTGCCATTACTACCTCTTGTGGTAGGGCATTCCACAGTCTGACTGCTCTAACTGTAAAGAACCCTTTCCTATTTAGCTGTCGGAATCGCTTTTCTTCCACTCGCAGTGAGTGTCCCCTGGTCCTTAGTATTATCTTTGGAAGAAATAAGTCATGTGCCAGTCCTTTATATTGACCACACATGTATTTATACATATAAATGAGATCTCCTCTGAGACGTCTTTTTTTTAAGCTAAACATATCTAACTTTTCCAACCTGTCAACATACGGGCGGCCTCCATTCCTTGTAGTAGTCTAGTTACCTGCCTTTGAACTGATTCTAACTTCTGAACATCCTTTTTAAAATGTGGAGCCCAAAACTGGATCCCATATTCCAGATGTGGCCTTACAAGTGATTTAGGGGAAACAATACATTGGAATCACGGGATCTAATCTCTCTTTTTATACTCCCCTAAAATCTTGCTTGCTTTAGCAGCTGCTGCTTGACATTGAGTCATAGGACAAGGCTCATTAACCCCTTAACGACCCATGACGTACTGGGTACATCATGGATCGTGTGCCGGTAAGCCCCGCCCCCTGCCGCCGGCAGGTGGCCGCGATCCGCGCACATATCAGCTGTTATCAACAGCTGAATTGTGTGCCTGCTAGCCACGGGTGGAATCGCTTCCACCTGCGGCCATTAACCCCTTACATTTCGCTGCCAAAATCTGGCAGCGATATGTATATGGGCGCCGCCATGACAGTCACTTACCCCGCCCCCACCGGAAGTCACGTGACAAGATCACGTGACTTTTGGTGGTTGCCATGGTAGCACAGGGTCATGTGATGACGCCTGTAGCTAACATGTCTCACTTCCTCTCAATGCCGGAATACAGCCGGCATTGAAAGTAAAGCAGCAAATCTGTAGTTCTCAGCTCTGTAGCTGAGATCTGCAGAGAGTGTAGAGCGATCAGATTGCTGATCGCTATAGCCCCCTAGGTGGACTAGTAAAATAAAAAAAAAAGTAAATAAAAAAGTTTTAAAAAATTAAAAAAAACCTAAAAGTTCAAATCAGCCCCCTTTCACCCCATTGAAAATTAAAGGGTTAAAAAAATACAAAATACGCACATATTTGGTATCGCCACGTTCAGAAATGCCCAATCTATCAAAATATAAAATCAATGAATCTGATCAGTAAACAGCGTAGCGGCAAAAAAAATTCCAAACGCCAAAATTACGTTTTTTGGTTGCCGCAAATTTTGCGCAAAATGCAATAACAGGCGATCAAAACGTAGCATCTGCACAAAAATGGTACCGTTAAAAACGTCAGGTCGTGACGCAAAAATTAAGCTATAACTGAGCCTCAGATCCTGAAAAATGAGAACGCTACGGGTTTTGGAAAATGGCGCAAAACGTGCGCCACGTTTTTTGGACAAGCTTGTGAATTTTTTTTAACCCCTTAGATACAAGTAAACCTATACATGTTTGGTGTCTACAAACTCGCACTGACCTGAGGCATCACATAGATATCTCAGTTTTACCATATAGTGAACACAGTGAATAAAATATCACAAAAACTATTGTACGATCACACTTTTTTTGCAATTTTTCCGCACTTGGAATTTTTTTGCCGTTTTCCAGTACACTGTATGGTAAAACTTATGGTTTCATTTAAAAGTATAACTCGTCCCACAAAAAACAAGCCCTCATATGGCAAGATTGATGGAAAAATAAAAAGTTACGCCTCTTGGAAGAAGGGGAGCAAAAAACAAAAACGCAAAAACGGAAAGTGCCCAGGGACTGAAGGGGTTAAAGGGCCACTTTTAACTTTTAGGATTAATACTTCGAATAGGTGGCATAAAGGCTACTTTACACACTGCGATATCGGTCCCGATATCGCTAGTGTGGGTAGCCGCCCCCATCTGTTGCGCGACACGGGCAAATCGCTGCCCGTGTCGCACAACAGCCGTCACACATACATACCTGTCCGGCGACGTCGCTGTGACGGGAGAACCGCCTCCTTTCTAAGGGGGCGGTCCGTGCGGCGTCACAGCGACGTCACTGAACCGCCGCCCAATAGCAGCGGAGGGGCGGGGATGAGCGGGACGTAACATCCCGCCCACCTCCTTCCTTCCTCATAGCGGCCGGGAGGTAGGTAAAGGGAGCTTCCTCGTTCCTGCGGCGTCACACGCAGCGATGTGTGCTGCCGCAGGAACGAGGAACAACCTCGTTACTGCTGCAGTAACGAGATTTGAGAATGGACCCCCGTGTCGCCGATTAGCGATTTTGCACGTTTTTGCAACGATGCAAAATCGCTTATCGGTGTCACACGCAACGGCATCGCTAATGCGGCCGGATGTGCGTCACGAATTCCGTGACCCCAACGACTCCGCATTAGCGATGTCGCAGCGTGTAAAGCCCGCTTAAGAGTTTGTCTCCTTTCTAGTCTGGGCATTTAATAGGCTGCTGACTGGGTTACTATGCGCTTGTAAATGTGAACGGAGCCCTATCCAAGCCACTAGTGTGCAATTTTACCATCCAACTAACACCCCCTCTATGTTCTGCAGTTGTGTGAGTGATTTGCTCCTCTTGCACCTCTGATATTTCCATCTATTGGGGGTCTGATTGCACCCTATTAGGGCATTAGTTTTTCTTGGCCTGAGCAGTTCATCACTGCTTTATCCTGCTGTGAGTACTCGTCTCCTTCCTCCCTGAAGAGACAATTTTATTTTTTTTTGTATAAATATTATTGAATGGAAAAATGGACCTTAAAGCATGAATATAATCAAAAAGCAAATATTTTCCTGTTACTGACCATTTTTCTTCCTTAAGATCTACAAAACTAATTGGTATCTGATACAATTTGAAGCAATAAGAAAGTGTAGCAAAAAAGAAATCCCAAAATGGAAGCGAATAAGATAAAACATAAATGTAATGATAGGACCTCTCTCCTCCTGTACCAGTCTGTGCCTTGTTTTGTTTATGATTATTGTACTTGTCCCTATTATGTGTACCCCATTCCACATGTAAAGCGCCATGGAATAAATGGCGCTATAATAATAAATAATGATAATAATAATAATAATAATAATGTTTACAAAATATTACCATTTTTATAGGTGTAAGTCCAATTAAACAAAAACAATACCAAAAAAAATTAGACAGACCCCTTCACAGTTAATGTATTTTATATTCAAAATTAGTGTAATATAAAGTTTTAGTATTCAATTTGTAGTACCTCTGTTTTTTTTTTCTAAAAGTGTTTTGGTCATTAGGAGGAGAACAATAGCAGCACAAAGTGCAGTTATCCAAAGGGAAATAGTACGGTAATACATTCTGCCTCCTCATGAACGGTAATAATTAGAAGAGCAGTCCAGGATTGACAAGCAGACTAGTGCTCGGTAAGCAATCAGCAGGAAAGTGTCAGACTCCCTCTAAGGAGGTGGATGGGGTTAAAGCAGAAGACCGAGGCAGCACACTCCTGATAGCATTCACCAATGAAAAGTGACAGCATGGAGTATAGATGACCCAAAGATGCTGCTGAATAAAAATGAGGAGAGAGAATTGTGCAGTTAGAAAGCAGAAAGTCTCGGTGCATTATGGATTGGAAATGAGTATATTTGGTTTTGCATGGCGAGCTTAAAATAAGAGAAGAGCTGGAACAGCAGTTCTAGAAATACACATGAGACCAACGATGCAAGGAAGTCTATGACATAAAAAATGGAAGTGACATTAGAGCATACTGTTGAAAAAGAAGGCTAACATAAAGAGATATTCCCTTTTATTCGACATACACTGACAAGGAAAAGGGTAACAATGTATTGCACTTTTGACTATCAAGCTCGATATCTCGCAATCCTCTACAGCTTTTAGCGTGAGACTACCTTCAATTTATAGACAATTATCTTGGCTATCTAATATGTAAAGCTGAGTGTATGTATGTTTGTGTGTGTGTGTGTGTGTGTGTGTGTATATGTATATGTCCGCTAATGGACATACAGAGACAGAGTCACAAAGAGACACACAGAGACAGAGACACACACAGACACACACAGACACACACACAGACACAGAGACAGAGACACACAGAGACACACATACAGAGACACACACAGACACACAGAGACAGAGACACACACAGACACACACAGACACACACACAGACACAGAGACAGAGACACACAGAGACACACATACAGAGACACACACAGACACAGAGACAGATACACACAAACAGAGAGAGAGAGGCAGACAGAGACAGAGTGGGAGACAGACAGTTACAAATGGAGATAGTCAGAGTGGGAGAGAGGGAGAGGGAGAGAGATAGAGAGACACTTAGTTACTATCACGGGCAATGCCGGGTACTACAGATAGTTTCATACATAAAATTAACTTGCAACTTTTAAGCATAGGATTAGTTATATAGTTTCTTGACAGGTCACTGCATCAATGTTTTGCTCCTGGTGGCAGAAAAATCTTATTCTTTCTATATACTACAAATTACAACCTGTTATCACATTCCATAATACCTCAGTGTGTTATTAGACTGAAAGGTTAGTGGTTCAAATTGAGGAGCAGCCATGAAAACAGATTTCCCAAGAAAAGAGAAATAGCATCCTCGAGCTCAGTGATAGTGGTCTCTCGGCCAAGAAAATTGTCAAACTGCATTAAGACTACGAGTTCTGGTACGACAAACATGGCATTGGAGGTGGCTTGCAATTTTCATAATAGTGAGATCACGGACGTCCATGCAAGAACATGTGACGCACATTACACAAGTCAGAAATAGTGACCCGAAAATAGATGAAGAAGCCTAGAATTGTATATCATCATTAGAGTTGAGCGCGATTCGCGGTTCGAGGTTCTCCAGTTCGCGGCTCGAGTCATTTTGGGGGCTGTTCTAGATCGAACTAGAACTCGAGCTTTTTGCTAACGCTCGATAGTTCTAGATACGTTCGAGAACGGTTCTAGCAGCAAAAAGCAGGGCTTTTTACAGCTACAGTGTGCAGGAGCCATCGCTGGCAGCCTGCCAGAAGCTGGTAACCAAGATAAACATCGGGTATCCAAGCAAAGCGCTTTGGATAGTAACCCGATGTTTATCCTAGTTACGTGCAGGAAGCCCACACTTCCCCGCTCAGCTCACTCCGCCCCCTCCTGCACGCGGCATGTACACACACACACACACACTCACACTCACCTGTCCCCAGCCAAGCAGTCCACGACACTGACGTCCTCAGTGCCACCCACTTCGCACTCCGCCACCAGCACACATGGCTCCACCCACCTGCACTCTGCACACATGGTCCCGCTCAGCTTACCTGCGGTGATGAAGTCCCGACCTCAGCGCTGTCACTGTCCTCCATGGCCGCCGCTTGTCACATCACCTTCTCTCGCTTCCGACCCGAGACTGACTAGCGGTGACGTCACGGGCCGCTCGCGATACTTGGCTGTGAAGGCGGCGGTCATTGAACTCAGAGACAGGTGCTGTCAGCAGTGCAGGAGATCAGCGCAGGTAATGTACCTCGCTGACAGCAGCACTTGTCATCCCCTGCAGTGACCTGGGCTGACCCATTGATGTTAGCTCAGGTCACTGCACTGCTCTCCCAGCCAATGGGGAACATCCTGCTCTTCATTGACTGGGACAGTGTGGATCGTCATGGCAACCCCTTGGATTACACCAGACCTGGATTTGTTTTTCTTTCTAATAAATTGGTTAAAGAGGGAATGTATTGGGGAGTGTTTTTTCAAATAAAAATGTGTTTGTCGTCTATTTTTTTTTATTACTGACTGGGTTGGTGATGTCGGGTATCTGATAGACGCCTGACCTCACCAACACCAGGGCTTGATGCCAGGTGACATTACACATCTGGTATTAACCCCATATATTACCCCTGATATAGAAGGGTTAATAGTTTCTCTATTTCTTCATTAAAGATTTATTGTTATTAGTAAGTATATCTGATGGTAGTTCATAGTCATGGAGCCTACGGAATAAGAGACAGGTTCAAGGATTATTATGGTCTCTAAATGTTCTTCTTATCTTCTTCTTATCTCATATGCATGACTCTACATTTTTGTTTTCCTAAAACTTAAAGGTCATATGAGCAACTAGTAAAGTTCAGCTAGAAGTTTTTTTTCTTTTTCTTTTGCAATATCACATTGATCTGTAAATGGTATAAATAAACTGTACTTTCATTAAATAAACAGAAGAAATTGATCATGCCCACATGGATGCTGGTCTTTTCTCTCCGAGCGCTCGATCTTGATTAGGTCTGAAGAGGCCTAATTGAGAAGACCTCACTGGTGATCCCATAAGCTGACTTGTGACAAAACAGAACAGCTACAACAGTTTTTGGCGCCCAACGTGGGGCCGTGGCCAACCAGCCTATTCGGAAGAAGTTTTGGGGACTCTTGAGACACTGAAATTTCAGCTGCAGCAAGGTGAGAAGCTTTATTCTTACACTTCATTTCACTCTCTCTGATTTCCCGAATATTCTGGGTAAGGCTGTACACACGGTTCAAGAACTCTGGCATCACCAGTGAGTATTGTTTTTTTCATGCATGTCTGAATGAGAGTTGAAATATAGAGTAATAAGATAATCTGTTGTCCGTCTATTAACTGATTGCATAGATTGCATAGCACGGAATTTGGGACAGTCTCTGTATAATTGCATTTGCTGTGTTGCTGTGTTTTGTGTTTTGCTTTGGCCTTCTTTGCATCTTTGATGGGCAATACTCTGGTCTAGGGATATGTGTTCATAAGTGGTTCCATACTAATGCCTAGATAAAGTAGGCAGGCAATAGGTTGTTGTATATTGATGAGAAGTTTTTGAATAACAAAGTGATGAGAAATTGAGAAAAGAGACTTGGTGAAATAATATGTATGTATAAGTTTAATGGTTATAGGTCATACTGTGGACTGTGAAAAGATGTTCCGGTTGTAAAATGTCACAGGGCATAGCCATATAGAGTATTTGAGTGGATACCTGACATATGTATTTTTTCCCATCAGTGTCAAGAGCGGTTTAGATAATTTTATTTGCATGTGAGGTTAACTGATCCTTGGAAGGTGTATTGTTACATATGTTTCTAGAATCAATGAATGAGTAGGACAAGTGGTCATGGGATCTGTCCTTATAGTGAGATATTGTGTGTTTCTTCCCCTCAAAATGGGGATGAAGGTTTTATAGTAAAGTAGAATATTAGTACTGTGAATGTATATAAGTAGTCTCAATTTTCTGCTGGGATTGTGTATTATACCAGTGGGTATTAGGATTGTGTTTTGGAAACTGAATCTGGACGAGATAACACTCTTGCTAAACAAACTGTGTGCTGACATTCTTTTGGGAGGGGTCAAGTGAACAGCTGCGCGATTTTCTGCCCTCTGTGAGAAGTCAGCTCTGTTAATTGTATTGGTTTAACTCTAGTTTGCATTCGTTGCTGGAATACTTTGTAAAGGACCAGCATGGAGTAGCCAACTGCACATCAGGTCTAAGTGGGTTAGAGGAATTGTGGCCTTCCCACTTACATGGAGGTGGTCTAGCAGGTGAGAGGACTATCACACCTGGTCCTTCCTGCTTTAGTCATCTGGTCTATTGGGTGAGAGGTGTTTTTTAACCCTTCCCAATACACCCTGCAAGTGTAGCAGGTGAGAGGTGGAGCAGGTAAATGCTGATTGAGCCTTCTTGCTACCACTTGAGAGCCCATTCTGACTTGCCAGAAGAAGTGTGGCCTGTTAACAAGGTTCAGGGACACTGAGAGGGCATTTGCAGAAAGGTGGGCTGTGTGGCAATAAGTTGAAGCCATGGGCAACTTGTTCAGTGTGCAGCGTGGTGCTCCAGCGGGATCCAAAACAGCCAAACAGATAGTGCAAGAAAGAGAAGGCAAAGAAGCAGTGAAAAATGTCAGAACGATACTCAAAAAGGCAGACATGCCAGAGTACGGATGTTTGGATGTTGAGAAATGGCACAGATTCAGGGAAGAAAAGAGAGGTTGGATAAAAGACAAGAGGGTAGAGCAACAAGTAAATAAATGGTGTCGTGTGGCTGAAGAGGTGCAGCATTGTGGATATAAAGAGACCACAGCGGGAGATAAGGTGTATTATGAATGTTTTAATGCACCAAAAGCAGGAATTGTGACTGCTACCGCCCCCCCTTCACATAAGCAGAAACCCAGACCAGATGAATGGACTTGTAAACATTGTAGTCAGAAAAACCCAGACTGGAGAGGTACTTGTGCTACGTGTAATGTTACTCGCCCTAAGCAGATTGCACTAAATCCTGTTCGAACCAGGTCACATGTGATGACAGAGGACGCTGACACTGAGACAGAGGTAGTGAAGGAATTGAGTTTTGCGGAGGAAGCTGACGGTGAGGAAAGGAAAGAACGCGCTGGGACCAGTACAAAAAAATCAGATACATCCCGACCGAGGAAGGTCACAAGAATCAGACATTAAGGAATAACGTTTGGAACTCCATTCTATGTCTGAACTGGGTGCAAAAAACCTAAAAAATCACTATGGGGAGATAAGGTATGCACACCAGTGACTATGGAAGGGGAATACATGGAATAGCAGAAACTGCTGTGTGAATACTGACATGAAAAATTCAATAGCTATTTGTTAGAATGAAATGTGAAAAATGAAACCTGCATTACTGCCATGAATATATGAATAAAGAGAAATTTAGCTACTGAATTGATCAATGCAGAAGAGCCCCAACACTACGCCAAAGTATTTCTCTACGTTGGGGTCCCTAGCTTGTGTGTGTCCTCTCATTAGAGTTGAGCGCGGTTCGTGGTTCGAGGTTCTCCAGTTCGAGGTTCGAGTGATTTTGGGCCATGTTCTAGATCGAACTAGAACTCGAGCTTTTTTCAAAAGCTCGATAGTTCTAGAAACGTTCGAGAACGGTTCTAGCAGCAAAAAGCAGGGCTTTTTACAGCTACAGTGTGCAGGAGCCATCGCTGGCAGCCTGCCACAAGCTGGTAACCAAGATAAACATCGGGTATCCAAGCAAAGCGCTTTGGTTAGTAACCCGATGTTTATCCTAGTTACGTGCAGGAAGCCGACACTTCCCCGCTCAGCTCGCTCCGCCCCCTCCTGCCCGCGGCATGTACACATACATACATACACACACACACTCACACACACACTCACACACACACACACACACACACACACACACACACGGTCCCACTCGGCTTACCTGCGGTCGGTCCGGAGGCAGCAGTCCTTGGCACTGGAAACTGTGGCTGCCGGCCCTTTAAGGGTGTGTTCTCCTTCATTGAGCATCATCTGTGGGCGGTGCTACCGCCCGGCGTCCTGCTCGGTCGCACAGATGAAGGAGTCACAGTGCCAGCCAGCGACCCCCAGCACATCGCTTCCCTCCGGCGCTGTGTGGGCCCCATCTGCACCGTGACCTGATCAGTATGTGGGACATCACTCCCTCCCCGCCCCTCCCTGTCCCCCCGTGCGTGTGTGGGCCCCGCAGAGCCGTGTGTGTGGCCCCCGGAGCCGCGTGTGTGGGCCCCGCAGAGCCGTGTGTGTGGCCCCCGGAGCCGCGTGTGTGGGACGCGCAGAGCCGTGTGTGTGGCCCCCGGAGCCGCGTGTGTGGGCCCCGCAGAGCCGTGTGTGTGACCCCCGGAGCCGCGTGTGTGGGCCCCGCAGAGCAAGGTGTGTGTTTGTATGTATGTATATATGCAGCAGAGCAGTATGCGTGTCTATATGTATGTATATATGCAGCAGAGCAGTATGCGTGTCTATATGTATGTATATATGCAGCAGAGCAGTATGCGTGTCTATATGTATGTATATATGTAGCAGAGCAGTATGCGTGTCTATATGTAAGTATATATGCAGCAGAGCAGTATGCGTGACTATATGTATGTATATATGCAGCAGAGCAGTATGCGTGTCTATATGTATGTATATATGCAGCAGAGCAGTATGCGTGTCTATATGTATGTATATATGCAGCAGAGCAGTATGCGTGTCTATATGTATGTATATATGCAGCAGAGCAGTATGCGTGTCTATATGTATGTATATATGCAGCAGAGCAATATGCGTGTCTATATGTATGTATATATGCAGCAGAGCAGTATGCGTGACTATATGTATGTATATATGCAGCAGAGCAGTATGCGTGTCTATATGTATGTATATATGCAGCAGAGCAGTATGCGTGTCTATATGTATGTATATATGCAGCAGAGCAGTATGCGTGTCTATATGTATGTATATATGCAGCAGAGCAGTATGCGTGTCTATATGTATGTATATATGCAGCAGAGCAGTATGCGTGTCTATATGTATGTATATATGCAGCAGAGCAGTATGCGTGTCTATATGTATGTATATATGCAGCAGAGCAGTATGCGTGTCTATATGTATGTATATATGCAGCAGAGCAGTATGCGTGTCTATATGTATGTATATATGCAGCAGAGCAGTATGCGTGTCTATATGTATGTATATATGCAGCAGAGCAGTATGCGTGTCTATATGTATGTATATATGCAGCAGAGCAGTATGCGTGTCTATATGTATGTATATATGTAGCAGAGTAGTATGCGTGTCTGTATGTATGTATGTATATATGCAGCAGAGCAGTATGCGTGTCTATATGTATGTATATATGCAGCAGAGCAGTATGCGTGTCTACATGTATGTATATATGCAGCAGAGCAGTATGCGTGTCTATATGTATGTATATATGCAGCAGAGCAGTATGCGTGTCTATATGTATGTATATATGCAGCAGAGCAATATGCGTGTCTATATGTATGTATATATGCAGCAGAGCAGTATGCGTGACTATATGTATGTATATATGCAGCAGAGCAGTATGCGTGTCTATATGTATGTATATATGCAGCAGAGCAGTATGCGTGTCTATATGTATGTATATATGCAGCAGAGCAGTATGCGTGTCTATATGTATGTATATATGCAGCAGAGCAGTATGCGTGTCTATATGTATGTATATATGCAGCAGAGCAGTATGCGTGTCTATATGTATGTATATATGCAGCAGAGCAGTATGCGTGTCTATATGTATGTATATATGCAGCAGAGCAGTATGCGTGTCTATATGTATGTATATATGCAGCAGAGCAGTATGCGTGTCTATATGTATGTATATATGCAGCAGAGCAGTATGCGTGTCTATATGTATGTATATATGCAGCAGAGCAGTATGCGTGTCTATATGTATGTATATATGCAGCAGAGCAGTATGCGTGTCTATATGTATGTATATATGCAGCAGAGCAGTATGCGTGTCTATATGTATGTATATATGCAGCAGAGCAGTATGCGTGACTATATGTATGTATATATGCAGCAGAGCAGTATGCGTGTCTATATGTATGTATATATGCAGCAGAGCAGTATGCGTGTCTATATGTATGTATATATGCAGCAGAGCAGTATGCGTGTCTATATGTATGTATTTATGCAGCAGAGCAGTATGCGTGTCTATATGTATGTATATATGCAGCAGAGCAGTATGCGTGTCTATATGTATGTATATATGCAGCAGAGCAGTATGCGTGTCTATATGTATGTATATATGCAGCAGAGCAGTATGCGTGTCTATATGTATGTATATATGCAGCAGAGCAGTATGCGTGTCTATATGTATGTATATATGCAGCAGAGCAATATGCGTGTCTATATGTATGTATATATGCAGCAGAGCAATATGCGTGTCTATATGTATGTATATATGCAGCAGAGCAGTATGCGTGTCTATATGTATGTATATATGCAGCAGAGCAGTATGCGTGTCTATATGTATGTATATATGCAGCAGAGCAGTATGCGTGTCTATATGTATGTATATATGCAGCAGAGCAGTATGCGTGTCTATATGTATGTATATATGCAGCAGAGCAGTATGCGTGTCTATATGTATGTATATATGCAGCAGAGCAGTATGCGTGTCTATATGTATGTATATATGCAGCAGAGCAGTATGCGTGTCTATATGTATGTATATATGCAGCAGAGCAGTATGCGTGTCTATATGTATGTATATATGCAGCAGAGCAGTATGCGTGTCTATATGTATGTATATATGCAGCAGAGCAGTATGCGTGTCTATATGTATGTATATATGCAGCAGAGCAGTATGCGTGTCTATATGTATGTATATATGCAGCAGAGCAGTATGCGTGTCTATATGTATGTATATATGCAGCAGAGCAGTATGCGTGTCTATATGTATGTATATATGCAGCAGAGCAGTATGCGTGTCTATATGTATGTATATATGCAGCAGAGCAGTATGCGTGACTATATGTATGTATATATGCAGCAGAGCAGTATGCGTGTCTATATGTATGTATATATGCAGCAGAGCAGTATGCGTGCCTATATGTATGTATATATGCAGCAGAGCAGTATGCGTGACTATATGTATGTATATATGCAGCAGAGCAGTATGCGTGTCTATATGTATGTATATATGCAGCAGAGCAGTATGCGTGTCTATATGTATGTATATATGCAGCAGAGCAGTATGCGTGTCTATATGTATGCATGTATATATGCAGCAGAGCAGTATGCGTGTCTATATGTATGTATATATGCAGCAGAGCAGTATGCGTGACTATATGTATGTATATATGCAGCAGAGCAGTATGCGTGTCTATATGTATGTATATATGCAGCAGAGCAGTATGCGTGTCTATATGTATGTATATATGCAGCAGAGCAGTATGCGTGTCTATATGTATGTATATATGCAGCAGAGCAGTATGCGTGACTATATGTATGTATATATGCAGCAGAGCAGTATGCGTGTCTATATGTATGTATATATGCAGCAGAGCAGTATGCGTGTCTATATGTATGTATATATGCAGCAGAGCAGTATGCGTGTCTATATGTATGTATATATGCAGCAGAGCAGTATGCGTGACTATATGTATGTATATATGCAGCAGAGCAGTATGCGTGTCTATATGTATGTATATATGCAGCAGAGCAGTATGCGTGTCTATATGTATGTATATATGCAGCAGAGCAGTATGCGTGTCTGTATGTATGCATGTATATATGCAGCAGAGCAGTATGCGTGTCTGTATGTATGTATATATATATGCAGCAGAGCAATATGCGTGTCTGTCTGTATGTATGCATGTATGTATGCAGCAGAGCAGTATACGTGTCTGTATGTATGCATGTATGTATGCAGCAGAGCAGTATGCGTGTCTGTATGTATGCATGTATGTATGCAGCAGAGCAGTATGCGTGTCTGTATGTATGTATGTATATATGCAGCAGAGCAGTATGCGTGTCTGTATGTATGCATGTATGTATGCAGCAGAGCAGTATGCGTGTCTGTATGTATGTATATATATATGCAGCAGAGCAATATGCGTGTCTGTCTGTATGTATGCATGTATGTATGCAGCAGAGCAGTATACGTGTCTGTATGTATGCATGTATGTATGCAGCAGAGCAGTATGCGTGTCTGTATGTATGCATGTATGTATGCAGCAGAGCAGTATGCGTGTCTGTATGTATGTATGTATATATGTAGCAGAGTAGTATGCGTGTCTGTATGTATATATATATATGCAGCAGAGCAATATGCGTGTCTGTCTGTATGTATGCAGCAGAGCAGTATGCGTGTCTGTATGTATGTATGTATGCAGCAGAGCAGTATGCGTGTCTGTATGTATGTATGTATATATGTAGCAGAGTAGTATGCGTGTCTGTATGTATGTATATATATATATGCAGCAGAGCAATATGCGTGTCTGTCTGTATGTATGCATGTATGTATGCAGCAGAGCAGTATGCGTGTCTGTATGTATGCAGCAGAGCAGTATGCGTGTATGTATGTATGCATGTATGTATGCAGCAGAGCAGTATGCGTGTCTGTCTGTATGTATGTATGCAGCAGAGCAGTGTGTGTGTGTGTCTGTCTGTATGTATGCAGCAGAGCAGTATGTGTGTGTCTGTCTATATGTATGTATGTAGCAGAGCAGTGTGTGTGTCTGTCTGTATGTATGTATGCAGCAGAGCAGTGTGTGTGTGTGTCTGTCTGTATGTATGCAGCAGAGCAGTGTGTGTGTGTGTGTCTGTATGTATGTATGCAGCAGAGCAGTATGTGTGTGTCTGTCTATATGTATGTATGTAGCAGAGCAGTGTGTGTGTCTGTCTGTATGTATGTATGCAGCAGAGCAGTGTGCGTGTCTGTCTGTATGTATGTATGCAGCAGAGCAGTGTGTGTGTGTGTCTGTATGTATGTATGCAGCAGAGCAGTATGTGTGTGTCTGTCTGTATGTATGTATGTAGCAGAGCAGTGTGTGTGTCTGTCTATATGTATGTATGCAGCAGAGCAGTATGTGTGTGTCTGTCTGTATGTATGTATGTATGCAGCAGAGCAGTGTGTGTCTCTGTATGTATGCATGTATGATGTGTATCTATGTATGTCAGTGTATATGACTGTATAGATTTGTCTGTTTATATGTATTTTTGTGAGTTTGTCTTTAAATATGTATATGTACGTGTATGTATCTGTGTATGTGTGTGTGTCTCCGTGTTTATGGGGCCCACTGGGACTCTTCCGCCCGGGGCCCACAAAAACCTGGAGCCGGCCCTGCCTGCGGTGATGAAGTCCCGCCATCCCGACCTCAGCGCTGTCACTGTCCTCCATGGCCGCCGCTTGTCACATCACCTCTCGCTTCCGACCCGAGACTGACTAGCGGTGACGTCACGGGCCTCTCGCGAGACTTGGTGTGAAGGCGGCGGTCATTGACCTCAGTGACAGGGGCTGTCAGTGTGCTGGAGATCAGCGCAGGTAATGTACCTCGCTGACAGCAGCACTTGTCATGCCCTGCAGTGACCTGGGCTGACCCATTGATGTTAGCTCAGGTCACTGCACTGCTCTCCCAGCCAATGGGGAACAACCTGCTCTTCATTGACTGGGACAGTGTGGATCGTCATGGCAACCCCTTGGATTACACCAGACCTGGATTTGCTTTTCTTTCTAATAAATTGGTTAAAGAGGGAATGTTTTGGGGAGTGTTTTTTCAAATAAAAATGTGTTTGTCGTCTATTTTTTTTTATTACTGACTGGGTTGGTGATGTCGGGTATCTGATAGACGCCTGACCTCACCAACCCCAGGGCTTGATGCCAGGTGACATTACACATCTGGTATTAACCCCATATATTACCCCGTTTGCCACCGCACCAGGGCGCGGGATGAGCTGGGGCGAAGCACCAGGATTGGCGCATCTAATGGATGCGCCACTTCTGGGGCGGCTGCGGCCTGCTATTTTTAGGCTGGGGAGAGTCCAATAACCATGGACCTCCCTAGTCTGAGAATATCAGGCCCCAGCTGTCTGCTTTACCTTGGCTGGTGATCCAATTTTGGGGGACCCCTACGTGTTTTTTTTTTTAATTATTTATTTAATTTAAAATAACAGCGTGGGGTGCCCTCAGTTTTGGATTACCAGCCAAGGTGAGGTTGCCAGCTGTGGTCTGCAGGCTGCAGCCGTCTGCTTTACCCTAGCTGACTACAAAATTAGGGGGAACCCTATGTCATTTTTTTTTTTCATTTTCTGGCTAAATACAAAGCTAAGCACCCCTTAGTGCCACATGAAAGGCACCAAAGGGTGCTCCACTTTTTCTCCACTTTTTCTCCACTTTTTCTCCACTTTTTCTCCACTTTTTCTCCACTTTTTCTCCACTTTTTCTCCACTTTTTCTCCACTTTTTCTCCAATTTTTCCTCCACTTTTTCCTCCACTTTTTCTCCACTTTTTCTCCATTTTTTCTCCGTTCTTTTTCTATGGTCGGTCTACCCATTAGCTCTGCCATGCATACTGTAGCTCTACACCTACTGCACATCTTACTTTATGATTGACATCTTTTTCGTACCAGAGCTGTCTAAGCCTACTCTGACCCCATATTTGTCATTACTATATTGTCCTTGTACTGTATTATGACATTTGTATCATGTGTTTCATTTCTTGCTGTGTTGCAATTTTTTTGCTGCATCCCAATTGTACCTCTACATTGTTCGAGTTTATGTTATTGTTCTCTCACTCTTATGTGATACTGATTATTGTCATTTTTCATGATTACATGCAGATAAGTCCAATCTGACGAAGGCTCAGGCCGAAACGTCATTTGTAACTTGTTTTGGACAAAAACATATATGCTTTTGAAAAATTTTTTTTTCTTAATACGGACCAATAAAGAGTGATTTTGCATTACTATCCGTTGTGACTTACTGACTTAGTCTGGGAGATTTAGAGTGCCGAGGTTACTCACTAATTTTATCTATTATTACCTCTGAGCATCTATATACCAGTGAGCAGAGCTTCCTCTACAGTAGTTCTCCTGATTAGGCATGCCCTTACCTCATGAGCAGGGCATTGCAGCTTTGGTAGCAACTATTACGACATGGACTCTGCTGCTGTGGACCCGGGTAGAGTGAGTGCAGATTCATTGCACCCACACTCCTCACATGAAGGGTCCGCACTCCTAGAAAATGGGGGATACGTTCCCTGAGTGTCTCCCCCCCCATATTCTAGACGGTCCAGAGTCGTCGTGGGACCCCTTTATTTTTTTTCTTACAATAAATTGGTGAAAGAGGAAATGTTTTGGGGACTGTTTTTTCAAATAAATTTCTTTTGTCGATTTTTTTTTTTTTGTTAGTACTGACAGTTTATGATGTTGGGTATCTAATAGACGCCATGACATCACAAACTGCTGGGCTTGATCTCAGGTGACTTTACAGCTAGTATCAACCCGATTTATTACCCCGTTTGCCACTGCACCAGGGCACGAGATGAGCTGGGGTGAAGCGCCAGGATTGGCGCATCTAGTGGATGCGCCACGTCTGGGGTGCCTGCGGCCTGCTATTTTTAGGCTGTGAAGGCCCAATAACTATGGACCTTCCCACCCTGAGAATACCAGACCACAGCTGTCCGCTTTACCTTGGCTGGTGATCCAATTTGGGGGAGACCCTACTTTTATTGTGTAATTATTAATATTTATAAAATAATTATAAAAAAGAGCCTGAGGGGACCTCCACATTGGATCCCCAACCACGGTAAAGCTGCCAGCTGTGGTTTTCAGGCTACAGCCGTCTGCTTTACCCTAGCTGGCTATCAAAAATGGGGGGACCCAATGTCATTTTTTTTTTAACTATTTTTTAAATAGAAAAAATTAATGGGCTTCCCTGTATTTTGATTGCCAACCAAGGTATCGGCAGGCAGACTGGGGTGGCAACCCATAGCTGTCTGCTTTATCTGCGCTGAGAATCAAAAATACCGCGGAGCGCTACGTCATTTTTTTAAAGATTTATTTTTACAGCACTGTGATGTCCAGCAATCAAAATACAGGGAAGCCCATTTTATTTTTAGTTATTTAAATAAATAATTAAAAAAAATATATATGGGCTCCCGCTGCATTTTTTGTATTGCTAGGTAAGGGTAATCCAAGCAGCTACTGGCTGCTAACCCCCACTGCTTGATGTTACCTTCACTGGCAATGGAAAATCCAGGGAAGCATTTTTTATTTTTTTTGCCAAAAAACTACAAAAAAAAGGACGTGAGCTTCGCCATATTTTTGTATGCTAGCCAGGTATAGCAGGCAGGTGCTGGAAGAGTTGGATACAGCGCCAGAAGATGGCGCTTCTATGAAAATGCCATTTTCTGAGGCGGCTGCAGACTGCAATTCGCAGCAGTGGTGCCCAGAAATCTCAGGCCAACCTGTGCTGCGGATTCCAATCCCCAGCTGCCTAGTTGTACCTGGCTGGACACAAAAATGGGGCGAAGCCTACGTCATTTGTTTTCTAATTATTTCATGAAATTCATGAAATAATAAAAAAAGGGCTTCCCTTTATTTTTGGTTCCCAGCCGGGTACAAATAGGCAACTGGGGGTTGGGGGCAGCCGTACCTGCCTGCTGTACCTGGCTAGCATACAAAAATATGGCGAAGCCCACATAATTTTTTCAGGGGGCAAAAAACTTCTGCATACAGTCCTGGATGGAGTATGCTGATCCTTGTAGTTCTGCAGCTGCTGTCTGTCTGTATGGAGAAGAGCAGACAGCATCTGCAGAATTACAAGGCTCAGCATACTCCATCCAGGACTGTATGCAGAATTTTT
The DNA here is from genome assembly GCF_048569485.1 of Anomaloglossus baeobatrachus. Lineage (NCBI taxonomy): Eukaryota > Metazoa > Chordata > Amphibia > Anura > Aromobatidae > Anomaloglossus > Anomaloglossus baeobatrachus. The sequence goes on from NC_134354.1 coordinate 56,982,328, forward strand.
TTCCCACCAAAAAAATGACGTGGGCTTCGCCATATTTTTGTATGCTAGCCAGGTACAGCAGGCAGCCACGGGCTGCCTCCAACCCCCAGTTGCCTATTTGTACCCGGCTGGGAACCAAAAATATAGGGAAGCCCGTTTTTTTTAATTATTTCACTTATTTCATGAAATAATTAAAAAACAAATGACGTGGGCTTCGCCCCATTTTTGTGTCCAGCCAGGTACAACTAGGCAGCTGGGGATTGGAATCCGCAGCACAGGTTAGCCCGAGGTTTCTGGGCGCCTCTGCTGCGAATTTCAGTCCGCAGCTGTCCCAGAAAATGGCGCTCTCATAGAAGCGCCATCATCTGGAGCTGTATCCAACTCTTCCAACAGCCCTGGAGCCGGGTGGCTTGTTGGGTAATCATGAGTTAATACTGGCTTTGTTTTACTAGCCAGTATTAAGCCAGAGATTCTTAATGTCAGGCATGTTTGACCCGGCCATTAAGAATCTCCAATAAAGGGTTAAAAAAAAACACCACACAGAGAAAAAATACTTTAATAGAAATAAATACACAGACACATTAGAGACTCCATCTTTATTACCCCCTGTCAGCCCTCCACGATCCTGCTCTTCTGTCTTCTTTCTTTCTAGTGTAGTAGTAGTGACGATTGTAGTGAGGATGAGTTTACCCAGCTCATCACTTGGGGCTGGGGAACCTCATCCTCACTACAATCCTCACTACAAACGGGAAGCAGCGTGCAGCGTGCAGATCAGTGCTGGCTGTCAGCGGTAACAGCGGTAAAGGCCCCGTCACACTAAGGCTAAGTTCACATTTCCGCTAAAATGTATCAGTCACAATCCGCTGCTCTTGTAAACAGCGGAATCCGTTTAGCGGATTCCGCTGCTCCCATAGACTTGTATGAGCAGCGGATTGTGACTGATGATGCTGCGTTGCACCCTCCGCCCGACTGATCAGTCGTGGAACGACTGACCGCCGGGCGGGGGGAACGCAGCATGTAACGTTTTTTGAGCAGCGAGATCCGTCGGATTTCGCTGCGCATGCTCTCTGGCTCCCTGCACACGTCACCAGCTTTGGTTGGTTACCCGATATTTACCCTGGTTACGGTGCAAGGAGCCAGCGCTAAGCGGTGTAGGCCCGTAACCAAGGTAAATATCGGGTAACCAAGGTAAACATCGGGTGCTTTGCTGTTACCCGATATTTAGGCTGGTTACGTGTGCAGGGAGGCCGACACTTCCCCGCTCGGCCCCGCCCCCTCCCGCACTCCGCATATGTATGTACACACACACACACACACACACACCTGTCCCCAGCCATGCAGACAAGCACTGCCACTGACACCCTCGTCTGGCCCCGCCCCCTGCTCGGCTCCGCCCCCTCCCGCACTTTGCATGTGCACGCACATACATACATACATGCACATACATACATACATGCACATACACACACTCACTCACACATACACTCACCTGTCCCCAGCCATGCAGACCGCAGCACTTCTACTGACATCCTCAGCGTCTGGCCCCGCCCCCCGCTCGGCTCCGCCCCCTCCCGCACTTTGCATGTGCACACACATACATACATACATGCACATACACACACTCACTCACTCACAGATACACTCACCTGTCCCCAGCCATGCAGACCGCAGCACTTCCACTGACATCCTCAGCGCCTGGCCCCGCCCCCCGCTCGGCTCCGCCCCCTCCCGCACTTTGCATGTGCACACACACACATACATACATACATACATGCACATACACACACTCACTCACTCACAGATACACTCACCTGTCCCCAGCCATGCAGACCGCAGCACTTCTACTGACATCCTCAGCGCCTGGCCCCGCCCCCCGCTCGGCTCCGCCCCCTCCCGCACTTTGCATGTGCACACACATACATACATACATGCACATACATACATACATGCACATACACACACTCACTCACACATACACTCACCTGTCCCCAGCCATGCAGACCGCAGCACTTCTACTGACATCCTCAGCGTCTGGCCCCGCCCCCCGCTCGGCTCCGCCCCCTCCCGCACTTTGCATGTGCACACACATACATACATACATGCACATACACACACTCACTCACTCACAGATACACTCACCTGTCCCCAGCCATGCAGACCGCAGCACTTCTACTGACATCCTCAGCGCCTGGCCCCGCCCCCCGCTCGGCTCCGCCCCCTCCCGCATTCAGCATGTGTATACACACACACACTCACACACTCACACACACACACACTCACCTGTCCTGCAGTCACTGCGGCACTGACGTCCTCAGTGCCACGGCCCCGCTCGGCTCCTCCCCTCCCCCCCGAACTCCGCCCCCCGCACACAACGGAATCCGACAAAGAATTCTGTTCTTTGTCATCCGTTGTACAGCGTTGAACAGCGCATCAGTCACATGCGTCAAGCGACGCATGTGACTGATACAAATCAACGGAAATGTGAACTTAGCCTTAGCAACTTACCAGCGATCCCAGCAACGATAGGGATCGCTGGTAAGTTGCTAGGAGGTTGCTGGTGAGATGTCACACTAGCGACGCTCCAGCGATCCCACCAGCAACCTGACCTGGCAGGGATCGCTGGAGCGTGGCTACACGAGTTGCTGGTGAGCTCACCAGCAACCAGTGACCAGCCCCCAGCGCCGCGTGGAAGATGCTGCGCTTGGTAACTAAGGTAAATATCGGGTAACCAACCCGATATTGACCTTGGTTACCAGCGCACGCAGCTACACGTGCAGAAAGCAGGGAGCAGCGCACACTGAGCGCTGGCTCCCTGCTCTCCTAGTTACAGCACACATCGGGTTAATTACCCGATGTGTGCTGCAGCTAAATGTGCACAGAGCAGGGAGCAGCGCACACTACTTAGCGCTGGCTCCCTGCTCTCCTAGTTACAGCACACATCGGGTTAATTACCCGATATGTGCTGCAGCTACATGTGCACAGAGCAGGGAGCAGCGCACACCGCTTAGCGCTGGCTCCCTGCTCTCAGACGCTGACAGACGCGTTACCATAGCAACGGTGCTCTCGGAGCCGCGGTTAGCGGTGACGTCACCGCTAACTGCGTTGCTATGGCAACCTCCGTTAATGACCGGCTGTGTCAGCCGGTCCCTAACGGAACGGGGAGTCGACCGTGTGGTAGAGCATGTCGCCGGTACACAGCGATACACATATGTGCACCGTGTACCGGAGAGATGCACTCGCAGGTCCTACATGACTCGTCATAGTCATGTGACCAGTCTGTAGCCAATGAGATAATAGCCACGTGACTGGTCACATGGCTATTTTGACGTCACGATAGGTCCTGCATCACTGCTGCAGTGCCAGTCACCGGGAGGATTCAGCGATCATCGGATGGAATAGCGGCAGGAGACAGAGTGCAGAAGGGATCGCGGGGACCGGTAAGTGTTATGGCAATGTTTATTAACTGTTTGTGTACATTTATAATGCATTTTTATGTGTTTGTGATTGCCTCCCATTATAGCCTATTGGTTCGAGTTCGGTTCGTCGAACGTTCGACGAACCGAACTCGAACGGGACCCCCGTTCGGCGAACCGACCTCGAGCCGAACCGCGACCGGTTCGCTCATCTCTACCTCTCATGCAGTTAAAAAACTTACCGTGTATGGGACGCTGAGACCCAGGCTATATATGCGTATAATGTGGATTGGCAATAGGTGTGTATGGGGAGGGTTCACAAACGAAAAACTACTAACATTAAGGAATAACGTTTGGAACTCCATTCTATGTCTGAACTGGGTGCAAAAAACCTAAAAAAACATCACTATGGGGAGATAAGGTATGCACACCAGTGACTATGGAAGGGGAATACATGGAATAGCAGAAACTGCTGTGTGAATACTGACATGAAAAATTCAATAGCTATTTGTTAGAATGAAATGTGAAAAATGAAACCTGCATTACTGCCATGAATATATGAATAAAGAGAAATTTAGTGTGTGTCCTCTCATGCAGTTAACTGCATGAGAGGACACACACAAGCTAGGGACCCCAACGTAGAGAAATACTTTGGCGTAGTGTTGGGGCTCTTCTGCATTGATCAATTCAGTAGCTAAATTTCTCTTTATTCATATATTCATGGCAGTAATGCAGGTTTCATTTTTCACATTTCATTCTAACAAATAGCTATTGAATTTTTCATGTCAGTATTCACACAGCAGTTTCTGCTATTCCATGTATTCCCCTTCCATAGTCACTGATGTGCATACCTTATCTCCCCACAAGAATCAGACAGACACAGGAATATTACCCCTGGAGCCCCTCTGACCAGCTAGCTATGTTGAAACAGTTACCTGACCCTGAAAACCAACCTTTCCCATTTTACAGGCAAATACAGACAATACAGGTGACTTATAAATGCACTTGGTCAGACCTCGAGAGTTTGGTGACTGCAAAGGCAGGTGACGTGCTGGGACACATAATTAAGACGCATACTGATATGATAAAGGAGCAATCATGGATCATGGATATTCAGTCTGAGAGGTCTGGAATGACGTACTGTGAGGCATTGAAAGGATGGGCTACAAAGAAACAAACAGAGCAGTCTGTACTGATGACTGACGTGACACAGCAAAAAGGGGAGAGTATAGAGACGTACTTTGGGAGGTTACAGCTGAAGTGGACAGACATGGGGTACAGTGCAAGAAATGACCTTGATATAAAAATATTGGTGAATGCATTCATTGACGGTATGAATAAGTTTTTACGAGAAGCAGTACAGACGGCCAGACCTGAGTGGAGAAACATGGACCCAACAGACCTTCTGCAAGTAGCTAAGGGGGTTGAACTGACAAAATGCAAGCGACCAGTTATGTATGCTAGAGCACAAGGAAGACAGTGGAAGCAGAGAGGGGGGGCACCAGGTGACCTAGCGACCGTACAGTGCTGGAATTGTGGACAGAATGGACATTATGCCAGACAGTGCAAAAACTCCAAAAAGGAGAGTGAGCAGACTGATTTCCCTCCTCCCTTGCCTCTGACCTAGGAAACTGGCAACCCAGTGACAAATGTGTACCCTGTTTTCGTTCCCTCAGGACCTGGTCCCACCTTACTTACGACCATAACCATGCCAGGGGGGAAAGAGGCAGAATTTTTAATTGACACTGGGGCAGCCGGCACTGTGGTACATAAAGACCTGATAATGCCAGACATGATCACTGACGAGACTGTGGAGTGTGTCGGGGTGGAGGGATTGGTGTCTGAAACTCCATTGACAAAACAGATGAAGCTGAGATTACAAGATAGCCAGGAAATTCTCACAAAGCTTATTGTTAGTGAAAACACTCCTATGAATTTGCTGGGGGCTGATGTGTTAAGTGCTATCCAGGCTACCATACAATACACCCCAGAAGGTATTACAGTCACAAGTCCCCTCTCTGACAAACACTTGTGCAAGATTGCAGCAATGGTGTACATGTCCAAATCTGCGAGAGTGTCCGATACCAGAACTGGTGAAGACATAGCAATGCAACAAGTTCCAGACATTGTATGGGCAAAGGGAAAAACTGATGTTGGTCGGCTTCCTATTCCCCCAGTCATGATAAAATTAAAAGAAGGCTCCACTCCTCCTTGTTTAAAGCAGTATCCCTTAAGCCCAGCCAAATCAATGGCCCTGACCAGAGATATAAGAGAATATGTGGAAGCAGGGGCTCTAGTACAAAGGTCCTCCCCCTGTAACACTCCCTTGTATCCAATCAAGAAAAAAGGGCCCAAAGGTTCCCCTCACACGTACAGAATGGTGCATGATTTGAGAGCTGTCAATGCTGTCACTGAGAGTGTAACACCAATTGTTCCAAACCCACATACCTTACTGTCACAAATCCCAGGGACCTCCAAATGTTTTACAGTAATTGATTTGGCAAATGCATTTTTCTCTGTGCCTCTACACCCTGACTGTCAGTATCTTTTTGCCTTCACACATGAGGGGAAACAGTACATGTGGACAGTCCTCCCGCAAGGAGGAATGAATTCACCTACCATTTATTCTACAGCTATGGCAGGAATTCTGGAGCAGTGGCAACCGCCTCATCCACAGGTTACGCTATTGCAGTACGTGGATGACCTTTTGCTCTGCTGTCCAGACCAGACGTCCTGCAAGGAAGCCACAATTTCTTTGCTGTGTTTTCTGGCAGAGAATGGTTGCAAAGTTTCACGTGAAAAATTACAGTACTGTAAGCAAAAGGTAACATTTTTGGGTCACTGTATCTCTGAAGGTACGAGACACCTGACTGAGGAGAGAAAACAAGCAGTCCAAAATCTCTCCTTACCCAGGTCCCACCAGCAACTGCGCACCTTTTTGGGCTTAGTGTCATACTGCAGGCCTTGGATAAGGTCTGCCTCGCAAATGATGCAACCCCTCTATGATTGTCTGGCATCTGACCCCTTTGACCTCACTCAGGAAGCTATTGATTCCTTTCATTCCCTCAAACTACTCATTGTATCTGCCCCGGCCCTGGGTATTCCAAATTACGATCAACCATTTTTCTTGTTTTGCACAGAACAGGGAGGGCATGCGACAGCCGTCCTCACACAGCAACATGGTGACAAACAAAGACCAATAGCTTACTACTCAGCGCGATTGGACCCAGTTGTCAGAGGGTCACCCACGTGTGTCCGTGCTGTAGCGGCTGCTGCAGTACTGCTAGGGAAAGCTTGCGAGATCACATTGACATTTCCCTTAACAATTTACTCCCCGCATGACATTCATGCTATACTTGTGCAAGTCCAACCAAAACACCTGTCTATGGCCAGACAGCTCAGACTTGAATGTGCCCTTCTGATTCCTGAGTATGTCACCCTCAAGAGGTGTAATGTTCTGAATCCAGCCACCCTTTTGCCAGTAGATTCAGAAAAGGGGGAATTGGTGACAATGGTAGCAAGTGAGGATGAATACTTTGACATGACGCACGAGCATGACTGCATAGAGCTGATGAGTCAGGAGACAGCAGGTTTTCCACATGTCTATGATACACCTATTACTAATGCAGATTTTGAGTTTTTTGTAGATGGCTCCAGATACCACCTGGATGGGAGATTCTACACTGGATATGCAGTAGTATCCTCACATGAGGTAATCCGAGCTGAACCACTCCCGCCGCACATGTCCGCGCAGGAGGCGGAGCTAACAGCGCTCATTGAGGCGTGTAGAGCGGGGTCAGGTAGGAAAATTAATGTTTATTCAGACTCAAAGTATGGATTTGGGATCTGTCATGATTTTGGCCCTATCTGGAGAAGTAGAGCTTTTCTTACGTCAGCTGGTAAGCCTATTAAAAGTGCAGAATTGGTAAAACGGTTAATGGAGGCACTAATGTTACCAGTCCAGGTTGGCATCATTAAGGTGAAAGCACACACAAAAGGTGACTCACTGGAGGTAGCGGGCAATAGAAGGGCGGATGCAGCTGCGAAAGCAGCGGCAAAGAGGCCTAGGGATCAGAGGATAGTGGCAGGGAGCCAGCAAGTCCCAGCCACAGTGAGTCTGGATGTCCTGAAATCCCTCCAGCATCAGGCTGCCCAAACAGAGAAGGAACACTGGGGGAAAATGGGAGCTGGGCTGAACTCGAATGGAGTATGGGAAAGTAAGGACAGGTTGTGTTTACCAAGGTCCCTGTTCCCTATGATGGCACAAGCAACACATGGCCCCACTCACGCCTCAAAAAGTCACATGTGTAACCAGGTGAATGCCTTCTGGATCGCTCCTGGCTTCAGTTACGTAGCCTCCAAACACGTACAATCCTGCATTATCTGCGCACAACACAACCCAGGTAAAACAGTAAAAGTCCCTAAGAAAGCAACACCCAGACCGCTCTATCCGTTTCAACGACTGCAAATAGACTACATACAACTACCCAAGGTAGGAGTGTATGAATACGTCCTGGTATGTGTAGATCTCTTCTCAGGATGGGTTGAGGCCTATCCAGTAAAATGTGCAAATGCTAAAACAACTGCAGAAAAACTGATGAAGGAACTAGTCTGTCGGTATGGCATCCCAGAAGCCATAGAAAGTGACAGGGGTACACACTTCACTGGAGAAATAATGAGGGACATTATGCAGGCCCTGGGAATAGAGCAGGCATTCCATACCCCTTATCATCCACAGAGCAGTGGAAAAGTAGAGAGATTAAACGGGACACTTAAACTAAAAATTCAAAAGGCCATGGCAGAGACAGGAAAGAATTGGGTAAAGTGCTTATCCCTGGCACTCTTTTCAGTCAGACACACTCCAAATAGAAAGACAGGCTTGTCTCCTTTTGAAGTCCTGTTTGGTAGTGCCCCAAAAACAGGTCTCTACTTTCCACAAGTGTTACAGATGCAGCACGGCACTATGACAGCCTATGTCCAGGCCTTACAGGAAAGACTTAATGTGGTGCATAAACATGTCTTTTCATCCATTCCAGATCCCAATGCAAGTGCAGATGTGCATCAGCTGAATCCAGGTGATTGGGTGGTCGTGCGCAGACACGTGAGAAGGAGCCTAGATCCACGCTTTGATGGCCCATTCCAAGTCCAGCTGACCACATCCACCTCAGTGAAACTTGAGGGAAAACCCACCTGGATCCACGCCAGTCACTGTAAAAAGGTCACTCCACCGGCAGAATGACAGTTTTGCTAATTATCCTGCTAGGTGTAGCAGGGTTGCTGCGCCAAACAAAGACACTGAGTGAACTTTTAACTACGGACTGGGATAATAAACTCATTCGCCACCATATTTCTCTTACTGAGGACATGGAAGGAGAAAAGCCAAAAGACTGTTGGATCTGCACACACAGTCCTATTTCTTCAAAGACTATGCCTTATTTAGCCTTACCTCTGGAACCACAGGAGGTGTTGGTACCAGACTGTATACACAATGAAACCTGGACTGAATCTAGATTTTTGGGAGAAGATGTACCTCGTGATGTATCTGCTACATTGACTATAGTTGGATGGGTCACTAAACCCTGGTTCCAGCTAAATATCACACGACCCGATGGATACTCGTGGTGGATGGAATACGATTCAGACAAGGGCATAATTGCCAAAATAAAGACTAAGATTCCTCATTCGGGCCCCATTCCCCATGATGGATTATGGTTCAGTCTTCAATACAATGGTGTTGGAAATTGTGGAAAAGACAATAACTGTTTCTATATACATACACATGACTCAACCAAGGACAATGAGACAGTATATCAGAAGGGTATTGAGGGCTGTACATCATCATTTATTAGACGGACTTTTAGGAGGGAGCGGGGTAGCTGTATCTCGGGTATGACCGGAAAACAAATGAACAATACGTGGTGTGCTCATAAAGTCATGAAGGGGCTTCTGAATCTGCTTTATTGTGTACAAAGTCAAACTCACTTTTGTATTTTCCCAGAGGGAGTGTTTTTGGTTTGTGGGAATCGTGCTCACAAGTGGGTGAGCCCTGACATGAGAGGGGTTTGCACACTTGCCAGACTTACACCAGCCACTTTCATAGTTCCTCATAGTGCAGTAGATGTAGCAGCTGTCCCAATTCATACCTTGTATAAACGAGCAGCAGATAATAAACCCCGGCCAAATGGTAGGCCTCATGTAGTAGAAATGGGAAAAGCAAATAAGGTATTTAGTGCTATTTTCATACACCCTTTCTTAATGCAAATGTGGGACAAGCTAGTAGAGTCCACTGACTACCTGGATGATCAAATTTTTCGGGTTCTTGAGATTCTAAATGCTACCAATGCTATACAAAAACAATTAATTGTAGTCACTAACCAGCATACTATAGTGCTAGACTTTGTGACAGCAAAAGACGGCGGAATGTGTCAAATAATTGGTCCTGCCTGTTGCCATTACATTGACCCTGCAGGCAACCTCCAGGTTAGAGCAGATATACAGAAAACAAGTGAACTTAGGGATAAATGGTTAAAAGAGCACGATGCCAACAAGGACTCCTGGTGGGGAAATACATTTTCTTTTATGAATCCAGCCAATTGGTTTAAAGGCATAGCAGGTTGGGTTTCTGGCATTATACAAACCTGTATGCAAATATTGTTGTTCTGTCTACTGCTTTATATAGCTGTAAAAACATTGATATATGCATTACCTAAACTAATGAATAATGTATGTTCTAAGAGTCCCAGCATTGAACCCTCTGTAGTTTACTACGGACCCCAAATGGCCTCTGCTGACCGGGAGTAGGTGTCCACACTGAGGGTGGATGGGTGAAGTGGTAGGAAGACCCCTCATGGGTACTGGGCCCATGAGCCAGCAGCTCCTGTTTGGACGCCTACTGACCGTGTAGTGAAGATATACCATTTACAAAAGGGGGAAATTGATATAGAAGGGTTAATAGTTTCTCTATTTCTTCATTAAAGATTTATTGTTATTAGTAAGTATATCTGATGGTAGTTCATAGTCATGGAGCCTACGGAATAAGAGACAGGTTCAAGGATTATTATGGTCTCTAAATGTTCTTCTTATCTTCTTCTTATCTCATATGCATGACTCTACATTTTTGTTTTCCTAAAACTTAAAGGTCATATGAGCAACTAGTAAAGTTCAGCTAGAAGTTTTTTTTCTTTTTCTTTTGCAATATCACATTGATCTGTAAATGGTATAAATAAACTGTACTTTCATTAAATAAACAGAAGAAATTGATCATGCCCACATGGATGCTGGTCTTTTCTCTCCGAGCGCTCGATCTTGATTAGGTCTGAAGAGGCCTAATTGAGAAGACCTCACTGGTGATCCCATAAGCTGACTTGTGACAAAACAGAACAGCTACAACACCCCGTTTGCCACCGCACCAGGGCGCGGGATGAGCTGGGGCAAAGCACCAGGATTGGCACATCTAATGGATGCGCCACTTCTGGGGCGGCTGCGGCCTGTTATTTTTAGGTTGGGGAGAGTCCAATAACCATGGACCTCCCTAGTCTGAGAATATCAGACCCCAGCTGTCTGCTTTACCTTGGCTGGTGATCCAATTTTGGGGGGACCCCTACGTGTTTTTTTTTTAATTATTTATTTAATTTAAAATAACAGCATGGGGTGCCCTCAGTTTTGGATTACCAGCCAAGGTGAGGTTGCCAGCTGTGGTCTGCAGGCTGCAGCCGTCTGCTTTACCCTAGCTGGCTACAGAAATAGGGGGAACCCTACGTCATTTTTTTTTTTCATTTTTTTGGCTAAATACAAAGGTAAGCACCCCTTAGTGCCACATGAAAGGCACCAAAGGGTGCAAAATTACAAAATGCAGGAGAGTGGGACATTATGTGTCTTTCTGCAATTATAATGACAGAAAAGACTGATATGAAGTGCACAAGCACAAGAAAATCACCAGAGCGCTCTACGCTGTGAAAAGCAGTAGAAAATGGCACTGGAGTGAACATGTGACCGCCTCATGTAGGATGAAGCTATGGATCCTGGGTAAATTTATGCATTTACCCTCCTTCAGTTTTTTTGCAGTACACAAAAAAACCGGAAGGCACACGGATGACAAACAGATGACATACGGACCGTCTACGGAATGGAAACGGATGCCACATGGATGCACCCGTGAAAAAAACCAGACTGTTTTTTGCAGACCGCAAAAATGGATCGGTCATATTAATGTAGCCTTATTCTGATCTGCCGTTTATAAACAGCAGGCAGAAATAAGTGAATAACGCCCCCCAGCTTCAGAAAATCTCCGGGGTTTCAGGGCTAGCTGAGACCCTGGAGATCATGATTCAGGACGTTTTTTCCGGTCCCCGCTCACGTGATCACAGCTATACACCGTACACCGATGATCACGTTACAGTAAATGACAGCGCCGGTAAAAAATTATTTATCTCCCATCTGGCATGAACAAACATGATAAATCTCCTCCCCGGTCCCCTCCGGTCCCCCGGTGTCGTCAAAGTGCCCCCCTGATGCCCTCCCAGAAATCCAAGATGGCCGCGCGCACAGCAGCGCGCCGGCCGCATTCACCCTACTCCTCTGATTTCAGTCGCATGTGCCATGACACATGCGACAGAAAACTCCTCCCCAGGCCCTGCCAGGTCACCCCCTATAACCTCACCGGTGTTCCCCGGTGTCCCACGGTACCTGTGCAGCGTTAATCCCCCCACGGCCCTCTCCTTCACAATAGACGCTGCCGCATGCACAGAGCCGCTGTCAGCTCAGCTTCCTGTGTTCAGACACAGTGAGTGGTGGTTATGCATCTGTAAGCTAAATGGGCGGCACGGTGGCTCAGTGGTTAGCACTGCAGTCTTGCAGCGCTGAGGTCCTGGGTTCAATTCTCACCAAGGACACCATCTGCAAGGAGTTTGTATGTTCTCCCCGTGTTTGCGTGGGTTTCCGCCAGGTACTCCAGTTTCCTCCCACACTCCAAAGACATACAGCGCTATGGAATTAATAACGCTATATAAATGAATAAATTATTATTATTACTGCAATGCCCTGCTCATGAGGTAAGGAACATAATTGATCAGGAGAGCTATATACTACATTTCCAAAAGGAGGGATTTGCTTTTATAGTTTCCCTGCTGAATGACTACCAAACATGAGAGTCCGTTATACGACACAAGAAAACACATCTAAATAGCGAGCTCTGTTGTTAAGTATTCATTCAGCTGGATAACTGGACTTAAAGGGGTATTCCATCTCCAAGATCCTATCCCCAATATATAGTAGGTGGAATAGCAATAATATCAGCAAATACCAATATTTGGAAATGTAGAATAGTTCTCCTGATTAGGCATGCCCTTACCTCCTGAGCAGGGCATTGCAGCTTTGGTAGCAACCATTACGACATAGACTCTGCTGCTGTGGACCCGGGGAGAGTGAGTGCAGATTCATTGCACCCACACTCCTCACATGAAGGGTCTGCACTCCTAGAAAATGGGGGATACGTTCCATGAGTGTCTCCCCCCCATATTCTAGACGGTCCAGAGTCGTCGTGGGACCCCTTTATTTTTTTTCTTACAATAAATTGGTGAAAGAGGAAATGTTTTGGGGACTGTTTTTTCAAAAAAATTTCTTTTGTCGATTTTTGTTTTGTTAGTACTGACAGTTTATGATATTGGGTATCTAATAGATGCCATGACATCACAAACTGCTGGGCTTGATGTCAGGTGACCTTACAGCTAGTATCAACCCGATTTATTACCCCGTTTGCCACTGCACCAGGGCAAGGGATGAGCTGGGGTGAAGCGCCAGGATTGGCGCATCTAGTGGATGCGCCACGTCTGGGGTGCCTGCGGCCTGCTATTTTTAGGCTGTGAAGGCTCAATAACTATGGACCTTCCCACCCTGAGAATACCAGACCACAGCTGTCTGCTTTACGTTGCCTGGTGATCCAATTTGGGGGGACCCTACTTTTTTTGTGTAATTATTAATATGTATAAAATAATTATAAAAAAATAGCCTGGGGGGACCTCCACATTGGATCCCCAACCACGGTAAAGCTACCAGCTGTGGTTTTCAGGCTACAGCCGTCTGCTTTACCCTAGCTGGCTATCAAAAATGGGGGGACCCAACGTCATTTTTTTTTTAACTATTTTTTAAATAGAAAAATTTAATGGGCTTCCCTGTATTTTGATTGCCAACCAAGGTAACGGCAGGCAGATGGGGGTGGCAACCCATAGCTATCTGCTTTATCTGCGCTGAGAATCAAAAATACCGCGGAGCGCTACGTCATTTTTTTTAAAGATTTATTTTTACAGCACTGTGATGTCCAGCAGTCAAAATACAGGGAAGCCCATTTTGTTTTTAGTTATTTAAATAGATAATTAAAAAAAATATATATGGGCTCCCGCTGCATTTTTTGTATTGCTAGCTAAGGGTAATCCAAGCAGCTACTGGCTGCTAACCCCCACTGCTTGGTGTTACCTTCACTGGCAAATCCAGGGAAGCATTTTTATTTTTTTTGCCAAAAAACTACAAAAAAAGGACGTGAGCTTCGCCATATTTTTGTATGCTAGCCAGGTATAGCAGGCAGGTGCTGGAAGAGTTGGATACAGCGCCAGAAGATGGCGCTTCTATGAAAATGCCATTTTCTGAGGCGGCTGCAGACTGCAATTCACAGCAGTGGGGCCCAGAAAGCTCAGGTCAACCTTTGCTGCGGATTCCAATCCCCAGCTGCCTAGTTGTACCTGGCTGGACACAAAAATGGGGCGAAGCCTACGTCATTTGTTTTCTAATTATTTCATGAAATTCATGAAATAATAAAAAAAGGGCTTCCCTTTATTTTTGGTTCCCAGCTGGGTACAAATAGGCAACTGGGGGTTGGGGGCAGCCGTACCTGCCTGCTGTACCTGGCTAGCATACAAAAATATGGCGAAGCCCACATAATTTTTTCAGGGGGCAAAAAACTTCTGCATACAGTCCTGGATGGAGTATGCTGAGCCTTGTAGTTATGCAGCTGCTGTCTGTCTGTATGGAGAAGAGCAGAAAGCAGCTGCAGAACTACAAGGCTCAGCATACTCCATCCAGGACTGTATGCAGAAGTTTTTTGCCCACCAAAAAAATGACGTGGGCTTCGCCATATTTTTGTATGCTAGCCAGGTACAGCAGGCAGCCACGGGCTGCCTCCAACCCCCAGTTGCCTATTTGTACCCGGCTGGGAACCAAAAATATAGGGAAGCTTGTTTTTTTAATTATTTCACTTATTTCATGAAATAATTAAAAAACAAATGACGTGGGCTTCGCCCCATTTTTGTGTCCAGCCGGGTACAACTAGGCAGCTGGGGATTGGAATCCGCAGCACAGGTTAGCCCGAGGTTTCTGGGCGCCTTTGCTGCGAATTGCAGTCCGCAGCCGCCCCAGAAAATGGCGCTTTCATAGAAGCGCCATCATCTGGCGCTGTATCCAACTCTTCCAACAGCCCTGAAGCCGGGTGGCTTGTTGGGTAATAATGAGTTAATACTAGCTTTGTTTTACTAGCTAGTATTAAGCCAGAGATTCTTAATGTCAGGCACGTTTGACCCGGCCAATAAGAATCTCCAATAAAGGGTTAAAAAAAAGACACCACACAGAGAAAAAATACTTTAATAGAAATAAATACACAGACACATTAGAGACTCCATCTTTATTACCCCCTGTCAGCCCTCCATGATCCATGGTCTTCTGTCTTTCTCATTCAACAAATGCAGCTCTGCTCCATCACTGCTGCATGGGGGAAGACGCTTCTTCCCGTGCAGCCTTCACTCTGTGAAGGCTGCATGGGAAGCAGCGTGCAGCCTTCACTCCGTGAGTGATCAGTGCTGCTGGCTGTCAGCGGTAACAGCAGTAACGCTGACAGACGCGTTACCATAGCAACGGTGCTCCCGGAGCCGTGGTTAGCGGTGACGTCACCGCTAACTGCGTTGCTATGGCAACGGTGATCTCTGTTAATGACCGGCTGTGTCAGCCGGTCCCTAATGGAACGGGGAGTCGACCGTGTGCTAGAGCATGTCGCCGGTACACGGCGATACACAAATGTGCACCGTGTACCGGAGAGTTAAATGACAGGTCCTACATGACGCGTCATAGTCATATGACCAGTCTGTAGCCAATGAGATAATAGCCACGTGACTGGTCACATGGCTATTTTGACGTCACGATAGGTCCTGCATCACTGCTGGCAGTGCTGGTCACCGGGAGGATTCAGCGATCATCGGATGGAATAGCGGCAGGAGACAGAGTGCAGGTGGGATCGCGGGGACCGGTAAGTATTATGGCAATGTTTATTAACTATATGTGTACATTTTTAATGTGTTTTTATGTGTTTGTGATTGCCTCCCATTATATCCTATTGGTTCGAGTTCGGTTCGTCGAACGTTCGCCGAACTGAACTCGAACGAGACCTCCGTTCGACGAACCGAACTCGAGCCGAACCACGGCCGGTTCGCTCATCTCTAATCATCATAAGAAGTATCGTCTTAAGTTTGAAAAAAAAATTTAAAACGTGGACAGTACAAGATTGGAAACGGGTGATTTGGAGCGATGAGATGAAAGTGAGTAGACTAGGCTCTCATGAGTGTAAATGGGTCTGAAGGAAACAAGTGAAAAAGGGGCTATTGGATGGAGTTGAGCGATGTTCGAGTCGAACGGTTAGCCAGTTTCAAGTTCGAGGGATTTTGGGCGGTGTTCGAGTCCTTCGACGATCTCAAATGATTTTCTTCAAATTCGGCAGTTCGAGTTACCGTTCAAGAACGGTTCGATCACCAAAAGTGTGGCTTTTCACAGTAAGTATGTGCGCACGTTGCGTATCTGCATGCGTCTTGCGTCCCCAGCACAATCCCAATCTCTTTCCTACTCACCGACCACGGGCGCCTCGCTGCACAGCTGTCACAAATCTCCGGTGGCTTTTCCTCTTTTGAAAATGGCTGTCGCTTCATTATTCAATCAGGTATTCCCTGCCTTCCCCGCCCACCGGCGCCCATGATTGTTTGCAGTCAGACACGCCCCCACGATGAGTAACAGCTGTCTCACTGCAATCAATCACAGCTACTGGTGGGCGGGTCTATATCGTGCAGTAAAATAAATAAATATTAATAATACAAAAAAAATAATGCGGTTCCCCCCAATTTTGATATTAGCCAGGATAAAGCCACACGGCTGGAGGCTGGTATTGTCAGGATGAAGAGCACCACATTATGGGGAGCCCACCACCCTAACAATATCAGCAGGCAGCTACCCGGAATTGCCGCATCCATTAGATGCGGCAGTCTCGGGACTCTACCGAATTGCCCTGGTGCGGTGGCAATCGAGGTAATAAAGGGGTTAATCATGACAAGTGTCTCCCTGAGACACCTTCCATGATTAACCTGTAAATGAAAGTAAAGAAACACACACAGCAAAAAATTCTTTATTTGGAATAAAACACAAAAAAACACCTCATTTACCTCTTTATTAATCTCCAAAGAACAATCCAGATCCGAAGTAATCCACACGACGCTTTCAGCTCTGCTACATGAAGATGACAGGGAGCTCCGTAGAACATGAGCGCTCTGTGTCCTCTCCACGCAGCACCTGAAGTGAGCTGCACTGTCACCGGAGACTTCACTCTGCAATGCAGAGGTCAAGGATACCAAATCTTCATATGTTTCTCATTAGAGGCAGTGGCTCAATGGTTAGAGCTACTGCCTAGGGAGCATTAGTTCATGAGTTCAAGTCCTGGCCGCCCGAGTAAAGAATTTAGTTTATTTTTAATTTTAAAATATAATTATTATTTATAATTATAATTTAATTTAATTATGCACTGAGGGAAGGAGCTGGACATTAGCTGTGAGCCACGGGCCACACCTCTAAAATTGGAGCAGTTCACGGAATGAGGCTGCATTGCTCTCTCCTCTCTCTCTTCTCTCTCTCTCTTCTCTCTCTCATCTCTCTCTTTCTCTCTCTTTTTCTCTTTCTCTCTCTTTTTCTCTCTCTCTTTCTCTCTCTTTTTCTCTCTTTCTCTCTCTTTTTCTCTTTTTCTCCCTCTCTCTCCTCTCTCTCTTCTCTCTCTTCTCCCCTCTTCTCTCTCTTTTCTCGCTCTCCTCTCTCTCTTCTCTCCTCTTCTCTCCTTTTCTCTCTCTTCTCTCTCCTCTCTCTCTCCTCTCACTCTCCTCTCTCTTCTCTGTCTCTCTTCTCTCTCTTCTCTCCTCTCTCCTCTCTCTCTTCTCTCTCCTCTCTCTCTTCTCTCCTCTTCTCTCTCTCTCTCCTTTCTCTTGTCTCTCTCCTCTCTTCTCTCTCTCTTTTCTCTCTCTCTCTTTCCCCTCTCTTTTCTCTCTCCCTCTCTCTCTTCTCTCTCTTTTCTCTCTCTTTTCTCTCTCTCAGACCTGGCGATGATCAGCTGATGCGGTCACCTGACAATATCAGCTGACACTATAAGTCAAGCGGTGAGGCCGGCTTTTTACTGCCTGGCCAGCTAAACTATCAGCTGCTGCTGTCAGACAGGAGTTTGCACAGAAGTGTGAAGTTTGTTATTTTTTTTTTTTGCACTGATGCATCAGCTGATTGTATAAAAGCCAATTATACAATCAGCTGCTGTGTCATGTGATTCAGGCCCTTGAACCTGACACATCATCTGATCGCTTTGCCTTCCAGCAAACCGATCAGATGATATTGGATCCGGATTGGACGGCGCGGGACCCTTGACCCAGGATTACTGTGGAGGGGGGTTCTTTATTTCAATAAAGATGGAGTCACTAATTGTGTTGTTTTTTATTTCTAATAAAAATATTTTTCTGTGTGTTGCGTTTTTTTTATCTGTACTAGAAATTCTTGGTGGCCATGCCTAATATTGATGTGACACCATGAATTTCGGGCTTAGGTACAGTTGATAATATACAGCTAGCCCTAACTCCATTATTACCCAGCGAGCCAGCCGTCACCAGGGCAGCTTGAAGAGTTGGATACAGCGCCAGAAGATGGCGCTTCTATGAAAGTGCCATTTTCTGGGGCGGCTGCGGACTGCAATTCACAACAGTGGTGCCCAGAAAGCTTGGGCACCTTGCGCTGCGCATTCCAATCCCCAGCTGCCTAGTTGTACCTGGCTGGACACAAAATTGGGCGAAGCCCACGTCATTTGTTTTTTTTAATTATTTCATGAACTTCACGAAATAATTATAAAAAAAAGGGCTTCCCTATATTTTTGTTTCCCAGCCGGGTACAAATAGGCAGCTGGGGGTTGGGGGCAGCCCGTAACTGCCTGCTGTACCTTACTAGCATACAAAAACATGGCAAAGCCCACGTAATTTTTTTGGGGGGCAAAAAACTTCTGCATACAGTCTTGGATGGAGTATGCTGAGCCTTGTAGTTCTGCAGCTGCTGTCTGCTGTCTGTCTGTATGGAAGAGAGCAGACAGCAGCTGCAGGACTACAAGGCTTAGTATGCTCCATTCACTTTTGTGTGCAGGAGAGCAGACAGCAGCTGCAGAACTACAAGGCTCAGCATACTCCATCCAGGACTGTATGCAGGAGTATTTTCCCCCCCAAAAAAATTACGTGGGCTTCGACATATTTTTGTATGCTAGCCAGGTACAGCAGGCAGGTACGGCTGCCCCCAACCCCCAGCTGCCTATTTTTACCCGGCTGGGAACTAAAAAAATAGGGAAGCCCTTTTTTTTAATTAATTCATGAAGTTCATGAAATAATAAAAAAAAAAACGACATGTGCTTCACCCCATTTTTGTGTCCAGCCAGGTACAACTAGGCAGCTGGGGATTGGAATCCGCAGCACAGTTTGGCCCGAGCTTTTTGGGCCCCTCTGCTGAGAATTGCAGTCCGCCCCAGAAAATGGCGCTTTCATAGAAGCGCTATCATCTGGCGCTATATCCAACTTTTCCAGCAGCCCTGAAGCCGGGTGGCTTGCTGGGTAATAATGGGTTAATACTAGTTTTGTTTTACTAGCTAGTATTAAGCAAGAGATTCTTAATGTCAGGCAAGTTTGACCTGGCTATTAAGAATTTCCAATAAAGGGTTAAAAAAAAGACACCACACAGAGAAAAAATACTTTAATAGAAATAAATACACAGACACACTTAGAGACTCCATGTTTATGACTCCCTCTCATCCCTCCACGATCATGGTCTTCTGTCTTCTTTCTCCTTCAATCCATGCAGCTCTGCTACATCAGACAGCACTGCATGGGAGGAAGACGCTGCTGCTCCCTGTGCAGTTTAATAACTCAGTGAGAGTGAGCAGAGGCTGTGGGCTGTAAGCAGTGATGTCACCGCTGCCACCGTTACTAAAGTAATCTGACAGGCGGGTTACTATAGCAACGGTGCTCCGATCACGTGATTCCCGGTGCCGCAATTCACCGGCTGCTGCAGCCAGTCCTTGCATGTGGGCTTACTCTGTAAAGAGCGCCCACATGCAGGAACGAGGAAGCCGACCATGTGCCAGAGCATCTCGCCGGTACACGGAGATGCACAAAGGAGCACCGCGTACCAGAGAGATGCACTGACAGGACCTAGCATGACATCTAGCCATGTGACCAGTCTGTAGCCAACGAGATAATACACACGTGACTGGTCATATGTTATTTTGACATCATGGAAGGTTCTTTCATCAGTGCTGGTTACCGGGAGGATGCAGCGATTATCAGAAGGAAAAGCGGCGGGAGACAGAGTGAAGGACGCATCGCGAGGACCTGTAAGTGTAATGGCAATGTTTATTTACTGTATGTGTACATGTATAATGTGTTTTTATGTGTTTGTGTTTGGCTGCCATTGTTTTCAATGGGGTTCGAAGGAGTTCGTCGAACGTTCATCGAAAGGAGCCTCCGTTCGACGAACCAAACCGAAATCGAATGTTATGGGGGTGGCTCATCTCTACTAATGGATTGAGAAATTGAAGGAACTGCCAACTTTGGTGGAAGAAGAATGATGATATAAAGTTCTTTCACAGGCAAAGGCATTGGCTACTTGACCAGGATCAATGGTAGTCTCAATGCTGAGCTATATGTGAGTATCCAACAATATGAGTTACTTTGTACACTTTGTACACTAGAATACTATGTATATGAAAAGGATGACATTATGTTCCAGCAGGACAACGACCCGAAGCATATGTCGAGATTGGCAAGGAAATGGTTCAACAACAATGAAGGTGCTTCATTGGTCCCCACAGTCACCAGACCTTAATCCTATTAAACACTTGTGTGTAGAAGTGAAGAAAAAGCTGTATACATACCCAAGTAAATTGACCAGTATACACCAACATTGGGAATGTGTAGAAGAGACCTGTGATCAGAATTTGGTCAAGACATATATCATCTTATCGAGAGCCCAGAAGAATTCAGACAGGGCTGAAAACCAAAGAAGAATTTATAAAATACTAACAAAAAAAATAATTAAAAAATTTAAATTTTTAGAAGCAAAACAGTAACAATACAGTGACATGACAAGAATCTGCATAACTAATCATATGCAAAATAGTTTCAAGTCAAATTTATATATGAGATAGCCAAGATAATTTCCAAAGAAATGGAGGTCGTCTCTCACTCAAGGCTGTAGTGGATGTTGAGTTATGGAGCCTGAAAGTTAAAACTTCAATTCTTTGTTACCCTTATGCTCGTCAGTTTACTCTGGAATATTAGGTTCCTTTATGGGAAGTAATGTAATGATCTAGCTACTAGACAAGACTTTATTTTTTGTCTGTTTCTTTAAAATATTAAGCAGTTTATATTAATATAAAGTGAGTTTACAAGACTGTATTTTCTGCATCTGAGAATAAAACGGTCTGAATCTGTTAGTAAGACTCTGATCAGAATGGGTTCTGGTTTTTTCAAAGGTGGAGAATAAAGTAAAAAGATTTTCCACCTTCTCTATTATGTCAGTCCATAAAAATCAGACCTCACTTGGATGTCATTCAAGTGTGATCTGATTTTTTCGATTAACCGTTGAAGGACCGAATTGCATCTGAGTCTATGAGGCTAATCGTGCATGCTGTCATTTTCTTCCTCAGACCACTCAGTGTGAAAAAATTGTACATTTGCACTGCCTCATTGAATATCACTGGTCTGAGTGCGCTCTAATATTTTGCCAAAAAATACAGTCATCTGCATGAGCCCTAAGAGATAGACTAAGAAAATGGAGTTAATCAGAATATTAATCAGAATTGTTCCTTGGGAGTCAAACTGTGTGTGCTCACTATAGTCTGCTCAGCTCATCCTTTGATGAATTATTGCATTTTCATGATTTTAATGTGTTCCCACAAATACTAGCAAAAAAAAAATTCCATGGACCATGTATCCATGTGGTGCACACGTATCACCCCACGGGCAGGTGGTTAACCTACTCGTCACCGGGCAGTCGCGGGTCGGGTCTGGCGATGTCATGGGTGGCTTTGCCTGTCACGGGGCTGCCTGGTATTATAACTAATTACGAGTAACAGGCAGTCAGGGCCCACCGTGCAACTGCTGCTAGTGACAGCAGAAAAGGGTGTCTGTACTACAGAAGTATTACTTGTTCCTGTTACTTCACAGCAACACTAGGACTAGTACGACATACCCTGTTTAACTCACATCGAGTTCCGTATTAGCATAAACTAATATGTGGTAGCAAATAAATAAGTTAGGGCGACTACCCCATACGAATAGGAAATACCTCTGTTACTTCACAGAAGCTAGTAAATTATCAAAGCATAAACAATGCTCCTAGGTAAGGAGAGAATGCACAGGTCTCCTGTTAATGGTCACAAGCAAACTTAAGAACTAACCTCTATTATGCTCACAGAGGAAGTGTAATATGACAACTGATAACAGAGAGCAATAGCTTTCTCTGAAATGGCTCAAGTGCAAGTCCCTGTCCAAGCCCCGTGTGCTAACCGCACTATAAGGAGCCAGGGAACTATCTATGCTATCCGCAGAGAGTAAACAGGAGCTAAGGGGGAAAGGTTCCTACCTAGCCCGACTCCCCTAAAGCATGGGAAGCGGGTATATTATGCAGACTTGCATGGAGCGTCTACTCCCACACAAGCACATGTAACGACTGAGTACCGAGAGGCGGGCTTTAGGGCCCTTTATAAACTTGATTCCGCCCACAAGATGGAGGATAATTAACAGGAACGACCCTGGGCCAATAGTAATGAGCAACGACAGAAGTGACGTCACCGTCGGCCAATCATGTAATGCCATGTCACATGCCGAGGACCATGTGATCCCGCATCATCTGTGACATCACACATGGCCAATCATGTAATGCCACATCAGATGCCGAGGACAATGTGATCCCCGCATCATCTGTGACATCACCCACGGCCAATCATGTAATGCCACATCGCAGACATGCTCAGAACAGAGTACACACTTAGCCTCAGAAATGACTAAGTCCGTGAGCATGCTCAATAGCTCAAAATTGGGACTTAGACTCAGGAAGCTAAGAAGCTCCCAAATGACTGGAACGACGCAAACGAGAAGAAGAAGGGGAACGTGGAGCAACAGACCCAGGGGCCATAACATTGCCTGGTTCCGTTGTCCCGAGGTGTACAGTGAATGGTGGAGGAAGTGGGGTATTTGGGAAAGTTTGTCATGACGCCACTTGTGGTATGCGGCCAAGGAGTAGTCACCACTGCAGAATTCCTTGCCGGGGCAGATGTTATGGCAGCTGAGATGGTGTCGCTCCCCACAGGCGGAGCGGGCCCCGAGTGGATGACGGTGGGATAGCGGTCCCTTGGAAGTGCCGGAGCGCTGAGAGTCTGAGTCGGCAACTGTGGTTCCAGGTTTTTTTGCTCACTGATTTAAAGCTGAACCCAGGTGCTGGTTTCTGCCATTGTGGGCTCCGGTCAATCCCAGGCAAGTAAAAGGGGTCACCACCGGTGTTTGAAGAGAGAAATAAGGAGAATTTCCCTGGTCTAGGATGTCCCCCTCCACAGTTAGGTACACTGGCCAAGCTCCCGCTCCGAACTCCGGGCCTAGTAATGTTGAAGAGTTCCAGAGGTATCTTGTCAGAACTATGGTCCTGACGGATCTGCCGTGATGTCAGTGTGTTGCGCCTATATCTACCCCATGGGGACCCCACCACCAGGTGATTGACTTCAGTGACCAGGGAAGTCCAATTTATCGTGATGGCCACTCCCCCTGCCTACCATGAGCCATCCCACCCTGTGCAAAGGTTCCTGTGCTGCATGTAGGGTGTGGATGTGGAACACCGGTGATTAACTTACCTCTAACCTGAGATGGATACCACACCTTAATTGAGGTGCAATTCTACCTCCCCCTTGTCAGCGGCCGAACCGCTCGGATCCGGAACCGCGGAGGCTCGAGGGGTTTCCGGACCCGGGTGGGGGGTCGCGCGGACACCTGAATTGAAAAAGGGGGAAGATATGTACAGGGGGATTGGAAGTTCGTGATGCCACTCACGGTGCGTGGTAAGATGGAATACTACTGCTGCTGTTGGGAGCGCCCGGCAGCGGTGGTATGGCAGCAAGGTCTTTAACCCCTCCATAGGTACATTTTTTTTGCCTCGGGAGCCCGGTGATGGTAGTGAAGGGGTGCCGTTGGGGAGGAAAGGGTTTTCTGTATACTCACTCAGTCCAAGAATACTGACACGACAACTTGTAAACCAGAATTCTAAGCACCTCTGCAGCAGGGAGGGAGCACGCGTGGATCTGTGCCACTTGATGTTGCTTGTTAGCCTGTGACCTTTTCCGTGGCACTTTCTTCACTATTTGGACCTTGTAGTGTGAAACTACTCAGGTCCCGCTCACCCGTATGGCTAACGAAGTGAGCTTGCTCTCAGGGTTTACGCTTGGGATTTTCTGGGCTAATTCCTGGGAAAGTCCTATCCCATCGTTGCGCTAGTACCCCAATTTTGGAGCGGGTGGAGGATGAATCTTGAAGACTTCACCCTCATCAGGTAAATTACCTGGCTGCTTGAAGCTACTTCCCAGCCTTGGGTCTACATACCCTGTTATGCCCTGGCCCCTGCCCGGAGATGGCTCAAGGCCGCTGGCTGCTCTCCTTGGCAGATCCGTGCCCCTTGACACGATCCCCTGTGACCAGGGTTCCAGCTCCTACCAGGCCCAGACCAACGTCTGCCACCTAGTATTCTACAGGGAGCCCAGCTTCTGACCTCCTCTCTCCTCTCCTCACACTTCACTCTCTTCTTTACTACTGACAATTCTCACTTCCCCTTACCAATCCCCCAAATGGGTGGCCCTATTCCCTTCAGGCTGTTGGGTGTGGTGCAAACTGTTCCTAGGGTTTTGACTGGCTATGCTCTTAGCAACACCGAAGGACATTGATCCATAACCAAGGAGGATTTGGATACTGTGCTGAAGGGCAGATTGCACAATACGCTGTGGCAACCTGATAGGCCAGGGTGTCATACAATATTCTGTGGCGACCAGAGCCTCAGGGGTGCCACACACACACACACACACGTGTCCTTGTATTCCGCACGAAGACAAGTTCATTTTTCCCCGGCAGCACTGATGTCACACGGACCACACAGTGATATGATCCATGTGACACATACTGGAGAAAACATGTACATGCTCATGAATATTCACTGTACCGAGAACTCGGAAGCAAGTGTGAACATGCGCCAGAGACATCAGCACCATGGACAGCAGCGCCGGGGACAAGTGAGTAAAAAGTTTCTGATCGCACACAGATAACATACGTGTGCCAAAATCATGCCACGTCGTGGGCCATATGCACCTTCAACACATCCGTGAAAAATGTGTGTGTTTCCTACGGACTTGTGAAAGAGGCCTTAGACTGGGTTTATTGGAACATATTTCATGGTCTGTATATGGACTACAATGCCTTGATTGACCACTGGTCTTCTGACCAGTAATCTCAGCCTCATTTGTGCCTTGGGCTGCAATTCATTTTGGGAGTCCTAGTGTCAGTGCGGGTCATTGGATGAAGCATTTGGATCAGCTTTGCATAGCTGAGAGCTAAAAATGAACACTTAAAAATGTGCATATCAATTATTTCTTCAAGATGTAAATAAACTAGTTCGACTAATCTCAGATCTGAAGAGTTGATTCTAAAGATATTATCTTATTAAGAAAGTAGAGAAAGGACAACTTGCTATATTTCAGTATGTGATATGAAATAGAAAGTTGACACTATGTATCAATTTAAGGCAGAACAATAGAGAAAGATTGATGACCTCCTCCAAGATGATTTCAAAAGCTCTCGATTCATTTGTAATCATGTCACACTGTTGTTCAACCATTGATCTATGTTTGTTAAAACATCTGTTTCAGAGCTCTCCCCGTCCTTTTAGAAACTCATGTTTTATATGTGCCATTTAGAGAGCCAAGGAGAATCTGTACGTAGACTTAATTGGTTTTGTTACATTAATTGCATTTTGCATTACTTTGACATCTGGGAAAAATATAAAAATAATTTATGCCCTTAAGCAAGGCATGTTGCCTAATTACATACGCTTATAACTTCTTCTCGACATTGGATGTACCACATATACAGTAGGTGTATTGCTACATATAGGTGATTTTGCGGTCACAGGAACTATGTCCATATGGTAAATAGCAACTCTGGCCTATACATGGCAGTGAAAGGGATTTAACTCATTCTTCCACCACCCTTTGATGTGATCATGGTGAACTAATGGTGGTTCGATACCACCTACAGTGAAGGAAATAATTATTTGATCCCTTGCTGATTTTGTATGTTTGCCCACTGACAAAGACATGAACAGTCTATAATTTTAAGGGTAAGCTAATTTTAACAGTGAGAGCTAGAATATCCAAAATAAAATCCAGAAAATCACATTGTAGAAATTATATAAATTTTCATTTTGCAGAGAGAAATAAGTATTTGATCCCCTAACAACCATTCAGATTTCTAGCTTCTACAGCTCAGTTATAAGCTCCTAATCAACTCGTTACCTGCATTAAAGATAGCTTTCTTAAATTATCACCTGTATAAATGACTCCTGTCCACAGACTCAATTAATGTCAGACTCTAACCTCTACATCACAACATGGGCTAGACCAAAGAGCTTTATAAGGATGTCAGGGACAAGTGTGGTGCCCCTGAGGCTTCAGTCGCCAAAGAGTATTGCAGCTCATTTAAGCTGTGGTATTCACCTCAAAGTAAGGAGGGAGTTAATCACCAGTGTTCTACATTCACACCTTACAAAAAGCTTAGGAGCCTTCTCTCTGGGGAGCTGTGCTAGGGTAGGCAGGGGGTTGGCCATCACGAAGCATAGGAATTCCCCGGTCATTAGGACAACCACCTGGGGGGTGGGATCCACTTGGAATAGAAATAGGAGCAAACTCACACAATCACTAGACAGTCTACATGGGACACCAGTTTTAGGACACCTTCACTTCCTTTTTCTCTCTTCATGGGGCCTGGGGCTGGGAGCATTACGCTCAGCCCAGGTGCCTCACAGCTGAGGGAACCACTCTGAAAAGGGACTTTATTCTTCTTTCTAACACCGGTGACTTCTCCTAACTTATCTGGGGTCGATGGAGCCCATCACAGCAGGTGATTAGTACTAACTGGGTGAGCAGCACAGCACAAAGAGTGATAAAGACACCTGGAACCGCTGAAATTGACTTTATCTCTTGATTACTGGCCCTGCCGCCCCTCGCCTCGGCGCCAAACGCCATCACTACTTCTCTCATCATCCTCCCCAGGGCCCGCTCCACCTGTGGGGAGCAATACCATTCCTGGCTACTATTACCATCCTCCCCGGAGGACAGCGACAGCAGCAGATGCTGCCTGGCCACATACCACAGGTGGCGTCACAACATTCATGATAGATCATTGCAGTACAGTGCAGCTGTAACACGAGCATTGTAAGGGGTAATATCCCATATAGAGATTAAGTGAAAAAGTTAAAAAAAGGAAACAAAAAATATTTTAAAAAAATTCAGAAAATAAAGAACAAGATAAAGAAAAAAAATACAATAAATTGTTACATTTGTGTAAAAAAAAGGACACATATGGTATCGCCGCATTTGTAACAACCCGATCTATAAAACTGCAACACTAGTTAACCCTTTCAGTGAATACTGTAAAAGAAAGTAAATAAAAAACTTATATATATATATATATATATATATATATATATATATATATATATATATATATATATCTCTTTATGTCTTTTCATCATACACCTGATAAAAAAGTGCAATAAACTGTGATCAAAATTATATATATATATATATATATATATATATATATATATATATATATATATATATATATATATAAAAATAAGAATGGTACTGCTGAAAGAGTAATCTTGCACTCAGAATACAGCAATGCAACAACTGTTTTTTTTTTCCATAACATTTTTTTATGATGCAAAAGTGACAAAACATAAAAAAGCAATATAAATGTGGTATCACTGTAATTGCTCTTACCTGAAGAATTAAGCTGTCTTATCACTTTTATGGCATGGTGACCTGCATAAAATAAAAATTTGAATTGCTGTTTCTTCTTGATTTTTGCCTCAAAAAAAGTGTGAATAGAAAATCGTACCAATAAAAATTCCAACTCATCTTATAAAAAACAAACCCCCACTCTGTCAGTGGAAAAATAAAAAAAAACGCTGACCTTCAAAATTCAGTGATGGAAAAACTTTTGTTTTTTAAGAAAGCACTTTTAGCGTAACAGTAGTCAAAGCTAAAAACAAAATATATAAAGATGGCATTGCTGCAATTGTACTAACCAGACAAATAAAGCCACCTAATCATATATACCACAAGGTTAACAATAAATAAATAAATAAATAAATAAATAAAGCCAATTTTTCAACTGCTGTTGATTTGTTCATTCTGGCTCCTAAAGATTGCAGTGAGGCATGGCTCATAATTATTCTGTGTTTTACGCTGAGAGCTTACACTGGAGCATGTGGAGACATAAGTGTTGTCTGGGGGACAATAGAGTGAAAGTCTGCAGCGCTCTGAACCCTGATAGTAGGCATGGGCAGCTGGGGTCTCCTGCTGTAAACCCTCGTATCTCCACAGGAGACGACACACTGCGTCAGGATACAGTGTTTGCAGATTGAGGGCACATACTCTAAGGGGTACTTTGCACACTGCGACATCGCAGCTGCGATGTCGGTGGGGCCAAATCGAAAGTGACGCACATCCGGTTGTCACTGTCGATATCGTAGTGTGTAAATCCTTTTACATACGATTAACGAGCACAAAAGCGTCATTATCGTATGATCGGTGTAGGGTCCGACATTTCTATAATTTAGCAGCAGCGATGGTACGATGTTGTTCCTCGTTCCAGCAGGGAGCATACATCGCTGTGTGTGAAGCCATAGGAGCGAGGGAACATCACCTTACCTGCGTCCCTGCTGCAATGTGGAAGGAAGGAGGTGGGCGGGATGTTTCCGTCCCGCTCATCTCCGCCCCTCCGCTCCTATTGGCCGCCTGCCGTGTGACGTCGCTGTGATGCCGCACCTAAGGGGGCGGGTCGCCGGCCAGAGCGACGACGCAGGACAGGTAAGTGCATGTGAAGCTGCCGTAGCGATAATGTTCGCTACGGCAGCAATCACAAGATATTGCTGCTGCAACGGGGGCGGGGACTATCGCACTCGGCATCACAAGCAACGGCTTGCGATCTCGTAGTGTGCAAAGTACCCCTTAGTCTTTGAAAAATGTAATTTACGCAAAACTCCCATTGGAAAGTTCACTTTAATGAGGCAGAGGATGTCACTTTGATATTCCGTCTGGCTTGTGGTGCAGTGGTGTTCATCTTTTTAGGTGTGCACAAAAGTGCAATCATCAACAGTTTTGTTCACCTTTGAAAAGACAGGCTGCACTGAGCAGAGGCCAAACATAGTTCAGAGTAACTCTTATGCCTCATTATAGTGAATGGATCCGTCAGAGATTTCACCTGAATCATGTATTTCAGAGATATAGATGGAAACCCCAATTTAAGTGCTCAGCACAGAGCACAAGATAAATGTGAACTGATTAAAAATGTTCTGTCCCCAAATTGGCACAAAATGGCACTCACCTCAACTCACAAAAACACAAGTCCCCACCTCAGGTCCATCAACTGTTAAAGGAAATATAGAGGGCGTCCATGTTGCTGTTAACATAATGGCTCAAAAAAGCTATGGCTCACCCCACTAAATAAAAGAAATCCAGCAAAATCTGCACTTCCAAGTCCAAATGCCCACCTTCTTAACACTACAATGTGCCTAAACAACAGTTAACATCCACTTGTTTGGCACTATTATAGTGAGGAGAGCCTGCTCAATTTATGGGGTGTAGGTTTCGAGAAGCATGAGCTGGGCATATTGAACGAACACCACAATGTACTGGACATGACAAGGACTTACTGTATTTGCATTTTTACTTCTGCAACACTGATGCGTTTGACACCATAAGTGTTTTTCAGAGACTAAATTGTCACTACAGCCGTAGATGAATTCCCAGATGGGTGTAATTTCCAAAATTGGGTCACTTGACAGGATTTTTTTCTGTTCTGTCACTTTGAGGATCTGCAAATGGAGTTTGCAAACTATTTTAGGAAAACCTGTGCTCCAAAAATCAAATGACACTCCTTCCCTCCTGAGCTCTCTGGTGGAGCCCAACAGTACAGTACAGTCACATGTAGAGTATTTTCATGTTCAGGAGAAGTAGTGTAAAGGCCCTGTCACACACAGAGATAAATCTTTGGCAGATCTGTGGTTGCAGTGAAATCATGGACATATTGTTCCATTTGTACACAGCCACAAACCTGGCACTGATTGTCCACAATTTCACTGCAACCACAGATCTGCCGCAGATTTATCTCTGTGTGGCGCCCCTGACCTGGTCAGGCACCACTGAGTACTGCACCCATGCTGGGGACAGTACAATACAGGTAATCCAGAAGGCTGACAGGGGTGTGGAACACAGGCGCATAGTGATCAGGTCTCACACATGTACCCATGAGAGGACCCCTGGGGATCCCAGGAGGGGGCAAGCCTTCACCTTCACTGGAATAGTGGAGGGGGTAGAGCCTCCATCTCCTCTCAAGGGGTGTGGTGGAGAGTCTGGTTGCTAGGTGGCGTAGGCAAGAACAGGAGAGGAGGGGCAGTGAGTCAGTTAGAGCAGAACTCCATAGGGCTCAGTGAGGAGCAGACCTGTGGGGCTGTTGCTGTCTAACAGCGCCCGCGCAGTGGCTACAGACGGGGGAGAACGGTCAACTAGGAGTGCTGCCTGAAAGCCAGCTTCAGCTAGAGAGTGCAACGGAGTGGGAAGTAAGGAGACTGCTAGAGAGCACCAGGCCCAACCGGGCGGCAGATCCCGAAGCGAGGATAGATTCACCTTTCCCTGCTAAACCTGCCGGTGTGGGGCTCTTACAGCCCACACCACAACACTACAAAAGCCGCAGCCACGTAACCGCAAGTTAGGGCCCATAGGTCATAGGAGGCAAGAGGCTGGAGTGGCCTGGTCCGGGGAACAAGCACACGGCAAACAAGAAGGGGAGAGAGGCTTGGAGCATCTTCCCTGGGTGACCCCCATAGGGACTCAAAGTCGGGGTCACCCCAAACCACCAAGGGCTAAGGAAGGCGAGTCAGTAGTCACCCTCATGAAGTCAGCCTGAAGGATACCTGGTTCCTACCTGGTTCATCTCAGCTACGCCCGGGTTACTCACCCTGCCATCTAATGTGAGTAAAAACCCTGAAAGACATCCTGCCTGTGTGGTCATTCTGCGACTTGTGGTACTACAAACCTACACAGGGCCCTGGGGCTTGCCTCACTCTCAGGAGGCTCCTACATCTAACTGCACATACCATCAGCCCCAGGCGACCCCTAACCTGCAGTGGCGGTCCCCACTGACCGCAATACTGAGAGTGGCATCACGATCAAAACAAGAAGATTTCCTACCAGTGACGGAGATCCAGCAACGTGGAGTCCCTGAAGGTAATGCACCGATACAGCACCGGCGGGGCTTCACATCTGGCGTCACGAACAGGATAAGGACTAGACCTGTTCAGACAGGTGACCATGTGCCTGGGCGGTCCGCTTGAAAAATTGGAAGCGCCGCCATATTGCCACCATGAAAAGCGCGCTGAAAAACAACAGAAGCCCGCGCTGGAAGAAGTTACCGCCCACGAAGAGGTGTGGCTACCCAGAGATCCTCTGCAGAGTTCTGACCTTGCCGGCTGTGAGAGCGGAAGCGTCGAGAAACGGCGAGAGAGAAGGGAAGCCACAAACCTGCTGCTGCGGAGAGCAGAAATGGAGTCCAGACGCGGATACCCAGAACCAGGCACTGCTGCCTGGTGGTGCCGGGAGCTTGCCATCTTCTGCGACCGGCTGGAGGCCGGGATCGTGCGACGGCTCAGAGAAGAACGCACGGAGCTCCTGGAAATGGCTGCGGCGGTGCGGACCTATGAGGAGGGAGCCGCGCGGAGCCTGCCGGATCGAGCGGCGACGACGATTCAGACCCCGATGGGTGAGTCCGGTGTTGCCCCGGCTAGAACAAGAGCCCCGACCCTAGCTGCTACGACCGCGGTCCCAGAGGAGGCGCCCGGTGCGGAGACGCTGAGTGAGGCCGCAGCCACGCTAGGTGCGGCCCGCCAAGCCCAGGCCGCTGCAGCGATGCCCCGCCTGTCCCGCCGGGCTCCGACCACCACGGCAGTGCTCATCCGTGCTGCAGGTGTGACGCTGACCCAGGCTGCCACCCTGCTGAACCCGGTCCGCCAAGACCCCAACGCGGCAGCGACGCTCGTCCGCGCCGCAAGTGATATGCTGAACCAGGCCGCAGCCCCGCCGGGTGCGGCCCGCCAAGCTCCGATCACTGCAGCGACGCCCGACTCAGCCTGCACGGACCCCATCGAGGCTGCGACGCCAAGTGAGACCGCGGCTGCAGTGTCCAGTCCGGCCCGCCAGGAACCGGCCGCGACAGAAACGCCAATTCAGGCCGCCGCCATGCCAGGCGCGGCCCGCCAAGACCAGGCCGCCGCCATGCCAGGCGCGGCCCGCCAAGACCAGGCCGCCGCCATGCCAGGCGCGGCCCGCCAAGACCAGGCCGCCGCCATGCCAGGCGCGGCCCGCCAAGACCAGGCCGCCGCCATGCCAGGCGCGGCCCGCCAAGAGATTGCATCACTATTTTCCCCGGCCTGCAAGGCCAGAGCAGACACCGCTCCCCAGTCCAGAGAGGTCCCTGCTAGGAAGACCCTGATAGGAGAGGACCCCGAATACTGGAAGCTGAAGGCTGATCTGGAGGCCCAGTTCCCGCAAGAGATGGTGGATCGGTATCTGCTCCCTCCGCATACCCCCAAGGAGATTCAGGCAACCCCTGCAGCCGCGCCGGAGAGTCCACCGCCCAGACCAGCTGAAGAAAGCCCATCCCCAGCACTGCCACAACCAGAGTGCAGCGAAGAACTAAGGGGGAGAGGAGGCCAGGAAGCAGAAGGGCTGACTCCGACGCCAACCGCAGCAGACCCCTACCCAGAGCCGGAGATGCTGCCCTATTCCCGCTGGGAGGAGGAAGACTTGACACCGTCAGCAGATGAAGATCAACCCAAAGACCTCACCTGGGAGCCTGCAGGCATGAACCCAGCCCGCAAG